>NC_040243.1:7938014-8563014 GCF_001444195.1 Xiphophorus couchianus | reverse complement strand
TCATGTAGATGGTAGACAGATAACTCAAAAAACTTGCTGCTGCAGTTGAAATAAAACTAAATACAAAGATATCCTACATTTGGAAAAATTTGATGACTATCATTTTATAGTTATGTCACAAAATTCCAATAACATGAAATGAAGTCAACATATAAACATGAAGTATGCCATTTCCAATGTGCAATAAATAAATTACAAAAATCAATATTAATAATAGACAAAAATCAATAGTAATTGCTTAAAAATTTACAACTAGCCTCTGACACCACTTTCAGTTTTTTGTTTCATCCCATTGAATATTTTGCTTGTTTAATTTGTGAATAAGACTAACATGAACCAAAATGTTTTTCTCCAGTGAAGAGCCCAGAAGTTTTAATCTCTTCCAAATGGTGAGGTACATTTCTAAGCAGGTTTGAGGTTCTCAAACAAACTTTTTCCAATTTCTCATTATTAGATTTGGCCTCAAGGCATTTATTGGTACCTATTGTTGAATAGATACCAAGAAAGTGAGTGACTTAAATTACATGTCTGATCGGTTTGGATGTAGCCTGTAAGCCTAACTGTAGATCTAAAACACGAAAGAAACAAAGAAAATGGTTGTCTTACTAGTTCACTTAGAGGAGTGTTGAGGTTGATCTAAAACCTCTGTCAACTTGAATTAAGAAATTCTCCAAAGTCAAACTTTCTATTCCATTTCCTGAAAGATCTGTGGGAATTCAGAGGAACTTAAGTTTTGAGCCAATACCAACTTCTCCAAAGTTTTAAATTTGACAGTAAAAAATTCACATCAAAAATCTATATGCAGCAAATTCAACCTTTTTAACTCTGTAAGAAAAAACTCATTATAGCACAGAGCAGCTGCAGTGAACTGCAAATATCTTAAAATATTTAATGGGGTGTGTGTGAGGGTTGCTGATAGCGGAGATGATAACAGATAAAAGAATGAGATGGACTGATACTGTCTGAGTGAGCCCATTTTCAGTGAAACGGTGAAACTAATGATTCAATGGAAATGCTTTAATAAGTCACATTACACCAGAGCCCAGCAAGTGTGATTGCAAAAAGCTTTGCCACAATCTCTGATAATTTCCCTCAGAGACGTTATCCCAGGCAGGCAGAGGCAATCTCAGTGGCTTTGGCTTTGATCCGATTATTGTCTCCTGTTCTCCAGAGTGAGGCCATTAGTTACACAATTACAGAGAGTTATATTCAAGAACCATTTAGCCGTTTTTTTTCCTCCCCTTTTCTTTCAAAATGCCTACACAGTAACAGCCAATGAGGCAATATATCAGCTGAGCTCATTCTCCATTCATGTGTATGACACTAATGGCATTAACTCACACCTTGAAAACAACCACGGCAGAAACTTTATGTTTCTGTTTTATTAAAGGAGCTTTCATAAATCCCCACCCAGGAATAACAAATTACATCCAAACAAGCAGCACACATTTACTGTATTGATCAGCAAGTAAAACAAATGAAGAATGATTTCAATACTGTGTCAAAGATGCAACAGTGATTTAGCTACTGTGTAATTTTTGTATAACCATACAGCTACTATTTTTTTCTCACAAAGTGACTGGATTTAGTTTGAAAGGGGCTTTAATATTCACTCTATGTGAAACTTTTGGAGCAGAAGTAGCCATCTCAGAGTACTATAATAGAGAGCAAGAAGCAATTCATTATAGATTAAAAATATATTAAAATATCTTTTTTTATTACTCCAATCTATACTTCTCAGAGCTGAGTCTGCTCTAAGAAGTTTTTATTTTCAAACCTTTTCTGTCTTTTAGATGTTTGAATGTGTCTTTATGCAGTGTATGTAAATAATTTGGTTTGACCTGTTTGTGGTAGAAGTTTAAGCAAGTGTTGGTCATTTTGGCTCTTCTGAACTAGCTGCTGGCCACGTTTGCTTAGTTAAGCACTTTAATTATCTCACAAACGCAGGCTGGCTGCACTTATCAGGCCTCCTGGAGAGAGTGTCTGTTATCACTGCCGTCCCTTTGTTTCCTTCAGGAGTCCCCTGGGTGTTATTCTGTGGAGAGAATTGACTTCCTTCACGATCTCACATTTAAACAGAAGGCAGAGGCCAGAGCGTGGTTCTCTTCTGCCAAAAAAACAGAATGATTGTTTTAACTTGCAAAACTGTAACCTCCAAAACAGCTGTTAAAATATTCTTTTGAAAAGTACTACTTACCAAGCAAAAGCATTTCAGAAAATATCTACTGCTGGTTTGAGACTTGTTTGAGGAAAACAGCATCCACTGAAATAAATCACCACTAAAATTTAGTCTTTCAGTTGTGTTGAAAGCTTTTTTGTTATTATATAGAACTAGAATAAGGTGCTAGTTAGCGAAAATTTGAAAATAACAAATCTTTTACTGAGCTGGAGAGTTACGCAAGTGTCTCATGGCCAGCACCAATAACATCCTGGAGACTCCTCTTGTTTCCTGGCAACTGGAAGAAGAAATTAAGCAGTTATGCACAAACATGGATCGCATCGTAGCAACGCTCTCTGGCAGAAATTAGGTTTCCTTTGTCATGTTTTAGGGCAATGTTTGCGTACACTTACTCATAATTTAATGCCTGGTGGCAAAACAATAAAAAGGAAATAATTTATGATGATGAACTCATTACAGTAAATACAAGTTTGACTATTTAGAGTTGGGGGAAGGTAACATTTACATAGCACTTTTCAGAAGACGAAATGTAAGACTAAGAGCTTTACAGAAATTAAAACAGAAGGACAGACATAAAAATCATTAGACACTCACATAAAAAAATATTAAAGTAAACACCCAGACCTATGTAATATTATGAACTACAGATGATTAAATGGAGCTACTGAAACGGTCTTGCAATTTGTACCAATATTTATAAGCAATATTTTTTCAAGGAGCTTATGTCATGGACACCATTGGGGGCTAATTACCTTATTATTTTAAATTTTTAACATCCGATCCCCCATGTGATGCCCTGCGTAGAAACCTATGCTCTACATAAAAGATGAAGTGAAGCCATGGACCAAATAAATAAATGCATAGAACTGGCAAGCAGTACTATTTTTTTTTAAAACCTCTTGAGATTAAATATGTCTCAGCTACTTGATTACCTCATAAAAAACTGTTTTAAATAAATAATATGATCTTTTCTGTTCCTAATTACTGTTTCAGAGGACAACATCCCAGCTTTACATGTGAAAACATTTATTTGTTGCCTCAGAGAGTGGTATCCCAGGAGCTGGTACTCATCCACCATTGCTACTGGCTAATTAGCCTTCTTTCTCCGGGGAGGACTGTTCTCAATTTGACCTTTTCTGAAGGTAAGGCATGTTCAACAGACCACAGGAAATGAGGTGAGTGGAAAAGGTTTGCGATGGTTAGCTGTGTGCATGTTTGTATGGCTACTTGACAGTGATCATGTATGTTCTTCCCTAATGGGAAACTTATAAGTTTAGTGCAGATTTTGCCATTTGCATTGCATCAGGCTTGAAGAAATTGGAAACACATTGATATATTTTTTTAAAAAGTACCAAGATTCATCTGCAGAGGAGATATGTTTTTTTTTTTTTTTTTCAACTGCTTTTAATTCAGAGAAACTGCTTGAAGTACACGACGATGCACAGTGACAGTTCCAGGGAAAAAAACCTGGGTACTGATGACATATTCAAAAGGTGCATCGATGCAGATAGAGGTTAGCTTGCATGCCATCTTAGTATTTAATGAGATTTCCTCTGGAGGGGTTACAGGCTGCTAGGTTTCGAATCATCCAACAGAACGTCTGTTCTCATTGTCCATTGGAAAAAGCGAACACGATCATTATCTGGCTTGGCTTTGGCTCATTAATGGGGACAAGAAGATGTCTCGATATAAATACTTCAAATCTGTCCTCCACAAGTAGAAGTCATATTGTTGAAACTGAACCTGTCAGCAAGAAACAAGGCAGAAATCTGTTACACACGGAATTGTCAAGCGATGCCATAAAGGTTTAGCCAACCTGAAAAATTTCACAGTGTAGCACTTCAAATATTACAATGAATTTATTGAGCAGATTATTTTTTGATATTATGTTTTGATCAGTTTTATTTTTTTCCTTGTATTTTTTAGATCTACTGATTTTTTTTTCTTTATTGTGATCAGGCTTTATTTCCCTTTGCAAATCTGGAAATTAAAAAGCAAACAAACCCTGAAAGAAATCTTGAGCACAGGACAAACTAGCATTCTAGGTTTTCCAAGAATGCTAAATTTATAACACTGAACTCAGACATCAAAGTATAAAACAATTGTCATCCTCATGTAAAATAGTAATAATAAAGTATCCAGCTTTAATTTATGTTGTTTAGATGATGATTTATATGATTATTTATTCCGTATGGTGATGAAAACCAGGGGAAACGTTGTCTTAGAACATCAAGCTTGGAAACCTAACATACTGGCACCTTATCCAGGAATTTAAAAGGACTCCATGATGAGTTCAGTTTTGTTGGTATTCTAAGAGGAACTCTGCCCTACCCTACAGAGTTGAATTGGATTTCCATTACAATTGAGGAAAACATCTAGTGGACAGCCTCAGAGTCTGAAAAGTAGCACGACATGATCTGTTTGCCACACAAATACAATGCAACAAAGCCAACATGGACGATATTTTGAACATATATGCTCAGCCAGGAAAGGTCGTGGTGGAGAAGTAAAGGAGCGTGTGAGTCGATCTTGTGACACAACAAGAGACTGATGGTCTTCTGATGCTGCTCTTTTTGCCTGAACTCACACGCTTAGAACCTCAGCACAGTCGGTTCTGAAAATGGGGGTGGTACCAAGTAATTATTTGTGGAAAACCCTTATAACCTAGCAGGGCTGAGTGCTAGGTAGGTGCCAGTGTAAAATGGTTGTTATACTTTTGTTCACCACAGTAATAAAATGCCACTTATAACAAAAACTTTATTTTAGAACACAAAAGTTTGGATTCATTTAAGTAGATGTAATATCTGCTCCTTTTCTGACCAGATGTGTCATTGGGATGCATACTAGTGTCTGGACTCACTTTTCTCCGAACAACCGTCTCACAGGGAAAGCCTCATTTACATTAGTGAGTCATGCAGTAGTTGTTTAATTGTCATTCTTAAGCATTCCAGAGAAGAGTTTTAAGAGAGCAGATGGAGATTTATTGAGATTTGTAGCAGAAACTTTCATACTGCTGGACACATAATGCCTTTTCTTATTGGATAGACTTAAGGCTTACAAACAACACAAAGGGTCACCTCGATAGTTTGGCTGTTGAATCTCTGCTCAGGCTATCCGTTCTAGCTGTGTCATGAACTGTTTCATCCTCTGGACCTGCCCTTGGGGTACTTCTTTCCTTAAATCAAAGCAAAACAAAGACAGATTGTGTTTGATGGGTGAGTAGAAGTCTGTCCTTTTAACCTGCTAACTCTTTTGTGAAGCTTACTCATACTTTTTGCTCATTTTTTAAAGTAAAAGTGCTCATTCCACCTTGTGTCATCAATTAGTGCCCACACATTGATTCAGCATCTGTTTAAAGGATCGTTTTTGTTAAGAAAACAATCTGTTTGTGTTGACAACAATAAAGAGTAGGAAAATTGGTTACAGATGCTGTGTCACCATTTATATCTTGAAGTATCTATTGAGTTCAGACTGCCTTTTGTTGTCAGAAAATAACATGAAAATAACTTTTTGCCTTGAAAAAGGGGGATAGCCAATTGTAAGATATCAGTATTTCAAATTTTCAGGATGTCTTAAGTTTTCCAGTTCTAAAGTCTGATATTTGCCCTTTAAATGATCTTTGTTTTGTGTCCGTCTTTAATTTTGTGATCTCATATTTCACAGCTGTTTCTCTTTGAGATGTTTGGTGTTAAATTTAAGAGCTTTAGCAGCAGCAGTTATAAAAGCCTTTTGGATTCATTATGTCTTCATTTAATGTAGTGGAAAATAAATGCGCTCTCGCTTAATGGATTCCAGTATGAACTGTTAGACATTTCTGATGAGCGCCAGAGGTTTATTTTACCTCAGAGTCTTTCAAAGTTCATGACATTTACAACAGCTTCTTTGGTATTTACGTTGAAGGTTAGAGTGGTCAGTCAGACAGCTTTTAGTTTTCCAGTGAACCTTTGTTTCTTTATAATGAGGAGTTATTACAATATATACACAAGTGGCATTGCAGGTGTTAGATTTGATGTCCTAGGATTTCAATATAATCCTATGATCCTCTATAGGAGTTACAAAAAATGACTAAAATATTAATCTGATGTTTTATGATTAAAACAGAAAGAAGCAATGTATAGGATTAATTAAACATTAAAGTATACATTAAGTGTCATGTGGTGTGTGGGGGAGAAGAGTTTCCTTAGTGCCATGTCATCCAGCCCTAAGCATTCTTGGGGAAAACTTATAATTAACTGAACGGAGATAAAGTTGAGCTTATTGCTAAACTGGTATGTCTGCTGATGGCTCACTAAGTAGCAGCCAGCTGCAGACAGCACTGGCAGGTTAATCAAATATTAATAAAGAATATCTCAAATGACAGTTTAAATACTGCTGTTGGCCAACAGACATGAGTTCATCAGTTGGAAAGCAAGTGAATACCCAATTTCCTTAATATGGTGGGTCACATTGTCGCATTAGCACATTAGTCTAACCGTGCCTGGATAAGGCGCCTGGACTCATAGGCGTGCAGCAGGGGATTAAGCAATAAAAATGAAACGTGGATAGATAAAGTCAGAGAAATCTTTCATGCAGTAGCCCAGGCATACAGAAACTGGTGTTAGTTTTCACCTATTTCAGTTTGTGTGATTTTCTTCTTTTAATCCTGTCATATGGAGCAATATTAGTTATTTTTATGTAACTATGTTAAAGTTAAATATATTAAGCTGAAAGTGTTTGGATTCAGAGCTGGGAAACTCTGGTTTGTCCACACCTGAATCAAATAAATAGATGCATTATAAGGAGTGTTTGTCTTTCTTTTACTGAGAAAGAAGAAAAAAATAAAATTGAAAAGACACATGAACAAGATCTTAGCTCTAGTAGTTGTATCTAATTCCTAAAATATACCTTGACTTTGGGGATTTTGTTATCGATCCCCTTGATTTCTTATATAAAGTTATGCTCTAAGTTCTCATTAATTAAAAACTAATATAAAATTAATTATTTTTCTAAACTTCTTTTTAAATGGACATGCACTTAAAGTAAGATGGTTTTGTTATTTCCAGTTTAGAGCATCTTGAATTTAAAAGTGAATTCAAAAGTCAATGCAAATCATCATTAGCATACTATAATGATTAAAAGGATTAAAAGAAGACCCAGTTTAGGGTCTTGACCCATGAGGACTAGCAACAAATGGTCCTGTTAGATGTTCTGGTTTTACATAAAACCCACATGCTGAAAAGTCTAACATTACTAAGAGGTCTTGTGCCATTTTGCTGTGAGAATCTACGTGACAACTTTTGAGCTTATAATGCAAATTTACATGCAGATAGTTTGAGTCTATTATTACTCTGATTCTGAAGCATTATTGTTTTTTTTCCAGATACTGGACCCATTATTACCCCCTTCAGAAATTCCCTATCTCTTCCTTGTCAAAGATGCGTTGATGGAAATCATTAATGACAACTCTGATTGGCTTCAGGGTGAAAAATCAAGAGGTTAATGCAGCTGCTCAGCACGGAGAGCCATTCAGAGCAGTGACAACATTAAATCTGTCAAGAAAAAAAAGGATTGTGAACGAAAATGACATCAAGACATGCAGAGAAGCATTTGGAAAGGAACATTTTAACTTTTAACAGGATCGCTGGAAACTGTCAAGCTCAGTAATTCGGTATGTTTCATATAATCTTCTCGGTGGGATATGGATGAATAGTCACTAAAAAGTACATTTTTGATTCACTCTGTGTGTAGAAGTTAAGTTTTCATCCCAGTTATACTTCAGGGACAAACTTTAAGCTCTGATTCTGTCTATTTTACCTCAGAGTCTTTCAAGTCAAGTCATTCAGTAATTTATGAAGCCAATATATGCTTTTCTAAAGAATTTGCATGGGTAGGCTGGAAGGCTGACATTGATGAAACAAAAACAACAAAAAGGTCCTAAACTCTGCCCTTTAGACCTGAGGTGACTAAGCCTGGTCTTGTCGAGCTACTATCCCGCATCTGTTGGATACATTTATTCTCCAATAGTGTATATCAATTGACGGAAATCCCTAAGCATGTCATTTAGCTTTGCAGAGGCCTGGTAACAAAGTTTTAACAACTCTCTATGACTGGACTTGGGCATCCCTGGTCTATACCTGCTTGTCACTGCAGGGGGACTGGTGCCTGTTTCCAGCAGACACTGGGAAAGATTTCAAAATCCATTTTTTTGAATTGTTGCCCTCAGCTCTTCTTCTTTAGCTGGAGGGATTGTCAGGCTTTACAGCTGTTCTCTCTGAATAAGTAGGCTGGCTGTTCTCTGTCACAGTCTATCATGCAAAGGTTCTGGGTTCTGCTCTCTACAGCAGAAGCACAGAGACAAAAACAAGACTTAATTTAAGATTATACTGGATGTGTACAAAACAAAAAGTAACAATTAATGGAAATCAATTTCGCAACCAAACTTTAACTGAGTTGATCCATGCTTTGTTATTTTAATTAGGCTTTCACTTAGTGCTGGGTTAGTGTATTTTCTTGTGTCTGGATGTCATTTTTCCAATCTCTCTCTTAAAACTTTATGCTGAGTTAATCCTAACCAGCTCACAGAAGTCACTCTGTCATGATCTCGTCAGGCAGAAAGGAGGAGTTACATATGTTCTTTGCTTGTTATTATTCTCGTTTTTGTTTAAGTATCAGAAAGCAGAGTTTCAAAAAAAAAAAAAATCGAGATATTTTAGTGCTCTAAGCGAGATCGGTGACTGAGTTTTAAACTAGTAGAACAATATCATTAATTTGACATTTTATTTATTGGCACAGACATAAATAAAAGTCTACATCATAGCAACTTTGCAGTCATAGTATTCAGACATTTTTTAACAGTCATGACCAGAGTGTGATTTATAAAATTGCGGAAATGTGTGTAAGATGTTAGATTTCTGAAAATTTGGTCTTATACTTAAAAAGACACCATAACATGTGTCTTTTCCATGCACCCTTACTGAAAAAAAAAATATTGCCAATAAATGTTTTTGGTATTTAGGACTTTTATTTTGATGATCACAATAGGAATACAAACACAGAAAAAGTCCACCAAATTCAAACATATATATAAAAGTTAAAGCAGATCTTTAATTAATTTGTTGTTTCTCACTGTATTTTTCAATTCTGTTTTCCACACTTTATGTCTGCAATAAAAACAAGTTTAACTGCAGAAAAACTGACTTATTTTATTATTCATCTGACATTTTGAGGCAACTTCATGTGGAGTGCTCATTTTAATAGTAACTACAGCAGAGGTAGTTACTATTAGTTACTCATTATTTTTTTCAGAGGAAATAATGAATAAATAAGGAATCTGGATAATAAATATTTAAGCTCCGTCATGGTTGTATGGATGGTGACAGCAAATGGTGGGACAGCTTTGTGACGTTATTTGGTAAATAAGTTGATCCATTAAAATAGATTAAAAATATTTAATTGGTATGCTGATAGGAAGAAAAATTGTTTGGTATATATTTTATGTATCAATAAATAAATTACACTTCTCCCCAGATGACCCACAGGATAAACCCATATTTATAGATTTATATTCTTAATACCACTTATTGGATCATAGTATGAACTCTGTTTATTACTCAGTTAAATATATTTTAAAGGTATTGTCAGTTAACTTGTTTTCAGAGGTAGGCATTTTTATAAACTGTTCTCTCTCTTTTTGTTTAAAGTACATTCAATCCCACTTGAAATCTTGTCCCACAGTCTCATAGAATTTGATGTTAAAAGGTCTATAAAACTCCTGCAGCTGCTCTATGACCTCCTGCTCAATCTGTACATGAGTCCTGCCCTTGGATTTGCCGAGGCATCGAGGTTGGCTGCTGCTTTCGGGCTTCTTTAAACAGGGGAAACCTTTGGTTCGGTTGAAGTAGAAGTGCTTGTCCGTGATTATCCGTTTCAGCCCTAGAAAGTCCTGGACACGACCCATTTCCCCCGCTGGGTCCGTTATCAGCCGCTCACCGCTCACAAAATGCATCTGTGACAGTCGAAAATACTGCAGCCAGTTTTCCAGGTGAAGAATATACATTCCAATTCGAATGGCGTTCCAAGATGTGTCCACAAGACCTAAACTTTGGTTTTTGAAGGCTAACTCTTCGAATGTGGGAATGTCGGGCTTCTTAGATAGAGTCTGAGTATAGTCAGAGATAGCTCTGGTGACAGGGTTTCGTACCACAACAATCAGCTTAGTATCATGAGACATGCTGGAGATGCGGTGAGGTGCCTCTCTGGTCACAAAATAGCTGGGAGTCTTCTCTAGCGTTATCTGGCTGTCGAGTGTGCGTGGCATCAGTCCCCTAGAGAGAGAGAGAGAGAGAAAAAAAATGTGAATAAGTTGGAAAGAGCTTTTTTTCCCTTCTCAGAACATTTCAAAATGCTTTTCTTTTTCTTTCATCGGGGAAATGGAACATAAAAACAGCACCTGTAACTTTATGCATATTAGAAAAGTTACAAAAAATAATAATAGGCTACAAAACTGAAGAGACAGCTACTAATATCACAATGTACAGTTGGTATTAGAAGTCAAAGTCAAGAAAAAAAAATTAAGCCTTCTTGCTTTGACCAAAATGTACACTTATAAAATATGTGGTCAACAAAATTACATGGCATCCTACTAAATATATTAAAAATGTGACAAAATGCATAAAAGTTTAGTATGCCAGAGCAAATTAATGTTGACTATATGAAAGGTGTAAATTGTACACCTTGACGTTGGTTTTATTTTATGAAGCCGTAAACATGCTCATAATAATTATACTGCTTTTATGAAGTCATGCCAGGTCAGCAGTCCCTCATCATGACATAGGGGAGTTTGTACAATCAGTCTTCAATTTCATCCTAAGATTGTTCATAGGAGCTTTACATTGAGCTGCTATTACATTGTTTATCTGTTTTTTTTTTTATTAATGTTGGCTTATTTCAAATGTATTTCATGTGACTAATTGTAAAAAATAAGGGCATTTTGTAAAATAATCTTGTCTAGTAGAATGTGCAATTTATAAGTCAACCCTGTTTTTTATGAGTGATCAAAAACATTTTAAGCTACTTCAAGCATTTGGGAAGCCAAAGTGCATCTTCATTAGTGAGGACAAAGCTTTCGCATTGCTTAACATGAGATAAGGTAACATTATTATGAGGACACTGCTGCAAACTTGGAAAATTGCATAAAATACTGGTCTGAAGTTTAGAGTGCAAAAACAGGGATTCAGAGAATCACTTTCAGAACTTTCTGACTCCGAGGAACTGCCTTAGATAAATGGATGACAAGTTTTACTCTCGGCCCGGGTCTTGCGTCACCCTTAAATGAGCTAAACTAGATGTCTGCACTTCCAGTTCTGTCTGTCACATTTCTAATATCACATTTGTTCAACCTAGCATCAAGATTCTCTCTTCAGCAAAGCACTATCTATTTTCGTCTGGCACTGTCCTTCAATATTTGGCGGCTGTCACAACTGCATAATGTTCTGATTATTCCAATTCAATCAAATGTATGCTGATGGTTTTCTTCTGAGCATGGATAAGAGAACGAAAAGATCTTGCATACATTTTTTTCATGTCTTAGAGTTGAAACTATTCATCATTCAGGTTGGTAAATTCATATGCTTTGCTAAAGTATTTACAACAAATTGAAAATTAATGCAAATAAAATGAAGACAATAACTTGTTTTACATTTTAAACCTATAAAATAAAGCTATATGTGAGTCTCAGATTTGCTGTTGAGTTAAAACACAAAAACATCCAAATTTTGGATGAATTTTCAGATACTCAACAGTGACAGGTCAGGTTGTATAATCAAAACATGCATCACAATTACCATCATCATACTGCACCAATAATGGGTCTGCAAGCTTCAGGTAAATGACTGCATTTGTCATGTTCATCAAGGAGAGGTTTCCGTCCAGCTGTAATACTTCATTTTGCTTTGGCACTTTGGTCAATAAAAATTGATTAATAACCAAATGTGTCTAACAGTTTGGAGACCAAATGCTTCATTTACCATTTAGAGACCAGCCATATATTCATAATTCTGTTTTCTCCAGACAGTAATGTGACTCAGTTGCATCATTCAGCCCAGAAACTCAGCAATTTAGGAGAAATAGTCTCATGAGTTCTTTTGAAACTGGTTTTTAGGTGAATGACATCAGAAGATACAATGTCTAAATTTCTATAGTTACTCTTACAAAATGCAGAGCAGTTTCTTGATTTTAGGTACATTACGACACAGTGCTGATGATAAATAGCACACTTTCTTTATTATTACCAGAGAAAGGGTTCGATTAAAACCTAACCTTTCTCAGAGCTTTCTCTCTCAAGGTAGGGGTAGCCATAGGTTACCGCTAAAGTCTTGGAAATATTGATCCATTTAGTTTTATTTATGATCCCCGAGTTGTTGGCTTGGGTGCCTCAGGGCCACCGGGGAACTATTAATCTTTTATGAGAACGACACCTTTCCTAACAAACAGCTTTGCTACACACGTAGATGCATGCACACCCCCACACACTAGACTTAAAAAAAAAAGAGTTGCAGCTATATCCAAGATGCTGGATAATCTTCAGAGCCCTTATTTCCGCTGAAGGAAGGATCTTTGATTTCTGACTTGTCAGTTCCATGCATTTTTACTATCTTTAGAAAAAAAAAAGATCTGTATGTACTGGTTCAAAACTGCAACTTGTCATATTAGAACTCTGAACTGACAACACTCACAGTGAAAGTTCACAAACGCTTTTCAAGATACTACTGCAAGCTGGATTCATGACAGATACAACTCTTGTCTGTTGACCACATTTCCGAGCATGTCGCATCATTTACATGAAGATGTGAGACATTCAGTAAAAAACAAACAAACAAAAAAATAATAATCAATCTGTAGAATAATTCACAAAGATATATTTCATTCAGGTTTGCTATTTTGTTTAAATACAAACTACAAAGGTGAGCCTGTCCATCAGATAAAGTTGCAGTAGCTAACTTGTCTGGAGTTAATGATTTTTACAGCTGTTCTGTTTGTTTACTCCCAGGGAGTCTTAGTGCCTGATAGATTAAATGACTGCCACACAGAAGATATAAAACACTGATGGAGCTGATAGAACAGACAAACACATTTCAAGGTGAAAAGCCAGTGAGAAATAACTAGATTTTTTTGTAATATAGAAAGCCACTTATTGTTTTTCTTCTAGATACCAGTGCTCTGTTTATATTATTGTGATCAATGCAAGAGTTGAAAGTAGATAATATCGTCAAGGCATTTGTCAAAGTCATTCCCTGGTAAAAAATTAATTTGCATTTGGTAATAAGAAGCAAAGCACATTTTGAAAGACGTTAATGTATTCATTGCACATTTGGAATCAAAATGCATCTGGATTCCATCTGGAGGCGGTCTGACTCATTTTGACAGGATGGTCTCAAGCTGAATCTGTCAAAGTTGGTAAATTTTCTTAAGAAAAGGCAAATTTTAATATATACATATAATTGTTGCCTAGCAATAGAAGGTCAATGATGTTTTCTCCCACCATCCAAAATCATTCATAAAATGTTAACTGGCCATTTAAAACTGGCAAGTTACAACCAATGATAGGTTTGACTGGTGGACTCTTAAGCAGCCACATCTGGAAACTCATAGCGTTTGAATAAATGTTCCCATCAACAACCAACAGCATGTGAGCTTTCATAAATGCAGTCATAATTACAGTGAGAAGAAATGTGAAAAGGAGCTCACAGCGGTTGATATACAGTGCTACTTATAAAATTTGGGTTGGAAAGGAAATAAAGGAGTCTTTATTTCCTTTATTTAACCAGGTAAACCCCATTGAGATCTGGATCTCATTTTCAAGAGGGACCTGGGCAGAAGTCTGCAATACACAGCAACCTGGTTACAAAATAAAACTAATTAATAGATATGCACAAGTGTAAATCAATAGAAAACAATTTAAAAGCAGTGACACTGTTTAATAGAATCTCATTGCCTCTTTTTAAGAACCGCTCGAAGTAAATCCATTGAAATCAGTTCTGACATCTTGAGTTCAGATTGGAGCTCATTCCAGGCTGAAGGAGCCATCACACTGAATGCTTGCTTCACCTTTTCAGTTCGAACACTTGGAACTTGCAAAAGAAAAATGTTATTTACAGTGTAAAGATGGAAAAACATTAATGTCATTTGACGGCTTCTTGGTTTGCTAACGTGTTACTCTTGGCTAAAGTCCAGTGCTTTGTTCTGTGTTTGGAACATCACCACAACCTGTTCAATGTGCGTTCATGGAAGAAACAGAGTGCCAAAAAAGCATCTTGTAGAGGTAGTATTTCGTCTTCATGCCAGCTAATGGCACAGCCAGAGCCCGTCTATTATCATTACATCACACTCTTGAGCTGCCTCAGCTGCCATGGTACTTCCAGAAAACACAATGACTCAGCCAGGGTGCATCGAATTGAAAATGGTCTTGTGACATCACATAACTTTCACCATTGGTAGCTAGGGCAGCTGTTACTACTGACTAAGACTATGGCAAATCCAGGCTTTAACGCCACATAAAGTATAACATCTATGTGTGATAAGGATACAGTTCCAGTATTTAGGAGTAGGCATTTTAGTTAGATAACTTTGCTATTTTCACATTTATTTGGGAAGTTTATCGCTGAAGTTCTTTTTCACCTTGGTTTAATATGATGGTGTGAAAATTACTTTTCTCCCCACAATTATTACTGTTTCACATGCTTGGGCCAGCTTATACCATGGCGGTGTTCTGGAATGGAAAATTAGTTTACGATGAGGAAAACTCAGAGTGGCCTCAAGTTATTACTGATGTGCATGAATGTGAGTGGAACTGACTTTCTTACAACTCTGAAACAAACAATGCTGTTTCATTCAAGAGGAACCTCAAGTGAGTTCAGTTCAGTCTCAGTATTAACTCTGATGTAATGGATAGTGAACAAAAGATGTTCCCTGTTGCATCCTTGTCGATACCAAATCTTGGTTTGACTATATTGCCTTTGTCTTTGTTTTAAAAGTGTAAAAGTTAAAAGTGTAAGCTGAGGGCATATATACAACTGTAAACTAATAGACTAAACTGATCATTTTACTTATTTAAAGATTTTATGGGCAGAATATACAACCGAGACAACCAAAAAAGGGCTTAATTATTAATAGTTCTGTGATTTCTAACTTCTCAATCCATCATACATATAAGTTGCCACAAGATGTCATAAATTTGCAAGATTGATGATTTAGAAGTTAGCTTAATTGTTAACACAGAATGTATATGAACAGAAATTTAGTAAGCAATTCACACTTGCTTTGGCATTTACATAAGATGCCAAACACCATGTTACTCATCTGGGGCAATGACATTATCGGGATGTCAACTGGTGAATTACTGTACTTTGCAACAGGTATGGAGGTACAGAGTACATGTGTATAAATGAGAGGAGGAGCACATGTGGAACGGTGATCCTTACAGGGAGTAGAAGTGAAGGTTCAGGACTTTAAGTGGCCCAGAGCAACAGAGTGTGTGGAAAAGAGGTGGAGAAGCGTGTGTATGGGTGGAATGGGTGGAGGAATGTGTCAGGTGTGATGTCATGAAAGGGTATCAGCAAGAATAAAAGGAAAGGTGAACAAGACAGTAGTGAGACCAGCAATGTTGTTTGATTTAGAGACAGTGCAAATGAGGAAACGCTATGAGGCAGAACTGGAGGGTACAGAGTTCAAGATGTTGAGGTTCTCTCTGAGAGTAACAAGGATGTGTAAGATCAGGCATGAGCACATCAGAGGGACAGCAGGTGTTTTGATTATTTGCAGATAAAGTCAGACAAGCCAAACTGAGATAGTTTAGACGGTTTCAGATGAGAGGCAGTGATTATATCACATGCTGAGTTTGGAACTACCATGGCAGGAAGCCGAGAGTTTGACCAAAAAAGAGATTTAAAGATGTGTGGAAAGATTACATGAAGTTACTTAGCGTGAGAGTTTGTTGTATTATTGGATGCCTGTAAACAAAGTCGATTTGATGTTGCAATCCATGTAAAGGCAAAAACAATGCTTTGCTTTTTATTCAGACAAATTATAACGACTGAATGAGAGCCGGTTCCTTTAGGAAGTGTCAGTCTAGTTCAGAATGTTTAGGTGGTGAACTATGAACATGAATGAATTATTTTTTGAACATGTACACTAAATTTAAAGCTTCTTTTTGCTAAGGGTAAGCTAGCACAAAACTGGTGTTTGCATATCTAAATATTTTGCATGTCCGGTAGTCAATTCACTCGTTATTTGAATGGTTAAAAACAATTAAAATTCAGCTAGATCTAAAAGCATGGATAAATAGAGCACCGTCATTAAAGATACTAAAAGCATTATGTCCACTAATATTTCATCTGCCAGTTTTTTTTTAAAGGATTAGTTATGTGTAACCACAGGAAAGGAGAAGATGGTGCAATCAAGTGATCAAAGAGGACCAGTCCGTATTTTTGTATTGAAATCAGGGATGCTTTCATGTCAGTGGGAGCAGTCTGGGGCGATGGGTTCCATGTTGTATTGCTGTAATGTTAATGAGGAACACTGAAGGGTGCCTTTAATATCTACAAAATCTTTTTTGATCTGGTATTTGTAGTGAAGCCTCATGTTCAGGTTCATTTGTCTAGTTTTAACTAAATTAGCATTCACAACTCACATGGCTTTGTGTGACTGACTTTATTAGATGTTTAAGAACTAACAAAGTTTATCACTTGAAGTGGTGCACATAAAAACAGTAAATTAAATGACAAAAATGCATTGCACGGCCCCATTTAATGTCTGCTGGTTATTGAGATAGCCAGAGTCAGTGGGAGAACATGTTATACCTGAGGCAGATTTCTAAATCAACCATCAGAAATGTACTTTTTTCTTTTTTTTTTCTTTCACTACGCCCTCAAGAAATTAATAACGCTGCACATGCTATCTGAAATGAAAAGATAAAACTGAGTTCCAAGTTTCTTGGCTCTTAGATAATTATAAGCAATTAGAAAACCCACATAGGTATACCCAAAGACTTGCTCCAAGGGTTACTAAAGTTTATAGAAGTTGGAAACACTTGAAATGAAATGAGAAAACCTGTCTTTCTGCCTTGACAAATGGGAAAACTCGTTCACACTCACGTGTCCAGACACACATCTTGATTAACAGACATTTCAGAGAAGTGCCTCGATTGATTACAGCCGTCTCACTCAGAATCAACAGCAAATTTCTTGGGGGTAATTTACAATCTTCTTCACGATTCTTGGCCAAACTTTAAGTCAGGATGCATTACAGACTCGGCCCTGACATTTTAATCCCTCTGGGAAAATGAACTCAAGTGTGAAAGATCTGCTCGATACTGTAAATGAAACCTTCTACTAAGGAACATGGTTGAAAGCTAATTTGTGCAGGATCCTTTACCACTGCAATCGATGTCGTAACTGCAGATTTTTTTTTTTCTACTTTTTTCAAACCTAAGCAAAGAACAATTAAAGAAAAGTAACAACTGAATCTGTGTAATACCAACAGGCAGCCACTACAAATGGTCTGCTGAAAGATAAAGAACTCTAAAAGATAGAAAAATACTGTTCTTTTCATTGCATTTTTGATCAGAGTCTCTTTACACTAGGACAGTGCTATATTAGTGTTGATGTTGAATCGTTTTATTTCTTTGTGTGTTTTATGCATCTTATACTGCTGGAATTTTTCCCTTTTAAAGTAAGTTGAGAAATTAATTTATCGTTTTTATTGTGAATATCTTTGGTCAGTGAAGATTGACAAAATGACTGTTACTGCTTGATATGAAAATATATTTTTTAAAATGTGTAAAATAAATGCTTTCCTGCAGCTTTTTTGTCTTATTTTTGTTGAAGTCATAGTAGTCTTTGCCTCTCATTACCTCCCATAATGAAATATTTTCCCTGGAGGCCTTGGTTTTTAGGTTGAAATCAAGTTTCTACAAGAAGAAAATACTCTGCTTTCTCTCCTCATGACTGCATATCACTTACTCTGGTAAAGTCAAGCTAGTAAAAAAGCTAAATCTGCCTAATCTTGACATGTAATATATTAATTAACTATGTACCTAAAGCAAATGTATTTATTATTTTCTTTTTCCAGACCAGTAATATCTGAATTTTCTGGTTTTCTCTTCCGCCCTTGAAAAAAGAAAGTATTTACACTTTATTTCAATTTAAAATGAATACCAAGAACCAATGGTCACTTGTACAGGCTTTGTTAATTTCTACTTCAATTAATAAGAAAATATAAGTGCGACATTAAATCTAGAACTATTAACCCGAGGAAAGAGACTGCTTACTCTATTCCAGACAGGTGTATACTGCTGAAAAACCTCTTTCTCTTAAGAACAGTGCAGTCTCATCAGTGATGCACTTTTTCTGAACATGTAAAGGTCAACTTTGACTTATCTCTTTGTGCACAATCAATAAATTTGAATTTATAGCAGCAATACCAAAATGATTTGATCTTAAAACGTAGTTTTACATGGTGTCAGTTTAAGAAAGGTTCTCTCTGCTGTTTTCAGCATAACTTGTACATGTCCTGGTGACCATCTAGAGGCAAAACAATCAGAACTGGTAATCTAGAAAACAAGAACCTTTTCAGGTGCTTTTCGTTGAGCTTCATGCATAAAAAATATACATGCTTAAATGGCAACTCCAAATTTTCTTTCAACCCCCACTTATGCTTCACTTACACTTTTTCTGTATTTGTTTTTCTTCCCTCTCTGTTCTGGACTTTACATAAGTTCCCATAATTAGACTTCCTTTACTTTCAACCTTCCATCTTCAATCATGCGTGCATTTTGCTCCTATAAATTCACATTTTATGACTAAACTTTATTGAGTGCAAATGTTATGCAAACATTGATCACCAGATGCACCCTGGTTGGTTAATCACAAAGATTTCTATGGGCAGTGGGCTGTTACTTAATGCCACTTGCCTCTCATGGGACAAAAGCTTAATGTTTGCCATTAAAAAGTTTTGATAATGAACTTTACCCATTAAACAATATTCATTACATTCCATGGTTGTCTGCTCTCTGGGGCAATTTAGCAACAAAACATCAGCACAATAACTTTTAAAGACAAATTCCCCTGGGTTCATATTACCAAAGTACACAATAACATAAAGAGAACTAATGGCATCGGTTTGCACTTTATTTGGAATACAGTTATAAGAAGTAATGAAGTATCAAATCTTAGAATTCAGCGAGTAAGGATTTAAGTAAGTGGAATTTGAAAACCATGTTTTTAAAACAAGCACAACAATTCTTTTTTGTTGTTTCATTTTAAATTGTAAGCTATTAAAGTAAAATTTTATTTCCTGATAATACTGCTTATGTTATTCATATGATCACACAGATTTGACAATAAGTAAATGTTTGATTTCTGTATGATTTTCATTCTTAATCAAGATAACAGTTCAAACTATTAATCATGACGTCTCATGAAAAGGGAGTTTCAAACAAAGATGGACAACCTGCTGTCCAAACCTACTGACAGTATCCATAACACAGATTCACAGAGCAGAGAAAATGTTCTTGAGCTGGATGACTCTCATGATGTCTGTGGCACCGTACTTCCTAAAAATGGCATCGCCCTCTCTCCTGATATGACAGCATAAATCTTCACTGCTGTGGCCGCTCCATTATTAAACTATCACTCACTTTGATTACAGATGTGATATCTGATCATTAATCAAAAGTAACAGAAACCTGCCACCTCCAAAAGTCTATTAGGAGTTAACAGTCCAGCAGTGCAGGTGATTACAGCAATCCTGCGCCCATTTCAGCTCAGTGAGGAACAGAGGTGAATGGCAATTTAGCATCACGGGAGCCACACATCTATTTCTCTAATTTAATTGGAGAGAAATTGGCTAAAAATAAAAGGCAGAATGAGCCTGATGTTTCAAGGGACTTTCTTTTTGTCATCAGAAAGCTTCTTAGTCAGATACGTAAATCAAAAATTTGACAAAGCAGTGATGGAGAGGCACAAAAGTAAAAAAAGAAAATGAGAAAAAAATCTACATTGAACGAGATCCTATTTAACTGCTGTCATTTCAACTTAGGACTCTCCTCAAATAAGAATTACTCATGGTTTGGCCTGCAAAGGGAAATGACTGACACTTGCTCTCCTTTAGCAATAACACGTTCAATTGAACTGAGCTCTGAGCTGTCACATTAACATGTGTCAAGGCAAAATATCCACAGACACTGAAGTAGAGAAGCCTTTGAAATCCAAACATTTACAAATGAGTGTTAGTGCTTCTTCTGAGACTTTTCTTTATCTTTTTAATAATACAGAACACATAAGATCATGGCCAAAGCGAGAATATTCTACTGGGTGAAAATGCCATTAATTTTTCAACAGTTTTTAGAATTTTGTGGTGACTAACGTTAGGCTGAAAACACAGCTTAATTTTTCTCATTATTCTAATGGTGTCAGTCAGTGATAGTCATGACAACTTGCCTTGTAAAACCCTCTTCTCTTTAGTTTTGGAATTTTGTGTGCAGCTTTACTGCAGCATCTTAGCCGATACAAATGGAAAGATAAACACAGAAAAGCCTTCAGCAGCTCTTTCAGGTTTTATAGTAAAGCCTCCAGCAATGTGACAGTCAAGGATATTTATATATAGGGCGCAGACAAATTGCATATCTTTAGAACATTTCATTCTCGGATGGTGGAAAAGTACAAAAGAGAGCAGAAAGTTGAGGCAGAGGAGGAACAACTCAGACAGGATTTGATCCTTGGTCAATAGACATGCACTGAGTCTGACAAGAGGGGAAGGTTAACAAGCTGAAGATCTCCCAAAGGGGACTAAGAATGCCAAAGTACTAAATATATCCACAGAGACATTGTCTGTAAAGGTATGTTCTTTTATATTTCTGTGACCAAACAGAAACAGCTTGAAATTAACCTGAAGCTGTTAAATACATGAATAAACATGCATTAATGTATACCATCAATACCTAACACTTACAAGAAACATTTAATCTACATATAAGTAGGAAAGTAATAACAATATTCTCTCAAGTTTAAAGAAGACAGTCAGACAAAAATAACATCTAAGCAAGCAATAATGGGGATGAAAATCACTTGTTGATGTCCAGCGACAATAGGAAACAGATTAAATTCACAACATTTTTTAGAGCCACATTACCCCATTTGCTGTCCCAAATGTGCACACATCAGCTTGGGGAAAATTAGGGTTAAGTGCCTTGCCCAGGGCATGTCAACATGTGGCAGAAGGAAGCTGAAATCAAGCCAAACACTATTTGATTTCAAAGCAACTGCTCTGCCCAAAATGCCATTGTTGCCCCAGAATTGGCAGACTCAAGATAATAGAAAAGCTACAAAAAATGTCTTGTTATTTGTAGAATCCAATCACTGAGACCAAAACCTTGAAGCAGATGGTAAATCAAAGACAACTATATAAGGTGCAACTCCATAACCCAAGACTGAGGTTAGAGTTTGCACAGGCTCACCAAAATTAGATACTGTAATACCAATTTTAGAAAAACTGTACTTGGTCCCACAAGTCTCAATTTAAGCTGCAACGTTCAGAATTTGGTGTAAAAACATGAATGTTTTTCACGATGATGTGAGGGGATAGTTTTTAGCACAGTTTTGACCCCTAGTGGGGAATAAAAGGGTGGCACAAAGTTTGATGTTACTTTTTTCTGTATTCACTTAAAAATAAACGTGGCTTACAATGAGATACACATCAGTATATGAAGATTAGTGACATATATCGCCTAAAGAAAGAATAATTAGGCCCGAGCAGCAAAGCGCTGCGAAGGCCTATCGTTTTTCACTTTATTACTTTCTGCTACTAAAATAATATATTGGTTATCACCATTCTAATACTGTTATCTATAACATTCATTTACATTCTGATACACTGAGGTATAAAGAGAACAGTTTTGTGTCTTGTCAGTGTTTCAAATCAGATGTAAGCTGAAGTGGAAAACACCCATGTAGCATAAATACCTACAGAATGTAACAAAAAGGTTTTAGTTAAACGTGCTCGTTGTGCAGAAAATTCCTTTTTGTCATTCTGCTTTTTAGTGTCTAACAAGCTTATATTAGCTGGTTAATTGAATTGGTTTATCTGCCCAGACAGCGAATCCGCAGTATGCTGCTCAACAGATGTATTACCTTAAATATCAGTAATAGCTCATGCTCTTTTAATTTTAATCCACAACTTCCCAGCTAGTCCAATTTCCTTCTTCTGAACACGAGAAATGTGCATGAATGTCAGGAAATGTACTGAAACATTTAAAGGGGAAGCAGGACAGGCAAACTCTGCTTTCTGTAGCTTTAGAAAACTCTGGTCATGTAGACATCAATGTAATCTAAAAATCACAAAAAGGACTTTATAATACAGGAATCTTAAGAGGGTATGTTTTTGAAACCATAACTTTTTGAACTACTAACTTCATAGGCAGAAATGCATTATGAAACTACAGTGCATGAAATAAATGCAGTGGTTAGGCATTAATAGATTCACCTTCAGGATTTTTCTGTGGACTGTAGCTACTCCAATTATTTGCAGAAAATCTACCAATTTTTTCTATAGAGCATAACAAAAATATTCGGGGACAAAAATGTCGCTAGAAAAGCAGAAACACATGTAGCAGCAATACTATTTGACACACTATTAGCTGGTGTTTGCAAAGCAGCCAATGCAGAAGCACCATTAATTTCCCTTGCTGTACCAACAAAAAGGAAAATAAAGAAGACTAGGTGTTAGCTTCTCCTGTAGCACTAAGATTGTTTCTGCTGTTCATTTAATGTTTATACGGTGTTTATACTATTAAAGCAGTCAATATTTGCATCTACTTTTCCAAGTCCACACAAATACACTATGCAGCTTTACTAGAAAATTACTGAGAGCATAAGTCCAACACATGTTAATATTAATCTGGCATGATAGCATTGCAAGATTTATCTATGACTGCTTCTATTTTATTTTGACATAATACAGCTGCTTTTCAGTGTGCAATTTTGTCCTTAGCACTTAGCTCAGTTCAGTTATTATTACATTATCTTGGGATCTAAAGCTCCTGCACCACTCAAGCTAGTTGCCGACATATAGGTTCAAACTGGCTACTTTAACTAGGGGGGGGTGTACAAGGGTGCAGGCATTAAATAATGAGCAGCAGGTCTCAGTCTTGAATCTTTGGAAAAATGTCTTATGAGTTGTTTTGTAATTAATGGTAACAAGTGCATGTCGAAGACTGGAATGGAGTGAAGACAGCTCATTAATAATGCAGAGTTATGTCTCACCATCGCTCACTCTATAATGTGCGGTTTTCTACGCTAACTGAGAACCAATCAGCTTTCTATCCTCATCAACCTTCTGATGGTACTGTTCCAGAGCACCCTGCCTCCCCAAGCCAATTAATGTGGACGTTTGGAATATTTGCAGCTGCATCCTCTCATACAATTTCGACACTTCTCTAAGAAGTAACTGCAAGTGCTATAGACTTCTGTAAAATCAATAGAGCTGAGATGCCCTTTTAAGTCTTGATGGTGTATGGCAATGTGTTTTTGTTTGATCTTTATGATTCTGCAGAGAATGGAAAAAGCAGAGGGAAAAGAGTAAGGAAATTGGTGGCAGAGGAATGTCTTTTTCATCAGGTCCTTTATCGTTGTGTGAATACCCGCACACAAAATAAATGAGGCCATGCGTGTGTTCTCTTCAGGAGCCACGGTAATGAACACTGCACCATTTTTCTTCTGAGCCTAAATGGTCTGTCACATGCTTAATGTAACAAGACAGACTGTGCAGAATAACTGGACAGTACACTGAAACTCTAGGCGAGTTAATTTGGTGTTCCAGTTTGTAGATTTCTGCCTGACTCTAAAGGACACATACAGTACATTGATGTATATTGAAAATCATAACGGACTCACTTTGAGTTGGTAAGATTAAGATTACGGTGATGGTTACTTGGTATTTGGAAGATGGTGGCAGAAATGTGTGAAAAAGGCAAAATGTGAATAATTTCTCCAGCATTTTGTATAATACTCCATTCAAAATTATTTATTTGATCAAGGACATCAACAAGGCAACATAAAATTAATTAGTCATTGTCTCTTGGAACTGAGTAGATGGTGAATACCATCAAATATGTCTGAAGAAAAGATTTGCTACACAGAAGAAATGGGTGTAAAAAGTCACAATTTAATGTTTTTCTGAACAGAAAAAAAACAAAAAACTAACCAGACTGGAATATTAAAAAAAATAAGATTTTTACTTTTATGTTACAGGTTAAAGGTGCAAAACACAACTGTAAAGACAGCTGCTGAGTATTTTTTCAATATTTCATAATTCTGTGGAACCAGTGCTACTAAAAATACTCTCCAGGCCAAGCTGCCTCTGAAACACTATATTTTAAGGGAGACATGACTATGGACACAGTTTTTACGACGGATCCTTGTTGTAACCTTGAGAGTGGAACATCATTCTAGAGGGAACCTAAACTGGCTGCAGTGCAGCTGCTACAGACGAAAATCATGTTAAAAGAAGGTTACACAGTAAAAACAATTGCATATTTTAAAAATTAAGCATTTTCAAAATACCTAGTGTCCACATAGTATAGTAAATGAAAATAACTCTTAAATAAATACGTTATAGCTGCAATTTCTCAAATTATAATTGTTGTGCAACAGTGCTTGTTATGGCTTTTGTGGGCACACCGTTTAATTTGACCAACATATTACCCAGCAAACACAAGCATTAATGTGCATGGTTACATTCAGCTGTCTTAAAAAATAATCTAAATAAAGAACAGTTGTGTTTTTTGTATATGTGTATACAATATATATATATATATATATATATATATATATATATATATATATATTTAAATGTTGGTGCTTTGTTTGCATTCTCCTCTGTTATCACCAATAGTTAACTTACCAACAATAAAAAGATATCTAACTCTTATTTTCTGAGTTGCAACCAGAGTTGCACTGAGAAGTAGTTAGTATCATGAGATGAGCTGATGTGCAGTTCCACCAGGTGTTTGCTAATTGCTACTGGCTAGTTTGAAGGAACTGAGGGGGGCAGGGTGCTCTGTGAGACGGAAGCTCAGAAACTCGGAAACTGCAGCTCAGAGAAGGAGTTGTGTCTCGAAGGTGGCGCTAGGTCCAACCAGGGATCCTGAAACAATCAAAGTAACACTCCAGGTATGTTCTTGTTGAGGGACTAAAAACAAACACAAAAAGTTGATTTTACATAATATTACCCCTTTAAACTACAACGATTTTACATGTTATCTATGAATTTCTGCGTGTTTTATAAGGTATGCAAAATTTACTCAAGAAAGATGTATAATTTGACATATACACTGCAACCACTCAGTCTGACATTAACAGTTCAGTAAACTGGATTTTACAACAGGTTGTCATTTGTGTTGCAACATCAAAGATAGTACTGTGTTTTTGTAGGTCCAGTAGTTGGTTTAATATTAACTCAGATGAACATGTTGAGCCAGCAGCTTCATTGAAAGTTATTCGAAGGAGCAACATGGACATTGTTCATGTGGGAAATAGTAGGCAAACCTGTCAAAGATTGGTCAAAGAGAAGTTTTAGTCATCTAAACATTCTCTTGTGAAGGTTTAGATGACTAACACCTATCAATATGGCTTCATTTTGCAAAATCACCTAAGTGGGGGTGACTAATGTGGACGATTTATTCACTTTTCTACAAACTTATTAAGACATCTTCCTGCTGCACATAATAGATGTATGACTAATGATAACCTCTTTTATACTATGTTGTTTTCTTCATAAATCAACAACAAACTTATCAAACACTGCTTAAAAAGAGTAAGTGGTCCACTATAATAAGAAAAGCCACTCATTAACTCAAAGGAAAAAAGAAATGTATATTGAGCAGGGAATTATTTTAGAGAGACAAACTATTCAGTCTTATTCTTGACAGAATAAGACTGCTTATGGTTTGTGTACATACACAAACCATAAGCAACTGTAAGCAACTTGTCAGGTTTACAATTCCCTGCATCAGACTTCTGTCACACAAGTAGCTGATAATAAAAACTAAATTGAAAGAATAGTTTGCTAACAGTTGAAATGGTTCCTGTTTGTCACTTTTCAGGGCAGAAACAGTCAATTTAATGCCAGAATGCCCCTCATATAAAAAAATGGACCAATAATGAAGGAAATATGAGGTTCGATAAAAGCTGAAACTTTACTTCTTTTATGTACAGTGACAACAATGTTCCACTCTATCACACCGCTGTGCCTTTTGAACTTGATGATTCCCCTGTTGGTGTTTGTCTCTATTGCCTTGTTAATGTACAAGCATCTCTAAGTTTAGAAAAGCTTTACATTTCTCCAACCCTTTTGTGTCTGTAGCAGATACACAAGCAAATGTGTTGTTAGTTCGTCTACCAATCCTGAATGCATTGGTGCAATTTGTTTTCCCACAGTAATGTAGGCTGCAAATGGTTTCTTTAACCATCAAAGAGACTGGTTAAAGAAACCAGTCTCTTTGATGGCTGGTTTTTGCAAAATGCATTTTGTACTGCTGATCTGACAATAAAAGTTTAAACAGTTTGTGTCCTGGATGTGTGGGGTCTGCAGTCACGTTAGCTGCTCTCTTCCAGTCCCTGTATAAGTCCTGGGTGGAGGAAAGGTCGACCATGATGGTTCTATCTGCAGACATAATTGTTACAGTTTAGACCTGTTGTCTTTTATGGATGAGTAGCAGCAGAAAAAATTACATATGACTACCTAGAATATCCAGCAATTGATCTATGCATCCATTGCCAATTCATCCTGATGGGTTGAAGGGGAGGACAGGCTGGTGTCACCAGTGGTCACCCTGGATTTGTTGCTGAAACCAATCCAGGTTTTTGTAACATGTGTTTCTACCTTATTTATGCTGTCTGTTCTTGAATAGTTACCACTATTATAATCATTTCAGATGAACACATTGTGTTGTACAAGTACAACACAATGTGGGAGCTGTAGAAGTTCAACTAGGGACAGCTAAAGTGCCTGATTATCAACAGGTCTGCTTGTTTGCATCCATTAGTAATATGCATTTTTCTGCTGCTTTGGCCAGTATTAAAATGAGCTGGACGAGTCTGTGTTCATTGTGCAATTTTGAAATGCCACCCACAAAACTAGATTGCAGCAATTTCTGCCTTGTATTTAGTTAATTGTCCGGATACTAGTTAAGATTCATGTCAGAAATGCCAGAAATTCCTTAACAACACGAACATGACAGAATACCCACAGACCAAATGTTATTTTGGTCTGTGGGTTATTTATTTGATTATGTTAAGAGTGAAATCTATTCATATTAGCATATAAATACTTTGGTATCTGTACAAAATATGCACGTGTGTGTCATTCTGACACAACATAAACTCCCTGAATTTTAGAGCACAAGTCCACATTTTTTCTTCTTACTAGAAACCTTGTTCCTATTTTCCTCTATGGTGTGTGTGTAAACTAATTAATTAAAAACGTGCTCTCTTCAGGTTCAAGAGCTGGTGTGTCTCAGGATTTCAGAATATCATAGAAGTGTAATCAAATTATTTCTGTAATTTGATTGCTGCAATATTAAATAGATTCATCACACATGAAGTAACACTTGTCAACTGTTTGGTACTAGAAATGTTGATGATTACGGCCTACAGCCAATGAAAACCTCAAATTATGTTTTTCAATAATATTTAAAACTACAGGAAACAATTAACAATATTTTATGATACCAAAATGTTTATTCACTTGAGAATGTGTCTGGAGCTTCACAGTAAATCCACTCAATACTTGGTCAGGAATGTTTTAACATAAGTTACTGCATCAATATCATGTAGCATAAGAACAAGCAGATTGTGACTCTGCTAAGATGTTAAGGAAGCTATAGTTTCCTAGGCTCTTCAGGTGGTCTAGATTTTTAGATCTGATGTCTCTCAATCTCCACTTGAAAACACTCCACAGTTTCTCTGTTGGGTTTATTTCAAGGGTTTACATCCCAAATCATCACTGACATTGGAAACTTCACACTGGACCTAAACCAACTTGAATTATGTGCTTCTTCACTCTTCCTCCTGATTCTGGGACCGTAATTACTTAATTTTAAAAAATCCTTTCACCTGAAATGAAGACTGTACTACAGAGCAACATTCTCGTCCTTTTTGTGCTTAGCCCAGGTAAAATGCTTATGACATTGCCCCTCACTCTGGAGGAGCTATCCCTGGTGGATGCACATGTTCTTGTAACCAGATAATGATCAATGATATGCTATCTACATGCAAAACAAGAAGAAAAGTACATGTAGCTGAGGATCTGATTTTTTGTACTTTATCATCTCCATATGTAAAAAGCCAAAATGAGCATATTTGGTCTGGGTGAAGCATGGAAGGCACATTGGGGGATACTTTAGTCAGCTGTGACACTGGATTAAAATTAACTGCACCATCCTAACTTAACCTTCAGGACATAAAGCTCTGCTGACTTAACACAGCAATATTGAACTTTGCCATATGTATGTGTGACTGAGGAACTTTGTGTCTGATGTGAGTTCCATGGCTTTTGGAGTGGAGAACGATTTAAAAATGTTGGAAGTGCCTTTAAGTTTGCTTTGCAGATGGAGCATTTGGAATTATAATCAGACCATAAAAGCATGTAAGACTAAAGACAAAGAAAAAACAGAACATGTGCAGAAAGACTAAATTGTTCACATTTCATTTTCAAATTTTTCTCACCTGTACCAATCCAGCCCTCTGTCGTAGTTTCTGTCAAAAAAGTGCGGTTCTGTTCCGAGTGCGCGCACATCTGGATGTATCCGGATGAACTCCAGCACCGCCCTGGTTCCCCCTTTCTTTACGCCTACTATTAACGCATTGGGCAGCTTCTTGTTCCCATATTTTTGCGCAACACTCATATTTTTAAAATTCGCATCTGTCCCGTGAGCACCAGGCGGACCTTGCGCTTTGCTCTGGTCCCGGGGATCACTGGATCCTCGCTGAAAAGCCGACCTGACATTCAGCGAAGCACAATTGTCCAGCTTCCCAAGAAGTTTCTTCCCTCCTGCGTTTTTGCTCGGCGGGCAGCGTTTCCCGTCGTAAGTCTGGTTTGTCATGACTGCGCCGCGATAGAAAATAATATTGTAGCATAAGTACGCACAGGATAGGGACAAAGTAAATATGAAGGCGAATCTAGCGCTGACTCTATTCGCAGATGTGAGGAGCCTTTGCGCCATGTCTCCATGGGTTCAAAGTGCTGCATGATTCTCCATCGGAGTTTTCCTCTCCAGTCGGTCTGCGGTGAGAACCTGGTGAGAAGTGGACAGATTCCAAAGTGAGACAGAGCAGCGCATGTGGACAAGGGTGGTTTTTCCCTGGCACCAGCTGTGAATTTGTCCTGCTGACTGATGAAGTGATTGAAAACTTGGATCCGCAGAGGAAATGGGGTCAGTCCTCATCGAAAGTAGCTCCCTTCGAAAAACCTGAGCAGAACCATCGGTCTTGAAACGCATAGCCTACGAGAGGAGATTTTTTTATGTTCATCATAATCCTCCTAGTCATCTTTTATGAGTGAGAAAAAAGGAAAAGATCGATTGCGGCTCAGTGCGCCCGAAACTCTCACAAGCGCAATCTTTCTGCGCGCCTCTGGGGGGATTTCAGTGCTCATCCCTCCTCTTTCTCTCATTCTGAAGTTGCGAAGTTATAGACACTCCCACCACCTAGTATAAATATTTAATCAACATTCTGACGTCACAATATCATAAATCTTTTGGCGTTCTCTTTTTTTTTTAAGAAACATGCCGATTTTCCTGAAAATATCTGGGCGTAGAGATTTTCCCATTGGGGCCAGAGTATACGTGATTAAAAGTGTAATAAACAAACGAGTTTAAAACACATCTGTGCTATCCCGCTATAAAAACGGTATGTGATGTTTGCACTTTCCTATGGCACAGCTTATAAACCTGGTAAAACTAACATTTTTTTAAATTCAACTTTGAGATGTAAATGTTTCCAATTTGTTTCCAATTTGTGTTGTAATTTAATTTCCGATATTTTACTACTATTATTAACTTTATATTATTTTCTACAGACCGTTAATTAGTAAAAACACCAATTTAACTTACCTGTGTCTGTCAAAAAAATCCGCAGACTAATATGTCATCTAATTTCTGCTGTGTAGCTTAATCCATGTTTGCTTTTCACATGAAACAGAATGATTCATCAAGCTTCAGAGGTATCCTCATGTTGATAAAAAAAAGTTTGACACACATGGGTATTACTAGCCTTAGAAAGTCAAGATCACATTTGATCTTCTGTTTTGCTATGATGCGAGGTGGATGCAGATTGGAATGCAAAGTTTTCAGCTCCTTTACTCCCGTGGTTAGGATTTAACTTTGAGAGAATATTAACTTCATTGACAGCACAGTGCCCTCTCTGCATTTTATTGGCAACTCTGGTTAACATAAAAAATAATATAAACTACAATAAAACCTTTAAAAAATTTGCTTTAGCTCTGTAACCTCGATTAATTTTTAAAAGAGAAAAGCTGATGCATATGGGATTCTTTTCTATTATATAAACCCATTTTACCAATAGAACATTTTTGGCCATGACGATAGATGGTGTGTCATGGAATGCATAATGTATAATGTGAAATACTTGCTAGATGTTTGTGTTGCAAGAAAAGCTCCTAATTTTTTTTAAAGTTGCGGTTCTCTGTGATAATTTCTACTGCAGGAAGTTTTTATGAGACATGACAGTTTCAGGGCAGCAAACTGACTCTCAAGCTTTGCTTTTTGTTCTCATTCCAGCAAAAGAAACCATATTCTATATTTAAAAATCATCCCATATATAAATCTAGTAGTGTTAAATAGATGCTACATAAGAAAAGCATTCAGCTAACTTTAAAAGTAGGTATCCTATTGTGCTGGACTCTGCTGTGTCCTAATTAGCATCACATTGCTAAACTGTCATTTGAGCGTGGTGCTACTGCCAGCTGGACTTTAGCTAAAACTCATGTTTCCTGCAGGGAAATTTGTCTTGGGTGATTCACACACGCTTTGAATTTTAGAGTTCTCATAAACCACAAAGAATAAGTAACCCTGCTAAGCAGTATGTATTATCATATTTCTTTTTCACGTCACTAATACAGCAAATTATATCAGTATGTTTCACTTCTCTTTACTTTATTACTGCTGAAAAAGAGTAGGATCACATTTGCACTGTGATTTAGGAGCCCAAAATCATTAAAATATTCCAGCCACTCTATATATAAAAAAATGACATTATGAGGATATATGTTAGAGGCATTATTTTAGGTCCAGTTTTGCAGATAAACTTGGAGAAATAAACAAATCTGAGGTGAGAAATGACAAGGCTCCAAATTCAAGGCAGACAGTTGAGTGTGTCACTTATGATTTACACTCAAAGATGGCTACATCTTTCTTATCAGTTTGATGGAAAGTCTGCCATCTAACAAAAAAAAGAAAACAGGTTAACTGAAAGACAATAAAATTTTGTGTGAAAAATAAACTGCCTTGACTATAATTCAACACATAAACTTACCAAAAATAAAAATGGTGGATTAAAGAAAAAGAAAAAGGATGGAAAGAACAAAACTGGGGAAAAAAATGTTTTTTCACTGGTGAAATTGTGAAAGTGCTTTATATAAGAACAGGAAGGAAAAGGAAATGTTAGTAAATTTAACTGCAACCAAGTCAAAGGCCAGATGCATATTGGTAATCTACTTTGCACATTAAAACATGTTTAATATATACATTGAATCACTCTCTATTTTGGAACATTCTGTCATGTTGGTTTCAATCACTTGCTGTTGATTTGAGATGAAACTGAAGAATTTGAATGTAGTTTTTTCACTCTGTGAACCTAAAAAGCACTAATAGTAGAAATTACCTGACAACACAAACCCACTGCCACATGTTTGATGTGGTTCACTGTTCTTTGGTTTGAATGGCTCATCCTTTAATAATTGTTTTTACTGTGGCCACAATGCTTAACTGTTGTCTCACATGATCACTTACAGATTTTAAATTAGCTTTATGGTGTCTACTTTCAAGAAGAGGCTTTATTTTTCAAATACATGTTCTGTCTCTGAGGGTGATATACTGGCTCAAATAGTTGAAACTAAAACTCAGCTGGGTCCTCCAATAGAACAGTGATCTAAAACATACGATAATGCTGATCTTGGAACGGATAAAGTAGTCCGAACTTCATTTGTATTGAAAATCCATTGACTATGCTAAGAAGGCAGGCCAGTGCCAGAAAACCATCCAATTTAATTAACTGTACTAATTCTGCCAAGAAAGTCTGTCAAAACTATCTCAAGAATTATGTCCAGAAGTGTGTTGATGGCTACAAAATGAGTGTGGTTAAGCTACAGTTTTCCAAGAAAAATTCAACCAAATAATAATCAGGGTCTAAGCACACATTAGTTCATGTCTAGATCAAAATCTCACAATGGTCACTGATATAATTTGTTGTTTACTAATATTAATATAGATCATTAAATCCACCCAAACCTAACACAAAAAAATCACTCTGGATAGCCCATAATTATATTGTTAAAGTGTCTTCTGCCACAGCATTTCATGTCAATGTACAGCTATACGATGGATTTCAGCATGCATTTATTTTAATAAAAAGAAGGATAGCATAGAATATCTGTTTTTGCAATGACATTGGAAAGAGCATAAAATATATTTCCTTTACTAGTTACACTGATGCTACCAGTTTGCCCATCATCTTTTATTTTCTGCCTTCCATAGTCTTCTCCTACCTCCTGTGTGTACTAGCTGCCGATCTGCACAGAAAAGACAAGATGAACAAAAGCCACGCAGTGAGTAAAGGCCGTTGAACAGCAGGTTACTGCTCTCCTTGTCAACCACAGTGTCAGATAATTGTTGCTGACATTTTGCTTTGTTTTTTTCCCCCTTTTTTATCCAAACTTGTCTGATGCATCTTTTCCCCTTTTTTCCTTCTTTTTTTTTTTTTACATAAACACAACACACAAGTTCAGAAATGTCATGTTCTTTGCTGTCTGGTGCGATATTCAATATTTGACAAAAATCAGCTAATTAGAGCACAGTTGGTTTTGACAGTGCTCAGCGGCTTCTCTAAACGTAAAGTCTAATCCCATTGCACAAGGGGAAAAGTCGAGATTCAGAAAATTGCTTTTCAGCAGGTGAATAAAAGACTCCTAATTATTAAGAAAAATGATAAAACTCTCAGTAGATATAACTTCCAAGAACAAAAAAATAATAATTTGAACTATTTTATAAAACAATTCTACATTTTGCGACAGAATCATTTAAAGGTAAAAAATACTCACCACTGAATGACTTTAATAGAAATGTTCATTGCCTCTACACCAGAAATACATTCTGAGTTACTCATTTAAAGCCAATCTATTTTTATGTTGCAGCCCTTATGATGGACAGCTGCCTTCAGAGGCGAACATCGGTGTTGTAAAAAATGAAGCCATCTATTTTCTTCAGGCGCTTCGCAACACAGCTGCTTATTGATTTAGACAAACGACTGGGCAGATGGATTTTTGTGAGTTTTATTTGGATCTCAGTGTCACAGACAAAGAGTCTCTTCGGTCAATGATTGATCACTGTGTAGACAGGGCTTCAACCTGTTTCTGCGGTCCGAACCCAACACATTTTATTGATGGGTGAAGTGGATTTCAATGTCCTCTCAGTGCCTCTCAGATTTGTGTTCTTTGATTGCATCACAGCATCTTCGTTCCAGTTGGCCAACACGTCAAAGAAAACACACAAACATTGATAAGCTCACAAATCCTGAATCAAGCTGAAATGAGGAACCTCCCTCTTCTATAGAGCAGCATATCACAGAGCACTCAGTCTGAGGAAGCCTGAAAAAAACATTGTTAATGACATTAGACTTTATAAATCTGGGTGCAAATAAACAAGTTGCTTCCACTATGACTTTGATGTGAGCCATTGTATAATGAATAAATAAAAACTATGTCTAAATTAAAATTTACAACCCACTGCTAACCAAAAGCCATCAATTGCTTAAAACACGAGTTGGTACTTTAAAGCACACTTGTTGTGGATGTTCCAATATTTCATTCCCTCTTGTCTAATTTATGACCCTAGGAGTTAATTAACAGCCACAAATATTGATTGAAATGTCTTGTAGCGTTTTATGTCCAACAAAGATGAGGACATTTAATTTGGCAATGTTCCGCTGAGAAAAAATTTCACAGAAGTGAGCGTGAGCACATGAAGAGAGTATATTTACAAGTTTCCCTCTCCAAATCATGCCGTCAAACAAATTAGCATGTTAAGCAGGGAAAAATCGGAGGGAATTGCATGTGTCTGAACTATTACACTTTGGTGTGAAAGAAGTTTCTGTTTGTGCATCATAACGGCAAAAAAGAGAATATACTGTAGAGCAGGATATCCTCATTCTGTCAGTGTAAATTATTAGCTCTAATATGTTATTAAAGTCAACCAGTGCCTAGAGGAAGTTTTTTAATTTTCTTTCTTTTATTGAACTAGGTAAAACCCAATTGAGATCCAAATCTAATTTTCAAAAGGGACCTGGGCAGAAATCTGTAAAGAAGAAAAAAAAGGGTTGTCTCAATAAGATGTTTTCTTGATTTTTGTTTGTAAAACACAGTAATTTGCATTATTTTGGGCCTGGAAAAGTTTCTCCTTACAAAGGACGGTAATAAGAGAACAAAACAGGATAAATCATGAACTTATGATTGCCCCTGCCTGTAGCAGTTAAGCTGTGACTAAATGTACCTTAGTCACTCAAAAAGCATGCGAGTAAACATCTTTCAGAACAGACAGACTAAGTAAATGCATTTTATTGACCGGTTAGGGTTTTACATTTTAGAGAAAATAATTATGACTCAATATAAGAATTATTGTAGAACTAACAGCATCAACTAAAAAAATACAGTATGGCTTTAAATTTGGCCAAAGCACAGAGATGGCCTTTTGAGGAATTTTTTTAATGATACAACTTAAAATGGGGAAAAGACATAAAAATTTCCCTTAATTTCCTTAATTTCAGTCACATTTCTGTCATTGAATTTTGTGGCAATAAACAGAAGACCGTCTATTGGAGTTCATTTGTTTTACATGGCTTTATACCTTTTATCAGTCTTAAAATTGAAAATAACTGTTTACCTCCAGCTAAAATTAAAGTGAGGATTCATTATGATCAGGTGCTCTCAATAGATGATACTAAGTGATAGTCCCGAATGCATCCATTAAAAGTTTTTTTTTTTTCTCTTGCACAACTCTACCAACAGTGTACTCTCCAAAATGCTGAGCATATCATCTGGTATGACCCAGGTGACTGAGATGAGCACAGTACCTATCTGTCCGTATCCGTACATGAATTTTTAAAGATATCTGATACTGACTCCCCTGCAGCACACTCTTCCTTCAGCAGTAATTTTACAGTTTCCTGAGAAGCCTTGCAGGTCATCAGACATCACAGCGCTATGAGTTCTGTCAGTGCAGAAGGAATAGGCTTTGCTAGTACAGAGATTCTCACATTAAAAACAGCAAATGCAGGAAATGTGTTTTTTCTAAAAATAACACCACAATACATAAAAAGTAGGTGCAGCGCCAAGCTCCCAGAACTCATTATCTATATATCCCTCTTGTTAATACAAAAGCTACATCGTTGGAAGAGCGTCACTTCTATGCAGAATTATATTTAACGACAACATAATTTATTTAATGTAAAAAAAGGAGCAAAGTATTCTGTATGATCCCTGTAAACATCAGTGTTTTAACTGGGAATCCATATGGACTGCCAGAGCACTTTACCATATCCATTATTGAACTGTAATGGGGAATTTTTAGAGCACTCAGAATTTCTGCTGTATTCATAATTTATATTTAAATCCTTCTTGGTCCCCACTACATATTCAGATCTCATTTGCTGTCATCCGTGCAGATTCACCACCTTTATCCTTGAGTAATCTAGTCTCAATTAAAGTTCTTATTGGGATTTGGGGGAGGATTTTGGAGGGAATGTGATTGACAATGACTGAGAAAAACAGATAGCAGAAACAATACGTATATTCTCAAACAGACGGTGGAGGAATTGGATGGCATTGATTTTTGTGTTTCATTTTACTGTCACACGGATCCTGCTCCATTTATCAGTTTCTCACAGAGGAATTCTGTTCATTTCTTTATATTTATGAGGTTTTCAGAATTAAAAAAAAGGAAGCCTGTGGGAGCTCTGAATATATCAACAACTTTTTAAATAAACAGGATTCTCCAAATAGTGCAGTACAAGTTCAAATGTAATGCAGAAACACAAGAGGACCTTGATGACTGAATGATTCATTGTGTTTTGCATGGCAGAACTGAAGTGCTGAAAAATTTAATTTGCAAAAGCTTCTTCAGAACAATAAGATAAGGGGGGAGGGAGGGCATGGTCTCACAGGTCCTCTTATATGATGGCATCAGAGCTGACTACTGATTACTGTGAAGGCTGAAAAATAAAATACATGAGAGTGAAAAATTAGCCAATTATGGTATTAAGTGATCTGGTAGACAATAGTTTTTCTTCTGCTATCATTAAATTAAACTAAAAGTGATTTAGTACTTGTGATTATATTATACGTAGTAAAAGCCTTACTTTCAGAAAGGGCTATTACTGTAGGGAATCAGGGTGAATTTCCCTTGAGAGAGTCCAGATCAAACCTAATCTGAGGTTTCATCATTGTCATTTCTATGGAGAAGATGATTCAAATATCCGAACTGTGACCTTCAGAAGAAATATGTTGGTTGAATTAAAAGATTAAACCTGTATCAATAATTTGGGGGCATAGCTGTATCTGTCCATGTAAGTATTATTATTATTTTGAAATTGTTGCTCTGTAATTATAGCATTTTCCAGTGTAATTTAGTATAAATACATGTCACTATATGATTTATTTAGTCAATGCAATCAAATTGGTTCTTACATGAACTTTAACATTCTAGGAATAATAGTATTCCACAATGACTTTCTGTTTAAGACAGAAGCAATGGAGTGTATATGAGGGGAAAAAAGTCCTTCACTTTTTTCTCAGATTGAGTAGACTTGATGTCATAATGTAGAGACTAAAATACAGTTCCCTATTCCCTGTCTCAGTCAAGCTGAACGCATCCCGTTTGAAAAGACGGCAACTAAGAGGATCCAGAAGCTGGAGCTGACGCATCCACAGAGTGCAGGCTGGGATGTGACTCCACTGAAGCTTGAATCTTTGCCTCACTATCAGTGTAAGACGGCTTTTGAAGTGAGTTGAAAGAACTTAAATCTGATGATGACTGGCTGCACCTCTTCATCTGTGACTATGAGTGTGTGTACGTAGCATACCTAATGAAAACGCTGCTGTTTCAAATTTCCTCTGAAACTGCCTGAGATTAGAAAGCTGATATCCATCTGCATGGACAGCAGTCTATTGCACATCAAGTAAAGGACTGAAACTATTGCATCACTTTAGAAGCCATAGGTTCTAAATCAATATTCATAAGTCAGATCTTTAAGTAATGATCCTACCTGTTCATGAGCTATCAGCACAGATGAAGAATGGTGGATCTGTTACATGGATCAAACAAACAAATGCACTACTCTGGTCTGAAGGCACAAAAAATAAAGCCAGTTACAACATATTCAGACATTTGCTGTTGAAAATAATGTTAAATCATTAAATCACATCGTTACTATCAAATTAAAAGAACAGTTCTTAAAAAAATGCAACTGACTGGCTATATTTTTTGCTCAGTAATACAAGTCAGAGGTGTGGATTTGAGTTATAATCAGTAAGACTCGAGTCACATCGCTTTAAATTTCACTTGAATGCAATATAAAAGACATTGGACTTGGACTTTCACACCAAAGACTTGTAACTTTATTTAGATGTGAATCCTTTGACTTGATACCCATGGATCAGACCTGATGGAGCCATAATTTTGAAAATGACAGCTGATTTTGTAGCAAAGCCCGTCACAATTCTTTTTAATCTTTTGATCCAAAACAAAGAAATCCCTTTATTGTGGAAGTCAGGTTTTGTTATTCCTTTATAAAAAAGAGGTGACACAGCAGGTTTTAACTATCCATAGGTCAGTGTCAAATTTGTGTCTTGAATCTTGTGTTTTCTGTCCACTAAAAGAGAGGAACAAAAGTGATTAGTGCTATGCTTATTGCTTTTATCAAAAGCAGTACTGTGCGTCTCTTTTTATCCATCTGTCAAAAGATAGTGACACTGTTGACTATGGTGTTTTAAAGCACAGACTTCTTTGCTTGGGACAGTCAGATCATGTAGATTCTTACAAATTATTTAAGTGACTGTATAAAGTGATAGTCTGTGTTCTTCATTTTTGATTGACCAAAAGGAGGTGCCACAGGGTTCCATATTAGGTATCCTCATGTTCATGTTGTATATTGATTATTTAAGACAAAATGTGTCAAGTGCTGTTTATGCGTTTTTATGCTGATGACACAATTATTCACAGTTTTGGATTAAATGCGTCTAAAGCTGAAGAGTCTGCAGAGATCCCCACATTAATAAACCTGTGAAGAAACTTAAACTAAAATGGCTTTTTTTTCTTTGGAAACAAATACAAATTTTCTTTTAAGTTGAATAAACAACATTTTTATCTTAGATTACAGAGACGCCTCTGATGAACAGTCTTTGTTTAACAATCATTGTAATCTGTACAGTCGAGCGGGATGACCTCCTTTTTCCACCAGGAGGTTGGAACATTGGTAAAGTCTCATTTATGACACCATGTTTGGGCTGTTGCCTCTCTCCGTGTGTGATTTAATGACACAGACAAGCGTTGATTCTTACTCTTTGCATTCAAATGATAATTTTTTGCTCTCTGTTCCATTTTTACTCAGTTCTGTCTACATGGAAAATGTTGCAAAATGCCTGAAAATAACAGAACCTATGTCATTGAGCACAGTTAGGCTCAGACTAAGAGCCCTAGAGATGGAGTTCTTAAATTGTGACTGTTTTTAGTAATTATTTGTTATAATTATTTAAATCTCAGTCAGGGCTCCCTTAGAAAAGAGCTTTTAAATCTTAGTGGGACTTTTCTGGTTAAATAAAGGTTGTTGCTGTTTTTCTTTTTTTTCTTTTCTTTATTTACACTCAAGATTTAATGTCTAAGACTCGATTTGAAACTTGCATACCTTGACTTTTGTACCCAACTTAATTGTGACTTGCAAAGCAATACCTTTGGTAACTCTTCTACTAAAAACATTAACCAAGTTTTCCAAGAATCCGTGAGATACCTCATGTTTAAACAAGTTGGTGTCAGAAAAGTGTGCAATTATTTTGCATGAGTATTCATTCTGTCAAGCTGTCTGCATGAATGGCCATTATTTTGAAAGTAACTGACAGTTTTACATTACATTTTGGAGAGCCAAAATGTGCAAAAACTTCTCTTTGTCTGCTCAGTTTTTGAGCTGACAGCACCCTCAAATTAAAGCTGTCAGTCTACATGTCTGTTTCCTGTCAACTTGTTACTCCACATCCAGTGCACTGACTGGAAAAGTTTGTATCAAAATGTTTGGGTACATTTTACATCACTCATTCAGTGCCATGTGTATTTAGCTGAACAGTCGTTTTCTAACATGTAAATTATATCATCAGCTCTGTGAGTGAGGTGCAGGAAACAAGAGAAAATTGAGGGCAAAGACACAAAGTTAGGATAGAAGAGTTCAGGAACAGAACCATAGACAGCGTGAAAGTCTTTGGTGCTAATGTGGGGCCTGAGTGTGTAACCTCACTCTCAGGGTGCTCTGATTAAAGAATGATTTATAGGCCTGTTGGAGAGCCCTCTCAGCAATCCGTCTCCTCAATGAGATTTTTTTCCTCTTTCAAGAGGTTTGGTAAATCAAGCCATCTTTGCAAGGATCTCATGTGGACAATGTCAATGTGTTAGTGAGAGGGAGTCATTAAATGCTATGATCATAAAAAACATGGTGGGTGTGTGTGGGGGGACTATATTTGGAGGGAGTGTGTTCGTAGATGCATAAAGATACTTATTTATCACATACGGTGTTGCTTGTGATTCTGTCAATGAAATAAATCACCTTGTGGATACACATAGACATGCATTGCCTTAACTGATTGATCACCAGAATAATTCTGATGTTTCAGGTTAAAGATTCATTTATATATGAAAATGTGTAAGCTGTACAGTCATGCATTTAATAAAAGCATTAACTATAATTTACCAATGGGGGATGATGCTGCTTTTTTTTTTTCCTTGCTCAGATTTTAACATTTATAACATTGCAACATGTCTTAAATTTAAGTTCCTAACTTCTAAAACTTTTAAAGTTTACTTCGTGTAAGGTTACAATACCTTAACATAATTAATGAAAGCCCACATGATGTCATCAAACTTCTGACAGGTCAGTTAAAAGCAGCTGTGGTACTTAGAGCCATACTTGAAGACATTTTTAAGGTAACAACTTATACAGTACACAAGTATTTCTTTTGCAACACCATAGAAAAAAAATCCAAATAAATCTGCCAAAATATCAGAAAAAAAAATGTGTGGACCTCTACAAATCCAATTCATCATTGGGGTTCAATTTCTCAATACATGCCAACTCCACATTCCTCTGCTTAAAATGGTATGCACAAGGACATCAGCATCTGAATGTCCAGCAATCATACCAAAGAGCTTTATGAAACAAATATTGAAACAACAGCACATCATCACATACGTAACTGGCCAAATTTGTAAAAAAAAAAAAAAGTGGCTTGAAGACAACAGCATCAAGGTTTTGGAGTGGGTATCACAAAACCTAAACCACAAACACAAACAAGGCAAATAGTTACAGCAAACTATTTGGAAAAGCTTGTGGAAGAAACCCCAAAACGTTTGACACAAGTCATACTGTTAAAAAGGCAACTCTACTAAATACTAAGTAAATATGTAGAAATGACTGACTTTCAAGAAAGTAAAGAACATTTCTCTAAATGATTCACTCTCTCTCAATTCTGGCATTTAGCAAAAACAAGTACTCAGTATCATTCACCAAGGAAATTCCAGTTTTGAACATAGTTGAGCGTTTGTTTTAAACACAAGAAGCTCTTGATGTCTATTTTTTTCCCAAACAAAAGAAAATAACTAATTTATTTTCAAAAAGTATTGAATAAGATATAAATATTTATTTAGATATAAAGACAACAGGGAACCATGATACGAAGTCACTTCATTCTCCTCTGGCACGCCCATTAATCATTACGAAGTCATCCAAAGACTAAATCCCATCTCTCAGATGGTGTCACATTGCTGTTTGTTCACAGCGTGCCTCATGAATCACAAGTATGACACAATGAAAAGCATTTTGTTCTTGAGCATCTCTAGAGATCACCCACAGTATTCATTTTCTTTTGTGACAAAAATCAAACTTAAAGTACGCCATTAAAGTTTGTACTGTGACTCAATTAATAAGCAAGGTAAATACCCACTCTGTGTGATGTTTCCCAATTATCTCCTTCTGTTTACCCAATTATATTAATTAGTATGCATAGTATTTACATCCCCTAGGACAAATAAGCCATTGAGCTAAACCTATTAAGCTCATGTGAAAATAATTAACCCACAAACTGTTGCCATTGTCTCTTCATGCCGTAGTAACTTTTAGGAACAGCTTGTAATCGGCTTATTTCTACCCGAAAAAAAAATTGGGTGAGAAATATAAAGTCATATTTAACACAAAGGAATGTCAACTTTTAATGAAATTGAAAGTTGTCTTTTACAGGCATTGTTTTTTTGTTTTTTTTTTGCAATTGTGTGCTAATAACTTAATACTAGCATATGTCTTTTATATAGGGAGGCCTGGAAACTTGGCAGACATCTGAAATATGACAAAAAAATCCAACAATTATGTCTGTTTGATTGTAGAATGTCATGAAAGCTATGCTAAATAAAATTTAATTTAAAAAGGTAAAAGACAAATAAATAGAGTTGGAAGGAAATAAAGGAAAAAATTATGCATTGACAACTTTATTCGGACGTTTTAAAGCCACTTTTGGCTTCAGAACTTCCTGAATTGTTCATGGATTCTGGTTGATGTTGAAATAATGCTACACAAGGGAAAAAAAACGGGTGGATATTGTGGAATAAAATAAAAGTATTCATGTAAACCATCCTTGAAATGTGGCAAAATATGTCTTTTTACTTTTAAGTTTTTATTAAATTCTAAGGACAAAATTCTCATTAGTGCCCAATGAAAAATATGCTGAATCTGTGACATATCCAAAAAAGAGGAAAAAAGAATACCACACTTTGATTTCACAGAGAGAGTGTCTTTAATCAAGTCAGTAACAATGTAAACAAAGCAAGCCAAGGCTCCTCTGTGTGCTTCACTCTATATATTCAAATTTGCCCTTTAACAATGTAGCCCACGTATAAAACTAACCTGTCTGAATAACAGTGATTAAACTGGGCAAACGGCTTGCTCATCATTATGGCACAAGGAGAGGGCAGTCACAGAGCACTTGAAGGTGCTTAACAGTCATAGAACACAATATTTTTTTCTCTGCTGATTAGCTTACATGGTGCCGAAGAGCATGGGTGACATACCAAGATGATAGGAGCAACATTTTAAAATGCGACAGCACCTCAATGATTTAAGCACCTGAAGATTTAAAGGCAAGTGCCATAATTCCATGTTTTTAGCACAAATTCCCAAGCAAGCTTATTCCACCTAAAGTGAAAACACGTTATCCTTGACTGCCATGCAAAATGAAGGAGCAGCCTTGGCAAATACACAAAGGCGGCTCTCAGAATCCCAAGCCATAGAGAACCCAGGCTACAATCGTGCTGGGGCAGCTCATTCTGTTCAAATCACAGCATGAAGTCTTTGTGATTAACTAGGTAGTCCATCTTTGACGGATATGACAAGACTGCAAACAATACGTACTGAATATGTAATGGGTTTATCTGTGGGGAAGATGTGTAGCTCCTTAAAACTATGCTGTCTTCCGGGAAGAAGTGCCAATTATAATATTAAAGCTGTCTCTACCAGTGACCTTTTTGCATTTGCTCGGTGTGCTATTACACTCAATCAAGAAAGGTCAGCTGTGGACGTGGGGCCCATGCAAAACTGCCTTTTTTTATATTGTGTTTGTTGTTTGTGCAACTTGATTTCCTTCTTGCTGCCCACAATTACATGAAACTTTGACTGACTTTGCTCTAGGATGGGATTTTACAGACAACACAGACCAGGACATAACAACGGACTTTGCATGCCGGTATAGCTAACACTAGTGCACTTTTAATTACTTTGTAATTTATATAACATTGAAGTGTTAATGTTTTTATATGGATGTTGACTGTTTCAATGAGCTCCTTAAATCAGAGGTAGCTTTTGTTGTTATGCTCAATTATTATGACTTTAATAACATAATTCTGACTTTCAAGTATTGTATGTTTGGTATTATCTTAAACATGGACTGTAACTTACAATCTGTGCCCCATGTTTTGCCATATGACTCCTGGAAAAAGATTCCTCAACCCCAAATACCAATGAAGTCTCTTAGAAAGTAGATGGATGGACATTAATTCATCTTTTTTTTCAGTCAGTTCACAATAGGGGTTTTCCACCACACTGTTTAGTGCATCTAAATATTTTTTTCATTTTTAAATTTATAATGCAAGAATAAATAAATAAATAAAAACTTTATTTCCGAATCTTTAGACAATAATCAATCAACATCCTGTTTCTGAACTCACCTGAAACGTTTGAACTGGCTGAATACCTTTTTGATTATGTGGAAAGGGAGCCACTTAGTGGACAAGGTGTGAATTTACTGTTAAGTCAAAATAGGGGCATAAACAAAAATGTAAATGTTTCATCTTTTTTACTTATAGTGACCACATGTTAGGCTGAAAAGATTTGTAAATGCTACAAAACTCTTTAACATATATTTTGTTCACATGCTGGAATTGATAAATCATCTCCTTTAGCACATTTATTTTAGACTTAGTTATTTTTATCATAATATTTATTTGTACCCATGTTTATTTATTTATTTATTTATCTGCCACCCACAGAAAAAGTGAAATATTACTTTCATTTCCTGCGATCACTGCCCTAATCTTACAGCCTCTGAATTTTTGGGAATGTATTTCTGGGGAAAAACTAAACCTGGCTCCTCTACATAATCTCTGCATGGTTAATACAGCAACCAAAAATATACTACACTAGTATAGGTGGTAGTATATGTTTTGTTTAATTTACATAGCTTTTGAGCTTCAAAAAAATTATCTTTTTTTTCTGTTGCATTTTGAAAATATCACCCTACAAGTACTCTCACAAATACATTAAATTAACTTTTAAAAAAAGGTTTACATACAACTTTTGCAAAAACATCAGAATTCTATGATATTTCTTACAAAGATCTCAATAACTGAATATTCCCAAAGATTTCTTTTAAAGGGCAGTATTATATATTTTCCAGGCACAAAGTGCCATTTTAAGGTACGATCAAGTAACTATGTTACCTTCAGTTACAAAAATCGCTGACTTAAAATAATTTTGACTTTGTAATTTGAAGGCTGCCAAGGGAGAATCAAGGATTTTTCAAACATCCATGAAAGAGTAAAAGCAACACTCCAGGTATGTTTTTGATGAGGGACTAACATTATGACATGATATACAGTTGAAAAAGTTCAAGTTTCAAAGTACACACACCCTCCTCCGTTTTAAGTACTTTAATTCAAAAAGTGGAACTCGTATAGATTCAATAGACACAAGGTAATATATTCATGGGTTCATTTCTGTTCAGTCTGATGATCCTGGCTTATAGCGAATGAAAATTAAACATCACAAAAGACTAATAACAAAGGATTTTAATACAGAACTGTCACCCTTTTTAAAAGTAAGTCCATGCGTTGACTCAATATTTGCTCAGAGCCCTTTTTTCATGAATTACTTCATGGCATCATGGAGGCAGTCAACCTGTAAATGCAAGATTTGCTTTCTTCTGAAAGGGGACTTAAGACCACAAGTCATTTTTCTCCTTTGCCTTTGTAATGCACTTCTGATGTTGTCTCTGGGATGGGAATGGCCAAACCCAAAGAATGTGACAGTGGTAGACCACATCCAGTTGGAGGCAGTGGTGAAGCTCACTCAAACCTTTGAATGAGGTTTGCGTGATGATCATTTCAGAGCTGTATGTCAATGTTGCTTGTGTACCCTTTTGATTTTCTCTAACCACAATCTTTCCTTCCACACACCACTCAACTTTTTGCTTGCATACACATAGCATTCTGCGAACAGTTTAGCAATAACCTTTTTGTGGCTTACCCTTATGTGGAGGATGTCTTTGACCATCTGCTAGACATCCATCAATGTGATGGTTCGCCCCATAATTGTGTATGAAACATGACCAATCCATTCTGAGAAATGGATTTTTGCATTTTCATTACATGTATGCATTATCCTCAAAGTTTTAAGAATTATACACTTGAAATATATCACCCTGTAAGATTTTACATTATATAGGTTTTAATTTTGAATTAAATCAGAAAAACGAATTAGTTTTTCAGTCATTTTTCTTTAACATGTCTTTATGCTTTTACCTTATATCTTTCAAAACACAATGGAACAGTTGCCATTTAATCCTTCAATAGCAACTGTTTTAATTCATGATATAATTAATACTTTTACCACATTTTGACTTTGTTCATGTATTTATTTTAGGAGCATGTTAAGCTTATTGTGGTACAAAAATAGGTGACTTTTGCATTCCTTGTTCATACGCCCCTCGTGTGATTTCATACTCCTATCACATTTGAAATAAATAAAATAGCTTAATAAAAACGTATAAATATGAATTCTATTGTATGTGTTCATGTATAAAATGACACTGTACCTCAAGTTCATCAGATTAGTCACATATATTGTTGCTATGACTTTTGTTGGAGCTTAGCTATTCGAGATCATGTTCAGGAACATTAATATCGGAATGAATGAGTAATGTTGTTCACCAGATTTTGCTATTTTATAATTTCCATCTGTTTTCCCTAAGGCAGGCAAAACATAAAACATAAATTACAATCATGGCATAAAATCATGAGACTACACCAAACAATCACCCTGTTGACACACCTAAAATGAAGAGACATGTCATATTGTGTTGCTTTAGCTGTCCCATTTCAGATGCTAATTAATTTCATAAAAATCCTTCATCAAAGAACAAACAGAAACCCACACGATATTTTAAGCTGGTAGAAAGCATGTTCAGTTCCATGATGGTCCTAAATGGAAAAGCAAACTCACCAGATTGTAGATGATTTAATCATTTTAACTGTAGCTCTTTGATTAATGTGGTCGTCTCTGTCCAAGAGAGTCTAAATTCCCGGTCCAAACAGCACACTTGCTTTGAATTCCACACTGTAGCAAAGTTGGCTGTCTGCACCATAAGAGCCACTGAATAAATATTTTACCACTTTTGAAAAACTTTCATCTGTGAACATTTGGGCCTGGCCGATCAAATCTCTTTTGTGACAAAAAAAATGTTGTTTGTGAGCGGGGCACACACTTACTGTGTGAAGAGAGACTGTTAAAGTTTGATTCATCATTTCCTGTGGGTGGAGAAGAGTCCACTGCCAAACACAGAGCTTCATTATAATAAAACGAGGGAAGCTATCGGTCTCTGTGGAAAATGGCCATCTGTAGTAAAGTGCTTTCTACACAACTAACAACATAATGGCATCTACACACCAGCAAAAATGTTTTTATGCTCGTGAAAGTAATTATGTTAGGTTCTAAAATGGCTTTAAAAAACATTTACGATGAAGTTATTAAAACAGGCAATCATATTGCTCAAATAGATCAAGAGATTGCAAATGCTATAAACTACAGTTGTTTGTGCAGCAACTACATTTTTATATTGCAAGCCTCTTATAAGATTTTATTACTTTCTCTTGTATTTTTCAAGTATTCCCAGATAATTGTGTCGGTACAGTTGGTTTTGTCAAAACAAAACTCTCAGTTCCAACATTATAAGCACTGAATAAAATATGGTGAATCCCAAATTTAGCAAAGATACACAACAACTTTCATGTATCCGACATTTACTAGCCACTGTATTTATTGCACCCTGCTAATAGTTGGCTGGACACTCTTTTGCTTTTAGAACTGCCTTAAATTATTAAAACGTAAATTCAACAAGTTGTCAAAAAGATACTTCAGAGATTTTGGTCTATAATGATATGACAGCATCACACAGTTGCTGCTCATTTATTGACTTCATATCGTTGACGATAATCTGCTATCCCAAAGGCGTTCTCTTTGCATTGTGATCTTGTGTCAACAGCTAAAACGTTTAAAATGAAAACATTAATGATCCATGCTCTTATAATGTTTGTGCCAAAATTTGACCCTACCATGTCGATGTCACAGATGAAATTGAAACTCATCGGACCAGACAACATTGTTTCAATATATTACTGTCCACAGGCTGCATGGTGCTAACAACAGTGCACTGCTCTGTTACCATTTAATGAGAAGGTCCTGGGTTCAAATCCCTCATTAGAGTGTTTCTGCATGGAGTTTCCATGCTCTCCCCATAAATATGTGTTATTTGTAGATACTCCGGCTGCCTCCCACAGTACAAAAACAGCCATGTTAGGCTAGTTTGTCTCTCCTGATTACCCTCAGGAGTGATTAGTAGGGTGCATGTTTCTTTAATTTTTTTTTTTTACACCCAGTTGCCCTATGATAGACTGGTGCATGTTCAGACAGGCATCTGGAGTGGTCTTTTACTGTAGCCCGCCTGCTTCAAGGTTCAGTGTGCTGCTCATTAAAAACTTAGCTGCAACAAGAAGAGAGTTGAACTACTGCTTAGTGCGCCAGTGACTCTATAAGATACATTTGGCCTTGCTTCATTTTTATTAATTTTAATTGGTGTTAATTAGTTTTCTTCATGACTGTTTAAGCCACATATACACCTGCGAACAATGGTAATAAATCCTGGCCAAATAGACCATATTACTGTAGTAAAAATTAATAAGAATGAAATCCAAACATAAGCAAAACATTTTACTCTTGAATGGTTCATGTGTTCATTAAGGTTTCCGTTGACCCCTTTGAAGTAATACTGCAGTACAACAAATACTAAGGATGGAAGAAAAACACTGTATAACATATTTAACCTTACAGGAAAATGTGTTCCTTGAATCTGATAGCAATTATTGGATGCACCCTTCCACTGTTTGAAACTGGAGAAACCTTATTGATCTAGAAGCAAGAACCCACCTGTTCTTGTTCTTGTGTTGCATTCATTGGCCTCTGCAGGGATTCATTCATGACTAATCAATTCACAGATCAAAGCAAGCTGAGCAGGAAATATCCCCTACAACCTCATCGCTGGCCTATGCTTTCCTAAGGACATATATTAATAAAAGTATATGGACACAAAAACCCTTGGTCCACTGCTGCTTTCCCATCGATCCAGAGTGTTTCATGCAGTACTGGGTTTTATGCATATAATGGAACATTATATGCCCCTGTTTATTAATAATGTAACAGATTGAAGCTGTTACAGCACTGCTGAAATCAATTGGTTGTGACAGAATGAGATGAAAGATGCCATGACTTGCCTTTTGACCCTGTTTGAGCAATTTTAGGGTAACTTTTTCAGTGAATGTGTTAAGACAAAGTCTTAAACATCCTGCATTTTAAAGCCCAGATGGGATTATATGATAAAAAAATAGTGCAGTTTTATTTTTCATTATCTCTTTTTTTAAATTCATAATACAGTCTGACCACAAACAACAAAAAGTGCAATGCAATTTAGGCCTTTCTCAGACGTTCTTCAAGAAGTTAGATATTTACTCATTCTGGAAACTGAACACAGGGCAAAAACATTTCTCTGTTGTTCACTTGGATCCTTTTAAAAAGAAATTATAATAGACCATCCATTAACCATGCTCTGAGGGCAATAAATGTTTGAAATTATTGGATACAAAGTGACTTAACAGGGTGCTTTATTGATTTTTATGGGCTATAACACTGCAGCTACTGTCGGCCAAACAATATATCCATTATAATCTTGAGTTATTATTGTTCAGTTTATCATCCATGAACAAGTCAATATATTATATCTTAAATTTACTCAAATAGGAGAATGATGAATTAATTTATGCCTGTGGGAGTTGTTTTCTTTACTTTCTTCTTCCTTCCAAGGTACACACCATACTATAAAGGGGGAAAATTAAAACAATGTTGCACAGTTGATATGGTTGCTCATCATGACATAATCTAAACTATATCTAATATCCATGTTTTGAACAGGGGGAGGCAAGTGGAAAACCCAGGAGCAATACACGTATAAGAGAACATACAAACTCTGCTTATAGCTAATAAATACTCCACCAAGGTTTAACCGTGACACAAACCCTAGTTAATGTAATTCATCTCACAATTCAAACACTATATTCTTACAATATATGAATTCCTTGCTGTGGTTTAGAAACAAATAGAAAGTTTTTTTTTTTTTTTTTTTTGCTGTTTTGTCTTTGTAAAAACATGACTCTAAATAGTTATATTATCAAGATTTTTTTCTTGGTATCGTGGCATTGTGACGAACCTTTAACTTAATATACTAGTGCACTGTTTTATTTAAAATACTTGTTCAACTGTCCACCATGGTTTAAAATAAATATTGACAGTGAATTATGTGCACTCCCTCCAAAGTGGGTGTGGATCAATCTGTTTCTACTGTAATGAGAGAGTATTCTCTGTCGCCCTCCAGACCGTCTGAGAGTTCCACCACATTGGTTTTGCTTGATGGTAGATGTCAGTGAGAACAGAACAAATAGGTTTTGAATGAATACTGGCAAATTGAATTCCTTCCTCATTTGTTGGGTGCCACTGTAAATGGATACTTATTGACATCCATACTTTCCTTGCCAAGAGGAGCAACCCTCGACATTAGAGATCAATAATAGCAATTGAGACATTTCAATTCTCAATCTGTGTGAACAGAGATGGAATAAAATAGCAAATATGAGATAATAGAGTGAAAGTAACAGGAGACCGGACTTTTCATGATGACTGAGCCGATAAGTTCCCATTTGGCCTCTTTGGACCAGTGCGCTTTCTTTATCAAGTCCCTTCATATTATTCATTCTTTCATGCCAATCCAGTGATATTGTACTTTTGTAAAAAAAATACAAATAAAAAAAACCTCAAACAAAGCCAACATGAAACATTATTTTAAAGTAGAATATTGTGTTGTTATTGAATATAAAATATTGCCCTTAGATCACTTAACTAATAGATTTGCATGTGCCATATGAAAGAAATAGAACTCCATCTGTTTTTTGAGTCTGTGGCTTGTTTTAAATCTTTACATTGATTTGGTTTTAGGTAGCTCTCTGAAAAAAGGGGAGGTGGGGTGAATTAAGCACAGCATTGCAAAAGTGATTATCTCCATTCTTTACCCTAATGGTGAATTTGACACAGAATGCTAAATAGAAAGGCCTGATAAGCCTGGGGCATTTTGGAAGAAACTGGCTTTGCTGCAATCACTTCATGAAGCTCTGGCAAAATGTAGCCAGGGACATGTTGTCAGAAATTATGTCTCTGTCTCCCTGAGTAAACAAGCCAGCACACATTCATTAAAGAGCTCTTGACTGGAGCTCAAACATGTATTGACCAGCTCAGGGAAAAAATAGGAACCATTTCCCTGTATGAACTGTGGCCATTTGTTACAGTTTAGGATTGATTCTTTGTCATGGCAACCACCACTGTGTGGTCATGAAACAAAAAATTGTATCATCTCAGCAAAAATTGATTTAAAACTAAATGCTCCCATCAATACGTGACAGGGTACTGGTGCACTTTCGCACATGTCAGTTATTTTTACTTTTTTCAGAACTCTCATAAGTCATTATTCATAAAATTGCATGTCTCTGTTGCATTCTGGAATGGATATGTAAAACACACTTTTGTTTTTTACAAATTATTTAACCAGTCATAGTGTTGTGGTTGCCTAGTTACAGGAACCTATGACGTTAATGCAATCCACTCATCTTTTGGCTATACTTGCTTATCCTTTAGGATTGTAAGGGACTCAAGTGCCAGCTGACTTGAGTTGAAAGGCATGCAACATCAAGGACATAGCAGTAGTCTGTCACAAGTTTAACACATAGACACAGAGATATATTTACTAATATTTAAATGAAATATATTTAAATATACATATGACAAAGTCAGTGTCTGCAATACATTTACCAGATTATATCCCTCCAAAGACTAGACTTTCATGGATATGCCTGTATGTCTCAATTTAGATTCTGTATTTATAAAGCTACTTAAAAATAACTGACTTTGCTGTTTTATAACGCCTTGGTACTGGGCCTCTTTTACTTTAAGAAGCTCCTGCTTTTCTGACACTGCATTCAGCACATCATCACAACGTTGCTTCTTATTATGCCTTTCACAGCATTCTTTGGAGCGTTGGACTGAGATAATACTCCCCCTTTAAGAAATCAACACAGGCTTTTCTTAGAAAGGGGAATTAAAGTGCAATAGAATACCATTGGAAGCTGATGGTCAGCTTCTACCACTGAGAGATGTTAACCTACTGCCACACTCTGTGGTACTCAAGCTGTGCTGCTGCAGAAAAAAAAGAATCTCCAAAGGGTTTTAGAGGGTCACTGGCTGCCCTCTGACCTGCTCTTGATCTGATTCCTCACATCACCCAAGAGAATCCTGCAGGGCCCCTTTTACCTCCTCTTCATCACATTCCCCTCAGGTAGTCTCAGAACCTGAAACAAACACGCACACAGTCATGCTGTGGAACAACTAGTAAAACTTCCCAGCCAAGCAGCCATTTCTCATGAGTAAAGAGACAGGGATTAAGTCCATTCATTTTTTGTTATAAAAAAGCCTTTTCTCTCTTTACGTTTTACAGCTAGCTTTCCTTAAATTCTTCATTTTTAACCACAAACCTCAAAATTGAATTAAATCTAACACAACCAAACAACCATACTGTGAAAGTTTTTTTTTTTTTAATATATATCGGCAATTTGGCTCGCCCATTCTATCACAAAAAAATCCTAAAATTATATCAATAACTTTGTCACTTTTGCTTCAAATTAGTTTTTCTATTGTTTTTTGTTGTGCTCAAAACTGGCTGATGATTTTAAAGTCGCTGTGTAATTCAGGACTCCTATTGGGTGCCATTTTAAACAGCTATTTAATTTTTAGGAAATCTGTAGTTTAATCATTTCTAGCAAAATATAAAATACTCATCAAATCTGAACACTCAAAATATATTCTTTAAAACAATTTGGGAATTATGAAGCATGATTTTTTTCTTTCTATTTCATGCTGTTAACCTTCTGCTGAACAGCTTTTTTCAGTGAACCCCTGTGCTGTTTGTTTGTTGCACAATTGACACTAAAAGCACATTTATAGGGGGCCCACAATTTATGTGAACTCTGTTTGAGCCCTAAAAGCAACAAGAAAGTTCTCTCTTCCTTCAAAAGATGAGGCAGTCTTATTCTACAAAACAACTCTGACACAGAATAAGTATTTCATTTAACACTGGTTTGAGAAGCCATTACCTTGGCACACACTAGACAGCTTTATTTAATCTACAAGCTGCCTTCTCTGTCCCCTTCCCAGACTGGCACAGCAGGTGCTTGTTCATTCAATCTGCAGGGGCTGGCATTCGTTGAGAAATTTGATTATATCTGGAGGCCTGAATAAACTGGCAATGAGCAAAGTTCAAACTGGTGCCTATGTGTGTATCAGTACATCGGAATAAGATTGAGTCTTGCAACAGATAATTTGCTTTAAATATGCTTTGCTCTGAGTATTCAAGGTTAATACACGTTTCAAACAAGAATAAACAAATGTATATATTTCTTGAATCTTTCAACATTCCTTTTGCTCATTTATTTCCCCGTCATTTGCTCCACTGATGACTTGAAGTGTCTAACCAATGAATAGCATAGATCATATCTTTGTAATCCACCACTCACATCTCACCATTCACATCAAGCAGCATTTTTATTTTTAGATTTTATAAGATCTAGTTGTTCGGAGGTAAACATGCATAATGTGACTCCTGCATAAAGGGAGATATTCAGGCTGTAGGATTAAATCCCAGCAACCATAACCAGAAACCAAAAATGTTGCATCTCTGCTGCAGGCTCTAGTGAGTATTTATTAGTCTTGGATGGAATTGAGGTTATGTTAACTTGCTCTTTCAACCCAAACATTTAAACATACAAGGCTTAAACACACATCAGCTTACATACTGCTTTCTGAGATGTTATTCTGATCAGATCAATTTTAATGACTATTTGCAGGCTTTAAAAAAAAAAATAAATATTCTACCATTATTGAAGTAAAAGGCTTCAACAATAATGTCAATGTTAAAAAGAGTTAACATTGACAATTAGCTGGTATAAGTGAGGAATCTGACTAGAAGCAAAGGACTCATGTTCCACAGCAAGAAAAACATACTCAGGCCTGGACAAATGGAATGAATATTTTTCTACAGACAGATATTCTGATTTGTGCGTCTTCACAGCATTGCCTCTCTCGTCCCATTTCTGTGATAGACGGAATATAAATTGAGAATTTATATTGTTTTCTCCTCTAGAGTTTGATTGGTGAAAAAGAAATCTTGTGACTTTTGAAAAAAGCTAATGTCATTTTTTGTAGGGCTTTTTTCTATTCTTGTCCTCTTAATAAATAAGACATAGTCTCTCTCTCTATCTCTCTCTCTCTCTCTCTCTCTCTCTCTCTCTCTCTATATATATATATATATATATATACAGTATATATATCATAATATATTGTTTGCCCTAAAATGCACATCCACAAAAGGGAGGTCAGGGTTTAGCCTGTAACCGGTGAGCTGCCGGTTGGAATGTGTGTGTGTGAATGGGTGATTAAATGAGTCTAGTCTATTGGACTATACATGTACAGACTATTTACCATTATTGTAGGGTTTTTGCTAAATTTCTTAAAGGTCTAATAATCTTAGTGTACATAGAAGTATGAATTTCCAAATTAGAAACAAACATATAAAGGAAATAGTTTTGGTAAGTCTAACTTCGCAAAAACAGGAAGGGTTTGGTCTTATTCATTGTCTAACAGTGAGGAAAAAATTATTAATAATTTTATATAATGCATGTAAATATATAACTTAAATTGTCTAAACAAGGATGTGTACAGGTGCTGAAGCTTTTGTTTAGGAAGTTACCTTTTTACGCCACCACATGTTATGTCTTCTCTTCTTCCCTTTATGCTAACAAATCGCACCAACCTGGCACACTAAATAGACACAGTGGAACTGTTTGTTTTCAGCATCCTCTTCTGGAGACAAAGTCAAGACTAAATGTTTGTTGTAGCTTCAAGGTATTTCTCTGCAAACTATGCCTTGGGTCTATTTGGCTTGTGCTGTAATTATTCTGTTTTATATTTCATGCTTGTTGGTTCTGCATACAACACACAGCGATCACAGAGCCAACACATATTTCCTGAAGCTGTAATTGAATAGAGAAAGGAAAAAGGCAGCTGTGACCGCAATGTGCTGCAGATGGCAGTAGTTGAACAGGCACAAGCTGATAAGCTCTTTCCTTTTTTTTCTTGTCTCCAATGTTAACTCTTCCTGCAGTGACAGATGAGAACGCAGAGCTTCCCCAACAGTGTAGTAGTACTTTTAATCTAGTTCAGATTTATGATATCAACAAGGGAAAATTCTCCCTTGCTCCTTGTCAGGGATGAAATGGAGAGTGAGGAAAGACATTAAATAGGGAGGAGGGTGTTTTGGTTGGAAATAATTTGCCCAGTATTCGCCAAAGTTAATACCTCATGTGATTCATTCCCAGCACCTTTAGAGGTTTGACTAAGGAAAAGCATGAGGTGAACAGATACCGAAGATCCACAACGGACAGGAATGAATTGAACGACAAAGTGTAAATTGCAGCAACACCAAGAGAGATGAAAGGCAGAACCTGAAGAAAGTTCAAATTGGAAGTTAAAACAGGCCCTGAAAAAGAGATGATGAACAACCTATATACATTTACTTTATCTAGTGCCTCATTCAACATGTTCACCCTGTGGCTGGGTTCCTCATTTCCATAAAAGTCTGGACCTTCATCTGTTGAGAGAAAAAGAGAGAGAGAGACGGAGAGAGAGAGAAATAACTTGCTGCTTGCTTGAAGAGAACACAAACCATGACAGAGATTGCATCATAGCTTTATTCTGGAGACTCTCCTATGAGGTTACACTTGACATATTCATTCACACATTGCCGTGCCGTGCAAGGACAGACACATTAAACATTGATCCAGATGAAGTCAGTCCTCTGCGGCTGCTCTGCAAAGCAAAGCTGATTAAGAGCACATTTCTAAACAGGTCATGACGAGCCAATCAGGCAAGTCAACATTAGCCACCACTGAAAGGCAAATTTGAATGAAAAGATGGGTCCCTGCAAGAATAGCTAAGTCAACCCATGAAAGATTTATATATTAGAGAGCACCAAAGATTTACAGTCTCATCTAGTGTCAAAGTTTGACTATCCTGCCAAATGGTTCAAAGCTAAAGCTGTCCTAATAAATTAATGCCACATTGTAGAAGACCACTGTTTATCGCATCTCAAAGATCTGAGCTTGACCTTAATGATTTGTGAAACACAGAATTGAATTACCACGTTACTTGAGCTGACCACTGAAAGCCATACTGCATGTTATATTTTGATTGTGTGGGCAGGAGCCAATACCCTCTCTGCCCTCCTTGTAAGGAATCTGACACCGGCAGAGGGACACTCGGGGGAGGCTTCAGCAGGATGAGGCATTCAGCTGAACGGCAATGCCACACAGCTCTGCAATTTGTCTTCCCCTTCCTCTGGATACACCTCATGAAAACAAATGAACTCTCACCTTTGCTGCTGCAGCCAGAAGGCATGCAACATCATTGGAGGCAACAGCTCCTTGTATATTGTCAGTGTTGTTAGAGCTCTTAAGCACCAGCGCCTTAGGGTTCCGATGGACATCTATGCAGTTGTGACTGGAATAAAAAAAAAAAATTGAGAAGATAGAATAAATAAATAAAAGTGAATTGCACTTCCTAACCAATGATAGCCACTGCTGTTTGCCATCAAAGTTTGTCGACAAGATAAAAGACAGCAGAATAAAGCTGGTTTAAGAAATACATTTTAGGTCAGAGGCTGGCTCCTGTATAAGCACTTGTGATGCAGAAAGATCGTAAAACAGTGGGTGACCTATTGATTTTAAAGTCTTTATCAGTGTTTCTATTCAGCCAGTGGCTGAAACACTGTGGGGAGAAACATGTCTGTCATCTTTATGTGAACATTTACAGTGCCCAAGAGAAACAGAATGTCAGACTCTCATCTATTGCTTTCTGTCAACCCTAAAAAAACTTTTTTATCCTGTTTGTGTTTTCTATATAAAAAATGGCTAATCTGAACCACAACAGAATTTTATGAATGTTGTATTCAAAACAGAGGATTGTGTTATTTTTTTATTTTTAAATTGAACAAAGCTGCATGAGCTTTTTTATTCTATTTCTGGGTTTTATTGCGTGGCATTTTATAATATGGCTGTAACAGAAAATACAATCGGGGGAAAAAAGTGAGCAGTGCAGCAAACAGTCATTACTTCAATCCATTTCTTTTAAAAGTAAGGGTGTGAGATTATTTCCATTAAGTTTTTTATAGTGTATTGCGGCTGTAAAAGCTGTGATCATGATTTGAGCAGTAATTCTTGTTTATGTTCCATATAATTTTAACCAACCCGGGCGGTCCGTTTAAAAGCTTGTCTGACAGCTGTTGATTTTCATCCTGTTGGACATTTTAGAAAATTGCAGAATCACTCAAGTAACCAGCAATTAACTTATGTGTTGCTGTCAGAAAAGTGTGTCTTTACTCCTTCAGCAATGACAACTTCTGGCAGAAACAATAAGCACTAAAAAGATAACGGGTCTTGAAGATTTTTCAAATAATTTGTGAATGTCAGCAAATGCCTCAAAGCACTAGAGAATGTATCAAACCAAGTTGGTGAGGCAACAGAATAGAAACAAATCTAAAAAATAAATAAAGCATCATGTCCTTATTAAAGTGAGAAAAAGACTATTACCACAACTGCAAAAATGATTGCCAGATTTGAACACAATATAATACTTCTCTAAAAGTAAATCACAATTAGGCTCGATTGACTTGATCTTCAGGTAAACAGCAGTTATGTTCAGGTAAACAGCAAATCAGATAATGTTATCATAAACTTTGAAGTTACTAGACAGCACAGTATTTCTTTTTCAGCTCTTCGTGTTTCTGCCAGTATGAGATCAAACGTCAGGAATAAAAAAATGATGAGACAGATTTCTATCAGCCAAACAGTTCACTTAAAAGCTACAGCCTGTCTGGGTCATGATAGACTCAACAACAGGAGTTCATGTTCAGGTTAATTATGTCTTTCTGTGTAAATAAACACAGATTGTCACTTTTAAAACCTGAGGCATCTCATTTCCACTGACTGTGATTGGGTTTCTTTGTAGGTTTAGGGGATTAATTTGACCCGTAAGATGAATTGGATCAGCTTTTTGTACATAGTTCAGTAGTGTAATTATGGCAGGACATCAGGACTCCATTTATTGAACAAGTCTGTCTTGTCATAGTTTTTGACAGCAATTAACTATTTTCATGCAGGGCTTTTCTCTGTTTAGATAGCAGCTTAAAATTAACTACTAATTTTGTACTGTTAGGTTATATTGTTCCTGGTCATTACTATCCATTACCTACGGAGATTATTCTAGCTGTTGTTTAATCAAATCTTGAATATGGACTTATTTTTTTCCATTCTGTAAGCATTTCTAGTAAGAATACAAGGCACCTGAAATTGCAGCTGAATGTTGCTAAAGAGGGAGAATGTAAAGTTGTTAAGTTCATAAGTAAAAAATTTATATGGTTATTTATCTAATGAGTATGTGGAAGCCAGGATACATTTTGTCTGAGAGCTTTATTCTCAAGATCTAAAGTACTAACACTACCCGAGAATTTAACAGCTCAACTTATATTAGCAGGCTGTGTAGGGATTAAGCAAGGAAGCATTACAACCAGAGGCATGCAAGCACTAGAGAAAAAGATAATGATCTGTGAGTTCAGCCTTGAAAATGTTTTCTATATACAGGCATTGAAAATGTGGTGGAAATTTCTGGTTTTATCTGCCTTGTTCAGTTTATTTTATTTTATTTACATTATTTTAATCCTGCTTTTTATGTTTTCTCCTTTATATTGATTTTGTTAAGCAGTTTGGTCACCGGATATTGCGCATGTGAATGTGGACCATATAAATAAATGATTGATTTAAATGAGTATGCAATCAATGGGGAGTTGACACCACCTATTTCTGGCCTAGATTATAAAGACAGTTTTACGTCTTGTGTAGTACTTGGCTGTTTTAACTCTCCATAGGATTCCTGCATTTTGACTGGTTCATGGTTGGCAGCAGAAGGTTTTCACCCAGCATGCCATACATTCAGGAACTGACACTGCTTTGTGGTTTGAGCGCTCATTGATTTAGCCCATATTGTAGACATCAGCAGACATTTTTTGCTGACAGAAGAGACATGGTAAGAAAGAACTGTATTTTCTTCTCCCCCCTCAGCTTGGGAATGATTGTTCCTTTAAATACCTGATATGAAAGTACATATCAGGTATGAAGGTTATGATTCAAACAACCTTTTTCAACATTAGAAAAGTGTTTTAAGATTATTTAATCACTTAAAAAAAATTTAAAATTTATTTATTTATGATTTATATTTTAATTTTCTTTACTCCAAAATATAATTGAAATAAATTTTCAACCTTTAAACTCAAGAATCCACAAAATTACATTACAGCTTAAACGAGATATGTATACACATATAAATAAGTTAAATCAGATCAGTTGAACTTACCAACATTATTCCTATTTGCTAAATTTCACAGTCAGAGAAAAAATATGTCAGGGATTCATTTATTATTGTCTTCAAAATCAGAAGTTTATATACAGATTTAAACAATGAGGGACAGATGGTGATGGCATATCTTTGGAAACGCCTGGTATGATAACTGACACATTTAAGTTAATTCTAGGCGCATTTTAAGAACACAGCTGGAACACACTGATTTTTGGTTTGACACCTGTGGAAAGTCAAATGAAGTGTGGAACTGCACAATTCTGGTTCATCCTTGGGAACAATTTACAAACGCTTAAAGGTGCCACATTGAACAATTACAGGCTATGTAACTGTAGACGTTATGGGTGTGTAAACTTGTAGTTTTATAGTTTTTAGATTTTAAGTGTTCCCTTGAAAACGCCAGTCTTTTCTGTCATGATGAAAGTTCAGTTCAATGTTGATTTTTGTTTTTTTAGATTTATCATGTATTATCTTAAATGTCAGAAAAATAATTATTAAATCAGCTTTCGGCAATGTACTGTAAACGTAGATTGACAATAATTAAACTTTTAGACATTTAAATAGCTACTCCTTTCCACTGAACATGTACCAGCTTTGACAAAATATTTGGCATACAAGAAAAATGTGTCACAACACTTGTGACAAATGCCAGTGTCAAAGCTGACTGTTAGCAAACACATTAAAATATTTGGCTTCGCCTTGTCTCGTTCACTTGCCTTGCAGTCAGAATAAATGGGCTTGAATATGGAGGAGTGGAAGGTCAGTGGTACTGAGTGTGCAGGTGTGCATGTGTCAGAAGTTAATAGAGGCAACGGTGGTTTTGTAACAGATTACAGCAGCTCTGTCAAAGGAAGAAGGGAGGCAAGGCCTGCAGCCCATTCATCACCACCCCTGTCTACTCCTCAGCCTTAGTCTCCTTAAGCCAAGTGATAAAGGTGCATGTCAGCTCCTCTCTGCTGCTCAACTGAATCAACTTCCTGCTGAATCCTAACACACAGGATCGAATGCCTTTGCAGTGGGACGCTAGCAGTAGAAGCACAAACAGTTCTCTTCAAATACCTTGATAAGGTGGTATATAAAGAAAAAATCTTCATTTATGTGTTTTTTTGGGTTTTTTACATTTTAAGTATGTATTTTAATTCATTTTTTTCTGGTTCAGAGTATAGCTCTACACAAATTGCTAACATTTCAAAAATCAGTTCAACAGCTTATCGTAAATATGTGCATATGGTCTTGTTACATGCAGTTTTTTACACAACAAGATCGCTAATATAACCTCACTCAGCTTATAAAACACTTGGAAGTAATATCTGTCTGACCTAGATTACAACATCAGGATATATTTTTTCCCCCATTAGTGACACAAGCTTATATTTGCTCTCAACTATGTGTAGGTGGCAGTTGGTTGAGTCATTTCATAAAGGATAAGCCATTAAATCACACCATGTTCTGGTATTCATGTTCATTTTCACTTATTAATGAATGTTTATCGTGTCTGCAAATACTTGTCAGACATGGTAAACCTTTAAAAAGTGAGTCAATCATCTCAAATTGAAAAAAGAAAACTATATCAGTTCCTAAAAAACTAAATCAATAATCACAGTGCAAAACATCTTCTACAAGCATCACAGAGCACCACATGTCTAAGCATATAAACAATTAACTTGATTTTGCAATGTGGAATGACCACGCATTGCATTACCTTCCTTTATTATCTGCAACAAAAAAAGTCTCCAGTCATCTCTGAAAACATAAAAAGATAGACATATTTTCAGACTAAGCAACTACTCACAAACACTGTGTAGGGGCTACTAAAATATAAAGATGATTAGGTCCTTTTCACACTTAATTAAAGATTTTGAGGACTTTTCATTATTTTCATCCAACTGAATCATTCAAAAGTCCTTTATTGTCATTGTGCAAGAAAGCACATCAAAATTTAAAAATGACTAATCTGAAAAGTCTTTTTTTCAGTTTCAAGACAAACACAGATTTACTGGGCTCTTAGAACATGTCATAACTTTTGCCCTGTTGGTTTCCTGTTCAACTTTTGACATTCCACATGTATTATATTAATGCAAAGATATATATTCACAATCTACTGACTTCCCTGTTACACACAGATAAGATCAAATATTTATACACTCCACACAATGACGCAAACAGTTTCTTTACTTTCTGAAATTGAAGTGGAAAGGATTTTTTTTCCTTTGGTGAATCCGATCCGCTTCTGTAGAAATCAGAGCTGCTCCGCAACTTTCATTTGTAATCATGGAGGTTTATGCTTCCTTTATTTACAGATCAAAGCATGATTCTAATACAGCAATAAGAATCTCCACATTACTGTTATGGTTCCTTCAACATCTTGGACAGAAAAAGTCAACACGTTTCTTATCCTCAAGTACCAGTAGTATATACAGTTTTGTCTTTACTTTGGGCCCAAAAAATGTAGACATTAAGTCCGCTGTTTTCCTGTAACAGCTAGAAAATTAATCACAATTGGGCTGTTGTTCTAGGAAACAATAGCCTAGAACAAAGAAAAGAATCCTTTAAAGGCACATAGGACTAGGGGTGCACTGCAACATCTTAAAGGAACCAGTCAGCAGTATAAAGGAGGGCATATCATAATGAAACTTTACTTTTAATTCTACAGTCCATTTCATTTAAACCCCTTCACTTTGAATGGAGTCCTTGAGGTAAACAAGATGAAATGCTGTCCCAAAGTGAATAAATGTTGTGCAGAGACCTGGTTATTCCTTCATTCATTTCGCAATCAGTTCCCTTCTGTGCCTCCAACACAATAAGGGTACTTGTGTTAACAACTCTGCCCTGTGAAATCTAATCCAGCTACTTGAAGTCTGGTCTGAAATGAAATTCTCCCCGCCACCTAACAATACATCATCTTTGAGATGCAGTCCATATCAAAGTAGTTACAAGAACAGAGACATTTGAGGTGAAACAAGGTGTACTGTCCTCCAGAGACATCAATTTTTGGACTGATGAGGATTAGGATGGAGAAAATTCTTTCTATGATGATGGGATCAAACAGATCACATGAATTATTAATCATCCACATTTTGTCCATGATACCCAGAGGAAAAAGCTGCTACTTCTAACCCAATCTACTTTGCATTAGTTTTAAGGAAAGTTATTCAGTATTTATTTAATATTAACTTGGCACAAAGAAAAACCACAAATGTGTGCTCCCTAGTTTGGGCTTAAAAAAAAAAGAAAACACTGATTTATTCAGCAAAATTACATCCAATATGAAATAAAAAACATTCAATGGATTTTTATTTTACGGCAAACATCGTGTAGCAACAGAATGGACACTGAAAGACAAAGCAAGGCTTTAAATTAAGAAGATGCTTATAAAAGTTTTCATAGTTGAGTTGGTAATCACTAGAGAATGGTTGGTAAGCAAGTTGGAAATTAATGTCAAAACCAGATTCAAAACATTTTAGTAGCTTTAGTTAGAGTAAAGATAATGTTCATAGTTGAAACCAGAAGTTTACATACACCAAAAAAAAAAAGACACAAACACCTTTTATTTTACTATCTGAAAAGGTTTGTGAGAGTGAAGCAGTCTACAAACCTAAGTTATTGCAGTTCTGTCAGGGTGAGTGGGCTAGAACTCCAGCAAACTTTGAAACTTGTTGAAGGAAACTCAAAAGATTTGTGAAAAAATGTGCATATGTCCTTATTAGGTTTGTTTAAATATCTGGTTTCAACTGTGTTAGCCAGATTTATCAGAAAATGTGTGATTTCATCAATTTTACAGTAAGTCTCAAGCATCTAGCATGCAGAGCATGCATCTAGCAAAGTTTATATAGGCACCATGCTAAAATTGGCTGTGGGGTTACTACCAGTTGTCCTATAGAAATAGGAAATGTTACACATAAAGTAATCTAGTTTAGGTACCAAATCAAAGGCATGGTTTCAAAACTATTGCAAATGATCTTATTGATTCCCAGACATAATGATTTTTCAAGATGATCAGTAATGAAACATACAATACTACAATAGTTGATTATCAAAAATAAGGCTTTTTTTGAGATATCCCTTTCAGATTTGCTCCCATTCAATACTTGGTGTTTAATGTCTCCCTCTCTCTTTCAGTCATGTTTTACAAATCATGACCCATTTTCAGTTACCTGGAAAAGTGTTGCAAAACTAGATACCATTCTCTCAAATCTGACTTTGTCCAGACCAATCAAAGTGTTTTTTTTTTATTTTTCACAATGGCATTTGCAGTTTAAAATAAACACAAAAAAAGACCATTGGCTGTTTGTGTTTTATTCCACACAGAGCACAGATGAAACACTCACCGTTGAAAGGGCTATTGCCTTTTGGACAATAGCCCAAAAGGCTAATTCTTTGAATTAGAAGAAAATATTTTTTCTGTTATTTAGAATTATCCCAAAATATGTTACAAGGTGAAATATTAATTGGTCACATCAAAACATAGAGTAGACATGCAAGCATTAACCTAGCCTCTCAGTAAATTGTTTTCTATGAAAACGTTTAGATGTGAGCCTATGGATGCATTCGCCAAACTCAACTCTACACATCATCAAAATGATTTTGGGCACAGAGTTCCAGAAACATTTATTCTACATAACATGACAAATCTAAGAACGACCTACGGGTAATATTGCATTAAAGTCAGGAATTATTTGAACTATTTAGCGATATGACTGCAACATAAAATGACAAATATGAGTAGATGGAAGTGTCCAATTGTAAATAAGATAATTTCCTGACAAAACGTGTCTCTACAAACATTTCCATGATTTTCCAGCTGTTCAATGTAAATATTGAACTGTGCCATTCAAAGTCATTCAAGGACGCAACAATCTCCAAACACTTTAACACTTTTCTGCAGGCAAGTTGTTACTTGTCTGCTGTGATTGGATGTGTATAAATCATAGAACAGGAAGGCTGTCAACTGTGATGGCACTCCTCATAAACACTACTGACCGCTGGCCATGGCATTGTATTTCTTCATCAGCTCTCACCATCACAGACAAGTGCTCTAGGCATTGTCTACATCCTCACTGGAGGGGAACCTCTCAAGATGGCAGGCAGAAAAAAAAAAAGCTTTATGCTTTGAAGTGGAGCACTTAAAATCATAGCAATGTTTCCTTGGAAAATTTAGGTACAAATGCCAGCAGCACTGAGGTAGAAAAAAAAGCACAAAAACATTTGATTGCAGTGAGTTTACATCACACTGTAATGTGGCACAGGCTTTTATCAACACAAGCGAGCTGGGCCCCAAAGATTGGTTGTTTGCTTCACATTAATATTTCTCTCAAGGCTGTTATATTAATGAAAATTGAGGCAAAACACACACCATGTGTTGTTCTACACAAAAAATGTAGGGTGACAATAATTCAGCAAGACAGCAGCAATTTGATTTAATGCTTTTCAGAGATGGTCTGTAGCACTTTAAAATGCAGAAAATGTTTGTCACACATCCTTTGAGTTATTTGATTAACGGTCAATATAAGTGTGCATTTAAAGTAATTACAACAGTATTTTCCAAGTATCTGTAGCATTTTATTGTCTATTTGTTAGTATTTCTATTATCTCTATGTTTTCATGTGTTTTTGTATGTTTAGATGAATGTCCCGACTTCAGGTCAGATTTGTCATATTCTAGCATTTGTTTTTACCTTTCCATCTTGGTCAGCCGAGTCGCATCATGATCTCATTCTCCGATTATACACAACTCTTACACACTGTTTATGTCTGATTACTTTCCTCGGGATATTTGCTTTTCCAGTTTTCTGTTCATCATTCCATGGCATAAGAAAGCAAGAGCCTTTATAATCAATTAATAAATAATCAATAACTCTCAAACATCACTTAACTATATGTTTGACACTGTAGTATACACAATTTGACCATCAAATAAGTCATGCTGTCACAGATTTGTGTTCATGTCTACAATTTTCACCTTATGACTGCAGCAGATATCACTGCAACTGACTCATGACAGAAATGTATTACTTAAACACACAGCTCACAATGAGCTTCCTGTATGACATTTGATTGGATTAAATAAATATGAATCATCTCAGCTAATTTATGTACATCTTAAAAAGGAAACTTAAGAAAGTTTTTTTAAACTTACCAGTAATTCAAGGATCAACATGAATCTCACTTTTCACCCACATTTAATCTATGTTAAATATGTATAAGCATATTTCCCTGGACTTGTGATGCAAAATGTGAACAATCACATGTGAGGCCAATTTACCTTAACAGTCCAAACCTTAATTATCACATTTTAAAGTTTTGTCTTTGATTCCATCATAACAATGAACGTTTTTTTTTTGTTGTTGTTGTTTTTTATCTTAGTTTTGATAATACAGATTCTAAAAAGTGTCAGCAACCAAAAAATGGCCTCACATGCTTTTTTTTTTAATGACAGAAGTACACTAAAAAGGTGCCGGTCATTCTTTACTAGTCAGATCTGTTTTAATTTCATTTTAGTTTTATTTTCAGGGTTCATTACTTTGCGATTGTAGCAGCATAAATGGTACGCTGCCACTTTAAGATCAATTTCAGCTGCTGCATATAAGCAGGTCTCTACCTGTCACAAGACTACTTGCGTCATGACGTCAACTCATTTTGCTTAGTTTGTTTGCTGAGCTGTGCTGGCCTCCCTTGCTGTGCCTCCAACTCCTGGACCGATTTGTTCGGTTGTTTGTTTTCTGCCGGGAAGCTGCGCTCCATAAGTGACCTTGTGGATCTGTTTGTCTGGCCGTGTAGTAATTTACAGCCTCCTGCTGAGTCCCTGACAACTATTAAATTTGGACGTACACTCGCTGCTGTTTTGCCTACGATGAATTGTTTTAAAAGATTTGTATGAACTTTCCCCCGCTGCCGGGAGCATTGATGGCACTACGACCGGGATAAAAAGCAATATTTTAGTGCTATTATATCACTGTTTTACTCATATTGTTTCATTTTTTGTCTTTCTTTTAGGGACTGAGGCTTCTGTGGTGGCGGTGGTGACCCCTGGTGGCGGTGTCTTGTCTTGTGTGTTTTGTGGAACACCCCTTTTTTGTGTGTGTGTGTGTGTTTGCCGTGTCTTTGTAGTGTCCTGGGTGATCCCTTTTTCTTCACTGGATGTTGCCCCTTTCCTCACTACTCTCCCCCCACTGGTAAGCCTCAGTTTCCTTTGAAATGTAAACATTTTATAATCAACTTTATTAAAAATGCATTCACTGTTTTAACTATTCGATTTCAGGTTATTGTTAAATTAAACAACCTATTAAAGTTTAATAAATTTTTTGTAGAATTGTCTGAATCTTGTCTCATTTCCTGTAGAACGTACCTGTGTCCTTATTATTATTATTATTATTCTATTTTCCTGGAGTTATTCCAGGTGGCGTTGTCGGTTTCATAATAAAGAAAATCCACCCCCAGGTTGCCACAGCCTCTTAATCACAATTACATACACTATACACTACATAATTAAAATTTCTACTTGCCATTATACAACCTCTATCTTGTGATTGTAACTCAAATGAAATTCATCTGAAAGAAATGCGAGGCAAACTAAAAATAACTCCTCTCATATTGTTGTGCTGCCCATTAGGAGGTTGATTCATTTCTGTGTTTGACTTTCTCTTGCTGTTTGATGCAACATCAGGGATTTTGTAGCACACCCATTTGTTGTGTAACACCGTGTCTAAAGCACACAGCAATGTAATTTCTTTTTTAAAGGCTGATATATAACTGGACGATTCCTTTGTAATTTAAGTGACAATTAGTCATGACACCCTATAAAGAGGGTCATGACACCCTAAAAAGAGGCAGTAATAGAAGAAGAGCTTTGGAATCATTATTCAATTGGTTATTTAATAGGTGATACATTCAGTTCTTGATTCTTTAGACAGTTACAGTCGCATGTTTTTATCACCTTTTCTATTAAGTGACGTTTTTGTTCTTGTGAAGTGAAGATAAAACTAATTTGACAGTTTAATCCTATGAATTGATGGTATTGCTTGAGCTGCTTTCTTTCAGAACATGGCACGAATTGATAAAGATTCTTCTTCAGTTTACTTATTCCCTGTGACATTCAACAAGGTACAGAAAGTTAGAGAAATATTATAGCTGTTAATTTATTAACCCTTAACAAATTGCTCAGGTTGGAGACAAACGTTATTGGTTCCAGTATAATATTGATTTTCCATAGACCAAAATGGTATGCGAACAAAAGTAGATGTCTCTCTCTCTTTCTAAAGTTTTCCCAGTGTTGTTTGTAATGTTTATTGAATAACCAATTTTAAATGTTGATCCCTTAATATTCTAATTACATATACATACCACAGAAAGTGGCTGCACAGTCAATAGCAGCTTTTTCATGAATTGCGCCCTAGGCGAGGCCCTGCTTCTGTCAGCCACCATCAAACCAATTGACATGCAGGGTTAATCTATCTGAGGCAGGGTGAGATACAGTGCAGTTCCTCAAACAGCATTTTAAACGATTAAAGCAGGGAGTGGCAAATTTCGCGTTGGCTGCACATGCATAAAAGCAATAAAAAACTTGTTTAAGATGCAACTGACAAATAGGTTATATATTTTTTAACTGTTGCATCTTCATCCCTTTTTGCTAATGCTGCCCTGGGCTACTGCCTGTAATGTCCATATCAAATGCCTTCTTGTTACTGGTCACAAATTCTCCTTGAAATTAAAAGATAAAAAATACAATGAGTAACTGCTCGAATGGTGAACGTTTGAAAAGCCTGTTCTTGTATTGTTTTACTTTATTAGAAGAAAAATATATAATTTGAGTTGGCAGGTGATTTGTAGCTTCCAATTTTTTTGGTTATGTAAATGGATATTTTACACATCTGAACTACTTGATACCTAGAAAATGTAACTTTCAATACTTGTGCTTGTTAAACCTGGGAATATTAGTTTAAACAATTGTCAGGTTTTAACATAAATTGTGATATTTGAAAGCATTTTTAGCAGTGTAAACACACAATTTTTATTGTTACTTTTACTAAGTTGATTCAGGTTACAGTGACAAGCATTTACTCTCCTTCAAAGAAGAAGCCAAGAAACACATGTCAACTTCAGTATCTCTGGTTTGCTAACTTTAATTTACTCATCCTTAGCTTAAGGCTAATGTTAGAAAGGTTAGCTTTCACCCTCAAACAATTTGCACAGTGCAATTAGGAGTTTCTGAAAGAAAAACAGAAAAGTAAAGTTAAAACTCATTTCACTTATCTACCTTCTTTGGTCTGCAGTTTAACTTTAATAGAATGATTATTGTAATGCATATGGGCATGAATGAACAATCTGAAATGGTCAGAAATTCTCACATATTATTCCTAATTAAATAAACCTAAAGTTATTTTAAATGTATGATTAAAAAAAAAACATAGAAAATGAAATCCCCCAGTCAATATTGTTTGCCTTTATGTTCACATTTTAACTAGAGGGACAACCTGCCATCAGTTTGCCATCATAAATGGTTAGATGGAGCAGTCATACAAATGAATAAAAATTATCCAGTTCACAGTAGCTGTATTTTAACTGGTGAAAGAATATACAGTAATATTCCCATGTCAAGGAAAATGACAAATAAAGAATTATTAGATCCAAGGATTTTTTTAAGCTTCATAAATTATCATGGCCTGATCTGAGTAATAACTAATATGTTGTCTACTATGTTGCTTTTCCAATGTTCCAACAAGTTTAGCTTCTGTTTTTCACTGAGCCACCCTTTAGTGATAAGGACTCACTATATCCTGGAAAAAATGGAAAAACCAAACCAGAATCTTTATCTCTCGACATAGTGGATAAACCTAACCTCTGCCTGAGTGTTATCAAGCACCTTTGAGCAGGACCATATTTCTTGTTCATGTGAACATTTACCCTCTGGTCCTCCCCGAGTAGAAAGCTACTGTATATTCTAAATCACCCATGTGGACAAATGTTCTCTTTACACCAGTCTTTGCCTATGATAAATCCTTTAAATTATTCCGTGCATGTTCAGAGGAAGAAACATTGCTTTATTCCTTCCACTTCTTTCAGTATAGAGGAATATAATTTACAACATGTAGAACAAATGATGGTGGTGCAATCTTTACCTTCTACTAGTCTAATTCATAGTGCATACTCAGAAAAAACTGCTTAGCCACACACTCATCAGAACTGTATAATTAAGATCTTCTAAGAAGGAATTAAATTACAAAAAAATCAACTAGCTGAAAGGAGGAGAGGATTTAAAAAACCAACATTGTAATTAAAGCATATGAAGTAAAACTGTGAGGTTAAAAGCCTAAAAAGGTATGTCAAGGAAAGAAAAAAATATGTAATGCTCACTGAAAACATCAATGCAATACAAGAGGCTTAAGGAGTAGCCTAACCAAAGTGTGATACAATTTTTTGAGGACTGTTCATAGCACTGGATTATGGTTGAGGGTTCGTCAATCATCAGTGTTGAAGAAACTGAACTGTTTAAGATTCGAGAGCTTCACTGTTTTATCCAAGAAATGTGATAGAAGTGTGATAGGTTTTTTATTACGTAAAGAACGTTAAACTGCCTTGCTGCTGAAATGTGGTGTACCAATAAACTTAATTGATTGATTAATAAGTGGACCACCATGATCTTCTTTGCACATGACAGACAGCTAAATGCCTTGTGGTGTTTATTTTTGAAAGAACTCTATCAAGATCTTTTAAAAAAATATGTTTTATTTGCACATTAATACTTGCAAGGTTTATCGACCAAGGTGCATGGTCCTTCCAAGAAGTCATTACTATGAGAAAGAGAGGGAGTGGATTTACATATGCATGACCAACAGAATGCAGATGTAATTCTTTGCCAGCACTATTAAGGGTGTTCTCCATTCACTGCACATGTTTTGTGAACAGTGTGGCATTCTAATCTTTTTCATTTCAGACGTATGGGGCACACTCTCTGCAGCTCAAGCCCTGGAGCTAGAGACTGCATGTCTCATCTACTGCAGGAGCCAAGGCCATAAGAATAATTTGTTTGGGAAACCTATCATAAAATCAACTGGAAGTATTATGTCACTCTGACTTATGTCGTGGTAGCTCATTTTATCTTTCAAGTCAAAAGAATAACAGAAACATATGGTTTAGTTTCCTACTCTCAGAATCTTCCTCTTAAAAACGAAAATAGAGATAGCTTAGCGAGAATTCTCACAGGCTTGCAGCACTCTGCAGACTAACTGAGTCTTTTGTCACATTTCACAGCAAAGCTGGTTAACAGGTATATTAGAGGCACAGTCACGCTTTTGTGTGGTAAAAATGGAAAATACAAAGAGCTGGACACATGTTCCACTGAAATGAACAAATTCTATCAATTTTTTAAAAAACTCTGTTTGTTGTTTCATTTTATTCAAGTTGTAAGACTGTGAATCTTAAGACTCACATCTATGTATTTCCAGTGTGAATTTGAAATGTACAATGCTATATTAAAGAAGTAAATACAGGACCCATATTGCTGATACCAAAACTGACACAGATTCTTTTCATTTAACTATTACAAGCCATGATTTAATAGTAGTATTTCTACTCTATAAAATGCTTATTAAACTGTTAATATTGGTAGATTTCTTCATACTCGAGGAGGCAGCTTTGACAGAAAGCCAGCTGCAAAAAGCAGTGGTCTCATGTTGCTTTTTATAAAGTCTCTCATCATTTTTATGGATCATTCAGATATTTTAAAAGTACAAGCTGCAAAATACCACGTTTTGTAAGTATTCATGCTGTGCCAAGTTTTTGATGTGCTCCACTGTGTATTTGTTTATGTCTTGGAGACAGAATATGTGATTTATAGTTAGACTGGTGGGGGTGGCAGCAAGGGAAGCTGTTATGTTCTTCCTTTACTGTTTGTCGTGCGCTGCTGCTGTTCTCTCCAGCTTGCTGTACGTTCACCCCGATACACACCCTGAGGCAGTATGCCTTTCATTATTTCTTTTGAAACTTTCATCTGAAGTCTCTGAGGGATTAGCCCTCTTGATTCCTGACACAGTCAATGAAAAACAAGCCTCATATACAGGAAGGCTTACAGCCGGAGAAGCGGCACTCAGCCCTCCCTTCATATCTCAGTGTGAAGCTGTATAATGCTTTACACAAGATTTTTATTCCATTTTGGCACATTCAGATTTGCATTAATTATTATGTGTGCAAGTTTTTTTTGTTTTTGATTTTTCTCCGTACAACTGGTAATACTATATTTCACCACGTTTTAAATATAAATGCTAATTGGTGAACATGTAGTTGTGGCTTGTATCATCAAATCAGAAGACAAACTAAAATTTTGAGTACCTTGCAAACTAAATATCAGTTGTTTGCTTTTCCCAGCCTACACGCAGGCATAGTGTACACATGTTGACCTGCATTTGTGGAACCTTTTAAACCTAGTGTATTTCAATGATTGGCTTAGAGATAAAAAACAAAAATTACCTAGGTTAATATGACAAAGATTTAGTATTCGTAAAAGAAAACCTTTGTGTGGAAGGTTTAAATGTTAAAAGATTAAAGTCCTCTTTATCAGAATTCTTTGAATACTGTATTTCAACTTCTTATTCCCTATATTGCAATATCTACAGTATGTATACATTTTGCATCTGTCTGAGTTCACAGATTTTAGTTGAAAATCCCATTTTATTTAGAAAAACTGTAAGTTCCTTTGTTCAGTGCTACCTACCAGATCCCTGTGTGCTAACATGAATGCACTGTCGAGCCAGCAAACACGACAGACAGGAGAAAGAATTATGAGGCAACCTGAAGGGGAGAGACTGTGCTCCCAGTATTAATATTGAGCTTATTTATTGCTACGAGGTCGTTTGGTGACCTACAGAAAATTATTACTTGACTTTATAGAGCTTTATAGTGATTTCCAGCTTTTTGTTCGTGTGTGCGAGTTATTCCTATATAGCAAATAAGTTCTAAACACCCACAGCTCACCATGTGCTCAGCGCCAAATAGGAGACAGACACAGTTAGCAATTAGCTGATTGAGAGACTATAAACAGAGCTATCAGAAAGAACTGTAATTATGTTCCTACTGCGTTTGAATGAATGTTAACAGTGCTACATAACTGTGGGATATATAAATACTGAGTGAATAGACTTATTGATTTTAACTTAAAAGAGGTGAGGCAATGACAGATCTTCCTATTCAAAGTATAGATGCAGTCGTAGTGGTCTGTCAAAATAACACAAAGCAATAATTGAATGTTTGCTTCCAGTATATTTCATTGGAAGGAATCACTATATGTAAAAGCGGATTCCTAAAGGAGGAGACAAATATAACTCAGAGCAGCCATTATGTAGCTAACCAATAACAAACTGACATAAACTGCTTACCAAAACTGCAAATAATCCAAAATACATGAATGTTTTGAGCATAAATAATAACAAGGATATTGCATCTAATATGGAAAATTATAGAGTCTTTGTATATTGAAGGAAGGAATCAATAAATGCAGTGTCCATAAAGGACAGTTGGAAAACAAGTTAAACTCAAGGATGGTGTCCACTGGCTAACACTAAGAAATAACCAAAATTAAACAGACACATCTAAGCAAATGAGAAAGAGCCATCAGATGTGACATTAGAAACCACAAGATAGAGTCAAAAGCAAAATTTTAGCACACAGGAAATACTCACATTAGACTTGTATCAGACTTCTAACCAAGTCCTACAAACTATTTACCTACCGCTAGTAGTACAAGTAACACTTAACTTTAAGCACAATCAGTGAAAGCTGGCAAAATATTTTAGCTTTCGCTCTATATGCAATGAAAGCATAAGTTATTAATTTAAGTTCCTTTGGGATTTACATGCTGTGTGATGACACACTCCCTCCTTTGAGCTTACTCTTGTCAGCAGTTTCATTACTTTGCACTTTGCTACCAAGCAGGTGGAGCTAATCTATCTAGTTTGCCCTTCAGTTATGGTTTACTGTCCGGGGGACTGGACACAAGTGTCTCCAATAATCCCTTAATTAGGCAATGATGGACTGTTCATTTAGTATGCAAAGCTGCAAATCTTCCCATACACTGAGTGGAGCCCTCCGCAGTCATACGGAGGCCAACGCTAATGATCTCAGCAAGTGGCAGCAATCCATTGGAGCGCTGCAGCAAGAGCGCATTAATCTTACGGGTGATCCAGTTGATGAATGACCCTGGCCCAGAAGCCCTGGCAGATCCCACCTTAATTATGCTGAGAGAGCCACACCTGGGAGACACCGGGGGGACATTGCTAACTCAGAGACAACGACTCAGGAGAGGGCCTCTGGTCCACAGACAGAGTGTTCCATGCAGATCAGCCCAAGTTCCACTGTATCACTTTAGTAAAAGAGAGAGTCCTTAAAACAATGTCAAAGAGGACATTATTGCTGGAACGAGGACACACTGCACAATGTGCAAGAGAAAGTCATTAGCTTGGGACACTCAATTGATAGATCATTAGAGAAAAGTGACTCTTAGACCAGTCTCAAATGAAAGTCATTTGAGAAGTTGCTTTTTCTGTGATGATGCTTCCCACTGAACATTTTCACCTCTGCCCTAATTGTACCCTATTATCTGACTGTGCTCCGACATGTTTAAAGAAAAAAGCACAAAGCACAGCAGGCCAAGTGTTGCATCAGTCTAACATCAACACCCTGAAGATAACACACTGCCGCGATGGGAGGACGGCAAAGAAGAGAGTGCAATCAGAAAGCATGAGCAAACAATTTGAGAAAATGGGAAGAAAACACTAAGTCCTCTTTAAACATTAAAAAGAAAGATACTACCACTCTCTTCCAAGTTTACTTTGACATAAGCTGCTCTTATTTAGGGAAAACTAGTTTATGGTATTTTAAAAGACTAAATATTAATTAAATATCTTTATTTAATTATTTTAATCCTATGGACTCCATTTTCTATCAAAAAACATTAAGGTAGTAAATGTTTAGGGAGAAAAATATGGAGTAGAAAATCTAAGAATTAGCTTTTGCTTCTGGGGCCTGAATATTGTTTTGTCATGTTCATAAAAAAAGGAAGTCATATTTTTGTCCATAATAGAAAGAAAAAATGTATGTTGCCTTCTTTGATTCAAAATCCTAAGGCTTTTAAAGAATGTTTCTTGGCATTGCTTAGTAATATTGTAATATTATGAACATTCATGTTCGTTACACTATTCTTTTTTCAAACTAAATGGGAAACTGATCATTATGCTTTTATAACACATTATCAGAGTTTTTTTTAATTCATATAACTTATTGGGATATCTGACACGACACTTGAAAAAGGATCATTTGTCTATTTTAATGAAGCAAAGCCACTGTGACCTATGCAGAAACATCTGTTGTAAATCAATAGTTGTTTATGCTGTTTTCCTTATTTCTTCTGTCTACCCGTAATTTTTACAACAAAAGCCCCTCGAAAACTGATCAAACTGCATCGCAGTAACACGCTGGTTCAAAAGGTCGGTTGAAAATTGGACAATGCCCTCAGGATTTCTCTTAAGGGCCTCCTGAATTTAATACATATCCATCACTTTTTATCATCTAATTAGTCTACAGTGTGGCAGCCAGTGCAACACTGGAAGAAGGCAGAATTATTGATTAGGTAAAGGACAGTATCTATCATTTCACCTCAGCATTGACCCTCCAGCCACTTAAAAACAAGGAAGACAATATCATTGCAACAGCACGGGATGTGAATCATGAATGTTACACACAACGTTTTGTTTGTACTCACAAATAGACTTGTTCCTGATTCTATAACCACTTGGCTAACATGGGAAATACATTTCTAAGTTCTTGGCAGCTGGCCCTGCATTGATCTTTCATCTTTCATACATTGAAAGCAGTTTTGTGTCTATGGGATGTTGTTCATGAAGTTACACAATAAAAAAATAACAGCTTACCAACTAAATATTTAGTTTATGAAACTAAATGAGAAATTTTCTCCGGATGTCACACTTAATCACTCGTTGCATTTATTTTCAAGGAAGGGTTTTTTGTAACTGAACATAAAACCTATTATATTATTTGAATTATTCAGGATAGACCAGACTCCAGAAATAGTCATTACAAACATATATTATGATTACATATATTGTAAATACGAACACATAATCTTTTCTTGTAGCCCATAATGTGACCACAGTGTGACATACCTTGTATTAAGAGAAGCCTGTCAATAGACATCATTCAAAACATCAAAATGCATCAGGCCAAGCTCCAGCATGCAACAGCAGACTAAGTCATGTATTTGCACATTATATTTATGTGTTTACATCTTGGCTCTGTTTATGTGTTAACCCTGAGGCTTCCTGTCTCTAGATGGATAGAATTCATGACTTTGCTTGCTCCATTTTTTCCGTATCGTGCATGAATATAAACATTAACCAGATTCTTGCTTGTATGATTTGTATACCAGTGAACAAAAAAAAAAAGATTTCACCAGAGATTTTTGTCAATAAAACATGGACAAGGAGTTTCAAAACTGGCAAAATGCCCAAGGCATTTTATTTTCGTTGGCTTAAATGAAATTCCTATTCTCAGCTGTGTAGCAGTCCTTGCTCTTTGCTGCTATGCTTAATAATACTAAAAATGATAATTTCAAAAATTTTTCAGGGTGTTTCTCAACACATAAAATTAAATAAAGTATTCTTTCATCCATTCATTCTGCAGAAAGAATGGGAATATGCGTTTAGGTGATACTCAGAAGCATTTTCCACGGGAATTCTGTTTTCATGCTTAAATATAGACAGCTAAAGTTAACACAATCGGAAACAGTGCAATATACTTTATATTTCTGCTGTGTATTTCAGTTTGTTTTTCACTTTATACATTTCTTCGCAAGACTAAAACATGCACTTTTATTTGTGACTACAAAGCCTATGAACAATTCAGAGGGCGCAATGAAAAGAGAGAAAATAAATAACACGGTGTTATTGATTCGTCATTTCTTAGTCTGAGGATTGTTGTGTTTTGCAGCTCATAAACCTGTGTTCCTTTATTGTTGTTTTCTATGTTCAATTGCATTACTGGACAAAGTCCCTTAGCAATTAATTTTTCACAGATATAGAGATGGTCTACGCCAACTCAATTTGATTGTTCTAGACATTTTTTTTTTTTTGTACCCCAGCTGATTGCTTTTTAGCTTTAGTTAATGATTTAAATAATTGATTGAGGTATCAGTATGTCTGTACCTGCTAACGGATGCACACAGTGCCTGTTTGTCTCAATTCCATCAGAGTTCAGAATCAGGTCATTTCATAGCAGAAGACCCAAATCTCACAGGTGCTGCAGCAGCTCCTGAGCAGTAACTATATTGAGAGGGTGCCTCGGGGCTGATGTATTTTACACTGACAGCATAGGAACATCATGTTTGTTGAATTCTACAAATTTGGACAGAAATTGAATTACTCTTAGGGGTTTATGATTTCTCCACACTCTGTATTATACATTCTGAAGCAGAGTCACATCATGAAAGAAATCTGTTCTCACATTAATACGTCATTAGCATATCAATGAGAGTGTGGCTGTTGTTTAAGATGCTAATTACCTTCAGGATAACCAAGTTTAATTCCCACAACAGAACTGCTGACCAAATGATGTGCGCAGCTGAAAGACTCCATACATTTGTTTTCAGTTCATTTATTTTTGTCAAATTAAACAGTGGGTTCATTAAAATATGAGGAGCATGGGTTTCATATATTGAACAATAACAACCTACTGCTGAAGATTATTGCCTTTTTATATTTCCAACAAACCAGGTAAATAAATCTGTTTAACAAACTAGATAATATCATCAGGCAAATTTAATCAGAATTCAAGTTTGAGGTACAGTGCCACATGAGGTTCAAAGTTAAAACCTGATCTTTTACTTTTAACTTACTGCACTGGAGTGACTAACGTGTCGTATTATATTCAGTGATGTTGTTCTCACTCTAAACTATTGCAATGCTTCACTCACCTCATTATGTTGGAAGCTTAAAAATATTATCTCAAACTTCTTTAAGCACCAGAACATTTCAAATAAAAATTATTTACACTTTACCAGAAAACAAAAAATCTGTTGTTACTGACTCTTTCATTAGGTTGCTGAAATCAATATAGCAATGGTTTATCAAAGACCGACTTCCATGACTATGATATTCCCCTAAACTAAAATCTATAGAAACCCTGGTGGATACATTGAGGAGAAGAGAGCATGAGAGATGCCTGGCTCCTGGATGTTCTGAAAGAAATATCTCTCTCTGCTCCAAATTTGTAAAATGTTTAACTACTCTTCTGCTTTGAATTATGAGGGACACCAATAATTTCACCATGATTTCATTTTCAATCACTGGATTTTTCCCACCACTCTATTAAGTGTACTCAAATTAAAGGCTGGATTCTACTGCAATAAACAATAAAATTATTTAAGGGTCTTGATACAACTTCACTGAGGGTGCCAATAAATTTAACCAGCACTGTTTATCTATATTTGATGTAGCACTGGTCAAAAACGTATTTAAATAACATTAAATAATTTAATCCTACGAAGACCTGTTGCCTGAAGCTAAATTTGACATTTTCCTTTAAACTCGACTTGCTGAATCTTATGCAACAGATCTGTCTGGCCCCACCTCATCCTCATTGAACACAATTTTTCTTGAGTGACTGCTTATTTGTTAACGCAAATAGACACTATCTCATCACAAAGCGTCCATGGGGACGCACAATGTCTGAGCGATTTATGAATGGCTGAGATAACAGGCGCAACAAATGGAAGATCAAACAGCTCAATATATTGTCTCTCGTGCTTAGATAGTAATTTATCATCAGTGGGGAGGAGGAGAAGCCATCTTAATAAAGATAATTCCTACTGTTAAACGGAGACATTCTGCTTTAGCTGTTTTATATCATGGCTGTCTGAGCATGCTCACAAAACTGTGTCTGGGTGGCTCTTAGACAGGTAGTCAGAAAACGGCAGGACCTTACAAACGTGGCAGTTGGTGTTAGAGAGCTCTCTGCTACACCAAGTGGCAATTTGCGAATACAACAATTTCAACAAACTCATTGAGCTCTCCTACGCTCTCTTGACAGCAAAACATCCAGGAACCATTGTGCTCTAAACACTTGCCCGTGCTCTCCTCCCACTCACCCAATCACCTGCTTTGCTACGGAAAGCTCTTGTTTGTCACGCACGAGATGTTTCAAACTGAGAAACGGAGTTGGAACAGAGAGTCAGAACAGACTTTTTCAGATTTTATATTTTTTTGTTAGAATGTTGCTTTGTTTTCATTCAGCAAAAGATTAAAGTTACTCTTCACGGAAACATTGGTGATCACATATAAACAACTGTTTTTAACACATTGAATTTTGCTTGACATATTATTTATATTTGATGAAGTTTAATTTGCATTATGTAAGCCCATATTTCATTTCATTTCAGGCATCAGCATTATTTCATAACTACTTGATATTGCTTCCAAAAAGGATCTTCGCTGTTCTTAGTAAAAATACTAGTTTTAGATTTTAAACATGACCTCCTCTAACCTGAGCACAAGAATGAGGCACAGAAAGGTTTGCAGTAATACTGTTTTCTTCAGCTCTGTATGAAAACCTGAAAAGCAACAGGCTTTCTCATTCAGTGGGAACACACTTGTTGAATGTCAATGTGTAATGGCAGTACTTTGTCAAAGATATCAAGGATTTTTGCACCATTCCTCAAATGCATCCCCAGTAAGTAACAGGCATTTAGAACTGACAAATGTAATCAAGCAGCAAGTTCATATAAATATTTCCTCTTTCCCAACACAGAAACCCTAGCAGCTTTTTTGTCCAGACAACCAGGCCCTGCAAATTATTTGTGACTGATTACTTATTGTGACGATGACTCTCCTGGTGTGTGATGAATTAGATTCACTAATACAGGGAGGCATGTGGGTGACATGCAATTTTAGATCATCATATTGTGGGAACAGAGTGTACAAGTTGAGGTCCACTGAATATTCCAGGCAGTAATTACAGTCAGTGCCCATAAATGTGTAATATGTTTAGAGTATGATGTGCCAAAGCAGAGGCATGGTACAGAATACATGACTGCTTTCTTTGATATTTACAGAGGAAAACTTAACATTCCTCTTGACCTCTCATTCTGGTATCAGAATATTACAACACACTCTTTTTTGTGTTATACATCAACAATCTTAACATAGTGTAATCTAAACTAAACACTAATTTCTGTTTTATGCTTATGATACTGTACTGCTCCCCGTTAATCACCTTAGCTCCAGAATTATTTTAAAACACTTTAAGATAGTTTGTTATTTTTGAACTACAGTATTTTGGAAGACTAGTTGGAGCATGCCAAACTCCAACTCTACCCAATTTAAACCTAACATTTGTCACTATAGATAGTTCCCACAAGACCAAACCAGAAGTAAGTCATCCCAGAAATGCACCATCTTGATAGGAAACAGTATTATATAGAAGTAGCATTTTTTTTCAGGCTTTTTCTAATCTTCAGGAGAACCAGTTCAGTGTCTAGCAAAAGTAGAACTTATAAAACAGTCAACAAGTCATTTGTGTTTTCTGACAGCAATGAGGAGAATGATGATGTGACTGGCTGCATCAATAAGAATTGTCTGCATGTTGCATTTTAAGTGGATAAAGTTGATCCGTGTCCTGAGGGGATCTTTCTGTTGTGCTGATTGTAAGTGTAAACTCCAGAAACAGCAAAAGAAGCATTAGTAACAACATATAGGCCTGAGTATCAACAAGAATGTACCGTCTACTGCCTCCATCTGTACTACGTGCAACTGTGTCACATAAAAAGCAAATGGAATGTACATTTTAGCAAGTATTGTTTATTAACATAGTGTGATTATAAATATGGTCACATAAGCAGTAATCATATGTGCTGAAGTACATCAGCAGCTCTGAATGTTAGATTTGTTTTTTGTTGAAGTGCAGGTATGCAGCAAGAAGAAATGCATATTTTTACATTTTCACATCAAGATTTTATAGTTACGTTTCATACTTTGTATGAAACTTAACTTTGTTTCATACTTTGTGTTAATGGATTTGTCATACATTCTGCAGGTTTACCTACAAAGTACATCTTTTATAATAATTTGCTCAACACACTATAAACTGCATTTCCATTTATGATAGAATTCCACAAATTGAAATTACAAAAATTTTAATTTGTGGAAATAAATTTGCTAAATGAAAACATGGCAATTTCGAAAAATAAAATAATCAAATTTTTTGTTAAAAAGTTGTTGTGTTAGGATGAGGTGGTTTTTGTGGCTGTATCAAAATAGATGTATCTCACCAAACTGCAATGGAAACACTTTTTTTTTCATCACAGGAGTGCGGTAATCAACAGCCGGATGTGGCCACTGGCACAAAGCACAAAGAAGATGGCAGGAAGTAGTAGGAGGATGATGGCTTGTTTTTGTTTTTTTGGACAATGTGCGGCTGGATCCACCAGAGCTCTTACAAAAATCGCACAGTTGTGTGTCATTTGAACATATTGAATCCATAGCTCTTCGGGAAAACCACAATTTCCCCAAATGCTGCATATGTAGAGTGCTAGCGCCATGGCTGAAATATGAACATGTCTCATGTAGCTGTTTACGTCTGTTGCTGCCATGATTTTTGATTACTTATCATGTGAACATATGTATTAATTTGTGATTTTAATGTAATTTGTTATTGAACGGAAACGCCACGATTTTTTTTTTTTACAATAGCAGAATGTGGACAAATATTTGTGCAATGGAGATGCATCTAGCACCACAATTTTGATTGCAGCTAATAAAGTGATCGGAGTATATCCATGCCACATAATGGACTTCTGTTTGTTCCCTCTGAATAGCCAGCTACACTCATCGGCGCTCAATGCGTAGTTGTAAAGTTTTCTCACCTTCATGTGATGTAACTTCTCTTTCCTGTTTTATTACCCATATTCATGTGACGTACTTGAGTCCAATAATATCCAACTATTGTGATCCTCTCTTGTGTGATCAGTGAAGTGGAAAGCTGCTTCTGCCCTATCAAGATGGCGTCAGAGCACCTAGATGTTGGATGTGCGTCTTCTGGTGGGAACTGTCTGTTAATGCCTAAATCCAAATGAATGGTTTGGAGATCCAAGTACTGACTGATTGAAAACACTGATGCATTTTTACTGATGATCTTCTCTCCTTAAAGTCTGACATAAAGCAAATGGTTAAAAAAAAATATATTTTTTGTTCTATCTTTTGATGCTGAAAAGCCTCATAGGTACATTATGTTTTTGTATTTGTATTTTCAGAGATATAATTTAAATCACAGTTTATATTTACAGTCAAATATCTTGAAATGGTCTACCATAAACTTCAAAGCTCTGACTCGCCTTTTGATTTTGTATTAGTGCACTAGATGTTCTGAAAATAGATGAAAAATATTCTTCGCATTCTATCGTTATATGTAAAGTCTTTATTTCCACAAAAATGCAGCAAGTTAAATCTTTCACTCCAACACTCTGTTCCTATTGACTGGGCCAGGTATTCATAGACTACTGAGATACGGAAAAAATATATATAAATATACATTGCTCCTCAATCATGGAGATAGCTTTGAAATCATTTGCATTTGAACAAATTTCTTTCACTGTGTGCAAAAGGATCTAATTTCTGTATGACAAGATTTTGATGATTATTTTATTTGACAAGACTTTTGAACATGCCATTGAGATTGTTTTTAGTTTTGCTAACATTTCCGGTGATCTTTTCTGCTTTATAATGTGTATAATATTTACTGTACATGTGATTTATTTAACTTATACAGTTTGTGTCAGTAGATGTGCATACAGGAGATTCAAAAGTCCAGTGATTGAATAAAGCATAAATTGAATACAAGACAACTTAACATTATCTACTTCAATTCGGCATTGTAAACAAAACTTTTTTGTAAGTTTAACTAGTGCAATTCTCTATAAAAAACCAGCAGGGTGCAGGCATGAGCTTTCTCTAAAAAAGAAAAAAAAAATACATATCTAAATTATGTTTCTGAGATTGATCTTAATTGTGAACTCCAAACACTCCGAGTTAATTCACCTCATGGTAAGCGCTGAGAAATCTCAGCAGCGGGAGTCTAATCTCTGCCAGCAGCCACAGGAATGAGCGGAATTTTCTCTATCACAAAACTCTCTCAGATTAGGAAATCTGACGTTTACAGTGCTGTTTTCTGCGCGGACACGAGGAAAGGTGGGTGTACACACTAGTTGTACTGTGTGGCTTTACTGTGCCTCAGCTCAGATGAGCTCACACAGCCGATGCGCACATCGTAGGATCCTACCAATGTGAGAAGGCGTAAGGACACCGAGCGGCAGCCTGGTAGTCAGTGGGAAGTGTGTAAGCTTTTGTGCAAAGGCTGTCGACTTTCCGCAGCACAAAGTAAATAGAGAGAAGCACAAATGCTCTTGTGTTCATTTGTTTCACGTTGGAGAGACTCGGTGGATTTGTAGGTTTTCTGTCTGAATGGAAATCCACTCTTTTCATCGCAGACGGGACTGGACTTCAGACTCAGCGGCTGATAGGAAGAAGGCTGTACTTTGAACACTCTGCTTTCTTCTTTCTTCCTTCTTCATAAAATGCCGGGATTCCGTCTATCGTACACTGTCCACTTCAAGCCGGGCTGTTCATCTGGAAGGGCGCCAGACCTTCAGTCTCTCAAATATGCAAGTTCAGTCCAATAAATTGTGTCATTGTCTGTCAGCACTGGAATAAGAAATCAATACTCAAGAAAAGAGACGTGATATTCCTCCGGAATTTTAACGACCCTCTCCCTTCTCCCCCCCTCAGCCATCCTGATAAATATGCGCTTTGGTTGGATTAGGGTGGTCTGGTCCAGCTTGGCGCTTTTTTAGCTGGAGCAGCGCTGATGGGGACTGATTTTTACTGTTGATTTTGTCCATGCAAGACTCGGGGTGGAAACATGTCTGGCCACTTCTTTGAGAGGATCGCTGCTATCAGAGATGGCATTTTGGTCCAGCACTTCGGCTTTCACCTCTAAAGTGCCCCGGAAAATCTTATTCATGTTCACCCTCTCCCTTTCTGTCACCTACTTGTTCTACAGCTTGATGAGCTGCTACAACTCGCTGCAGTTCCCGCTGCAGGAGAACTATGTGTTTCAGGGCAGGCTGGTGACGGAGGATACAACTTTTGTGACACTGAGGGAGAAACTTTACTCGGCTTCACCAGGCTTCACGGAATTCACACAGGCTGAGAGAACAACCGCGGCTCCGACGGTAGGAGAGAACGATGAGGCCGAACAAAGGACAGTGGAGTGGATTAGGACGCAGGCATCTCCAACTAAATCTACGGCGGCGTTTCGCCCCACCGCGCCGGAGAGGGAGCACCAGGAGATCAGCACCACGGACAGCGAACTCAGGGTGAACTGCACCTCGGATTACGGGGAGAAGAAACTTCCCCAAGCCATTATAATCGGGGTGAAGAAAGGGGGTACCCGAGCCCTGCTGGAGGCTCTCAGGGTGCACCCAGACGTGAGAGCCGTTGGGAATGAGCCACACTTCTTTGACAGGAACTACGAGAAGGGACTTGACTGGTACAGGTGAGCTCTCAAATCAAACCGTTTAATGGGCTCAAACAATGCTTTGCAGATTTAATTAAAATCACCACAAATAAGATTTGTGAATCGTAATTTTTAGCACCTGGCTTATGATTGATGATGACAATTATTCTTTGTTTGATTCACAAATTAGTTTTCGTTATCTGGCTTAAACGTAGTGTGCAGTATCAGCACCAAAAGGAGAATAATAACTTTTACAGATCCTATCAGTGTAATGTAACACCCATTGTAAAGATTAACACATTTTGTGACTTTTCTTTTATATTATAAAAACACTTGTTTTATAATAGTGAATAAACTTTTCTCCAAAATCCTGTTTTTATTATAATAATTTGTTTTACCTCATCAGAAGTCCAAATAGGATTCAGATTTTCAACTCAATTTTTCCAAGTGTCAATTAAAATATAAATATTTTAAAATAATGCACACAAGACTAGTTTTCAGCTCAGGGCCGTTACCGATTTCTAAAACAAGATAGATGTTTTAAGTGCCAGTAGATTTATTTTCCTGTAACTTTATTCTTTAATGTCACTTTAAAGTCCCTCATTCTACATTTATACTCTGTAGATATTGTAATAAATGTCTACGGTTATTTTCAGATGCCTCAATGTTGACACCAATAATATTTGAGCTATTCTAGAGTAAAATGTTGTCGTATATCTGATTTTTTAAAATTTTACTATTTTTATATTGCTATATCCATCCATTGAATATTTAAAATAGTAAATAACTAAACACTTTTATAACACACACGTTCCAAGCTTGTTACCTAAATGGTTGGAAATAGTTCTCAAATCGTTTTGATCCGTTGACAACACATTCACTTTGACTCCAGGTTTATTAGCTGTACATGTCTGATGCATTCATAGGGGGAAGAAAAAAAATCAATTTGAGGCCTTGTTTGTGGTTAGTTGGCCATGGCTCATTTAGGTGTTGTTCTCACACATTTGCTACCATACACACATCTTCAAATTGAGTCAATGAGCTGATGAGAACGATGCTGACTCTAAGTCCCTTCTGCTCCTTTGTAGAACTTTGTTTGTTATGTTTGGGTTGTGGAACATCTGCTTTCATCCTGCTGCATAGACACGGGAACTCTCGGCTGCTCATTTAGCCTGTGCTAGTGCAAGCTGTTTCATTATGCTTACGGTGAAAGGCTCATTAGACGAGAGGACGACATGCTTACATAAATAATAACAAATGTGCTTGTTGCTTTTTGGGTCCCTGAGCTTACAAACTTTGAGAAGAAGGATTCATTTCACTTTCAACTTTGCCAGTTTTAGGACATCCACCAAAGGATTTAACTCTCAGAGAAGGAAAATAAACATTCCTTAATAATAAAAAAGGAAACACTGAAGAAATCAAGATTTATATTCTCATTTCAGCTGCCAAGGAACATAGGTAAATGGTTAAAAAGTAGAAAACCACTTTTCTTTTTCATCGATAAAGAAATTAATTTGACTAAAGCATGCCTCGAATGATGCATTACACGACATCTTTCTCCTCAGCTGGTAATGCTCTGGCTAATGTGCACTTAATGGAAGTGAAATTATGATCACTTACAGATGTTTGAAACATCAGTGTAGTTAAATGAGACCAGTGATCTCATAAAGTGTGATTCATAAATTTAGGGCTGTCTAAGTAACACCTGCTCCACATCTTGATGGAGATGATATATAAACTACAGGGAATATGACCCTAACACTTCATCTGTAGCTGTTTTTAATGTGTGTGTGTGTATGTTTTTTTACCCAAAATCCTAACCTTGTTTGGCACATTTCTTAATCTCATTACACAGTCCTACACATATCCAGTTTTAGTCATCTCAAGAGAGAACTGGTATTAATGGACTATATTTATTTATTTAATTATGTTTATTTTATTTTTGGAATAATTTAATTTAAATTATGGTATAAAGCAAGCAAAAAAAAAATACAAGACGTAACTGCACAATTAACTTCAAATTTAAAAAAAAAAGAATATTTCAAATTCTAACCTAATGCTTTGAAGTGTTTCATCATTAGAGACAAACAAAACGTGAACAATTTTTAGAAGAGAAACTAAAACTTTTAAACCTGAAAGCCTTTAGAATTGCTATTGTTTTCTATGTCCAGTATCTGAATAAGCTCCCTGTGAGGGATATCTTGGAAAAAAATGTGTGTGCAGATAAGTGCTGTATCACACCAGTGATACAGCAGCGCATTGCAGGCAGAATATTGTTTCCAGACCTGCCTATATTTCTTGTACTTACAGTTCTATTTCCAAATACTAAAATAAAAAAATAATAAAATAAATTATTCATTTGTTAAATTAGAATTATCTAAAAAAAAAAACAACCTTTAAAGTATTTTTTTTTCTTTTTGTAGAGAACAAGAAAAGCAGTGTTTCAAAAAATTATTAGAACACATTTATTGTACCATTCCTTTTTTGCCAGTTATTGTCTTCTATAGAAATTTAAAGTTAAAGCACATAGGGAGAGGGATCTTTGACAATTCCTCTGCACCATCTACAGTAGATCTACATTGTAAGTTCATTGGTTGCTACACTGAAGGTTTTCTGAGAGAGACTAATAGATTTCTATTACAATGTCCTGGTATTTCAAAAACATGTCAAGATGACATTTATTCAAATGAGGTAAAATGTGCATATAGAAAGGTAACAAGCTACAAGCATCACAGGTCCTCCTCAGTAGTTAACAATGGGTGTTACTTGGCATACCATCTGTTCAACTGTTCTTTTAGAGAAAAAAGTCCTAACACATGCAGACATGTAACATGCATACCTGGCACAATAGGAAACAGTGTGAAAGTGACTTTAGTCTCATCCAACCAGAGCACATTTTCAGTTCAAGTCCCAGTAGCATTTAGAGAACTCTGCATTTTTGCATTTCTGATGATAGGACAAAGAACCTTTTTATTCCGGCATGGCATTAAAAATATATTTAGAAGCATGTTTTACTTCTTTACTGTCCTCCTCTCTGTGTGTGTGGCAGGATAAAGGTGAGTCCTTGTCATGCCCAGTGGCCAAGGGCAAAAAGAAATGGGCTCCTGTGTCTTTTTCTATTTGAACCCCAGGAAAACAGGAAGTCATGGACTACTAACCGAAAGTTTCCCAACAAATCATCTTAAAAACAGGATATGAAAACCTTTTATAAAATAGTTAAAAGGTATTCTGTTTTTTTCTAGGCACAAACTGCCATTTTACAGCACAATCAAGTACCTATGTTATCTTCACTTATCATACATATATCAAACATGACTTAAAGGAAATTTGACATGGCATCACAGCCATATCTGATATACCCTTAAAATTGTGCTCTGTCTCTTTAAGAACCTTATAACCATGCTGACTCTTCCCCTTCAACACACCATCATGACAACGCTTTTCCATGGTGTCCATTGATGCCGTTTTCAAAGAGCACCAGACTGAAAAGTAGTTAATATAATGATCTCAGCAGTCACACAGATTTCACCAGGTGTTTGCCGATTTTTGCAAATTTTTGCAACCACTATTCTGGTTGAGTTCTGCGGTCGAGGTGAATGGGGGGCAGCGGGAGCTCGGGCTGATGCCTGAAGCTCCAAGACGGAGCTTTGAGTAAATAGGCAGTGCATTTTATGAGCAAACGTTAAGACATCCCTGGGTGGCTGTCACAAGAGATTAAAAAATTAATTTTAAGATATTTTAGAAATTTCAATAACTGTGGAGGCAGCTACAAGATATTTGTTAAAGTAATTCAAGTTGGAAATTTGGACAGTTCTGTATTTCTCACTGAGATTACTCATACTCTTGTAAAAACAGCTTTAGCTTTTTCAAAGAACATGAACTTACATGTTCATAAAAAAGGCACAGATCCACAGATTTCTATTAAAATATTTAAAAATCCAAGTCTGCATCAGGTACCACAGACAGAGTCCAGTGCTTGTTTTTTTTTTACTTTGTCCTCTTGAACAGCTTATCTACCATTTTTAAGCAGTACCATCATCACCACACACACCGGACTTCCAATAGCGCTTCAACACGTCTATCTTTATTTCTCAGTAAAGAGAATGAGTCATCACAGCAAGTACTTTATCTCTTCCCTTTATTTTTGCCTCAAACTGGTACATATGCTCACTCACTTTGCAATCGAAAATTCCTGATGCATGATAATCAATACAGCCGTTTTTATCACCAATTCTCAAGTCTTTGCTGTTTGTGCTTTAGTGGAAAGATAATGTAGGTCGTAAATTGCACTAAAGAATGCCATCGATTATCAGTCATACATGAAGATGTGTGCCCACCGAGGGTGAACACTCACAGCAGGAAGTTACTCTGTGTTGACATGTTTAATGAGTATGTAATGCATTAGACATGTTGACTGTTTGGTATTTTCACTTTAGGTAAATGTCAAACAACGGTGTTTACTGAAATGTTAACTAACAGAATGAATACCAAATAAAGTATTTTACTTTATCCAAAGTAAAATACCAAAGTAAGATAATTCTTACTTTGGTATTCATTCTGTTAGTAAAACAGAATGAATCTATTCAACTAAAATAAAAAAAACATACATTAATTAAATCAGTACATATTATAACATATTTATTCAGTTGATATGGTTGTCACCATCCTTCCTGTATTTTAAGAATAACATGCTGTCGAGAACTGACAGAGGCTGTCCATTTCAGAAGAATGTGGAATGGAAAGCAAAGTGACTATGATCAAACAAGGGACTTCTCGTCATCCAAGATTATCTTCTGCATAGCATTAATGTCTGCCAGCGACAGTCTGAAACATGTTATTAGGCTGTTCACATGGTGTAAGAATGTTTTTTTTTGTAACTGTGCTCGGAAATGTACTTTTTAATTATTGGTAACTATGGCTGGAAATTGTAAGCAGTTCCTAATAACTTTTCTTTTTTTAAAATTGTGTTATGTGTTACAAGTAAAATTGATAATTAACAAATCTGACTATATTAATGTAAAAGCAGAAATTTGAAAAAGCTATAAAAGTTAAATTTGCCAATATTCCACTTTAGAATGAAGCATCTGTTACAGGTAGCTTTCCACTGGCCTTGTGGTGTCTTTATGAGGCGCTGCACTGTGCAAATCAAGCAATTAACAATTTAACCAATGGATGTTGGCGAGATGGACACATACCTCTGAAAGCGGATTCTGCAGAAGAAAAGTTAAAAAACAACTTCCCTAACATTTTCTTTTGACTATCCTCACGTATGAATAAATTATTTAGCAATTCTTAACTTGCTCCTTACAAATACTGGGCAAAAGTGGCAAGTTAATATACACTCATAACATTTATCAGTATAAAGCTTTACAGAATATAAAAATCAATATATGTGCTGGACTTCATCAAATAACTGGTGCTATGAGGGGTTTGACACGTAAAGGTAACAGCAGCCTGGAGGAATTGTAACACCCTTAGACAGGACTATAGATCCTGAATTATAAACCTGCAAAAGAAAAGAAAAATGTGAGCTTTGACGGAATAAACGTGGTCTAAAATAAAAAAGTTATTTGCAGTTTTATAAGGTTTTGTTGAAAAATGACTTGCCACAAAAGGCAAAATAAAAAGTCAAAAAGAGATTTGTACACTGCACAGAATTATAACTTCATCTAAATAACAATAACATGTTGAGAATTTACGAGAAAATCACTAGTGCCTCAGAGGTTAAAATGTGCTCACTTTAGGGAATCAAATTTCTCCAGTGGAAAAACATTTAAACACAAGATAAATCAGCTCCCTGCAAAGCAGAGTCAGAGTCTTACTGAGGTCTGCAAGCTCTAATATCTCTATGTTATTAAAATGACACTTTAACCCCTTTGCAATAAAAGCCAAAAGGATGTTCCCATAAATCTTTTGCAAGAGATCTTCTTACCCTTTCACTGCTGCCATCCCTGAGCTCAGACAGGAGCCAGCAGTAGTGCTAAACCCAGAGGAATTTAGTTAACACAGACTCCAGTTTCATTTCAGCCAATTCCATTCAACAGACTACTATATGTTTTTAGTTTTGTTGCCAGTTCTCCAGTCATCTTTTATTCATGATTAAACATGGCCTTTGTAAATAGATGTCACAGTGTTGCCATTTCCAAGGATTTCTTTTTGCTTTATATGAGTTGCAGTGTTCTGTAATCAATAGATCATTTACAACTAAAACTTTTGGCTCAGGGAAGGTTGCTCAATATGGTTTATTCATTCCACATATACCTTATCATTGAGATAGAATATTTCTTTGCACACAGCAAGAATATATGTTTAAAAGTAAATACCTATTCTTGGTAAACTTCAGTGTATTACGGTGAAATAAGCAGATGTGGATTGTCGAAGAAAACATTGTGAAGAATTGGGTTTAGTGTGTCATCATTCTTTGGTCATGAGAAAAGACTTAGTGACAGAAGGATTTTAATGGAGATGGGAATCCATGGGCAAGCCCAGCAGCAGAAAGTCCAAATCCAACATTTATCCCTTGTTTAGCCCTTCTTTACCTCTCTTGGTTCACTTCATGGGGGCAGCTTAGCTCCTGACTCCTTCCACCTGATTGGTAGCCCAGGACTCCACTCACTAAGAAGATGAGACAGAGTAAGGTGGGCCAGATCCCCAAGCAGGCAGGATGCCATCCTCTCCAGCTGGGCCTATGAGCCGCAGCAGTGCCTTCCTGTCCCACAGCTCCCCGACGTGGTAGAATCTGCCGACGCCTGATAAGACGGCGCCAAGACTCACAAGGACGTACCTCTCAGTGCTCTGATGCCGATGTTGCAGTTGTGGAATTAAACTTTTTAATTAGCAGAACACCCCTGAACTGTCAGGAGAGTGGACCACATCTCTCTGGTTTTCCTCATTGCCCACCCCCTTCCCACTTGATCCAACTAACAAACACCACAGAGCTGAGAGACTTAAGCTACAACAGAAGCAATCATTCTTATTTCCTGTTTGCCAGTCTGTTTAAACTCAACACAGCTCAGAAAGATAACACATTATTTCAAATCACTAGTAAGCCAGACATTATATCTGCTCCTTGCACACATACACACACACCAATTTCTAAAATAATGTATCAGGCAGCCACTCTGCCACTATATCATCTTTTCCTCCTTGTTAGATCAATATTATGATGAAGTCATGTACTTCAAGTTAGAATTGACTTCTTGTGGTGAAAGGGCACTGGTTGGTGATTGTCAAACATTCAGCTGATTGCAAAGTGTAGTAGAGTACCAACGAGTGCTTCTGCAATCTAAAAGGCAAAAGTGGCAACTCTCATATACAATTCGGTGAAGAAGTAATTGCTCCTTTACAGATCTGCAGTTTTAGCTCTTTTGTTCCAGAAGATCAAAAAATGTATAGAAACAAACCAAACCCAAGTAAATACACTGTTTTCAAATAATAATCGACATTAAGGCATTAAAGTTATTCAAACCTATGTGATTCTATTTAAGAATGTAATTACTCCCTAAGCATGAAAGTAGGGTTTTCTAATTTTTGTGGCAAAAACTGCCATCAATCATTTGGACAGTGCATCTTTTATGTCAGTGTACAGGATTTTGTGCAGGACTTTTCTTTTCACAGTTGTTTTAATTCAGCCACAATTGAGGATTTTGAGTAAGAACACTACATTTAAGATAATTCCACAACATCTCAATCAGATTTAAGTCCAGACTTTAACCTGGACCAAAAACTATCCAGCTGTATAACCTGACAAGCTTTGTCTTACGGTCAAAAGCTGATGAACAGAGATCAGAATTTAAGGTTCCAGCAATGATGGATTTTTTTTGATATGCTGTGTTAGTTTTATACTAGATGTAACAGGAACCACACCATCCAAGAAGCTTTTCTTTTTTATATATAAAACACATGGAATATTAAAGTCTCTATAATGGCACGCTATGTGGTGGTGGTGGTATGTTAAGCATTAACGGAAAGCGGAGTTGATTATTTCAAGGGGAAAAAAAACATTTCACACTAAAACCTGTGCAATGAAGGTGTAAATATGTGTGATTTTTCTGTTCAGTATGAGGTGAAACCTACACATTTTATTAGGTTCAAGCTCAATCTATTTTACATAGAACCATTTCAAGCAGTACACAAGGTTTCCATCTGATCTGCAGGAAATATTACAATTTGATAGGGATAGTTTCATGTCGGGCAGGCTACGGAGTTACATTTTCATTCTGAAGGTTTTTAGTTTTACCACTGATTCATTGTTGCTAAATTAAAGTGCCCTTGCTTCCAGAACCACAGATAAGTTTGATCTTTTTTTTCCCCAGAGATCAATGGGAGAAGTAATAACACACCATAGTATTTGCATATGAAGAAAAAACCCTCTGGAGAAGTTAATGGGCAGAGTCAATTTCATCCTGCCTTTGAAATCTATTTATTTGCTCCTCCTTCTCTCTTATACCTTTGTCCTTTTCTTTTAGCCTGCTGTAGCTACACTACAATCCCTCAAGTAAAAGTCTATTTTACTTATGGCAAGAATTTAATTCACCAGTTTCCTCTTTTCTGTTCCTTTGAAATAGCCGTGAGTAATGGTTTTCCATCAAGTCTCATATCCACGTTTTTGTGTCCATCAACATTGTGGGATCAAATTCTTTAGCTGCCTATTCCTCTAACGCTCCTGGGTTAGTGGGAAGGGCTCACACTTGTGTTTTTTCTGCCCACAACACGGACAGACTTTCTGAAATAAAATGACATTGCTTCATCTGTTAAATTATTTATTTTAGCCCCAAAATAAAGTATTAGCTGAAGTCATTTTATGCTCAAAGGGATTCATTTCTCCCAAAAGATTATTTGCATGCGGCGGAATTGGAGTGTTCTGCTTCCAGTCTGGAGAAACAATGACTCTGCTCGGCAGAATGCTGGTTTACAGACGTCTTTAAATCTCTGCAAATAAGGCTACCTTGGGACAAATACGCATGTCAATCATACTTGTCAGGATTCCAATTTCCCTTCCACATCTCCTGGAGCACTTGTGCTGCCTGTGCTCCTTATTGGCTGGGAGGGATCTGGTCTCATGACACAAGCTGATGCATTTGTTCAGTCAAAGGGAAAACCCTGACAGGAATGGTCATGGAGCCAAGATGCAGAGGCCTCTGGGAGTATGTTTCAAATGTGTTTCCAGGAGCTGATAGGTGCTTCTGTAGTATGTTATGCTGAAAGATGGTGGAAAGAAAATGTTTGCCTCTCCCTCTGGAACAGGGAGCATTATCACGCGAGTATGACCATTACGCACTAAATATATCCACCAAAATGCTGAATGAACATCTTTGTTCTCATCAAGAAAAAAAAAAAAGTTTCAAAACAAATTAACATAAATGTGTGGTCTTTATCAGATCATATTTAATTTATTTTTAACTGCTATAATTCACAAAAAAGAAAAAAAAAACCTGACAGACTTAATTCAATTATAGCTGTGTGATGTGTTGAGACTCTAGAGGTGTGAGCTAATTCCTCTGTTTACACCCCTGAGTCACTGTCACAAACAAATACAAACACATTCATTGGCTTCCAGGATGTTGTCTGCACGCCTGTCCCGCCATCTTTGAAGTTTTTCATCGCTTTATGTTGTTTGCCCATTTATGTTCTTTCTCTCAAATCACCATGTGGCGTTCTGTATAAATTTAGCACAGTGTGAAACATTGTATGAGCTATGTATTAGACGTGTGAACTCCCCTTCTAACATGCAGCTGAGAGATGCTGTGGTGATGGGTTAACTTTGGACTGGAAATCTTCACAGTGCAATCCCGATTTCGCAGCTCTGCAGCGAAACATATTGCTGACATCTCTGCCACGGACACTCAAAGCATTTGGTAACTTGGAAGTCATTAACACAAGCTGTGGCATTTGCCAAACTCCCCTGAGACTTTGGATTAAGCCACTGAAATGCAAAAGGATGCTTTTAGGGATTATGCTAATTGCTAATTGCTGTATCAGGATGTGATTGTTTTTCCTGGGTAATTTGGATTATTGGCATTAGAGATTCAGAAGAAAGTTGACGTGTTCTGCCTCTCTAATAACGTTGTTACCTGCTCTCAACCATGAAGCCAACTCTTCCCTTGTGGGGGCTCTAACATCAGTGAAATATTGTCTGCAAGCTTGTGCAGGCACAGTAGACAACACAATCACACACAATGAAATGAACAATAAAATATGCTGCAGACAAATTGAAAACACTTTTAGTTTAAATTAGTGCTCATGTAACAGCATTAGTCCTGCCCCGGGGTTACTGTGAAGAATTTATTTCTGGCCTCCTCTGGCTCTTCTCATAGTCAATATTCATCAAATGAGTTCTACATATTTTTTTTTATTTTAAAAACTAAAATGTTAGAATCACAACATTGCATGTATAATCACTTTTAAAAAATGCTAAAAGCTTTGTGTCTGTGACCAACAGAGGGCCTTCTTCAACCTTGTCACCCAGCAACTGCACCTTTTAGAAATCAATTATTTTCTAGAGTGAGGCAACCTGCCTTAGCAGTGTCTTCATTTAACTTGTCTTAATGTAAAGTGAAGATAAACATCCCAGAATACTATTGTCAGAAATGATTTATTTTTAATCTTCCTAAGAACAGCTTTACTCTTTGAAAAGATTTTATGAAGATTAGTAATACTTATTTTGCCTGATATGCCTTTTTTTTTTGCCTCTGTCATTGGACAAATATATTTAATTGTAAGTCTTCCACCAGACAGTTTTACTATTATAAAAACATTTGTTAAAAAAAAAATTAACAAATAATTCCAAAGTTTGAAGTTGTAGACCAAGATTGATCACCACACTGATACAAATTTGTGTAATAATTTAAAATCTTTTGCAAGCATGTACAAAAATTTGCATTAGTATAGAAAATGTGCATTTTTTAAAAGTGATCACAGGGCAGATATTGATTTTGAACTTTCAGCACATTTTTTTGACCATTCTTGTGCAGTTAGGGCAGCATCTGAAAATTGCACCACTCTTGAGGTGCTTTATTTGGTAGCAAAAAACCTGAACGGCTCCAACTTTATCTGCTGGCCTTACCACTGTGAAATATATAATATACACACAAGAGACAGTTTGGAATATTTTAATTAAAGGCCAATTATATGGCCTTAAGGATATTATGAAAGAGCATCAATTTGGATCCATTGGTGAGAAATTAAACTTAATGCCATGATTTCAAGTTGCTTGGTTGGCTGATTTTCAGGGTAAATTAGTTAAAAAGCACTAACATTTTCCTGACACTAGGGATGTCCTGTTTTGATGCCATGGCCTCAGCATTTTGATCAAGTTGTTTTTTCAATGGTTAATATTGACTGATATAATTTCTCAAGAAAGTGATACAAAATATAGGCCTTCAGTTTGTAAGAAAAAAATCACAGTGCATGTCTTGATGAACAAAAGGCATTGAAAATTGTGTTGTTCATCGATCCAATCTAAGTTTTTGTCAACAATCAAAGTGTTTTTCACTCTTTGCCATGATGTTCAGTGAAAAAGATGCAGAAGATCTGTGCTTCTGCAACCTGTCTGTCTGGCCTGGTTTGTATTCTGTTTGCTAGAACACTACCAATTAATTTGCATCATGCATTTTAATTAGTAGTGTAATTTATGAAGCAGCAGAAAAGTGTTAATTTAAGAAGCAGTAGAAAGTGACTTCTGTAGCCCTTTTCCACAACAGGAGTTTTAACTAAAACGCTATCCAAAAATGTTAAAAGTTAAATTATAAACGAGTCCTATCAAAACAGTAGAGAACGTTTTGAACAAAGCAAAATGTACCACATAGAAATTATTAGCAGGAGCAGGAGATCTGTTCATTTTGATGGTTTGGATCGGATACGTCTTTGGAGAAAAAAAATATATGTTGTAACAAGACATCTCTCACTTTTTAGAAAAACTGAAACTGCATCATCCACAACATCATTGATTATTGAACGAATGTGGAAACAATAACAGTGCTATTGTAGTCCACATAGGGTTTCATTTTACTGCACTTTAAAGCCACGGAGTACATAGTACTTGTACTGGGAATCAACATCTACAAATGTTCGTTCCCCACGGACAGAAAGGGGAAAGACAAAATATCACTTCTGAAAACATTGAATATCAAGGGACTGATATTCTCCTCTAGATAATTAACCATGAGCAAAACAGTGTGAAATTACAAATGATTAGCTAGCAAACTAATATATCTTTTTTGCTTCCTATCTTGGAGAAACTTCTACATTTTCTGTGACAAATGTGTTTTTCAGTCATGTGCACTTTTAATCTTTACCAACTTAGATTTACCACCTTTCGTTACCTCCTGCAGTGTATTGCAGAAGTATTTTTGGCACGTTTCAGTCGAGGGAAGCACAGAAGTTTCTCTGCTGAGTTCAGATTTCTGTTTGCTTTCAATCTCACTGACTTCTATCAGTAACTGTGGCTTACTGGTAGTACTGCTTTCACAGTTTAAGATTGTTAGTTTGATCTAACGTCTAGCAGCATCTAACTGCCCCATGCTATGATGCAAGTTTCCATTTGCATTTAATTTTCTAATCTGTGTATGACTATAAAATATACTGAAAATTAACATTAAGGAAAAAAAAAAATAAAATATTCATGTTCTATTTGGAATATTAATGCATAGATTTGTAATTACTAAAGTAAAGCATTTTGCTTTGTTGCAACTGTATCAAAACATTCACTTCATCTGTCCCAATGCAGAGAAAAAGAAAAAGAGACCCTTGCTAGACCAAAAAAATAAAAATTAAAGTAGTCAACTTGATGTGTTGAAAGGCGAAGCAACAAAGTACAAATGCTGTATTTACAGTGATAAAAATCTCATGAAAACAGCTAACATCATCACAAACTCAATAGCACCTTTACTGCTGATAGCTCATATAGCCACATTTGCAATATGTTACAAAGCTTACAGGAAAAGAAAAAGACTACTCACAAATCCTTTTTCCTAGATTTACACATCTCTCACCTAAAATATGCTAAGTGAATAATTGACCTTTAATTCACACAGTATCTTGCGCTTATTAAAAACACAGTCTGTTTGTTGGAACTTCACTGCTCACCCAAACAGACCGTGTTCCTCAGATTTAGGCAAGAGAAACAGAATAAATCAGATCAAATACCTTGCTACAGAGTAATAAAACTGTTGGCCAGAAGTCTGTTCAAGTCATCCACCTCATAAAGCAGCAAGCTTTAAGCATTCTATTAGAATCATTTTCCATTAGGATCCTTGACTGCTCCTTGGTTTCTCTTTTATATGAAATGTGAACTGCAGTTGGTTTTTCATTCCTTGCATCTCAAGTACGACCATGGTGAACCGACGAAAAGTTGCTTTGTACTCTAATCGACCTCTGGTTTGTTTCATGTCCACAAGTAGGAAGGAGACAGAATCCTAACTATGAATTGATTTTTGAATGAGCATACATTTACTCTAAAATGCTTGCATGACTCATTGAGGCTATGCAGTGCAGCAACCCCGCTGTCTTAACTGATTTGAGTAACGAACACACATTCTTCTTTTGACTCAAGGTCATTTTGTCATCGCAGACTTAAGCAGTGTCCTCTGGTTTTTATAAAGGACCAACTTACCATGAAAGTGTATCTGGGCTGAGGTGAGAAGGTGACTGCTGTAACTAATGGGTTTATTTAATTCAATTTATTGCCTCTGCTGCCACATCATATGAGACATGCTGGTCACTGTAGGATTGAGGTTTCATAAAAGAAAGAGAGATTACTCCCTTTTTGAAAAGGGCAGAATATAGTCTAATGTCATGCTGGATTTTGGTGCCTGCAAAGCCGGATGTAAATCTGCAGAACTAAATGAATATAGGTTTGTGGTGAAATTTTGGCTCTTAGGCTTATTGTGGGCAAGCCGACCAATCAGAATCCTGCCGTTGCTATGCTCACAGGGCTGGGAATCTGTAATAAATGAGGGCTTTGTCAACATGTCCACTGTTGGATCCTGGAAGGCAGAGTCTTTTGATTTCAGTGTATCAGCTGAAAGGCACTCCAGCACATTTTTTTTCTCTTCTAGCCCATGTTTAACATTCACTGCTATCTTTTTCATATGAAGCAGTCCGAGCTTCTGGCAACACGTTGTCTTGGCTCAAGGCAAACAGCTTTCTCTTAAACTTATTTTGCATTATACCTTTTCTTTACAGGAATAAACATGTACACTGTTTTGGGGGTCTTTGGGCCTTCGAAATTTAATGCACCATGATAATTATGTAAGCAATGGAGCAGTGCTTAAGGACGGAATTTCACACCTTGAGTTTAAATAATGTACGGTGTAAATTTCCTAGGCTGTAATGTTCACATGTTTCTTCATGCTGTTTTTATGGCCTTGATGTGCAAAAACACAGGGTGCTGGTGCGGCGGCATGTTTTTATTTAACTAATCTCTGTGAGGGGATTATAGGCTACAAGAATCTGCTTGAATCTGTATGTTGAATAAATAAATGTTTGTTGCTGTGTAGAATCTATAAAGGCAAAGCGTACGATAGAGGAGTCAGTGCTCCAGCATGTTCACAGTATAAACCATTATACGGCTCAGACAACAAGGAATAAAGCTCTGAGGACCCAGAATTCTGCTGTTTTTCTCCACTACTGTGTTGATTGCAGGTAATTTCTTTCACCTGACATCCCAGATGTGAACAGACTCCTGATTACACATTCAAAATGCTTCTTTTCCCTTAACTTGTCAAGTTTTGTCTTTAGGAAATACATGTTTGTACTATTTGACATATACTGGTGCCTGAACAATGTTGAGGAGGGAGGGGAGGAACTAGAATATTTTAGATTTTTTAGGCTTGACACTCTTTACCTCACAGAGGGATGTCTGTGGAGGTGCAGAAGAAAAATATTCTGATGTATAATGAGAGAGTGGGTTGCTCAGGCTCTTTGACATCAGACAGGCTATGCCTCCTGCCCTGTATAAGTGCTAACCCACAGAGTCAGATGTGGTTCTTTTTTCCCTCTATGAATCCATTGGTTTTTGTGTCCTCAGACCTCTTTCCTCTTTTCTTAGCTTTTTGTGAAGCTCAAAATGTGAAAAGCACAACAATGTCCACCACATATTCTGTCGTTTTCTAAAGTTGCCAGAAAAATCATGCAGTGAAAATGAACACAATTATCCAGCCACCCATTGTTCTGACACAATTACAAAAAAAAAGAACGGAAAGTTTAGTGCATTTTTTGAGCAACTTTCCTACAGAATGTTGAGGAATTGTATTATTTTATTACAGTCAAATATGTGTTAGGGTGACTAAAACAAACTTCAAATGCAATGTCTTATAGTAAACAAGCATAAAAAGAGGTTAAAATGCAAACTTAATTTTATTGTAATTTTTGAAAATCATAACGAATGACCTAATGTGGTCAATATAAAATATGTCAGAGGAGTAGAAACTTATTTTGATGTTATTTGCATCATGGTTTTCTATTCTTATGGTCAAAAAGTTTTTAATTTAACACCATTAGAACATTTGCTTTACTTCTATTTGTAACCCTACCAAGTCATATTGGAGTCGAACCAGAAACTCACAGTTGACAACAACTAGTCATAAGTACATGAACATTTTTAGAATCAGGTCTTCACAATCTAGTAGTTCTGCAAACTGTGAAGAATCCAACATTTGTTCTAATCCTGTCACATAATGTGGTGTACCTTGTAATGTTACGTGGGTCACAACCTGTTTTCATGCCTATGAAATGCGAGTTCTGCTTATAATATAATGTTTTGTATGCTCCTTGTGTCTTGGGAAAAATGTTGTGAAATTTACAAACTGCAATTGCATTAAGACAGATTGAGCGCTATGGCAGGCAGGACACACATGATAGTTTTCATTGGGGTTTTATGCCTAGTTTTCTTCTGCTTATCTGTAATCAAACAAAAAACCCTGATAATGTTGCTATAACATCTGAAACAGAAAAGGCATCATATTAAATCTCAATATCACAAGAATAGCATAAAACGGCCACTCTGCAAGTACATTTAGTGTTGCTTTTTGTGTTACAATGACATTTAACCCTGGATTTGACTCATATCACAAGCTTAATTGGAAGGTCCTGCTCTGTTGCTCTGCACCAAAAGAAACCATTTTATACCTTATACATGCCGTATACATTCTTTTTTTTTTATATGCCACTTGATTGATATGCTAATTATTGGTGAACTTTTTACCTTACATAAATGCCATGGGGAAATGATTGGAGTGCTTAGGTGATTGGATACTTATTTCCAAATGTTTCAGATCAGATTATATGCTTGTTTGCAGGCTCTTCATATGTTGATCTGGTCATGTGAAGGTTTAGAGCATGTCAGTTCTTGAAATGCAGTCTGTGATGCATTTCCAGAGAAACAAAAAAGGAAAAACTTTAGAATGATGAATGTAAAAACACACTTTAAAATTTATTCTGTAGTGCTCTCTAACTCTAAATAACACTCTATATACCGTATTATTTTTGGTTTAAGTATAGACCTATGAACCCACTTTAGGTCTTCGACACAGACACTATTAATTTTATTTTTGGGTATGTTCTTCAGTACTCATTCCCTTGTATGGGGCTTATTTCTTGTATTCTACCTTACAATCACAAATAAACACAATTTATACATATATCTGTCTAATTGTCTCACTTGTTTAGCAGCTACTCATACTGAGTGGTGACAAATAAACAAAAATCTGTCTTTTATTGTTATGCACAGTCAGTGGTAAGGAATAAAAGATCCTAATAAGATGTGGATGTGTTGTTCAAGTTATTTATATAAAGGAGTCCTCTTTTTTAGTACAGGTAATGAGGTATGAAATTATAATGCAGCATAAATTAGCCAACATATGCAGCAAGAAAAAAATTATTTTCATTTTGCCAGTCCTTTTAACATTTGAGAATGATTAGACAACAGCTGCATGGCCTTGAGTATAATTTCTGCCTCATCTAGGAGAGTGTTTGATTCAGTGCAATGCCTTGCGTCTTCATACCTCTATTCCATAATGCCTTGATTTAATGTCCTCTCAGAGGTCAGATATAGTTTTGGCAACAACAAACCACTTGCTTTAACACTACTCTATTAATAACCGCAACTAAATCAGGGCCCAAGAGGAGTTTCCTAATTTGCATGCAGTTTTTCAATCCCCAATTGAAAACATGTGGTCCATGTCCCGAATAATCAAATCTCTGATTAATTGTTGTATTCTTATGTGTGCATTTTTTAGGCTTCTTGATTAACCTGTAAGTGGTGCAATGTGAGCTCTGCTCAATAAGTTCTTGAACAAATGTATCTAAAGCAAAACATTTTATAGTCTTTATTAATTGCATGGTTTATCACAGAAGTCATTTCTTGTGCGTTGTCAGAGATGTTCTCTTTGTCAAATTTTTGCTCATCATCCAAAATAATGGTGTGGTTAAACAGAATTATTACGCACACTAATGTCAATATGGGACTTTGCTCTGTGTAATGTAGTCTACCCAGAAAGAATGTTTCATTATATAGTTGCAAAATTTGGGGGATTAATTTTGAGTAATTATTTTCACCTGTGTTGCATTTTGCAATTTCTGTCTTTCCTGAAGGAAAATAGTGTTTGGATATTGTTATTGAGAGACACTCAGTATGGGGGTGAAAGTTATGTTTGCCATTTAAATTATTCATTTGAGTAATGGTATTCAAATAAGATGATTAAATAATATTGGAAACCCCTTTTAAAAAAATAAGATTTCATTTTATATAAAGCACAAGTGTATGTGTGTACGTGTATGTAAAGTTTTATTTGGAGCTGTGTTTGTTTTGAAAACCGTATTAATACAGCTTATGTACGGAGTACATTTTAGCTGCGTATATTCACACCATATCATGAATTACTGAAGTGGTGCCCTTATAAACACATACATACGTTTGGGATGTAAAAATCTTGTTTCTTTTTTAAGCAAAGCTAATGCTTGACTGAATTGACTGAGACTGTCTAAATGAATACATGCATAAAGATAAAAAAAAAAAACAATAAGAAGACAGGACACCAGTTCTATGGTTATTGAGGCATCTATATTGTTTATGTACCATTAAGCTCACACCGTATTCTCCCCCTCACTTTTCACATGAAAGCATATATTGCTCCAGGCTACTCTCATTGTACAGCAGCTTGTATGATCCAAGCTGCAACAGAGACATTCACAAAACACTCTGAGATAAAACAAACATTAAAATTAAAACAATACAAATTAAACATATACAAACAGTGGACACTGTGGTTGAAGGCATTTTCTGCACACATAATTTTGACTTTGTGGAGATGCATTTTGCCAAGGCGAGATATTGGTATCAAACTCTGATGAAAATGAAGCCACAGTAATCAAAGACTCTGCATTAATTACATAAATGAACAAAGGAATCTTGTTTCTCAAGATAAACACCATCAAAGTTACTGAAGGAAGCTAATGCAAATAGGGTCCTTGGAGAGAGGCTATGAAAGTGTCTTTATACGCTTGTTGACAAAAAGACATGCATGATTTTAGGGCCAAGCATAATAATAATTACAATCATGGTGAATTTGTGCATTTCTCAGGAAAAAAAACTGACATACTGAGCATTGGGATCATTAGCTATTCCATTTTTTCTCAACTCGCCATTAAAAATGTACAAAGCCACCATAGCTGCAAAACATGGCAGTCGGGACTTTGTCTTGATTTGCAAAGCAGCCAGTAAAACGTCTCAGAGTAGGTGGGCATTCTCTTAGATGTTAAAATGTATGAATTATTCATTAAGCTGCTATTCCAATATTTATCACAACTGTATATGTGATAGCCCTTCATGTGTGGGAGGTAGCAGGTATGACGTCACATGTTTAGATCTCTTGGTAACAGGTGAATCCAAAGAATTTAATGTCAGAAACAGGGTCCAATTATCTACTTTTCAGTTTATCAATTACAGCAAACTCAATAGAAGTCTGCAGTCAACTTAAGTGGATTTCAAGAAAGCAACTAGGTAAAGGAAGATTGAATGGATCTCACGTTTTTCACTCCCATGCTTAACCAAATTATGCACTGAAGCATTGTTTATCCATCAAACTAGGCCCTCTTCCAGCAATCCACTCACAAAGAAATTCAAAATTAATTGGCAACACCAAAGCAGAGTCACAGCAAACAGACAACTTTCTTCCTCTCCCCATGATGCAAATGATATTCAGAACAGAAAAAAAAGCAACGCTCGCTGCGTTTTATGTCTTATCCGTCTCGGTTGTAATGCCAAAACACAGTTGGTCTGTGGAGTGTTTTACCTCTCCACCCACACTTCCCCGGGGTTCCAGCTGGATTTTCCTGAATAAAATTAATGCAGGATAGAAAGTAGCAATCGGGAAGGCAAATGAAGGATTGTGAGTGACGGTCTAATAATTGGGGTCTGGTCCTGCTCTCCATCCTCTTGCTGATCTGGGGACAGGAAAGGAATACGATTCATGGAGGATTAAAGGAGCAGAGCTTACTCAGCAGAATAAACTATTTGAAGTAGGGACACACACACACTACCATACTTCCGCTCTTAAAACATTCCTTTAGTGTACTCTTTAAGTGACTTCCTCAGATATATTGCATGTGCCTGATCTGTTCTGAAAGTTACCCTTTAACTATCATTGGCCCTTGTGGAGCGTGCTTTTCATTCATGTGAGGTGATGAAGGGGAGAGTTGCTAAATGCTGAACCTTGGTGTGAGCTGTTTACTACTGAGCCACTCAGCGAAGTGACACATGCATTTACTTTGACTAATAAATCATTGATGGTCTTATGTGCATCGATGGAAATGCAGTGTCAGTTTTGATACTTGATTAGCATTTCTGTCACTTCACCTTATGTTTAACATAACTCCAGCTGTGCAACTCAATTCACGTTGCCCATGGGCATGACTATGATGAGTCATTCCTCAAACTGACAACCAGCCATAGCAGCATATCAACAAATGTGTAATTTCACTGAATATATGAAGCAAATAAAATGCAATGTATGGAGTATTTGAATCTTGTAAAATTAGAAACAGGAACTGATGGTGAATATTCTTCTCTGTTTTTCATAGAAACTGAAATATATCCACTTTGTTTCATAAAACAGTGTTCTGTGTTTGAATGATAAAAAATAATAATTTAATTTCAGTGTTACTCTCAACTTTATTATAGCAATTGAGAGAGTAAAGGCAATATCTGTATTCCTAAGGTACATAATTTGTGCCGAACATTCTGTTTGCTGTAAAGTTGTACACACATCACTGTTAGATTTTTAAAGCAAACATGACAACTATGAATCATACATTGGATACATATTATTGCTAAACCAAAATATTAAACTAAGCTATGCCTATGAAACAGGAACCAATCTCTCAGTAACTTTAGCCTGGTAATGAATGCAAGAAGAAAATTAGCTAATGGTGTAGGAACCTGCTCCACTCAGTAATGTGTATCTCCAAATAGAGGCTGTTCAGACAACCCTCCACTGCAGACAAAATACTGACTCCTTTTAAAACCACATAATCCCACTTCAAAGAATGTAAAGGCTCTCAGGTTAAGAACATATTCAATGAGAAATTTCATCATGCTACCTGTTATGAACAGATTCGGTGTAACAGTTTACCCCTAAGTATCTTATTATTTGCCTTTCAGTTACCTTGAATAGATAGGTTCTCTATAGGAAGAGAGCTCTATATGTGCCTGAATCTAAGGTCGTTTGCAAACTCACTGATGCTAATTTGTTGGACACATCCATCTACACCCATTAAATGTTTGATTTAGCCAATTATTCTTTGTTTGGTTTGGACTTTACAGGACAATATGCTTACTCAGTATTCACTAGAACATGACAGACACACTGCAATCACACATGCCATTTCCAGTAAATGGATAGCAGGTGTGTCTTTTAACATAGCTTCCATCGCATCGTCTACTCAAGCTATGTTTATATGTCATGCAAGAGTCTGATTAAAGTGCACTGTTTGTATAGTCAGTAATTTGCAATTTGTTTAAATATTCACTTCCTTGATTAATTTACAAGAAAATCTGTCTGCTGAGGTTCAGTCTTCAAGTAAACCTGACACTAATCACAGCACAAGCTAAAAACACAAGATGCAATTGTTGAAACCCATCAACAAAAAACTGACATCTTTGTTTTCTTTTTTGAGATTTAGAGGTAATGTGGGTATGACCTTGGAAGTTTGACATAATTTAATTGAGGGATGTGCTTGAGGCACATTTTCATGCACGCAGTTAATGTGGTGATGAGAGGATATGGTAATGTCCACTTTTATTCTTTTCCTCATTCATCCTGGCTGTGGTGATTCCTGTCCATGTTAATGTCCGCTGCATGCCTCCTGATGAGGGCTGGTCAGCCAGGTCACCATTTGCAAAATTCCTGTCAGGTCAGAACCTCTCTGTGGACATGAGGAGCTTTTACTTCTCAGTTCATTAGTTTATTTTGAAACTATATGCTATGAACCAAAGCTATCATTAAATAATGGTACTCCCCTTCATAATGATCAGCTACAGTATAAGACTTTGAACCACTTATATTTTCAGCATGAAATTACCAAAAGGTCTATTTTACTTATTCAGTTTTCAGTTCAGGAAGCAAAAAGCTAATCAAAACCAAATCATGTAACCAATAAAAACTATTTTTGTTTTTTCTTTAAAAGAGATGTTATCTACTAACTGTCATTTTCCTGACTTGACAGTTGTTCAATAAACAGTCTCTGACGCCCTCCACAAGTAGGATCAGCCAAAAAATGTCATTGCAATAGAAGTTGGTTGTTCACAAAGTCATATATCCAATTATACTATTAGAAAATTAAGTAAAAAGAAAAAGGCAATACAGTAAAAATGCACAACCAAAAAGGATACCTACAGCTTTGAGAGGATTGTGATCAAAATTCTTTTCAAGAGTGATGGGGAATCCTTTGGTTGAACTGTGCAGAAAAACATTGCTTTCATAATCACCAAGCACAAACATGTCTAGGAGGTAGGCTGCAGCTGTGTTAGACCCTTCCTCAATCAGAGACACTATCAGAAAGGTCTGAAGTGAGTTAATTAATTAATTTTGCTTCAGTTGATGATGGTTCACTGTGTTTTCTTAGATCCAAAGTAAGGGCAGCCGTCTACCAGGAAGTGTAAGGGCACTTCATAATTACCCCTAGTGAAAAGCTTTATGGAGATGCTAATCTCAATTGCCAGCAGGACTTGGCACCTTCTTGCACTGCCAAAAATATCAATACTTCGCTTAATAATCATGGTATCACTGTAGTTGACTGGCCAGCAAATTTGCCTGACCTAAATTTCACAGTGCATCTCCAGGATTTTATCAGGAGGAAAACAAAATGGCAAAAAAACACAATTATTAAGTCAACCTGGGCTTCCTTTACTCTTCACCAGAGACAGGCTGATTGCATCCATGTGGTAAATTATGCAAAAGAAATCTGGACCAGGTATTGTGCATATACCATACAGGGCTTTTATTGCTGTTTAAAATATAAACTTTTTAGTTCTTTGTAATATTCGTCTGTACAACACAGAATTCTTGGTTTTCGACCTTGAAATAATAAATATTTGAAAAAAACATGCTGGTAAATCACTCTAAGTAATCAATATAAAATATGTTTTACTTTAGAGTCAAAACACTGAAATAAATACACTTTCTGATGTCATGTCTTTTTTAAATTAGTCTTTCGTGTGTGTCAGAGGAGCCGTCACAAACTGGGACATAGTCCCTACAGCACAGTTCGTGCTGACATGCAAGCACTTGGGCACGCATACACACGCACACCCGACATAACTTACTTTTTGGTTTCAGCACAAATTGCTTCTTGCTTCAGTTGTGGTGTTTATCCTAGCTTCTAGTTTCCAGTGTCAAACATTTCCCCGGTTTACGTATTCAAGCCATGCTGTTTCTGGATTGAAGCTAGGGAGTCACTCGTATTGTGGTACGAGTGACATCATCAGAACGTTGTATTAATTGAGTGTTTCCTATTTATTAAATTGAGTATTTTATTTTGGTTACAGATTTCTTTTTGTGTGTTATGGTTATCGTATTCATGTTATTTTATTTATTTTGTACTTACTTTGGTAGGTGTCTACTTGAGTTAGAAGTATTTTCTATTTTGTCTTGTGGGCGGAGCCTGTGAATATAAAAGGGGCTCTACACCACAGGAAGGCAGTTTGACTTTAGATTCCCAAGAGGTTACACTGAAGGTGATGGATCTTTGAGCTGCTATGAAGGTACTGATGTTTTTAATTTATTTATTTATTTTTATTAAAAAAAAAAAAAACATGCCTGATGCCCATTGTAATATACTGCACAGCTTCTCCAACTTTTTTCACCTTAAGATGAGCACAATAAACACCATCTAAAGTGAACTATGGCACCTGCCTATCAATTTTATCGAAATCACAACAGAGCCCTGCCATATGTGTGTCTTACAAACAGAGCGGCACTGCGACACAATTGATAGCATTGTTCCCTTGCAGCAAGAAGGTCCTGGGTTTGAATGCCAGCCTGGGGTCTTTCTGCATGGAGTTTGCATGTTCCCTCTGTGCATATGTGGGTTCTTTCTAGGTATTCTGGCCTCTGTTGTTTTCATTAAAGCACCACTAAACATCCTGTGTGGTCCCGATACCATGATTAGGAATATTCCAGTCTTCAAGATAATTAAAAGTCCCTTAATAAGATATTTTCACTTCCATGTATTCCTGTTGAATGCAAAAATAATGCCATAAGTAAAAAAATGCTACAATTGAATCCCTGACTGTCTTCAAAATTATCTTATGATAATGTTATAAATACAGTTAGAACTGCCCACTACACAGATTTGAAATTGTAAAAGCAAGAACAAGCCTTTCACTGTAAAAACTGGCTTAGAGTTGATGTAAAAACAGGCCAGAGGTTAAACAAAAGAAAGAAGCATGCCTTACATAACAAAATAATGTAATTATGTTTGTTCACTCATGGATTTGTTTGTTTTACCACTGCATGTAATAACAATGGAGTGTACAAAATCCCACTAGATAAGTCTAGGTTTAGTGGTTTTCTCTGATTCTCTTCCAGAGCAGGTCAGATAATACTCTCCGGGGCTTGACCCTTGCTTTGAGGCTTATAACCTACATTCTACTGAACAAAGCAAATCTTCTTTATTTTCTCCTTTGAGAATTTCTGAATCTGAACATAATGAATACAAACAGAAATAGTATTGCTGTGCATCTCTTTTTGTTTTCCGTTTGTCTGTATTATATTTAAAACCATGTTTTCTTGTTTTACACATGGAGATAGAATTGTACAACACAACACTTGCATTGTGAGTTTTTTCTTTGTAGAGAGCTCTATATGACAGGACTCTGTAGTAAAACTGACGTCTTTATGAAGGGCCCTCCCAAATTATTGGCACAGATGGTAAAGATCTGTAAACAAATATCCCATTCTTTACTGCTCCTTGCTCTTATTACTTTAAAAGACAGCTTCTGTTTTATTTTTTTTAATGGTCCTTACCATCCTCCTCACGCTACGGGGTTGAAATGTAAATGGATGCTTATCCAGCCTTGTTTGTCACAGTTCCAGTTGTTTCAAAATGTTGTAATTGTTGCTCAAACTGCAAACATAGGCAAGTTCAGGTCAGTAGCTTTTTATTTATTTCCTGATTTAAGAAGATCAGCATACCTGCCTAACTTGAATGGCATGTCCTTTGTTTTTCAGATTTTAAACAGCAGCTTAGTGAAACTGGCCTCTGTGTAAGTTCATACCCCAGGAGAAAAAAAAACTAATCGACTCCACGATCTTCGTAGAAAATAGAAGCATAATTTTTTTTTTTAATTACCCAGTTCCAACATGTGTGAAATCATTAAGATAAAGCTTATATATTCTAAAAGAAATAGTGTAAAATTATATTCCCTAACCTTTTCTTTTCACTTTTACCAAAAATTGCTGCTAAAACATTTAACCCACAACAATCACGTCTCCTTAAATTATTCAACTTTTAAAATCACAGGTCAGTCTTTTATACTCAAAACTGAAACACATTTTACTTTTAAACTGCAGTATTGAACGTTAACATGATTTTCAAATAACAGCAGTATTTTCATGCTTATTACATTGAAGCCCTTGGCATAAGGTTTCAGACTTTGTACTATGACTTTTAACTGCAGGTAAATATCTCTTTTTTGTCAGTATATCTTAGTACTGCAGTAACCTTCATAAGGCCATAATATGTTTCACATCAACCAGCAATGATTAGGTTTACAAAGCTGAGAAGGGGTACAAATGTATGGCAGAACTTTTCCAAAAAAACCCAAAAAACTTTAATGTACTACTCAACAATCACCAGCAGCAGATACAGTTTTAGTGCAATCATTCTAACTGAAAATAATGGCAGAGAAAACATCCATGCTGCAGGTTACACTGCATTTTAAATGAATCTATGTGAACTTATTGTATTTTTAGCTTAACAAATTTAAAATTACCAGATGATGTACCGACTTCTAATGGGAATAATGGGAACTCTCTCGTTTCATTTCCTTTTGACACCCTGAGTGCCAGTTCTGGCAGGATGTAACTTTTGTGAGAGAGTATCATCTCGTACGCGAGAAACACTGTGCTCTAAAGCAGGGTGTCGCACAGCAGCAACTCTAACTCATACTAATATATACAAGGAAATGTTATATAGAGTTATTTTAAGTGCCTACATTGGAACAGTCGGTTTATTAAATCAGTTTGTGTTTGCAACAATATTTTTCTGGCCATTTGCACTACCGTTACAAAAGCACATATGAGCAACTGGCTGTACATCTTCCCCGCTGCTACAGGCTCTGACAGGTTTAGTGACAAAACTGCATTAACCCATTACCGAGGAAAAGAGCTGAGTCTGCCCGTCCCTGCTCCCATTTTCGCCGACTGATCTCACTCTGGACAAAGCCTCACACTTTGATCTGTGGAGTGAGCTCTGCCAGAACATCTTAACTGCCTCAGACTTTTTCCTCCTGAGTCTTCTGTGTAGCTCGGATATGTGCTTGTTTTACAAAGAGCCAAGGAATAGCTCAAAGGTTTGACTACCGCTGTAGGCAAAATGCATATTCTGAGGTGAAGTTTATCACTTCATCTTCGCTTTGATGACAGTTTGATCTTCCAACTCATTTTTACCCTGTTGCTCATTGTAATTTATATTTAACCTCAAAGAGGCAAATAGTGATGACTTTCCAGTTAGACAGCGTAAGGTTGATTTCATTTGGACGTCCTTCTCCATTTTAATGAGGTAATAGAAATGGATTTCAGAGGAATTTTTCTGTGTTAAAACCTTAAAGGGAGTTGATGCTCTCGAGATCCCTCTTTTTAAATTTATTTTAAAAAATACCTAAAAACATGTCTCTTACTTAGAACTAATTCAGTTGCTTTAAGCTCTTGGCATTTAAGCAGCAAAGTGAAACTAAGTCTAAGTGATGCTAAGCAGTGGGCACCCCTTGTACCTCTTCACATTTTGTCCTTTACAATGCTTTATTTTTCTGGTATAGCTTAATTCCATTACTGAATAATTAGGGCACCCTAACTGGATAGTTGCAATGTCAATTTGGATACCATTAACAGAAATGAAGGTCATGTATTTGTAATTATGTCTCTGAATTGCTAATTAAAATCCTTGTTAGAGGTTGTGATATTCCTTTATTTATCCTCTCTCTCAGGAGTTCCATGCTCTTGTCATTCCTTACAGCTTTGCATGAAAGCAATTCTTTGCAAGCACACACACGTACACCCCCCACACAACTCACACACTATCATCAGCACTGCTGCTGATCCCATGTCTGCTCTTGCCATGCTGGCTGAATAAGAAATAGTACTGAGCTCAAGAAAAGACAATATTGGGTGTTTGCACTCTCCCATTCTGGGGTTATGGTCTGAGGAAGCCGATTAAATATCATGGGAGCAGCTGTCCAACCAGTTTAATCAGGAAATATAGTAAGTTGGTGCACAGTGTTCCAAAGTGCTAACACCCGCCTATGCTAACGAATGAAAGTAGCCACACATCCCACAGCCTCAAGCCTTTTCTTTCTCTGCAATTTACTTCTGCAATTTTTAGTTGCAAACAGCAACTATATCCATTGCAGAAATCTTTCTCAAAGCAGACAGTTTACATCAATGCGAAATCCAAATGAAGACTTATTCAAATGTTTCAGTTGTTGTCCCTAAGCAATAAAAAAATCCAGCTGGATGGATTGTCTGTTTTTTATTTTGGGGCGGAAGAAAAACACAACTGAGCAAATCTAAGAATATTTATAGGTGCAATGTCATGCAAAAGTATTCATACCCTATATATTTTCCACATTTTATGTGGTTAAAACTACAAACTTTGACAAATGTTTGACAAAAAGTTGATAACAGTAAAGTGAAAGAAAAACATACTTTTGCTGGGATTTTTTAAAACAAAAATCTATTTAGTGTGGCATGTATTTGTTTGTATCCCTTTTTACTGAGACATTGCTAATTCAATAAAACCAACTGCCTTTAGATGTCATGTTAGAGAATAACCTTCAGCTGTGTGTATGTAAATTAATATAAATATAGCTGCTATGTGAATGTCTCTAAGATTTGTTTTGGTAATAAATTAGAACAAACAGCACCACAAAAACCAAGGATTATCATCTGAAAATGAACAGAATGTAATCGAACTGAAAGTAGCCAAGAGGCCCATAGTAACTCTGGAGTAGCTGCAGAGATTGATGAACATGATGGGAAAAGAATATAAAGATAAGATAAGGTGTATTTTATTGGTCCCGGAACTGTGAAATTATTGGGTGGCAGCAGCGTGAAATACAGAAAACAGACAATACACAGAAAAACTGTTGAGAGAAAAATTATTAGCCATGGAAAATTGGCAAAATGAAAGCCATTGTTGAAAGAAAGCTGAAATGTCTCGTATCAGCTTTACAAAAAGTGAGCGTATCCCTCACTTTTTTGAGGGTGTGTTGTTGGGGATTTATGTGTGTGTGTATGTGTGGGGCTTTCCCTTTAAGAGGTGCAGCCCAGCTGCATGTCATGTGACTTCGGCCAGGAAGCCAAGCTGAGTTAGATTCATGTCACCCATGTGTTTAATCAATCCAGTTTAATCTTTATCTATCTTTGCCCGGACAAAGCATTGTGGGTAGGTTATGTTTAATATATTATTATATATCATTATTTATTTTCTATTACTGATATTCTTTGCTACTCTAAGCAATCACTGTAAGTTTCTTAGTTTTTGGTGGTTGCTGCGGATAAATTTGTTGCCATACCAATTAAGCCTCACTTAGAGACTATCACTTACAGACACATTTAGCACAGAGGTGTTACTGTAGGCAAATCTTCGTTTGGTGTAAATTAAAATTAGAATGATACACAAACTGCACACATGTAAAATTCATTGTGATTTCATTCCTTACTTCTACCTTGATGTTAAAAACAATTAAATAAAAAAAAAATTAAAAATAATCAACAAACTGTATCAAAAACTGTACAAAAGATCATCATCTCATTCAAAATGTGTGTTTGTTCATGTTCTTGTATTCAGTCCCAGTCTTGTTGAAGGACAGGTAATCAGTGGATGAAACTTGATGAGCTATGAGCTTAGACATGAGGTGCATGTGTTTCTAACCATCACAAAGTCTTTGGGTGGTTTAACAGTTCTTCTGCCTCCTTACACGTTACCGTAAACATTCATACTTCCGTCCAAAGACATTAGATGACATGAAGGCTTCAAGGTTGTGCCTCCAACAGCAGCAGGGTGAGGTTGTGCAGCTTCAGAGGCAGATTATAATTTTTCTAGGTCTGGCGAAATGTAAACATTTACTCTTTTCCTGGTTTTTATTTCTCTTTAAACCAGTACAAAAATAGAAATGATGTACTTCATCATAAAACAGATTTTAATACACTAAAAAAAACAAAAAACTTGACACACACAAAATCTAACTTCAAAATGTCACAGAAGATATTAAGTATATATGTTAAGTATTTTTTTTTTTACATGTATGGTGCTATAGGTGTCTGAAATAATTTATTCAAATCTGCTGCCTGACTAACAGGTAAACAGTGGCGCATGCCAGGCTTAAGCTCACAGCAACTACATCACAAATGTTCTGCCACTGGAACCCTGGGGGGTTTCCAAAGATGGCACTGTGCACAACCCATGATGCTATAGAAAAAGTTAGAAAGCCACAGATGATCCGCTCTCATTTCAGTGCACTCAGCACATTGGGCCCATAATACCTTGAGTGCTTGCCTGAGCTCATGACATCGCTCAGTGCAGCCATTCTCCAGTTCTAGTTTCTCCTTCGATATTCAGACTAACAAGAATAGAATAACTGGAAGAGAAAAAGGTAGAATAGGGGGTTTTGGCAGAGGGAGGCAAAGAACGAGAAAGCTTGCCTGGGGCAGAGCACACCAGAGAGCTCTCTATGGTACACACTAATCTGGCCACCCACTAGTTGTGAACCATGTATTCCCTGCGTGAGTAGTGTGTTCCAGGACAAGCCCACCCTTCCATCACTGTCACATGCTGCACTAATGAGTGCCAGAGGGCATGAGGTCAATGACTAAGCTGATTTGCCTGTTGATAAGTGATCCCCAGGAGGTGCAGTGGAGCAACTGAAAAGAAGTCTTTCCTTTGCCAGGATACTCTCAACCTCCCTTCACTTAGGAAAAAAGATGTTTTCCCACTTCAGTGATGTTTTCCCACTCCCGAACATATCTCGCATATGTTCAGGGCTGAAATGTTCAGGAAACAAAATAAAGAAAAAAAAAAATCATTGGGCCATTCCTTTTGTAAGAACTGACTTGTAGACTGACTGCTTTTTTTCTAACCACAAATACTCTATTTGTTGTAGAACAGGGTTTTGTGATGATGACCCTAAAACATTGACTTTGTAACCAGTTTGGTAATATGCTAAGGGTCATTGTTCGTTTAAAAGATCCATTTGTGCCCAGCATTCCTGGTTTATGTCTTGAGATGTTGCTTCAGTATGTCCCAACACTCTTCTTTCCTTATGATGCCATTTATTTGTGAGCAGTGCATCTGTCCCTCCCGCAGCAAAACACCCACACAACATGATGCCGCCATCCTACTATCAATATCCCAATATCACCCCTACTGCACTATTGGGATAATATTCTCAGGAAGATTAATTTCAAACACTTCAAAAATTGTATTTAACCTTCATTCCAATATTTCAAGATTATGATTTTTGATTAGTTTGATGATGATATTTGTGAAAATGAAATGTTTGTTGTTAATGTTTTTATCATATAAGACGCCTTTAAATGCTTTTGTGGGATTTTCTATAGAAATAAACTTGCCTTGCCTTGGATTGCTTTGGAACTCTGGTCACTGGTCAAGCTGCTTGAAACCAACAACTTCAAAGCCATAAAATGTTTTGGGTTTTTTTCACTGTATTTTGTCAAATTTTTGGTTACATTTCAAAAGCCTATTGAGATTCTGTTCATTTCAGCTTTCCTGCAAATTACTGTACACAGTCTGACAGAAGATATCATGACGATCTTTTATGAAGCGAATTTGAATGAATCAAGACAATTATAACAATTATTTCTAATATTAAGTTTGTGGTTTTTGTTTCTTGTACATAATCCCTATTCTATCACTAATGGGTGAATAAGTAAGCTGAGAATTACATTCTCGGTGATTTGCACATGCCATTCAGATGTTTAAGTGATAACAGTAATCAAAACTAATTTGCATATGATTATGTAGCTGTTACTGTGGAGAACAAAATATAGACATAATTGTCTAACTTTTAGCACCCAATTACATTAGACTAGACACAGGAGAGTGAAACTGTTTGATTAAAAATGGGTTGTCTTGATATATACTTCTGGTCTTAATTTACAACTCCTAACATTTGTCTTTTTAATTTTACCTTCATGTGGCTCTTAGATGAGTCTAAGATACAGTTATGTCTTCCAGCTTTCCCCTTTTAAAAGTATTTTCTTCTTCACTGGTGTAATTATCATATATCTTGCAAACCTGAACAGGTTTTTTTTATTATTATTATTATTTTTTATCTGAATTCTGTGGTTGCCTTGCTCAGTCATTATATTTCCATCCATCTGGGACTTTCTTAACTGTATCTGAAGCAGCATCAAAGTGTCTGATAACCTTAATCTCAGAGAATGGTAAAACCCACAGTAAATTAAATTTTAGACACTGAATGTTATCTGCAAATAATGTGTAAATATTTGAAACTTTGTAGCTATAGAGACACATTTGATGCTTTTATTTTGGCAGGACATTGAACAGCGGTTCTCAGGGAGACTGACAGTAGCTGTAATCAGTTTGGTCATCTGTTGTCAGAAGAAAACAGACAAGGCCAGAGATGGCCTGTTCATCTGGGAGTGAAGAAGACACCCCAGGTTACTGGACAAGGCACCTGAAGCACTTGCAGTACACAAGTGCAAATAAATAGGTTGTGTAGATTAGCCAGTGCAATGCCTCTTTAGTTTTATGAAGCTTTCAATATCACTGAGGTTGCTTAAATTATGTATTAGGTGCAGAAACGGAGAAAGGTTTTGCAGGCTCCAACTCAGAGCTTTTATGCCTAAGAGATGAAATAGTTCAGGGATCTAAACGTTTTACATCAGGATGGGTTCAAGCAATGTCAAAGGAATCTCATGGAGACATGTGCTTTTTTAAGTGAATCAGTATAACTTTTTATTTATTTATTTTTTCATTTTTCATGTTGAATGAAATAACATGAACCCTGTTGTGAGCCTTTTCCCTAGTCTTAGCTAGTAACCAAATATAATAGTATGACATATTTCACTTTTTGTGCCTAATTTTTCTTACTGATTTTAAGTCAACTTGTACAGCAGCGTATTGCTGTCTTATGAAAATATGTTTTAAATGCTATCACTTTATAACATAACTATATTGTGCTAGTGTGATGGTATATTATGCAAACATGATATATTGTGCATACAAGATAATATATTGTGTACATGATAATTGCAAAAATGTGATAATTAAATTGTATAAACGTAATAATCTCTTCCAGATGGGGGCAGTAAGGTGCTTTTAGTACATGCATAATGAAGGCTAGTACGGTGGCTAATTTACATGAGTTAGTCAACTTCTACTTTAATTTTGGTCTAACACATGGAGAGATACTGATGCTGCTCCACATTGTGGGTGAAATCATTATTATTATGCACATTCTGTGAGGGATCCTAAACAAAATGGCACCGTACAGAAGGACAAAACAGTGTGATCCCCTAGATGTGGTGACATTTCTCACTGACCAGCTGGAGAGTATGGTTTCCATAGGAAACACAACAAAGCGCCAGCCATACATTTAGCCAATCATTCCTCACTACATGTATCCCAAATTAAAATTGTATGCTAACTTCTCCCTACTGTTGAGTCTCATTTTCAATGCAGCCTAAAAGCATATACCGCTGTCATCTGGAAGGAATGATCACATTTATACAATATAATTATCACATTTGTACAATATATTATCATGTTAACACAAGATATTGTCATGTTTGTTCAATATAATTATCATGTAAAACAGGTGTTTAAAAACTTATTTTTCTTTGTGACAGCAATATGCCTCCATAGGCTTCATTGGCATTGTCTCTATTCCCCCCATGTGATTTTCTTTTTTTGATGGGTCTTAATGCAAGGTAAACTTTATTTAGTGGAATATAATAAGACATGAAATATTCTAACTTTTGCAACAAAAGAAAACAAACCTCTCCAAGGTTCATTCCAGAGAACTTCTGCATAACATTTTAGAATACTTATATTGTCCAACCTTTGCTATGTAAACTTTCATACTGGTTCCATTTTGAGGTTAGTTCAATTTGTTTAGTCTTGTAGAAGAAGAATAGAAACAACATATGCTACTGCAGGTGGTGTCCAACAGCAGGCCTATAAAACTAATTTCATTCAGATTTATTATTCATTTTGTTGGCGTCGCACAAACACAAATTAAAGTAACAACAAAGACAATTTGATTAAATGCTTCTTTCATACACCTTTAGGCTAGAAAGGAAAACTCAACAAGTGATGTTGTCAAAGCTACGGCGGTGCTTATTTAAAATTTCTGTAATACCGATTTTAAGGTCTCAAGCCAAATACTGAAAATGAAAGAGTATTATGATAAATATGTATACAATGTGTCTTCCTTCTAGAAGATTCCAACAAAAAAAATTAATTAGTAAAAAAATTATTTATATGAACTTGGAGCAGGTTCAGTTTTTCATTTTTAAAATTAAGCAATCACAAACAATATCAGAGAGACTACAGCAAACATTTATTCACTAAAAGAAATACATTCACTTTAGCTGTTTTGTCAGAAGTACCAACGTCTGTTGCTGTTAAACTTAAGTCTGCTTTCGCATGCTGCTTTAATGTTCCTGCCTTCAGGATTTTTATTACTATTCTTTGTGGGTGTGTGTGTGTTGCCACTAGTCCATGAATGATGCATACACATGCAGAGCTGCAGGGGCTCTCAAACAGTGACCCTGTGTTGCTTCACTCCCAGGACTGAAAGGGAGAAAGGAAAGAAGGAAGGCCTAGAAGTGTGTTGTGACATTTTGGAGTGAGTGATCCACAACGAATGTCCATTAATGGAGTGTTCCATTTCATGGAAGTCTGTTGCATTCTTCCAGCATGGCACAGGTCATCCCAACTCAGTCAGCGAAGGTGACGCTCCACCAAGCTGCACAAATCAGTTTCCTGTTTCACTTTGCATGAAATGCTGTTTAAAATCGGATTTTGGTTTATAAGTACCTGTTTCTCTGATGGGAATGAAAGTGACACTTCCTCCAGCGTCAGCCTTACTCTTCAGTATTGTTGTGTTTGTGCTTTCCACCTACAGAGTGTTTTGTAGTCAGTGCTCAGAATTGGAAGAAAGAAAGTCATTAAAGTTAATAGATAAGAAACAAGACATTATTAGTGCCCTTGTGTTCCACAAGAAAATTAGGGTTAATATACAAGCAACCTCCTGGAATGTGTTTTTAGCTGCAACTGTGCCTCCATTATACATTAAATTTAAAATGGAAAAGGCAACAAATCTTGGATATCTGACGAACAGTCTAAAATTACTCACACCCACCCAACCAATTTAAAGCTAGTCATAAGCTAGCAACAATGAGGCACAACATTTGATCCTGTAAACTTAACAGTTTCAGGCAGAAACGGATCAAATTTGTTGTGCACAACATAAGAAATACAAAGAATGCACCAGAAGCATTACCGACTATTATCAACAAAGAAGATCCCCCAGTTTCTAAATAAAGATAATACAAAAACACTATTTTATTTAACATTTTCAATCAGAGGCTTCATCAGATTTGCTGTAATACAGACTGCTACAAGAATTCCTTCCTGCCCACAGCCATTAGTTTTAAAGGAGCAGTGTTATGTAGATTTCAGTCAGGTACTGCCATTTTTTAGCACAATGAAACAGACATTTCCTAAAAATTACACTTTTGTCTTATCAATCCAGAGTATTTTCATAAACGTCTTGATCATTTTTTGGCAAATTTCACATGGACTATTACATTTACTTTTTTCAGTAAGGGTTTTTTTTGCCTTGAAACACTCTTGTAGATAATATTTTTGCATTTTTGTCTCTTTTTCTAGTGTTGAGTCCTAATCACAAATGTTAACTGGGGCAAATAAGACCCAATGCTTTAGATGTTGTTCTGGTCTCCTGGTTGCTCTTGAAACTTCACTGAAGTCCAAGATTTTTTTTCAAATAACGAGTTATTTGCCTCCTTAATACTGTTTAGATTACATTTAAATAATTGATTTATTCTTTAGATTGCACTCAGATTTTGTTATTAATATCTGTTTATTCACAACTTACCAAAAGGGGCAATTACATTTTCACACATGGCTATAATCCTGTTTGTTGATCTGAAAAGATTTAATAAAAAACATTAATGGGTCCTGGACAAAATATCTGTCATGATTTATTGAGCTTCTAGAAATTATTTGTAGATTAATTAAATTTTTTCTGCATTTCCCACAAATTAAAAAAAAATGTTTAATTGATTAAGATTTAACTTCATTAACAGACTAATTAACGATTGAAGAAATCGTGTTCTAAGGCACACTGCAAGTGGATTACTTATGATACGGAACAAAATATCTACAAATATTATGCAAAGTATGAAACAAAAACTTTAATCACACTTGCCAATTGCTCTGTCAGTCAATTGAATGAAAATGCTCTTTTTCTCATTAATAACCATCTTTTGAATGTCTGCAAAAGTGCACTCATTACAGAATTACTTGTACTATGTCATATGTTCAGATTTTATCCTGAAATAAAGTAGTAAGGGGAAAGTGAGTATTTGCTTTTCCATCTACATATCCTTTCACCAGCAGTACTTATACCATGAACCATCACTGGATCTTGAAGCTGCAAGGAGCTGCACGAATATGAGAGCCAACTTGCTAGATTACATTTAATTTGTACCATTTATCCAAGGAGATAGAGGGACTCAGATATTGTATTTCTTGAAAAGCTTCAGATGAATCATTAGAATAATGTCAGTGTGTTGGGAATAGATGAAATAATATTCCTTCCCACATTCAGACCCACTGAGGAATAAAGGGAGACTTCTATCTTGCAGCACAGCTATTCTCGTGAAAGATTGTTTTGCTTCTTGGGTTTTTAATTGAAAACAGCAGTAATGTCCAGCTGTAAATTCAAATTGTTAGAGTGGAGATAAAGTGAAGCCTCAGGTAGCAGCTCTTTGTGGCGCAGTTATCTTGAGGTGTGAAAAGAATTCTTACATTCTCTGTCCTCATGCATACAAATAGAAGTAACACAGGACATTATCCTGCCAAAGGTCCAGAAATACTAATTACCTGCTGTTTACTGGGCTTTAAACACCCCACCTTCTTGGAAAAATCAATAATTACATACAAAGGCAGAGGGAATGAATTCACCCTGATAACCATTAGCATGAAAGAGGATGAAGTTCATTAGTGATTCTGTGTGCATGGCGAGTAATATCCAATATCGGAGACAACTAGCTCTGTTATGCCTTTGTGTTTTTTTTTTTTGTTCCCATCAAGGGGCGTAGGCACACAAGATGGTTTTCTGTGACAATTAATTACACTCTTACACAACGGAAAATATGAGCTGTTTATGATACATCTTTATACTGTTTACATGTCCTCTGTCTCACTCTTCCTGGTTTGAATTACCAAACTGACTGACAATTATTGCATCCTGGAATGACAAGGCTTTTTCAGCTCAGCTTCCCCCCCCCCCCTCTGCCCCAGAGTGTGACATTCTATCAAATTGAATGCAAATGTGAAGGAGATTAATAAACAAAAAAAATAATAATCATGAGTTTGGGTTAATGGAATAAAGTGAAACTGGTTGCTTCAAAATTTTATATTTATTCTAGGTGCTTGCATGAGTCTCTTTTATTTTACTATTATATGTGACAAGCTTAAAGATCACAGTTACAACCCTTTTCACTGTCAATGTCTTTCTAAATGCATTTAGTGTCATTTACTTACAGGCACTTAGTAAATCACACCTACATTTGCACATTATGAAAGGAACTTGGTGAAGCAGGGGCTTTTAACCTAATCTAAATAATAATTATAGAACTGCAGCACAGTAATCAGAGAATCTGTTATGCACCTATTTCAATCAGCTAAACTCAGACCTATTCAGAATTCATGTATGAACATCTTATAGTTCCTCAGAAAACTCAAAGAACTGAAGGTTGATGTGTCCATTCATCTGCAAAAAGGTTGACTGTAGTGAAAATGCTCCAATTTTTGTTACTCATATTAAAAAAATGACTTCATTTCAGGAAATAAATTTAATTTAGATTTGAAGTTTCAAACCGTTCTCAAACACACGAGCTAAATGAATTTCTCTCAAATAGGTAAAGACTTTTCTAATTTAAGGCATTCAATCCATTTGGAATATATTTCCGATTTAGCAGAAAGAGAAATGTACAATAACTATTTTAATTATTTTCTTTTTTACTTAAAAAAAAGAAAAGATTTAAGGATAGTTTTTCATTGGTATTTCTATTTTAAAACAGTATAGATTTTACATAGTAGTTTTCTGGATACACATTTATCTTCACTTCCAAGTTTGAAAAATATCTTTTGAAAAGTAATGTAGCCAAATGTCAAAAATCTAAATAAACTGAAAAACATCAATCATAGCACACAACAAAACAATGTAATAACTAAATACTAATACATAAAAAGAAATCATGAAAGTCAATTGAAATTATACTTTTTGCCTCCATATCTCCAGAAAATGTAGAGTTTGTTTTTCCATGTCTATCTTATTCTTCGGTCCAAAGTTGGTAACAGAGAACAATGGAAGCATTCATTATGCCTGGATGTTGAGTCCTGAGCACTGTACAGATGATCTGGCTTTTCATATGTTTTCTCTGTAAGGTTGACGTTGGTTTTGGCTGGTTTCAATAGAAATGTCTGAACAATTATTGTTTGCAAAAACATGCACAGCTCTCTACTGATATGTCTTGCAGTATGTGTACAGAAATTTAGATTGTATTTACTGAATTTATTTGTTTAAAAATATGGAAAATAAACAGGTTGCATTTTTTAAAATGGAACATGTGACAGCAAAGAGTGTGTTTCAGTAGACATGCATATATACAGTATTTGATTTATTTCTAACTATTACTAGATTGTTCTCTGTTTCATATTTGTGTTAGTAAATATTCAGAAAAATTATCGTTCAACATATAAGGACATGCATGCTTGTCTTTAGGACCAGCTTTATTCCACTTTTTTGCAATACCTTTTGCAACACCAATACCTTGTCATGTCATGTGAAGTTGTGAGAAAACTCTGCTTTATGCCTGGAAGGCTCTCCGCTACTTTATCAGCGACAGAAAATTGTGCATTTGGGAGAGAATGTAATTCCTTTCAAGCAAGGTATGGTTTAATGTTACATCTTTGAAAAGCACATGGTTCTGAAATTAGTGTTGCAAACCTGTAATTAGTCAAGGCGATTTGAATAATTGCTGATGTGCACACAAATTACACAATTCGGAGCACACTTTTAAAGCAATAGGCAGCTGAAATGTCATAGTAACATAGTGTAAGTTGAAGTAAATCTTTTGAAGGGATCAAAGCACAGTGAAATGTTGAAGATACACAAAAGCTGTAAAACAATAAACCATGCACTATGAAAACTAATAGCCATGTATCACTGCATGGGCTTTCACTTGAATATGCAGAACATTGAATAAAAGTCTTGGCATGTAAACATTCTTTTTCATTCTGAATATAAATAGATCATTCTTTAACAGATGTCCATCCTTCCCCCTCGTTCCACCTGTGCTTCCACATTTCAAAGTGAAAAATGAAATTTATTGTGTGCTAAAGAACACTTTGCTTCACTCTGGCAAACTTGCGTCTTTCAAGTTTTCGTTTTCTTCTGTTTTTTCTAGTCTCGGCCGGTAAATTAGCTGATTGTGGTTCTGTTTTTCTTCTCTTCTTAGACACATTTTGCTTCAGTTTTCTGAAAATCACAGATTTATTGAGGCTTTCAAGCTGTTATTTACTGCAGAATAAACACTGCTTTGGAGGAAAACTGTCTTGAAAGAAATTATTTGTTCTGAAAAAAGCTGTATGAAAACTAGAAGGGCTTGTATATACTTCTTTTTTTGTTGACCGAATGACCCAATGATGTTTGAGCGAAGCTCCAGGAGTATTTCTTCATTAAATGTATTATGAAAAAACTTGTGAGCACCCGTGTCTTTAGACCTTTGATGTTTGAGAAAAATAATCTAAATAAACAAGATTTATAGTAAGAGCAAAAACCACATCAAAAAGACTAAAAGACACAACTGGATTCACACACAAAAAAACTAGATTCTCAAGACTGTCAATTAATATATCAGTGGAAGAAGCTCTATAAATTACTTTATTTCTGCCAGAGAGGTGTGAGATTGTTTACACACTCAATGAATGTTGACTGACAAAGGCAGACATAATGTAACAGATATAAAGGTATCATCTGTTGAGAGATTTTATTTATTTATTTTCTTTATTTTTAATTGGACATCATCACAACCTAATGTTTCTGCTGGATTTCAATTTTTTCAACTAGAAATATCAAAACTTTCCTTTTTATCTTAACAGTTAAAAAGAGAACGAGGCAGATGTGAACTATGAGGTGCTAAGTTGATTAATTTGGACTTATTTATTCTAAATTGTATGTCCTGGTGAGGTGTAGCATCCTGGTGGCACTAAAAGTTCAAGTGCATTTCAATGACATTTTGTGCAATCTTGTCCTTACTCTTACCAAAACCCAAACGCCATTTAATATCTTTTCCATCAACTCAGACAGTCTTGTTCCAGAGCTTCCTGGTTTAAATGCAGGAACTCAAAATTCTTTCGGGGGCACACTTGGAAAAAAAAGTTATAGAAGCTACACTTACAAATAGATTCACAAAAATGAGTATTTTCTCATTTTAATTTTACACCAGAGCAAATTTAAATCATTTTGACCAATTGTTAATTGCCTTTAAAAATATTGAAAACATTGAAACATAAATCTTGTATCTCACTACTTAGTTTTTGTTTATACCAATGTATGAGTGCATACATCCAAATTTGTTTTAGAATACTTTAGTAATTTAGAAAAGGAAAATAATATTTTATTCTTGCTGTCTATTCTGATGTGTTCCATTGTGTCACTTTCATTCCATTACAGTTGTTCTTCCATAAAAATCATTTAAAAATCTCTCTGTAGTCTGTGACGAGCTTGTTAACTATTTACACGACACATATTGACCACTTGTCTTGTTATGTACAAGAAATAATTGATAATTAATGGTGAACTGGCACCAGTTGCAGTGCCCCATTTTGCACAGAAATATTTAACCGTTGCTCTTTGTGACTTTAAATGTAGTGCCAAGGGACAGGAGCAGGCGTGGGTGTTGGCATAACATTAAAAAATTGGCTTTGCCACAAGAAAAACATTATTTTTATGAACCCATAAATTGACATCAAAAGACAGATTGATTCATATTTCTTTTGATTTTGAAACCTCACAAACTGAAAAAGTATGACCTCATTAATTACTCAAGCATGTATGAGTTGAAATGCCAGACCATTTACTATACAAACATATGACCTTAAGTGTTTCCATGCCAGTAAACATGCATTGGAATGGACAAGATCTTTGAGGAGACCTTATCTTAGCTAAAAGTCTAGCTTTTAGCGCCTTTTCACCCCAGGCATATCACTTACAATAGCAGAACAGAATACTTGAGCCAGAAAAGATTCTATCATAAATGTGGAGCGTTTCACTATTTCAGGGGTTTCTTTGAAATGTTTTTTCTTATGAAATAACAGCAACAACTATTAAAAATCAGTATCTTACAGAAGTAAAGATAAAATCTTTCACATTTTGTCACATTGCAACCGCAAACTTAAATAAGTGCTAGTGGTATTTTATGTGATAGACCAACACAAAGCAGTGCATAACTGTGGCTTGTCATAGTTGATGTGAAGATTGTATTGAATATTGGACAATCCTGGTTGAAAACCAGTTGCAGGCTGCGAAACACCTGAGATGAGGCCAGAGGTTCTTATTTAGGCATGCAGTCAATTGGTGGCCACCTCCGTTTCTTAGGAACCAGTGGACTGAATGCATATGTAGCACATGCCTCAGATTACAAAATTTACAGTAGTAGAATATTTTTTAAACTATTTCTCAATCACAAAATGATACATTACTTCCACGGTTTTGTGTTTTAAACCATCCTTTTTCATTTGATTCAGCTATGTGTTACTTTGTGTTTGTCTAATAATGTTGTGGCTGATTGCATCAGTGGGAAGAGTTGTTATCTTGTGACTGGAATATCGTGGGTTTGATTCCAGTTTTCTCCTCTGCTACGTGTTGATGTACAGTACGTACTCTTGAATAAGAGTCTTCACCCCAAGTGTTACACCAATGAATTCAATGCTGCCTGAATGGAACTTGGTGAATGTAACTTTAAGGCTTTACGTGATCAGTTGGATAATAAAAATGTTATTTAAATGCAGATACATTTTTATAAGGATGAAAAAATGTATAAAAGCTAAAGGGGTATGAAGACTTTACCATATAAATAAAACCTCATGCTGTTGTCCACTATGCTTCTTTTATTAAACCTCTTCACTGCAGTTTGTGTTATGGAGTACAGCCATTTAAAAACAGTTATCGTATTTTGACAGGAATGTTTATTTTAAGACATGATCTGAGCCGCAGCTAAAATTGTTTGCTTGCTCAGTTCTTTTTAGTGTTTATCAATTTGATTACTCCGTCCCACCTGGATTAGCTGTAAATCAGTCTGGAGAGGGTTAGCGTGACTAGACTATTTTCCCTGTTTCTAAAATGATAAATGCCATCAAAGAATCAAAAGACTCTGCTAATAGTGTCATGCTTGCAGCTTCTCAAGTAATTAAATGGGTGGGCAGCTACTTTTCTAATGTCAAAGGGATTTTGTTATCACTCTCCCAAAGTGCTATATTATGAGCCTCAGTGAGCTCTAGCCTTAGCTCATGTTTCCTTTCTTCGTTCGGGCTTGAGTTGTGGTTTTTGGGCAAGTTTACCGTCCTGGGCCACATGGCTTGACTATTAAAAGGTCGAAGCCACACAACAAGAGACTGATCACACAGCCACCCCTCAACAGGAATCATCTCATCTCGTTTACAGCACAGTGGGTGGCTTTCACGGTGTTACGCTCAGAAATGTGACCTGGCCAACAGTGACTGCTTGAAACATACATAAGACGCAGTGAGAGTTGGCGTTCCATCGTGCCCACTGAAAGATTTGTTTTGAGATGCAAATTTTTCATTAAGTCTCGTTACACCTCACTTTTCCTGACAGCGTTGTCACATGGCTGAGTGCCACTCACACACCGTTCAGCCTAATGATGTTGCCGTTAATGAGGCAGTGTTTGATGACACACTGCTCAACATCTATTGAATGTGAACACACAACACATGCAGTTTATAGACATGGTATGAAAACAGAAACATTAAAAAAATTTTATTTTAGATATCATGTATTTTTATTAAGTCAAGTTTATTAGCATATTTCAGCAACAAGGCAGTTCAAAGGGCTTTACATGTTGAAAACATTAACAACAAACAGGAAACATTGCATCGCAGAGGCAAAATATGAAAACTTGGAACACAAAGTAAAGCTAAAGATGTTCCAATTTTTTTAAAATCATAGGCTACTTTTTAACCTTGATTAAAAAAACAAAACTCTGTTTCAGCAGTTTTGCAGTTTTATGGAATTGTGTTCCAGATTAGAAGAGCATAAAATCTGAATGCTGCTTCTTTTTATATTTGGTTCCGATTCTGGGAATGGAGCGTAGTGTTGAACCAGAAAACCTGATTATTCTGGAGAATTAAAAGGCTCTATAACCGGTATCTGATAAATGTTGGTGCTCAGCTATTCAGTGATATATAAGCAAACAAAAGTATTGTAAAGTCAATCTTTTGAGCTACAGGAAGCCAGTGTAAGGACTTTAGAACTGGGATGATGTGCTCTATTTTATTAGTTTCACTGAGCAGCATTATGGATTAGTTGCATGTCTGATTGACTTTTCAGGTGGGTTTGTGAAGACACTGTAGCAGTAATCAATGTGACTGAAGATACATGCATGAATGAGTTTATCAAGATCTTGTTGGGACATTATTCCTTTAGTCCTGGAAATATTCTTCAGGTGTTAGAAGACTGACTTTGTAATGTTCTCTGAAGGTTCAGATTTGAGTCCATCACTATTCCCAGATTCTAGGCCTGACTAGTAGATTCTAGCTGTAATAGCTGTTTGTGGAATCTTGATTGTAACTGTTTTGATTTAAAAATAATTGCTTCGATTTATTTTCTCTTCACCTGGGGAATGTTATGCCACATCTATTCATTGATTTGTTCTAAGCGTCAGCTCAATGATTGCTTGAATGGGCTCATAGTCACCTGGTGAAACTGTGACGTAGAGCTGTAGAAAAGGGTAATTATGGTAACTTATTTTATCATTTCCTATAATCTGAGCTAGTTTGGGCATGTAGATATCATAGAAAATGAACCCCAGGATGGAACCTCAGGGTGCCCTGCATATGTGCTTACATTTTAATGTTTTTTAGGGTTTATTCTGAGAGGAAAAAAGCACTGTATATGTCATTAAGCTGAATGTCTACCTAAGTTTTTTTTTTAAATCTGGAAATCAAAAAATATATTTAGTTGTCATTAATTACACCCTTGTCCCTTAGTGGGGTCAGGAGGGGTGCTGGTGCCTATCCCAGGTAATGTTCCGGGCAACAGGCAGGGTACAACCTGAACAGGTCGCCAGTCTGTCGCAGGGCAACACAGAAACAGACAGGACACACAACCATGCACACACACATTCACACCTAGAGAGAATATAGAGACCAATATACCTAACAGTCATGTTTTTGGACTGTGGGAGGAAGCCGGAGAACCCGGAGAGAACCCATGCGTGCACAGGGAGAACATGAAAACTCTGTGCAGAAAGGCCGGGAATCGAACCCAGGACCTTCTTGCTGCAAGGCAACAGCTCTACCAACTGCACCACTGTGCAGCCCACAAAGATACATAATATGAAGATTTTCTTTCAGTATAATTAAAAACTTTTCACATTTCACAGAAACACTCAGTCTGTTCTATGCCTTAGTCCAGTGCTGTAATTTGCAATTGCAAGATAGAGTAGTCCGAATCAGCTGTACTGTTGCTGACATTCATGCCCTATTTTTGTGAAGCTAGTAATGTCACTTACTAGTCTCCTACATCAGAATTACTACCAATTTTTAACAAACTATATTTTTTTCATACAGTCTGCATGATACAGAAAACTATAGCTTTTGTGTCATGCAAAAAACTAGTTTAACTAGTGTTTGGTTTTCAGAATCCAAAGCTGAAGGTATCATAAAACCACCTAAATAGAGTATAAAGGAATCTAGAATAACAAGCAGTGCAATGTGCCAACTCTGGACTACACGCATTAAGTTCCTGCAAACAGATTTGTGAATTTATCTATAAGTGTCAGAGTTTCATCAATTCAATATCTGCAGCAGTACAATGATTCAGCCTTAGTCAAAGAAAACATTCACCAGGCGTCAACCTCGCTACACTTGTCCATGCAGATTTCCAAAATCAGGGACATCCTTTCACATACCTGCTGTTTTCTCCCAAAAATAACCTGACACAAAGTGATGACGCGGATCATCTCAAGACTTTCCCTACAAGCCCATTTCTAGCCGGTAGCTGAGGTAGTTGTAATTTACACGGCAGGTTTCTGGATCTCAGTCATGCTGAAAGTGACTCCCTGTGAGATGCGTGTGCACGCAGACACACAGAGTATTATGATGTTACAACATGGTGACTTGGCTGACTACCAGAGCTGAGCATTATCCCTAAAAGTGCCACATCACTGAAAAAGGCATCAGGTTTTCTTTCTCTGCAGCTATGGGGAATAATTAAATCTGGTGCATATGTTGCCACTAAGTGTTTAATTATACCAGCCTTTAACTCATAGGCATGACTCTTAAGTGCAAAATAATTTTAGAAGACTCTATTATGGAGTTTTTAGTGGAAAGGCTGAGTTATGTTCCTGTGTGGATGCAGGTTTAAGATTCTATAGATTGATTTGGCTTTCCTGAAGCAGTCTGTTTTGTCTCCTGTCAGTTTTTCATACTTGTGTCTTGGTCAGCTGTCAACTAGAGATTTCAATTAGCCGATTTGTGAGAGACAAACTGGCCAAATTATATGGTCCACTTTGTGGGGTTTTGCAATAAGAGGTTTTAGAGATAGTTACTGAAAAGTGAGCAAAAATGACCACCTCTTCTCAATTCAGCTTCCATTCCCCAAACCCAGCTTTTTTGTCTTCTGATCGTCACTCTAGCACTGTTTTTCTCTTGCTTTTAGTGTTCTATGACAAACCTCTCTGCCTCTCAGTATCTCCACGCTTACAAAGCTTTTAAACATTGATAGTGCCTGCAGAGGGCACAAATTTCCACGTGGGAGGACAGTTGGTGACCTCAGGTGATTTTGAGCACCTGGCTCTCAGAGGAGATGCGTGAGGAACGACTCTGCAGTTTCTGCTTTGCTTTTAGATGGCGTGTACTGCAGACCCACTTTCTCCGACTGCTGATGAATTCTTTTTCTTCTCACCAGTCCCAGATGTGCCTTTGATCATTGTCTATTTTTTACAGTCTTTCATTGTCACCAAGAAGCAAAACTAGCACAATGCATCAAGAGAAGCTGTATTTTGCAGCAAAGAATTCTGATAGAAAATACTCTTTTAGTGACTGCATCTTAAATTTATCTCGGATGTCTGACACAAGCTTTGCAAACAAACATTTTCATCTTGATTTTCTCGGTCTGCCTGCATTTGTCACTGGTTTGAAACATAATAGACAACACATCATGGTTTAATGAGAATGGCAGACAGGCAAATTTAGAATTTCTCCAGTATAATTAGAAATCATGGGATTCTGTTGATGGTTTTTCTGTGTTGGGCATGCAACCATGGGCCTTTATGTCTTTGGTTACCCAAAAAATGTAATGACATTCTGTGTTCCAAAAGCTACCGTTTTATTTTTCTAAGGATGCATTTTATCGTGCCTCATTTGGTCTGAGAACACTTAACACTCTCAATTAGTTTGTCTTTTTTACCATTATTTTATTGATTCAGCAGACCAAATAACTGAGTGATCCTCACCAGCAACCAGTTACCAGCTTAACTTGGTGAAGCTGCACATTGCAACTTGTGCCAAGCACTGATTTAGACATCAAAAGCCCATCTCTATATCCTGTTAAACTAAAGCAGCACAGCCATGTGAGAGAGGTCAAGCGTGACATTAGTTTCCCAAATTCCCTGAATTTGTTGGGTTTTAAAGGATTACTAAAAGAGTATGTGGCTTAGCGACGCTGTACCATTTCCAGATTTTGCTGTTGTAATGGCTGATCTTTTTTAAGCCTGTTTTGAATCTGTTTATGGACTTAAATGTGTTGCAATTTACAACACCACAGTATATTAGGTGGAAGAGAGAAAGTTAGTTAACCAACTCCTATTGTGAATGAGAAAAGAAATGAAAATTTAGCACCATCTCCCCTGACAATTTTCTTGGAACAAAGAATTTAAGATTAACAGCAAAAATAATTTCCATCCAGCTGAATAAATTGTAATTACTGTAGATATATTTTTCTTTCAGCTGTTGGAAATAAATCAGCTTGCCAGGTAACAGTAGGTACACAGAAACATTATCTTTCATAGAAGCTGTAATAAAGGTTCAGAGAAGAATTTAATAACACCTTTTAATTGCGATCACTAACTCCTTCTCATTAGTAGTTACTGAAAAATTTATGGATTTCACATCTAGGCATCAGTTGGTAATTAAGAGCTGTGCAGGGACTGGCACAACTAACAGGCCTCAGGTTATGAATGTTCCAACATTAGTTTGGGGATTCAGTAAATTCAAAGTTGTGTTTGAGTTTTAGAGAAAATTGTCAACATGTTCTGTTGAGTGAAGATTTGTCACACAGTAACAACTTTATAAATTGAAAAGTCAAAAGTTGCTCATAGCATAATTTTTATTAATTCGTTTTACAGTCAAAACTAAAAGCAAAACTACTACTACTGCTTCTCAGTCTAACGATCCTAAGAATGGTTTATAGGCATCAAATTGCGAAGTCAGATTTTTTTTTAAGTATTTTTTTTTCTTATAACAATTGAAGTTAACACAATTGATTGTGCAATGAAATGTGCCTGAAAAATACACAATACCCACCTCCAGGTCCCATTAACGTTTTTCACTAGGACTTTTTTCTTGACAAAATAACACAATGTTTTGCAAAATTGTGAACACACAAAAAAATGTGATTTTCAATTTTGTCTTTACATGCAAAAATCAGAAAAGTGTAGTGTGCATTTGTATTCAGCCTCTTTTACTCTTTTTTGCCTAAATAAAATTTACTTGCTTCAAGAAATCAGAGTTCATCTGTTTATATTATAATCTCAGTTTAAATACCACTGCTCTGTTACATTTTTAATGGTATTTTGTATAATGTTAGTGAGAAAAGCATCATGATCCTCAAAAACACACCAGACATGTTAAGGATTAAGATGTGAATATGTTTATTGTCGAGTACATTTATTAAAAACATATTCAATGAACATCTAAATGACAGAAATACTAGTATGACCCAACTACAATGCTCAGCTGGGAAAATATGACATCAGAACAACTAGTAGTTGTTCAGTCTACAAATCTTTTACTTTTATTGAAGAGTGCCAAGATCCTTTGATTGTTAAGAGAAAGCCATAATAGGTTCTCTATTCAGTCGCTGCATGTCATGTTGAGGACACAGCCAACATGTGGAAGATGCTCAGATGAGATCAAACAATGTAGCTTCTTACCCTACATTCAAAACTCTATGTGCGTTGGAAAAACACCCTTAAAATTGTTCTCCCCTTAAAACATGGTTGTGACTGATCAGAGTTTAAGAATTTGGCTAAATATAGGTCAATGCTCAAAGAGAGCCTGTTGGAGGATTTTATATACTTTTACAGGGCTGGCAGAGGTTTACCCATCACCAGGGCAACAAGCCTAAACATACAGCCAGCGATACAAAGGTATAACATAGATCAAGGCATATTCAAGTGTTGGAATTACCAAGTCTAAATCCACATAAGAATCTGTGACAAGATTTCTAAATTCATGTTTATATGTAAGAAGAAAGATGTAAATGTGCAAAACTGATAGAGACCAAAGACTTGCAGCGGCAAGAGGAGAAATATGTGGATCTACAATGCATTGACTCAGGAACTGCATATATGCCACACTTTTCAGATTTCTCTTTGGTTAAAAGCAATGGAAACTATACATTATTTTCCTCTGACACGTCACAATTATGCTCTGTATTGTGGTATTCAGTTGCCAAAAACGCCTTATAATGTTTGCTGAATTGTATGTATGTTTCATGATGTAAAATAAAAATAACTACAGGATGTCTTATCACTTTTACAAAAAGCTACTGCAATTTCATAATTATGCTACTACAACTGAGATTTACTGAATCTGAAACATTCACAGTTTAAAATCTTACTAAGATTAAAACTGATCTATAGTCAATATGCTTCTTGATGTTAGCAGAGCCTTTTTTTAAACTGAGTGCCATTGGCTAAGTTTTGAACCTATGAGATTAATTTGTCAAACTTATACAAAGCATATAAAGCAGAGTCTTTTTTTTTTCATTCTTTCTCTTCAGGACTTTTTCCTCCAATGAAAACATGGCCTCAGTATAATCCTTACTTATTGTTCCCATGGTAACAACACATTGAAGGGGCAAGCTTATCTCTCTTCCAGGTCTTAGTGGATATGAGGTCCACAAGCCTTTTCAAATAAATCATGTAAACATAAACTGCTCTTTAAAAAAAAAAAAATATATATATATATATATATCTATATCTATATATATATATCTATCTATATATATATATATATATATATATATATATATATATATATAGATAGATATATATATATAGATATATAAAGAAGCCATGCTTCTTTCTTTAAATACACCCACACTTGCCAGTAGATGTTTTTCTGCTTTTTTATTTGGGCACATCTTACTGTCGCTGCTGTAGGTGTCATTGGCAAGAACATTTTCCACTTTTCCTTCAATTTCTTCATCTTTCCATGAAGACATAAATGTCTTTAACATGAGGATTATTATCAAAAAAAGTAAGGAAATGCTTCAGCTGGCTAACATAAAAACAAACAACAAAAAAAATGGAACAGATGTTATTCTGTCAATGTAAATAAACAGATTTTAGACAAAATTAAGGAAAAAAATGAAAATCATTTATTCTAATTTAATACAAAAATACATAAGTAGTATTTACTCCTCACAGAAATTGCTTAGGTTGTTTAGTTTTATTTTACAACATGGAAGTCACCTTCTTTTATGCTGAGCAGATGTCTATATTTACATCTCATCACAACTGTGAAATCAAATTACTCAAAGAATCAGTCATTCAGCATTACGTCCATTAACAGTAATGGAAGCCCTGTTGGATGTAAAAGACACATGTTCAGTAGAAGTTAGCAGACATGATAAGGTTTACATAAATACTTTTAGTAAACTGCAATAAATTGTTCTATTAATTGTGATTCCCTGCTAGGTGTGAAAGTACTACCTTACTCTGAATTTCCTTCTACTGCTTGAAAACAAATCATTGACATGTTAATCCCACAAACTGAGTTTCCATTTCTACAGGATTCTTGGCATAAAATAATTACTTCACTGCACACTGAAATAAAATTCATCAAACTGTCAGCGAATTAGTTCACATACATAGATAAATATTACCTATCTATTTCTGCAGATTTTTATTAAAACCACACAGTTTTGTCCGAGAGAAGAGCAAACCAACATAAATGGCTCAGTCAGTGTTAGCGAAGGTGTTCTCACCTACAGCTATTACCCACTGTTACTAGCGAAGTTTAAAGGTGACACATATGTTAATCCATTTAACAACATCACATTTGTTCCTTTCCCAAAAACTGCCTGCTCATCCTTTAACTTGAAAGGAACAGAGAGGAAAAATAAGTTGGTTTTCTTTCCAGTAAGAAAGGCAAAACGGCTACAGAAGTTTTTCAACAGTGTAGACAATTAATATTGAATATCATAATAGGGAAACCAAAGAAGTTTAAAATGTAAAATCTGTATAAAAACAATCATAATAGTGTTTGAAGTTACTCTTCTGTTGTACTAGTAAAACACAACATATAAATATTTTTTTTTTGTTTTGCTGCGATCATATAATCTCAAAGGGCTGCATTGTTTTGCTTGAATAGCTGTCGTTTTTATGCCTCAATTGCTGTGTGAACAATCCATTACTTGGTCAAATACAATGTTTTCAAAAAGAAGACAAGCATCCATATTTAATGATATTGTTTGTATCTGAGTCTGTTGTTCTCTCTTGAGTGCCATTCCGTCTTGTGAGTTACACCGGTAGAACCGAATCCTCCCAGTTCAAATGTAATTTTTATGTGACAATGCGTGAAAATCTGTTCTTTAATGTTGCAGACTGATTAACCTGGTAAACGTCAGACAAAGCTGGATGGCTGCCTCACAAATCTGACATGAAGACATCAATAATTCAGTTACTGGTGAGCTGCAAGCCAAAAGCAGAAGAAGAATTGTTGCGTTCTTTGTTTAGTTGTAGCTACAGTACATAAAATCTGATTTTGTGCAGGGAACATCAAACTTTACGACAAATCCACTTCAGAGCCACAGGGGTGATAATGCACAAAGTCACATAAAGAAGACAAAGTCTTTTTTTCTACTTTTTTCTTAGCAGTTGTGTTTCTAATGATACTTTAACAGTAATGTGAGGTTAAAGATGGTTTCACAGGAAGATTTAAGAGCATTGAATAATTCTATGTGGCAACATGAAAAGTAAATAATATTTTATATCTGTATATCTTTAAGCAAAACAGCCATCTGAGTCTGCACATTAATATTTAAATGATCATCACTTCCTGTTCCAACAGTCAGGGTTCATTAGTTTTATCAGGATCAGTCCTCCAGCCATTAGTTTGCTGCTTATTGGCCAATCTGTTCAATCTTTTTAAAAACTGTTGCTTGCCCCGAGTTGTTGTCTGGTCAGATTTGGATTTCCATCAGCTAATTATTATCTGTTTAGTTATTTTCCCCATTTTATGAACTTAGAAATCCGGGGAAATAGGATACAAACATTGTGACAGTCATTAACAAGCGTAATAAAGCATAAAAATAGAAGCTGTATTATAACAAACAATTTTAACTGTGTGAGCCGTTAATACGTGGAATATGTGAAATTCTTTACATAAGGACTTGAAACTGATTCATTTCTGTATTAAGACTGAAGCAGTTTCTTAAAGAAGATCAATCTTGTAGTCATGGTAAACAACCTGCCCATAACGATTTCATGATGTTTCTTGTTTCATTGTGGTCTGTTTTAAGCTAATTTTAGGATTTATGTTTTTTATGATATTGTAACTTGCTATATTATTTTGCTGTCTTTTAAACTGTTTTATGCTAAGGCCATCTGGGGCCAAGAACTCCAAATTAGCTAACTTAAACTAAATAATTGTCCCCATGCAAATAAGCAAGAAAAATAGGAAGAAAAAAAATGTGACACGTTTTTCTGTAATTGAAAGTATAAACAAAACCTAACCCTGCCAGCATTACTAATATCAATCATAATCATCATTATGATTATTATCTAAAAACATTAATTCATTACATTTATATAGGAAGATTACTCACATCTCAAAATGTATTTTCTGTTTTATATCTATCAAAAAGACCAACTTTGGCAGCACGAGGTCCTTATTAAAGAGAAGTCCCCCCTCGCCACCCAGTGGGGTCAAGACAGATCAGCTCTCGCTGTGATATGTACAACCCCTTAACTGTAAAATGCACTGAGCAGAAAACACGATAGTATTTGAGGCAGTAAAGGTCAAACGTTTTGAATTGAGCTAACTGATGTAATGCACTCAGTCTTAAACTCTTAATGTTACGTGAGAAACTCAGCCTTTGCAAGCACATTGACAGTGCAGCGGACTAATTGCTTGAAAATAGGAGTGACCTGATAACCTAACATCTCTTAAATCAGTCTGAGGCAGAGTTATATTTAATTGGCTGCAGTGAGGTTTTAGGCCTTGATCCATGCTGTACGTTCGATAGCATTTAACTACAATGACTTACATTTGCTTCCTATTTTCCTTCACAACATATCACAAGGCCACCCTATCAAGAAAGCTATCAAAACACTTCTGCCTATGAGGGTAATAGCCTCGCCATCTTCTTTTGTGGAACCTTTGAAAGAGCTGTACTCTGAGGGAATGACAGCCGTTTAGACAAGATTTATTTAAAATTTATTCCAGTGTTAAGGTACAACAGCAGTTCATGCAGGTTCACAGAAGAAAAAGGCAGAATAACCCAGGAGTCAGTCAGGTAAAGACAGACTGACAACATTCTCAAGTCGCTCATATGGAAGAAAAAACCCCACAAATATTTGTATTTTCATATCTGTGCCATGTCTTGACAAATCTAAAAATATTCCCGTTTTGTTTATGGTAAGCAGAACAAGCATGGTATTTCAGAACGCTATTCCCTGAAGAAATCCTGAGTGAGTTGATCAGTCTCAGTTGGCTGCTGTTCTAAATGACAAAAAATCTCCATGACGTGCAGTCAACCCGCTGAAATAACTTGCCATTGAATACAAGTAATGTGAAAGACTAGTTCTGGCACAGCATTCCTTACCTTTATAACACGGTTAACAAGAGAAAGATGCATATCTTACACTCAGATGACAAAGGAGGAAGGTTGCCGTCAGCAGATCTGACGGTAAAGAATGTATCTCCAGCTGGCTATATTTGTTGAAAAGTTGTCAATGTGAATACAACCCTAATCTGATAAGGAAGAACGGTACACTAAGGAAGAACGGTACACTCATGCACTTTGTAAAGGAAGTTGAAAAGGGATAGGTATGTCGGAGCATAAAAGCACAATCCGTCAAAATACTGTCTCATTTTACAGACTCGCATATTGCTTGTTGAAAATATGCTCTACACACAAAAATATTTTTTTTTAACAAACATATATATTTTTTTTTCTACATAAACAAACATAACTTGAATGTCACATGAAGACCATAACCACAGTAGTCTACAACTACAAAAGACATGCCCTGCTATGTGTGTTAGCTACAAGTGAATAGTTTTAGTGACCTGTCAGTTTTAAAAGGTCAGAAAAGTTATAAAGGTAAAAGCAAGTAACTTTAGCACTCAATGCTAAATTTAATCATCATCACGGTAAGAATTTTTCCTCAATAGTTGTATGGGGGTCAATGTTTATATGTAGCTGACCTACATGCATTTACCTCAGTAAACTGAGTTCTTATAATGTTTGTGAATTTCTCTCATTTTTATGTAATGTATGCTACCTGTATAGGCTAAAATGAGTCATATTCACAGAGCTCACATCTATACTTTGGAGATGTCACCATGAACTACTATGGCAGACCCCTCAACTGCAACAATACCTGATCACTACCCTGTACTACATCCACAAATCACCCAGCGTGGAAAAAGAGTGAGATGTTTCACTAAATAGTAAAGCTATTGTTTAATAATTCAATCTCAACCATTGTTCTGGGGAAATTTAAATGAGAGCAAAATCAATATTCTTCTTTTTTAACTCACATTTCCATCATTGTGGAATTGTATTTATCACTTTCCTAATTGCATTAGGAAAGTGATAAATAATATGATTATTTTATAATTAATAAAATAACAGCTAATAAATAACTTAAAATTAATAAACATTCATCTTGTGTATTCTATTTATTCTGATCCTTTAAAACAGTGTTTTGATGCATCTCACTGGCCGTCTTGTTTCTATAGAACATTATTAAATGAACACTAACTGATTGAATAAAAACTAAACGGGGATTTTAACCTTTATTACAGTTACAAATACTTTTTGGCTTTGGAATTAGAGGACAAAAATACCGTATCAATATTTATCATCATAATGTTGAGTGCAATGAAATTAAAGAATTTGAAAACAGTATTTATTTTAGACAATGGATAAGGTCTCCTTGAGCTATTTATTGAATAAAACATTCAAAAACATCAAATAAAATCCCACTCTTACCTGGAAAGTATTTTTCTTTCTTTTAGAAGATAAGTGCATCAAAATAAAGATATGGAAAGAAAGTGAATTTTTCTTGGGTCTCTAACAATATTTACCTATTTCCACTATTGCAAACAACTTGGTGCATTGCCATTACCCTGTGGTAGCAAAAGTGGTATGTTTATTACAAGGTGGTTGCTAGTCTTTATTTACACAGCACTTTTATATACAACAAGGTCAACACAAAGTGGGACAAAAGAAGAGTCTATGAAAAAAGGAAACTAAAGAAAAATACGTATTCAGCTGAAGTTAGAAAATAGAAGTGAGAGCTTGAAAAAAATTACTTCAATTCATAACGATAATTAACAGGACACTAGAAATAAACAATAAATCTGTGAAACATTTTGAAAAATCATAAAAATTTAATTAAATCTAATAATAAATAATACGTAGGAAAGCAAAATGAAAATAATTAATTAAAATCCACATTCAATAAAAAAAGTATGAAAGTTCATTAATCACAGCAAAACAAAATAAGTAAGAGCAGTGAATAAAGATATTTGAAATCCATGCAAAACTGAATAAAGAAGATAAGTTGTAGCTTTTCTCTTGTCCCAAATTTTTAATTTTGAAATAATTTTAGAAATAATATCATAATATCTGAAACAATAATAAAATTAATGTAATGCTTCTTAAATACAATTTAAAAAATCAAGAATTCACATCTTGTCACTGGTCAAAGCTGAAGTATGTAACTTCAGTATGTGCAAAAAAAAAGCATTTTGCTAAAACTCTAACAATGTCCTGACAGTATATTCTGTGACAGATATTCTGTGAAGAAATAAATCTGTGTTGCCTTCTTCCTGGGGGTCCAGCAGCCATCTGTAGAAATACACAGCTCAATCAGAAACAGCCATGAGGAGGTCTTACCGCGGTCGATAATCCTCATGTATGTGCTGCTCACACCACCTCTAGCCTTCTGACACTTTTTGTTAATGTTACATACTGCAGGTTTAAGTAATTTTGAAAAGAATTTTCTCATATAACTATTATAAAACAGAGACAAATAACCTGGTGTAGGGTGACTGCTTACAGCAGTGTGCGTTGTCAAATGAAGCACTAAACTTAAAACATATTTACAGTCATTAACAGGACACTAGAAGTAAACAATAAATCTGTGAAACATTTTTAAAAATGTTCAAAAATTTAATTAAATCTAATGTTCATAAATAATACTTAAGAAAGCGGAATGAAAATAATTAATTAAAATCCACATCCCGGGGGGACGGGAATTTTAAACCACATTTTACGTTACATTTGACTGTAACTTTGCCGACCCCACCCCCCTCCAAAAAATTGCTCTTAAAAAATTTCCCTGTTTATGGTCCTCCCCCAATAATGAGATGTGATTTACACCCTTGTTTACAGTAGTGAAAGTAGGTCTAGATAAAATGAAGAAAATGCTTCGGCAAAAGCAATTAAGTCAATGACTTATTGGTTAATTAGAAAATATAGACCTGGGAAGTAATTTCAGGTCTGGATTTATGTAGATATTACTGTGTCTTTATTAAAATGTACACACGCGTACCGGCAGACGAGACTGTCAGCTTTGGGGCAAGGAGTTTAGCTCAGCTGTATTAGCTTCCATTGTGATTTGTGTGTGTGTGTGGGTGTGGGCGTGGGTGTGTGTGTGTGTGTGTGGGGGGGGGGGGGGGGGGGTGTTGCTGCTGCTTCAGTTAAAATGGCCATAAGGAACAACACTGATACGTCTTGACAGGTATTCAGAGCCACTTCAAAACTATTTCTGTAACAGACAGTGGTGTTGACTTTCGGGGTTTGCACACTTCTCATTCCGGCTGAGATAAAATGTCAATGTTTTACGCAGATTCAGCGCATGGGGATGTGTATGCAGCTCACAGCCATGTGCTCCTCTGTCACGGTCAGGGCAAATGACAGCCAGACGGGACTCTCTGTCACATCAGCTTGCAGCAGAGGTGGAGGATTGTCTGGGGCCAATAAACACGCACTTGAAAACACTGCAATAGAGTGTCATATCATCAAAACACTATGCCTGCAAGGAAATGTGATGTCTTTAAAGCAACAGGGAATGCATTTAGACAATATGTATTATGGTCTAAATAAAACATTTTTGTATGCTTTAAAATGGAGGAATTGTACGGCCTTTAGCGTTTCTTCTAAGTAAAGTAAATTGTCATGAAACAAACCTTAAAGCATCAAATTGACCAATAAAAAGCTTATGACAATGCATTTTTGTATAAGCATCTAAAACAACATTACTGACAGACAGCCCACTGGCTATACTATTAAATCTTAATATGGTGTATCACTAAAGGAAAATATTTTTGGCAACCGGTCGCCCTAACAGTTGTAGAAACTGCCACATTATTCACACCATCAACAGCATTCTTTATTGTAAAGGAATGACAACATTAGCTAATATTACCTATCAATACTGGTAACTGATCACTTTGGAACAAGTTCAGGCAATATGCAGCTAATATGCATAAATGCATGAATTTACTGTGGAATGTTTTTTAAATATTAACCTTAGATTGTCATAATCAATCTTTAGAACATGTGTGAAACCGTGAAACGCAGAATAGTGCCATCCATAAATGTTACAGTGTGAGAATTCTAGATCCAAATAAACCATTCAGTTTGCTTCTATTTCTGAGCAGGTGTAAATATCTTGATATGGTCTAACAACAAAATAAACCTCTGCACCATATTCACAGGAACACGCAGCAGCAGCATTATTCGGTCAGAATCCGGTGATTCTGTACCATCTTAGTAAATAATATATATTTTGTTCCACCTTAGCAATACCTGATGCAAATAATTGGTTTTTGTGACATATATCATGTACAGATCATATCAAGACCAAAAAGTAATTTTTTTTTTATTTAAAAGCTGTATTTGTATGTGCAGTCTCAAACTATTACATTGCTATGGTTGATTTTCATTTGATTGTTTTTGGGGGGGGTTTTACAATCTTTTGAGAGACGCTATAATTCACCTAAACTTTAATGCACTATATTGAGTGTAGAACTGCCTGAGCTGAACGCATTGCTTTTTATTTAGTATAAGACGTATTTGGGATGAGTGAGCAACCATAATCCCCCAGTTAATGGTAAGGAAAATCATGATGCAGGAATGTCTGGAGTGTTGGTGTTTATTTGCTGAGAGATATGATCCATCTGATTTCTCTGAAACTTCACCTCATGTCAAGGTGTTCGTTCAGTCATGACTCAGCACAATGGGGCGCATGTCTAAAAGCAGATTGGTGCAAAACATTTAGTCAACTATTTCTATAATAATAATAATAATAATAATAATGTAAGAACATCCATATTGTACTTCACCAACAGCTGTTCAGGTGATAGCTGTTATTATGGGTAGGCTATGTTGCAATACAGTAATCAAATCACCTTAATAAATGTTTGATTTGATTAGCTGCATGTCAGGCACAAGAAAAAAACTGATCTTTGGGAAAAAAATGAACCTTTAAGAGACACAAATTACCAGCTTCTTCTGGCACTTTCAGAGATAAAGCATTTGTTTAACACCTGCCGACACTTTAGCACTAACCCTAACCTTAAGCTTCACATAAACCTCACAAAGCTTTGCTGAGAAGGAAACGCACCTAATAGCCTTCAAGAAAATCTTTGTAATGCCAGTCAAATTAAACTTTACTTTCCCTTTAAGCACTTAAACAACATGAATAATTACAAGTTTCAATGAAAACGTCCAGGACTGTGGTCATGAGATTGGTGCCTGTCACAAACTGCACATTAAATTGTCATGAATAAAGAGCTGCTCAAATGGCTTTGTGCTTCATCTTTTTTAATTATATAAATCTCTCACAGATTTCATCATTCTGTCCCAGAAATGTCTCAAGCGGTTGAAACAAAGCCCTTGTTTCCCTTTTCTTACTGCACACTGCAGATCTGTTTAAGAAATGAGGCATGTAAAAGAACAACAATTGTTTGCAAAAAGTCATTATCATTATTATGCATCATAATTTTTTGGACATTTACAATAAGTGAAAACAACAACAAATATATGCATACGAGGCTTATCTGAATTTTCCCTAACAGGCCCGGGGCCGGTCAGTTCAGGATTTTTATTTGAGAGCTGACAAATAATGAACATGCAGAGAGAGAATAAAGCATTCTCTAATAGCCTTCTGTCTCAGTGAGGTAAAAGTCAATGCGGAGACAATTTATAATGAGGCAATCATCAGGTGAAGTCTGCAATAATATTGTTTCTCATAATAAATCCTGAAATTCTCCTGGCTCAGAAACCTTATGCCCCTGAAAATCAGTCGCTGCTCTTCCTCAGCTTGTTAAAACTAGAAAAATACGCTGCATTCCAGGGCAGCTGATGAATATTAAAATATATTATCTAAATTGCTGAGGTTTTTAACACCATGTTCATATTAAGAGGATTAATGGAGAAAATTTGTCCAGACAGGTTTTTAACCACCCAGAAACAGAAACTGTCCACTAAAAACATACATAATCCTGCACCCATTTCACTTTATCTGAGATTATCTGTGCTGAAAGCATTCTTAGTTTCATAGGTTCCATAACTTCCAAGCAGTTCGAATGGCCGTCAGCTGATAGTTGCACTTTGAAAACTGGATGCAATAATCCAAGTGGTACGTGTTGCTGATAACACCAGCATCTGTCCAGAAAGATGACACAACTTAATGAAGATCCATGCAAATGTACTAAGATGTAGCAAAAACTGTGGCAAATCGCTTGGATCTCTTAAACGTGCAACAGATGTTTTAAAATTTAAAATTGACAATGGCTACAAAACATACACCGGATTGCTAAATATCACAGATTATATATTTTCAGAGGGCTTCCAAATGTGCTTTAGAGATTGAGCTCAACTTTTCTATGTTTATTTTCTATCTTTCTGTCTTTTTGGTCAGTTCACATTTTGCTGATTTCATCTACTGTATTTTTGCTAAGAAATTGTAATCTCTTTGCTTTCTGCTTCCACTTTTGCCCCTGTGCCACAATTTCCTTGGAATTTAAATACTTTTAATGGCATTCTGAGAAAAACCATGATTTTATTGTTATTTCCTGAAAATTTTGTATATATTCCATTGACTGTTTTTAATCAGCATTTGGGTCAAAACTTTTATGAGCAACCTCAAACTAATACCATTAGTCACAGAACCAATTTCTGCATTTGTTTTATATCAGAGGAAACAGCCTGAAGGTATTGTTTTCTGCAGGTCATGACTATTGTGCAGGCAAGCGCTGACAGAAACAGATTTTAGGGAAGGAAGACCTAATACAGTACGGAAACAATCGAGAAATAAGCAGTGAAAGTGTACAGTGGGGACCAGTGTTGCAATTTTCTCTGAGTCTGCATTGCCTATTCCCAGTTTATCCCAAATATTGCTTCAAACAGATGTAAATAAACAGAGATGACAGTTTTCTTTAACGCATTTTTAGCTTTCGAGTGACAGAATCTCTCGAGATTTCCTCTAATGAAGCGATTTTTCTATTTCCTTTAACACTTATCACTTAAGTAGATTGTTATTGAAGAATTTAGAGATATAATATATCATGTTATGAGCGACAACTGAGTATTACAATACATGTCTGCTACAAAGAGCTTTTGTTCCCTGTTTCTGTAAGCTCTCAAATAAAACGTGGGGCTCTCTGCTTTATGACTGCTTTTATGAGAATATATTGCTTGTATGTACAAGAGTCGTTAGGAAATTAATTTATTGTGTAACATTACACACCCCAGTGTCCTATTCAATTTATGAGCTAGGAATGATTGTGAAATTAGATTCTTCAAATGAGCTGAGCTTTTATTTTATGAAAAGGGAGAGTCCATATTCACTGGAGCGCAACATGAAGAGTTCAAGGATTGGTCAGATTGGTGTTTATACCGGGACTGTTTTATGCGGATGATAAATCGGTAAACAGCTCGGAGGGTTTAATGATGTATAGAGGCACAAAAATCAGTGAACTGAAGGAAAGCTGAATATCAACAATACAAGTGTACAAGGTTTTTTATTTCAGTTTTAGAAAATGGTGTTGAATTAAAGCGATCCCAACACTTGACATGCCATATTTTTTATGTAAATGGGATGTCTGAAACGTTTTTTTGTTTGCTTTTATCTTCATGCGCTAAGACTGGTTGAAGAATATATCTTTGGTTAAGGGTATTTTCAATAGAAGAGTCCCTGCACAAGAGAAGAAGAAGCTCAGAATAGCTGCAGTGCAGTTTGCTCTGCCAAATCATCTGATCACAAGACTTAATTGAATACTGATGTGAAATGCAGAAGGCTGGAAATACAACCCCTGGCAAAAAGTATGGACTCACCAGTCTTGGATGAGCACTCATTCAGACATTTCATGCTGTAAAACAAACTCAGATCAAAAACATGATACAATATTAAGGTCGTTCCAAAGTGCAACTTGTTGGCCTTCAGGAACACTCAAAGAAATGAAGAGAAACTATTGTGGGAGTCAGTGAATGATACTGTAATTGACCAAACACAGGGGAATAAATATGGAATCACTCAATTCTGAGGAAAAAAGTATGGAATCATGAAAAACGCATAAACAAAAGACCATTCAACATACATCACTAGTATTTAGTTGCACCACCTTTGGCTTTTATAACAGCTTTCAGTCTGTGAGGCATGGACTTGATGAGTGACAAACAGTATTCTGCATCAATTTGGTGCCAACTCTCTTTGATAGCAGTTGCCAGATCAGCTTTGCTGGTTGGACCCTTCTTGTGGACCATTTTTTTCAATCTCCACCACAGGTTTTCAATTGGGTTGAGATCTGGACTATTTGCAGGCCATGACATCGACTGAATGTGTCTTTCTTCAAGGAATGCCTTCACTGTTTTTGCCCGATGGCACGATGCATTGTCATCTTGGAAAATTATTTCATCATCACCAAACATCTGTTCAATTGAAGGGATGAGAAAACTGTCCAAAATGTCAATGTAAACTTGTGCATTGATAGAAGAATTAACCACAGTCATCTCCCCAGTGCCTTTGCCTGACATGCAGCCCCATATCATCAAGGACTGTGGAAATTTGGTTGTTTTCTTCAGGCAGGCCTCTTCATAAATCTCACTGGAACGGCACCAAACAAAAGTTCCAGCATCATCACCTTGTCCAATGCAGATTCTTGACTCATCACTGAAGACAACTTTCATCCAGTCATCCACAGTCCATGATTGCCTCTCCTTAGCCCATTGGAGTCTCGTTCTTTTATGTTTAGGTGTCAATGCTGGTTTTCGTTTAGCTTTCCTGTATTGAAATCCCATCTCCTTTAGGCGATTTCTTACGGTTCGGTCACATACATTGACTCCAACTTCCTCCCATTTATGCTTCATCTGTTTATCCATCCATCCATCCATCCATTTTCTGTTCACCCTTGTCCCTAATGGGGTCGGGAGGGTTGCTGGTGCCTATCTCCAGCTACGTTCCGGGCGAGAGGCGGGGTACACCCCGGACAGGTCGCCAGTCTGTCGCAGGCTTCATCTGTTTAGTTGTACTTTTTCGGTTTTCAAGACAAATGGCCTTAAGTTGTTTGTCTTGACGCTTTGATGTCTTTCTTGGTCTACCAGTACGCTTGGCTTTGACAACCATTCCATGCTGTTTGTATTTGGTCCATATCTTGGATACAGCTGACTGTGAACAGCCCACATCTTTAGCAACCATGCGTGAAGGGTTACCTTCCTCAAGAAGTTTCACAATCCTCTCTTTTGTTTCAAGGGACATTTCTCTTGTTGGAGCCATGGTTCTCACCACTCCACTTCGTCCAGCAGCCCTCCAAGGTGTCATGACTGCAGGTGTTTTGAACTGCACACTAACGGGCACATCTAATCTGGGGCAGGTGTCCATTTAGGGAAAGGAAATAGACTGGGTGTGTCCTTTTTTTTCTACCTCCAATTTGAGTGATTCCACACTTTTTTCCTCAGACCTGAGTGATTCCATGTTTATTTCCCTGTGCTTGGTCAATTAAAGTATCATTCACTGACTCCCACAATAGTTTCTCTTCATTTCTTTGAGTATTCCTGAAGGCCAACAAGTTGCACTTTGGAACGACCTTAATATTGTATCATGTTTTTGATCTGAGTTTGTTTTACAGCATGAAATGTCTGAATGAGTGCTCATCCAAGACTGGTGAGTCCATACTTTTTGCCAGGGGTTGTAGTGAAGCAGGTTTCGAAGTAATTAGAACATGTTACTCAGCCTATGTGGGTAAATTGCTTTAACTCATTTATGCACCATGTTAGATGTTTACCTGTTTTAAGAAGTAGCTATTGATAAAGAATTTTCACGTCAGCAGTTTGTTTGTTTCTCAGGAAAATTAGCATGCAGTCAACTGTTCAATAAAGCTGCACCTGTTTTGCTTTCTAAGTAATCAGGATTCAACCAAGTACTGTTGATTTGCATTTAAAGACAGATAATGTTGACAGAAGTGGTTCGATGGCAACATTTCCTTCAGTTTGACACACAAAATCAATTTGCAAATATGCATTTATCAGCTAATATGTGCATGCATCCAGGTACTGTGGAGCACAGTACCACTTTTGGTGCATTATCCAGTCAGCAAGTTGTCTTTGGCAAAGATAGGATCCAAATACGGCCACAATTAATAACCCAATTATGGTTCATATTTGCAAAATTTGGACTGCAACTCTGAATAAACAAAAGGTAAATGTGCACTTTGTTTTTTTTTCTTTTCTGTGTTTTAAGAAAATAGCTAAATCTGATTCCAGGTACTGCAAATTCAGTATAGTGAGACAAACACTTCATAGGGCAAACAGATGTACAACTAAGAAACTGAATGCAACTGAATAGACAAATATGGTGACACTTTAATGGTAATAACAGCTGAAAATGGCAAGACATTTTCTAACAATAATAAACCTGGAAGTAATTAGAGAGGAACAGCAAATGAAAATCAAAACACAAACTCCTGTGAACTGTGACAAACACTAATTTAACTGTGACTTAATAAGATGCCAGAGGTAAGATGTGTTTTTTATTTAGCTTTTTTTTCTTAATGATCTAAAGTCATATTTATGAAGTTATTATTATGAAGCTACAAGTAAACATATTAATATGAACAGCTAAAGGTCCAAGGTCTGTGAATAAAATGCACCCATTAACAGGAAAATCTAAAAACTGCAGTCTGTGGCTTACTTACTTAAAATCCCTGCACCATGATTACATTTTTTTTTTAAACAGACAAACTTTAAACACTTTTATTGACAGAATATGTCAAGAAATCTAACAGCATCATTTGTTCTACATTATTGTCACACATGGGGGGAAACCAGATACTTATAGTATTTACTCAAATGATGTGCACTTACCTGGTCACTTGCCACAAACTTTCCCAATGAGATTTTTTTTTTTTTTCAGGAGAATCTCTAGCCTTCAGAGCCTTCAGAGCTAAGTAATATCTATAGTCTTTGTTTTTGCGGCTAAAGCAGAACTAAAGTTATACAGTTTGTCTTCTATGCCAGAAAGAATTATTTTATCATATTCAGAATATCAGTTGTGTTATCAAACAGCAAACTGATCCCACGGTGCTAGAGCCCGTCCCATTTACACATACTGCATGGCTGCTCATGCACAGACCTTTTGGAACCTACAGCCTTTGACAGCATGAATATTGTTTAATACATGAGTCAAAATACCCACCATCTCAAACAACGCAAATAAATCATGTTAAGTGGGCCAAGTGTGCTGAAATTCAGACATTATTTTGTGCCCGCCTTTGCTTTTATGAATCAGTGAAATGAGGTCTTGTGACGCTCAAAGCAGTTTGTGGGAACAATAAAGTAAAACTTCTGTGCCGGGATTTAATCAAAGAGTAAATTTTAAAATCTATCACCCACTAGCCTCCAATCTTTGCACACACCCCCTCTAATTTGTCATTGTGGAATATAACAACATTTCAAAACAGAACAGGATTCTTTCACAAGTAGGAGTAGTTGCAAACAGTGTTTTGTTTTGGCTTTAATAATATAACTAATAGAAGTGATATGTGTTTTTCACTCTTATTTTTTCACATGAACTTGTCCAATTAAATTAGCAGTTCAGCAGATCCCAAAAGAATAACTTGGGTGGGAGTGCCGCAAAAAAAAAAAAAAAAACGTACTTTTGCATCTGTTTAAAAGCCAGATGTTTTATTTTTTTGTGTGATTTACAGAATAAAAACTAATTAAATTTTATTCAAAAACTAGCTTAAACAAAGTTGAAAATCTTCAAAAAGAAGCTTGGGTTGCCTGTATCACTTAAATTTGAACAAATGAACCTGATTCTTCCATTAGAATGAACCTAAACATGTGACAATAGAAAATAGCTTTTAAAGATTAAGGTTTAATACTAGGTTTTATTCTATATATAAACAGTTGACACTTTTCTCTTTAAGCTCTCCCTTTGGCAGTCTGGATTACAGAAGCTAATCTGTATATCTCCAAAACATTATCCTGCATTTGTTGTGTGTTTATAGCAGATTCACTTGCTGTGTAAAACTACCTCTGCAGGGGAGATTAAGGGTGTGTACCGGGGTTTACTGAAAGTGCTCAAACAAGCTGCTCAAAGGGCTGAGGGGTATATCGAGAACCATTCAAGGATTACATCCTCATATCACCCACCATCTTGAGTATTAAAAACAAGTGAGATGTTCAATGACTTATAACAGCCATTTCACAGCTGAGGTGTTTTCTGTCCATTTCCTCAGTGATAAAGAATATCTTTTTGGGGGGCTGCAGCTGCAAGCATCTGAAATAAAGCAGAACCACCATAATAAATAGGTCAGAGGTCTAGCAGAGGGGTTCTGTGCAGTGAGAGCTTTGAATGTTGTTCGGCTGGTAAAACAGTTTTTGAGTTTTTGAGTGAGAAGAGTGGGAAGGGACTTGCCTTGCTTTGATCTTGAAAATTATTAAATATAGATGACAGAAGCCAGAAAGCTCAGAAGCCATGATATGAAGTAATTCTTGCTATAAAGAGAGGCATTTAGTGGAGCGGTTGTTTAGGAGCTGTTTTCATATTTTCTCTCTGACAGCAGCCCACTTGTGCTGCAGAGTTAGGTCCTGTTCATAGTGGACTCCCTGTCTAATCCATTCTTTTATCCCCTCAGTCTTTACAGCTACGACACTCCGCGAGGAGGAATGGCCCGCAGAGATTATAGTGTTAGATTAAATCTAACAGTGATTGAATAACTAACCATTATATGACTGTGGCAAATTAATTTCCCCAGTGCCATGTCAGCTCGGGTAACACGTTTCATGTATGGAACAAACTGTGAGCTGCTTATATTAGGTGTAGTCATACATAAAATTGTGATAAAGTAGTCATCCTATAGGCTGGCCTTTTTTTAAAAGTCCAATTTTGATTAAAAAAAAAAAAAGATGTCCTCAAGCCGAACTGGCCTTTCATATCCATTAAATTGCAGAAACAGATTAAAATACTCACAATCTGACATAAGATGTGCTCATGTCACAGCTGTAAATAAAACTGTCACTCAACTGATTGGAACATGATGCTACAACAGGTACGGCCATTTAATCTGCATAAAGTAAAAGCGAGCTTTAGGCATTTTGAACTGGCCATAGCCGGTATTTACACGGAGAATAAGTGTAATATCAATCACGAAAATGAGCTTTCCTAAGTGGGGAAAAAAATACCCCCTGCTCATGTGCTTGCATAATGCTGACAGATAAATATCTCATCCGTGATAGCAGCTCACATGGCAGGTGAACTGTTTCCTTTTTTTCCACCCCTCCCAACAGTCTGTCTGAACTGTAGCAATCTCTGCCAGCTAAAGCACAATTTGGATTAGCAAAAGCCCGACTGATAGGTCAGCTTAGCTCCTAATGGTGCAGCTTAGTCCTTGTCTGCGTGATTATAACATTCTTAGCAGCCTATTTCCTCACATCCAGATGTTACAGCCCAAACATCCCTGTCTCAACAAAATCACTTAGTTTACAGGGGCATAAAAATCATACAGCATATTGTCACACACAGTTTGACATAAAAGCTAATTGTAACTGAGCGTGTTGTTTGCTATGATTCCATCGCTGCTTCTGTTTTTTTACAAATATGTAAATATTATTATCTTTGAACCATGTTTACAATTTGATTATGCAGAATCAAAGCACCATAAACATTTTTTTAAACATTTCGGTCACATTCTTCACTGGACTAAATTCAAAAACAAGATATGTGTCATAGCTTTCAGGAGGAATTTACGTGTGTATGCATGTGTGATGGTTTGAAAGGACTTAATGAAATTACCTTTGCTTAAAGTTTCAAGGGTGTTTTTTTTTGTTGTTGTTGTTGAATATAATTGAACATGGTTCTCCTCTCAGCACAATGTGATGATCCTCACTACAATCAATACTGCTGTGCAACAGGCCAGGACAGGTTTAGAGATGTTAAAGGTTCATAAATGGTGCTGTCAATAATGGAAATAAGTTGAAAGGAAGATTACTTGAAAAATCTATAGTTTATTCTTGCATGTGATGGTCTGAAATTTATGCAAACTATAGTGGGGGGGGTTTTCAATGACCTTTTTTTTTAGCTCAACTCTCACCCTAAAACACTTTTCTTAATCACTTTGACTAAAAACTTTGATTAGGTTTCTTGACAGAAAAAAAATAAATCTGTTTTTTTGTAATTAGGGTGTCTCTTCCACACAGCACACTTTTGCTTCATGGGTTCATGTGCTAGAGCAGGGGTCACCAACCTTTTTGAGACTGGGAGCTACTTCACGGGTACAGAGTAACACAAAGGGCTACTTGTTTGATACAGACATAAATTTTCTTGGCTCAGCCTTTATAACAATAGTATATATATATATGATTACATGCTGCCTGATCATATTAATGTTAGGGACTACTGAAAATAGTTATCAGTAATAATTTACCATGGCAGATATGGTTAATTGCTATTATGTGATCAGAAGTTCTTAATTCAGAGTTTTAAGTTTGATTCCCTTTTGGAGCTTTTTTGTGTGATTCTAAATTGCCCACATCTGCAGCTGTATAGCTGTATGCACTGTGAGATTTTCCTTTAAATAAAAAAAAAGTTATTGTATTGTATTTTTTTATTCTCCAACCCTCTTTACTATTAACAAAATTGTGGAGAGAAGAAAAAGATCTTTTGTGCCAAAATATTTTGTATATGTGAATCTGTGGGGGTCAAAGGGCATGCCTAAATCTTATTGGTCAGTTTGCTTTTTCTGTGAGCTAAAAATTAATGAGTGGAGTTTGAACCTCCCGTTGTTCTAAGATCCCGCCTGAGCATTTTACAGTGAGCGCAGTTCTGGCAGGTTGCCGGTTTATTAGCTTTTTTTGTGGTTTTGCGAACTTAAAAGCTGACGGGTCACCTATTGGCTGACATCAGCAGATGTCGAGAAAAAATGTCCGACATATCGGAAGGCACAAAACTATCACTGCACCTGACCTGCAGGAGCACAACCATCTCTCCAATGCGCATCATGTGCGCGTTGCACAAAACCAGCACAAACCTAAACCACTAAAGCAGCGCACCCCTTTTTCTTTTACACAAACGACGCTAAATAATAAAGACATGGAAGCGAAGCCTACTCGTGTGATCCACGGAAAGAGGAGGACGTTGATTCCTAGGTCCAGGTTGTATCAGACGTTCAAAGGAGGAGAAGGTGAAGCAACAATGTTTGCTTAATTTTTACTCTTTTGGGGAACATTAAGACTAAATTAAATTGTTTAACCTGCTGTCTGAGATGCTCAGGAAGAGCAGCAGATGTCAGCTAGCGGGTGACCCATCAGCTCTCCAGTTCGGGAAACATCAAACAAGTTCATAACACGGCAACCCACCAGAACCGAACACGGTAAAAAGTTCCGCCGGGATCCAAACCGCTCTTAGAACTACGGGAGGTTCAAACTCTGCTCATTCAGTTTTAGCTTACAGAAAAAGCGCCAACCTGGCAAATAAACAAAAGCAAACTGACCAATAAGATTTAAGTCTTGGCGTGCCCTTTGACCTCCACAGACTCAGATGTGCGCTAGGTACAAGATGTTTTGATACATAAGGTCTTTTTTTTTCTCCACAATTTAGTTAATTGTAAAGAGGGTTCGGTAATAAAAATTTCAGAAATTATTATTTTCTTTTTTTACTTTAAAGAAAATCTTAAGGTAGACAAAGTGGATGCAGCCGTACAGCTGCAGGCGCTGCTGCCCTCCGATAATATCCTGCAAGCGTCTGCGCAGTTCTGAACTTTAACCATAAAAAAGTTTTATGCATAAAGCAATTTATTTTAATTTTTTTTTTATAATTTACTTTTTTTATTCTAAATATAAACAAATGTTATTACTTCAATGTAAAAACATTAAATGAAATTATTTATTTGGCAGTGCTCCCTAATGACATTGGCTATTTTGAGAACTTGCTCCGTGACTGTTGGTGAACCCCTGTGCTAAAGAGAGGTATGGTGGTTTGGGTGCTAATTGAATACACCAGCAGCACAAACAGACAGCAACCCCTTTCTAACCAGATGCTGCAGGGCAGCCAAGAGCTTTGTGAAAGCAGGCTGCAGACAGATAAATATTGTGCTGTTGAATGCTTTGTGTAATTCTTTAGGATCAGAAAACTGGGATTATCCAGCATTATTGTTTAATCTGAGTAATCTGGCTCCACTTCTTGCTGATTTTGCAACAATAAATGGTGACTTCATGCCACTGTGACACTCTTTTCGATTCAGCTAACTACACATACCATCTGGACTTAATAAGACATCAAACGTCTAATGGAAGAAAACTGTAAAGAGTTTGAAATTGACTTTTTGTAAAAGTTCTGAAATTTATTTTTATGAAGGTCTAACCAACATTTATATTGCCATAAAAACTGTTTAGGAAGGAAGTCGTTTCCCTAATGTTGGTTCTGTCGATCTTAAGAGCTTGAAAGGCTGATGCTGTCACTAATGTGAAAAGCTTATCAGCGTGAGCCAACAATCGAGACAGAGAGTGCAAATCCATTAGTGGTCAATGACTTAAAGTGTTTAGGAACAGAGATCTAAATTTAATAAAGTTGATAAGGATACCAAATTACACACTGACAAAGACTTTCTTCCCAGTGTCATTTTTGCTATCTTTTAGTCCTACCTCACTATATTCCACTACTGGCAGCACAGTGGATATCAATAATTTAAGGTGAATAATTCAATGAACTAAATCCTCTGGAAAAGCATCTTGGGATTGTGCAAAACAGTTGAACTGAAGGTGCATTGGCACTGCTGCACATGTTGTAAAAAGAAAACAAGGGAACAAGGTATTTATTGTTAAAATACTCTTTGTTATTCTTTTTCTTATTTAGTTTCCTTAATATTTGTTGAATGCAAAACACATGTGCTCAAGGACATATGAGATATATGTTCCTTACGTTTGATAAACCATAACCCTAAATCGCATTCAAAGAATCAAAAACGTTAAAGCAAAGTGAGCACATCAATGGCAAGAATATAAGACAACATAAACATGATACACTGGCACTTATCATTCGAGTCCCACCATATTTAAAATGAAATATGTTGTTTACAAAGGACTATCAGAGCAGTCTCATAAATATGATCAAAATCTAACACCACACACCAGCAATCTGCCAGATAGAGTGACTGGCTCCCCTCCTCAGGAGAGAAAATCATTTCTGTTTTGTCACATTTAGTTGCTGACCAGTTAACAGCTAAAAATCACAGAGAAAACATCTCACACCCTTTTTTTGTTTTACATTTTCTTTCAGAGAACGAAAAGCCGCAACACAAGTGAAATAGTTTAATCTATGCATAAACCTCTATTCACAGAGTCTTCTTATGGACAATTTTAAGACATTTGTAGCACTTCCTGTAATAAAACTGCTTATGGTTTTATTATTGATTCATTTAAATTACACTACTAATGCCAGGTATAAAAATATTCTTACATTATATTTATATATAGTAAAAGTACTTACTTAAGGGGTGTCAGGGCTTTAGTATAATAGAAGTTCAAAGAGAACCATGTGAGATGGAAATGGAGAAAGATCTGTAATGGTGATAGAGATTTTAGTATTTTTGTGAGCTGCTGTATACTTCTTGTGAAGGCAAAGACAGCTAAAATAATTCCATCTGTCTTCTAGTCATTTTCACTTGTTGTCCGCAAAACGCCCTGAAGCGTTCTCCTTTTGAGTGTCACACTGACCTACAGTAATGAAACACAAAAAGGATAGGAAAATAGTGACTATGATTTCTATTTCATTGTTTAAAGAGTTTTACCAACATTTGATGCACCTAATATGAGGAGTACATTGGTAGAGTCACATACTGTACAAATAATTAATATTTATCTGCATGTGACGCTTAAAATTAATCACCTGCTTTAAGAAACAATGTGAATCACAGATGTGTCATTTGGGGACATTTTAATTAATTTGGCAATGTGCAATGGTTTTGTTAGTTTTCTTATACACAATTTTTGATCTTTTATCTTATTGTAATGTGGAATTCTGTAACAGAGCATCGTGTCCTTAGAAATACCAGAAACCTTCTTATGTTAAAGATTTATATCTCAGGCCGTTATAACAGTTAATTGGCAAGAGTGTCAACTAATATGAAGGTAGCACATAAAAAAATAAAATAAATAAATCATTGTTTGCGCGATTGTTCATTTGAACCAGTATCCCACATGCTGCAGTTAAACAGGTGCAGAGTTCTGTCAGCGGCCAACTTAAATGATTGGATTCAGCCAGTTTTCTCAGGCTAGCAAATCTATCATGTCCAAACTGTCATATTAATTGGTTCTGCTCAACTGAACAGGATCTGCTACATTTCCAGGATGTAAATTTCAGCCTTTGACTCTGATGTACTCAGGTGTGACTTTCAATTAGAGTAGCTTTTTTGTGCTTTTCTTTCAACTAATATGCATTTTGATAAGGCTGTAAGTGAATATCACTGGAGGAGGCAAAAAACAACAACAAATGTTTGTCCTTCATATGCTATAAAGTAGCTCTGGGAATACTGTAATCAGTGTAAAGAACAAAAGAACTGAAATCTTTGTTTTGTATGGACTCGCCTGTTAATTGTACTATTTCATTTTCTATATAGCCTTTCAAATGTGTCCTTGGAAGGTGTCTGTTTTTGTTCTGACCACAAAATTAGCAAATGTGGTTGTTTTGTGATCCTCTGGCAAGGGAACTAAGATGTCATGAAAGCCTTCGTTTTAGCTGTGACTATCAGTGGGTAAGTATTGAGGTCAATGCAGATCAAACAGGGGGAATTTTATCCTGAAGTGCTCCCATCAGGGCATCATGGGATAAAGTAAGAGGCAAACAAGTAAAGAACAAAAAAGAAGATAATCTTCAAGAAAAATGACACATTGAAGTTCTTCTACTGCACAGATGAACTATTATATAAGGATCTGTGCTTTATGTTTATTTCTAGATTTATGAGGAGAAATCAGAGCTCTTCTGTAGGCAATGATGACAAGATTAGAAACAGGGGTTTAAAAAAGGAAGAAATCTCCCGGTCTGGAATCCAAGATAAGATTGTTCACATTTTCTATCTGGATTTGATTGCATAATACAATAATTCCTGGCTCATACTATTAAGAACAGAACAATGGAAATGAATGGCATGTTCCTAAACATTCGCTTTATTTCCCCAATTGTCTTAATTTATATCAGTCTTCTACTTCCAATGGCCATCTGAGCCGAGCTTCAGATCTCAGCACTACAGTCTGGTGATGCGAGCATAGAAGTACCTGGCTTATCCACTGTTGGAAGTGGGAAGGTCTTTGGGGGAAACTCAGGAAGAGAGTAGGGAATAAGGTTTTGATCAGGACCAGCTGTCACTGTTGTCCTCAAATATTCAAGTCCACAGTTTCTGCAGAAGTACAAGATTATGAGCCTATTTAGAGAGAGGAAGGTTTTTGATGTTTTAATTTGTTATACTCTTATTTTTTCTGCAGTGCAACGTGTATAACATTGCTAAAATAAATGCAATAAAAAATAACAATGTTTTAAAGGTCTATGCCAGTATGATTGACACTCTTTTTTCCTACAAAAAAAGAAGAAATGCAATACATGCATTGATAGCGAACATATTCATATGCTTTAACTTTTTTCTCATTAAGTCAAATACCCAATATCTCAATGCATTTAATAAGGATTTCATATGAAAGACAAACAAAAAGTGACTTTATTGGGAAGAAAAAATGTGGTTTAAAACTGAACTGTAATTTTTACAGCTATGTCACAGTGCAGACAGTAACTGCATGTCTTCTGCATCTTTCAAAGCGTTAATGACGTCAACTCCAGAGATACGGCAGTGCTAAAAGGAATATTGCTGCTATTATAACACAGCTTTGCCAGACACCATTGAGAACAGTAATCTGCATAAATGTGAAAATAATTTGCTGCACTGTTCAGAGAATCTTTTGCAAGACTGGAGAGAAACTGCATGAAGGTCTAAAACACAGCAAATGCAATCATGTTTAATTGCAAACAAGTAGGTCAAGGAAATAAAATGGAACTGAAAACCTATAACAATTCTTTGCTTCTAGTGAAATCTACATTGTTACTAGGATCATATACCAATGATTTTGTGATCATATGTTCAAAGGAGCAAGGTCAGTATGTCCTAAACATGTGATTTGAGAACTGGTTTGCTGCTGTTGAATCATTGCCCAAATGATGATGCACAAGAGTGGTATTGCTTTTTGATCAGTTGAGTTTATTCGGCCTCCAATGTAAAATAAAAAATAAAAAAATTAATGGAACACAGAAAAACTAAATATACTATATATATATATATATATATATATATATATATATATATATATATATATATATATAGTGTAAGACAAAGTGCCTGTACTTGAAGGATGACGAGCGGTCTTGGCCTGATTTTTCTGCCTCTTTCTCACTGCTGCTCAAAAGCTGTAGCACGCTGATAAAATATTTAATATGCTCTATCATATTGCCTCTTTTCATGTCTTCAAATAAAGAAAAAAGAAACAGTGTTCACATCTATTTTTACACATATTTAGTTTGAAAGGCCATAGGATTAAACTATTAAGGCAAAGGATGCTATATAGAAGATGCAGTTTTTAAAAAAGCCAAGAAATAAATTGACAGTGTGTAAAGATTGCGATGGAAAATAAGGATAAAAAAACTTAATGTAAATATCGGCAAGGCAGTATCCTTTTAATCTTGGTAATGCAAGAGTTGGAAAACCTCCCTCTGGTCCAAGTTTCATTCCTGGAGTCACAAGAGTATTTTTTATTCATTGATTGACCAAATAAATAATCTTCAATAGCTCTCCTCCTTTCAGAATACTACAGAATTATATCTAGTGAGTAGCTTTAAGTCTTGACCCCCAAAGAAATACTAACACAATGCTCAAGTGCTGAGGTCAGATGTGCTGTTACTTTACCCCGCTCTGATAACTTTCCTCCTCAAACATGTACGCATCCATCGTCGAGAGCTAAGGAACAAATGATTCATTTGACTAGGTTTTGGGGGAGAGGGGTTTTCTCCTTTTTGCCCTGAAATGATTTTTTTTGTTTGTTTACGTATGCTGCTCTAATCACAAACATGTCACTCCTGGGAAATTATTTGTGTTATTCATTGCAAGCTGCCCACCATATCTTTCCCTTCAAATGTCCACATTGACTTCTGTTTAGAAATGGATGTTCAAACCCGATTGATACTGTCAGTACTACATTGGATAATACAATAAAAAATTCACATACTCCTTAAATCTAAATTGTTTGCCTGCAGTCAAAGAAAAAAAAATTACTGACAGTGTAGCTTAGAAAGAAACATATTTTGTATATAAAATTACTGAAATGTCTTTTTTTCTCATTTGTGATGAAATGTCTTTCATCACATCAATCTTATTCTATACTACAGGCTTAAATGTAATTCTATCTTTAAAAATAAGATGTTCTCTTTTACTGAGTCAATATATATTTACTTTTTTTATATTTACTAAAATGAGATGCTTGTATTTCAGTGAAACTTTCTCCAAGTTATGCACTTCATGAACTTTCAGGCTTGTTATGAGTGTTCTCCTGTAGAAAAGTGGATTCTAGTTGACATTACACAGAGGAACTTTAACCCACTGATATTAAACAGCTAAAATTTGATCAATATAAATTAGAGGGGGATTTTCATTTCCCTGTCTTGCTTTATCATTTACTCACAAGTAAATATGAGCTATTGGCATCAATAGAGATCATAGAAGACGGACTAGAGAAAGTCTAGGTGAGAGCTCTGCGAGGGCATAAGAAATATGCTTCTAAATGTCCATATACAAGGTAAAGACTTCAGGAATCCGAAGCAGCTTCATGTTCCTGTTGCCACAGCTGGTGTTATTATTAAAAGCTATGTTGTTCATGGAGCAAGGTTGAGGAGATGCATAATGTGGATGATTAAAAAAGAGTTAAGCAAGCCGTGTAAGACCTTCTAAGCTTAGCAGCAAGGTCACTTCCTGTCACTATCTATGTCATTTTAAACCATTTTGTTAATTTTATTTGTACTCCATCAGTTGATCCTTCAATATTAAAATAGCGAAACATTAAGATTAAGGAAAAATGTATGTATCCCATAGTGACACGGTGAAATATTACATGTTCCATTCTTGATCCTTATATACATAAACTATTCAAACCTACAGTGTATCAAAGATGACACACATACTTTAAAAACCTGACAGGACGTGATCTTCCTCAATATACACCTTTTACCCTTAAATACAAATACATAAACTGGAAACTGTGACACCAGTAGTTTTTTATGCAAATAATATGCAACCAAATCAGTAATAAAAAACAACTAAATGTGATTTGTGATCACCATGGCATAAATAATAATGGATGCTATTAAACATTTGTCAGTTTCAAATTGTTTCAGAGGAAGTAGTTTGTTGTTGTTTACTGTGGAATGGTACCAACAAATTTATGCATGTCTGTAAATAAGGACTTGGGCATCCTCCACAATCCTTTTTGGTGTGGGTGTTTGGACATGGAGGAACCTTGATTATCTACCAAAAATCTCTCTTAACAAACATAAAAATGTAATATAATTGCAGTTATTGCATATTCTGAATGATGAATCAGCCTTTGAAGATGACTGGGCATTCTCCAGGTTTGAATTGTACAAACAGTAGGTGTGAAGTGGAATTTCCAGCCAAGTTCTTGTACACAACCCTAATTCAACAGGGGAAATATAATTTAAAAGAGTAACATAGTCTTAATATTAATGTATTGCTTAGGTTATTATTTTCCTAAATGTAATAAAGTTTTTGCCAGCAATTCTTGATGAATGACTCATGCTTCTAAAGCACTGAGCATTAAATATTACTCATTAAAGAGCATGGGGCTCCATAAGTGTGTCTTCACACTTCTGTTTGCTATGTAAATAAATATATGGACATGTGAATGCAAGAAAATAAATGTTGTGTGTTATATTCTCAATGTGAAGCAGTAAACAGCAGATGGCCACGAAGGCCTCTTTAGCGCTATGGATTTTATCTAACTACCCACCTGAATGACCTGTGCTTGAGCAGAGCAGCTGATGCAGAGAGAGGAAAAAAGTGAGAGTTAACTGTTTGCTCGTGTTTACTTCAGTTCCACTAGACTGCAAGGCCAGAGGAGACATTTGCCATGCATGAAGAAATTAGCTTGTTTATCAGCGTTTTGATTTCCATCCCGCCTCACCATCCCACTGACATTTTAGACGTACATGATCCATGACTGATTCCCAATCAAAAGCACAATGACAAAGTACTTTGCTTGTACCGTTTCCATTGTTGTATAATTAAATGTTTGACAATAAGCACTGAGCATGATTAGGAAGAGGGCTTTATGTACATGCTTTAAAAAAATAACCTTGAACAGTGCACATCTGTCCTGTCAATTGGATATGCTCCAAAGATTGCCAGTGAGATATTACACCTCATGTCCATATTGGTTGCTTCAAGGTGATTTGAGGTGATATATTAGAGTTTTATTTATTTTTCCACTCCATGTTGATGTTGCACCCTCAGACCTCCCACTGTACTTTGGAGTTGAATAGCAGACAGCGCCAAAGTCCTTGAAAGGTTACAAAAATCTTTAGCCATTCATTACTCTAGAGGGAAGGGGGTGGCGAGTGAGGAAATATAATGAAAACTAATACTCTTTCTAGTCACCAAGCTATCTGTAGATATGTTTGATATCCCATTACAGGCCCAGAAGTAACCACAGTTCTATACTGTCAAGAGACAAACATAATCCAGAGGGAAATTACCCATCAGGAAGGCAATACTGCTACTGAGATGCAATTACCAGGCCACTTGTGAGACTTTCAGCCCAGTGTCCATGGATGAATGTGTGTGAGGGGGGTCGATATGTGCATAACAGCTCTTATGTTTAGCAGACTAAATTGGATTCTTTCTTGGAGAACAGTTAATTTAGAATATGTCCAAGATGCAAATGATTGATGTGACTATATGGTAACAACTGTGGGTTTGTGGTGCAGGGCAGTGTAATGGAAAAAACATACTCCTGCAAGAGGGGCATGGGGGGGAAAGCTTTAATACTAGAATGATGGAGAAGTTCTTGCAGACTTTCAGGATGGCTGACTGGTTGTGCACACATTTTCAAAAGCACAGTCCTTGCTCCTGCTTCATTTTACACCACATCAAAAAATGAAGCAGGAGCTGTGTTCATATGTGTTAGTTGTTAAATAATCTGCATGTCTCACACAGGATTTAGTATACCAATTTAGCACTAAATCACATAGCCTACAAACAAAGAAAACCACACGGATTGAAACGAACATGAGTGTAAACATTTGATAAGGTTTCGCCCATGGCAATCGCTATGCTTTATTATTGACATAAAAATGTAAACCACAGAAAGAACATTTTCCCTTGCTCTGTCATGCTGTACATATTATATTACAGGCCTGGTGAGCTGAACAGAACATTTAGAGCAACTGCAAATAGCTTCCCATTACCCCCCAAATAAATATCTCAACTTCAGGCCATTGCCAGCAAACTAGGAATCATTTCCTTTAATTTGATAATTAATTATAGCTGCCTTCCATGTAACCTTATATGTAGTACAGGGGGGAAGAAGGAGCTGCTTTCACCTATTGCAATGGAAGTACATGTGGGTAAGAAATAAAACTGCCTGCACGGAGTTTGAGCCTGGCATGCATAATAAATGTATGACAAAACAATACCCCAGGCACCCCAGTATTAATGATATGCAGTGAACTCATTATTAAAGTTCCAAAACAGCTCCTGGAGTAACACAGATGGAGTCAATTAAGCAATGAGCATACTTGCTTGCCTGCCGTTTCATCTTCCTTCTTTTATCTCTGGCATATTACTCCATGGATGTAATTAGCTGTATGTTTCTCCTTACAACATAATGTCCAGTGATAATACCAGTTCTTTTCCCCTTGTAATTTCAAATAATACTCTGCTAATAAATGTACAAAATTTGCTTTCACCATGTCCTTGGGTGTTGTATTTACACTGCAAGAGGTGTTGGGAATAATGTTATCCTAAGCTGCTCTTTTTTGTGTTCTCTCTGTTCCCAGAGACCTGATGCCTTCTACGCTGGAGGGGCAGATCACCATGGAGAAGACACCCAGCTATTTTGTGACTAACCATGCCCCCAAGCGCATCCACTCCATGGCCAAGGACATCAAGCTTATTATTGTTGTGCGTAATCCTGTCACTAGAGCCATTTCAGACTATACACAGACCTTATCTAAGAAACCCGAGATCCCCACCTTTGAGGTTCTGGCTTTTAAGAACCGGACGCTGGGGCTTATTGATGCCTCTTGGAGTGCTTTGCGTATTGGAATATATGCACTTCACCTGGAGAGCTGGATGCAGTATTTCCCTCTTTCCCAGATGCACTTTGTAAGTGGGGAGCGTCTGATCGTGGACCCTGCCGGAGAAATGGCTAAAGTGCAGGACTTCTTGGGCTTAAAGCGGATTGTCACAGATAAACACTTCTACTTCAATAAAACTAAGGGATTCCCATGTCTAAAGAAGCCAGAGGACAGCAGCACCCCCAGGTGCCTTGGAAAGTCCAAAGGAAGAACTCACCCCAAAATAGACCCGGATGTGATTCGGCGGCTGCACAAGTTCTACAAACCCTTTAACATGATGTTCTACCAAATGACTGGCCAGAACTTTGAATGGGAGCTAGAGGAGGACAGTGTTTCTCGTAGCTCTCAGGACTAGCATGGCACCGCTGAGCCACACCACCAGCCTTCTCACTCAAACAACCATTGTCCCACTTCATCTTAAGAGAGTACTTGAGTGCCCCAATCAATCATGGCTCTCCTTGCAGTTTGTGTATCCATTAGCAAGAGTTTACTGACATGCTTTTTCTTGAAGTTGGCAAATCATTATTGTGTATACTAAACATAAAATATATTTATATTTGTGTAAATGAGATGATTTATTCATTTTGTTTTTAAAGCATATAATTGATAAAAATCACATTGACTATGGCAATGCATGTGATGAGTTAAGTGTCCTTACCTCATAAGCCCTAAGGGTAAACTCTGCCCGTTTCTTCTCCCTTTACTTTCCTGCTATTTGTTGCCCTCACACCCACTCACCAGCATCCAGCACAAAAAAGATATTCTATTTCAACTATCAAGGCCATGAAGTGCCCTGTATTATTTTTTTTACAAGGTCTTGCTGCTTTGGAAGACAGAAAGGAGAACATATAAAGTACTATTTTACTTTGACATGAGCTCATCCTTCATGTTGACCATATTGTGAGTGGAAACAATCCTTGTAAGTTTACTAAAGTGTTCACTTACTCTGTTCTGCCACTGCTCTGGTTGCTTGGCAATTAATAATTGCACAAAAATTCAAGTGACTAGCTAGATCACACTGGCCATCTTTCAAGTATTGGATTTTTTCAGAGCAGTATTAAACATTAGCATACTGATGACCGTACACTTTAATGCAAAAGTTTCTGTTGCCCTGTTTTAATTTTAGAAATGAGCCCATACTTTTCTTGCACATCTGCCAGAACCTAGCCAGCTAACTGCTATCCTTCTGTTTTCCTTATGACCCTTCTTTTGTCACATAATACATGTCAACAAGGGGGAAAAGCAACACCGCAGGACCGAGCAGGAGTTTGTTACCAAACATCTGCTGCAGCACGGTCCTCTGTCATTAGAGATTAATGGTGTGTTAAATAAACTGCTGCCGCTGGAACAAAGTCAATGTCAGACAGAATTTGCTGTCAAGGTAAAGCCACATACAGGCCCAGGTAAATTACCAAGCCATTACTGTATGTGCTTAACTTGAACGAGACAGTTTCTGCCTGGTAAATGTGGTGTAACATGAAGTTTATTAGCAAAGGCATGATCAACAGGGTTTTGCTGTGAAATTAGCCATTTGCCCAAGCACTGAAGCACCATAACCCATCACCTTATTATTTTTTGTTTTGCATAACTCACTGTGTGTCTGTGCTTTGTCTCTGAACTTTTCATCAATTGAGACAATCAATACAGTCAATGAGTCAATAAATACAGTCTGCTTCACATCACTGGTTGCTACAGCTATGATGCATTGCTCTCTTAATTCTTCTTGTTCTCTTGCCATGGATGGCTGGATTGGTTCACTCTCTGCAGACCTCTCTGTCACCCCGGGGAGGCCGACACCAGCAGCTACTTACACAGAGCAATTGATTCAATCAAAGTAAGCTCCGCGCTGCCCTTTACAGCACCAAGCCTGAACACTCACCTCGGAGTCGCGCCATTGCAGAGTTACAACTTCCACTTTGAGGCTTTTCTGTGCAGCCCTCCCTTGGTGTTTTCCTGACAATCTCTCAGCACTTTTACCTCATTCCCATTTCTCTTCCCCCTCCTGTCTCTCTGCTCACACGTTCTCTTCGTAGCTGGTGTTGCATGCGGGAATACAGCTTCACAAAGATGGTTCGCTGTGAAGATAACCGAGTTGCAAGGATGACATATTAATCATACATTTAGAAAAAAAAAAGTCATAATTTATTCAATAACAGTGTCTCTTTGTGGTTTAGAGCATGTACAAACCACCTTCTAACCCTGAAAGTCCCTCCTACTCAGTGTAAATATGCTCAAAGAAATCCACAAAAGGCCCCCCACAGTGTTATTAGGAAAGATGAGGACTCCATTTTCGTTCTATGAATATGCACTTTTGCTGTCATTTGCATTTTTCAGGATTACACGCTTGAGGGAATTTCTCTCCAAAGTGAAATGTGGAATCCAACCTCTCATTAAGAAAAACATATATGCACGTACACCTTTTGGGTTTATATACCCTCGGCTTGTTTTAGAATCAGTCAGGGCACCGGGGTACATCCTGCGAGTATTATAATACATAAAAGACATGTTAAACTGCCCTTCATGTGCTCTCCCAGTGGGGGCAACTCCATGTGATTATATATATATATATATATATATATATATATATATATATATATATATATATATATTACCAATGTCTGGTTGGTAATGGCGAACCAACCAGACATTGTCGTAGTGGATAAACAACAGAGGAAAGCCGTTGTGGTAGATGTAGCAATACCAAGCGACTGCAACATCAGGAAAAAGGAGCACGAGAAACTAGAGAAATACCAGGGCCTCAGGGAGGAACTGGAGAGGGCCTGGAAGGTGAAGACCACAGTGGTGCCTGTGGTCATCGGGGCCCTCAGGGCAGTCACCCCCAAACTGGACCAATGGCTACAACAGATCCCAGGAACAACATCAGACATCTCAGTCCAAAAATGTGCAGTCCTTGGCACAGCCAAGATACTGCGCAGAACCCTCAAGCTCCCAGGCCTCTGGTAGAGGACCCGAGCTCAGAGGATAAGAACCACCCGCGGTGGGTGAGAAGGGAATTTTTTTTATATATATATAGGTATATGTGCGTGTATGTGTGTGTAAAATATATTTATATAGGACTGTGATGCATTGTGGTGCTTCTGTAACACCTTTAGAGAAAATATCCAGTACTACAGTGTTTCTCATGGCATCTTTAATTAATTGATGGTGGAAAATTAAGACTCTCTGATAAAATGGGATTAAGATTAGCAAAAAATAAAGTACAATAAATTAAATGTAACAATGGGGAGTGTACAGAACTAGGACTCATCCTATAAAATCCTGTAAGAAGTTTTATTCTAACAGTAAGTTTGTTGGAATAAGATTTGCGGTTTTCGTTTTCTTTTTCTCTTTTTTTTAAATGTCCTGTCTGGCAGTGTGGCCAGAATTTCTTTCTGAGTGTCAAGGGGAGACACAACAGATATACTTTCACAAGCGGAGCATTATGGCTTTTGTTATGATGCTCCTCTTCATGTATACTGCATAAATGAAACTTTATTATAAATTGCTTTAGGTTTATTTCAAATGTAATAGACAGAAAAGAATGGAGAAAAGAAAGAGAAAGGTAAGAAAAAAGTTGTAAAGGGAAAAAAGGAGAAGTAGAGGTGAGAAAGAAGAATAAAAGAACACAAATAAACACGTGAGAAGTCTGCCTCGAAACCTGCAGAAAGAGACAGAAAAAGAGAGACCAGAATAGCAATTATAACATCACTGAAAAGAACATGGTACAAGCTAATATAAGATGTATTTAGTGACAACCATGCCCCAACATGTGTTTCTGAAAGTCATTTGAATCTAAACATCCTTGTATGTGTGTGTGTGAAAAGGACAAAGAGAGAGACAGAAAGAGAGCACTTGTGTATATAAGATTTCTCCATAACAATGTTCAATTGTAGGTGTGGGGACCCACAAACCCACTTCCCAGGACCTGAGGATGGAGGAAGACAGCAACCACATTGGGCCACCGAGCATGGAGTCCCCGGAAACACTCCGGGGACTCCATGCATTTTCCTTCAGATCTGAAGTTAAACTGAATTTTTATTTTCCCTACAACATTGCAACCCAACATATTTTTAGCTAAATATTTTTGCCATAATGATACATTATAGTGATTGAGCATGATTCATTTGGTGACCCCCGACATTATGGTGCCCTACAACGCACCATATTGCGTTGACCAAAGCGTAAATTTGCCCAGCGGAGCGACCAGCTCCACTGGATGAGGACAAGTGACTGTCATCTCATTGCACAAGTTCCATAGGAAATTAATAGAGAGGGACATTTCTATTACCGTTTAAAACAAAATGATTTTGTTTAAATCAAAACCTGGAAAACAAAGAATATTCAGACATGTTTGGTTTAAGATAATAAAACATTACACATGCACACACCATACTTTCTGTAAGTAACCCGAGGGAAATTTTCTCAGGGTGGGTAATGTCATGGATTTAAAAATTCCCACTGCCCAAGCTCAGGGACAAATCTTTTTCTTCTTATTTTTCTGTGTTTTTACCATCACCTGAATGTGAAGGGATTGACGAAGATGACACCTGCTGTAAGTGAACACACTGCAACTCAAAACTCAAACATCTATCTCTTTCCCTTCAGCATAACTCTTCATTTCCATCCGAAATTTATTCAAGCGCTGCCCTGGTTTGTGAAGTAGAAATAATTTTCCATGCATTTCAGAGTTGACACTGATGTTGACACAAGAACTGAAGCAACTGTATTAGTCATCACAAAGCCAAAAATCAAGGGGCTGAAGTCATTTTAGAAGCATTTTAGAAGCATGTGCAACTTTCTATTGCACATGGTTCCAGTGGCCTCAGAGTTCCTGCCATTTCCACAGATCAGAGTCTTTACTAAAAGTAATCATTTTCATCTAATGCTTCTTCCGGTGTCAGAAACTTCCCCTTTAACCACCTCAGGAGAGGAAAAGCATCCTCTCATAAATCTTGCCTCGGTTCTTTCCTCTCCTCTGTGATGGGCAATTTTTCCATCCCAGCTGCCTGACTGCATTCTCTAGTTGTGACTTTTTTCACACAAAGTATTATTTACAATAGTTTTACTGTCACCTTTGGTGAAGGGGGAGATAAGGAAGAGTGACGACAAGGCATGTTTAAGAACTATTTAAACTTAAAGACTAGACTTGATCTGACATGGACATCAGTGTTCACCGAATTACAGACATAAAAACACACAAGAATCCCACACAAGACAAAGGAATGACTAGAACTTAAATACAATGTGGGACAAAAAACCAAACTTCCAGACATCATGCCATTTACAGAAACTCCGATGGATATTACTTCTAAAAGAGGAAAACCGAGACTTTGGGACTAAAATATTTCCTTTATGTATTGGTATCAATGATTTGGTGTTTTAGAATTAGCAAAAAGAATTTACTTTTCGCACTCATTTTGTAAGAATACAGATTGATTCACCAACAAATTAAAATACAAAAACTTCTATTACGCTACAGCAAGTATCTTGCATTGTGTTGCTGTGCTGCCAATAACTTAATCACTTGTTGGTTTGAATTTATGTGATTTATGTTCAAATTCAGGTTCAGTGGATGCACTGAAAGAAATTTAAAGACCCTATTTAGCAAAGATGGCTTAAAGAGCAAAAAAGATAAATGCATGACGCAGTCCGTATCAGTGCTCACAGTTATCATCTAATAACCAATTAAACGGTAATCAGCAAAAGACAAACATGTTGATAACACAGACCAGTAAATTGGGCGTATATAATTAACATGTGTTTAATGACTGACAGAAAATAGCATTGGTTTTCTAAAATATGCAATGCGGATTAATCTGGTTGCAACTAAATGCCATTGATACTGTGTTGTCCCAATAGTTTTACTTTATTAATTCTTATAATACCAGCTACAGTTCCCTTGTTAATCCACTAATGCACACAAAATAATTTGACCTTGTTGCTTAATTATTATTTGTAGTGTTGTGTGTTAATGTGAATAAACACATCACAATCTGTGAAATACTTATGATCTGATAAAAATGCATCTTCTTTTATTTTTTTCGGAGTACTCAGAATGTCTCATGCAACAACCAGTCAATGTACATCTCTACTCACATAAAAATAATAACTGATCTAAATGTTTTCACATTTGTCCAGTTCTTGCCACAGGCCACACACAGCTGCCTGGAGTCCCAAGTGCTGAAGGGGGCGATGCAGTGACAACTAGCAAAGAAGAAGAAGAAACACTGAATGAAAAAATAGTAACCATCTGCCTGTTGTTGTTTTCTGATGCTCTGTTTAAAACAAAGAAAGAACAGTAAATAACAACAATCCTACTCTCTATACCTTGTTGTTACACATTCTGGTGGACCTCAATCAGCTTTCTGATCAAATGCTAAAAAGAAAAATAGAGCATACCTACCAATGTGCCACAATCAGCTGTTCCAACTGGAAAAAGGTACAAATAAATAAATAAAAATGTTTATATGAATTTACAGTGACTCAGAATGACGCTAACCTTTCTAACATCTAGCTGAGCTAAATAACGTTAGCATGAGAGTTTTGTTATTGTTGTTACGAGCTAAAGTTAGCATATCATTTGAATCGTCCTCAAGAGCTGTTTTGTTGACGTAACAGTGGAATTGGAAGGAACAAATCAGAAGCTAGCTTCAGCGTCATGTTTTCCACCTGAAACTGTTAACAGATATTACAAGAGCCTTATAGGGATACGTTTTCCTGCTGAATGGTTGTTTGACAGTATTTCCTCTAGCGAACAAGCCAAGGAGATGTCATATCAGATAAAAAATAAAAATAAAAAAACTAAATTATTATTTTAAATAAATCTTACAAATCTATGCACGCTATTCTTGTTCTGTTAAGAAACAGGTCATTGAGAGCTTTCCTGAACACTCACGCCAATGAGATTTTTCCAGGCTAGCCCACCTTGCCTATACAGAAACTAGTTGGTACTTTTGGGGACTGGGTGTTGTTAATAGGTAACTTAAACTTGGGCTGTGTTAACAACTATTTAAAAAGTGTTTATTTTTCTATTAGTTTTAATTAAAAATTATTTTAAAAGTTGTATATTTATTCTTTTTACACTTAAGAACAGTACTTGACTGAACAAAGGCATGTAAAGAGCAAGAATAAATCTGATATTGCACTATGACAATGGGGAGAAACATTTTCACAGCTACAAGCACTTAGTTCCTGTCCATCAGGAGCTAGTGTCCTGCAGGTGTTTGATCCTCCCTGACAGTTAACAAGCCACACCTGGTCTGTATCTGCTTGGCACAAGTCGTGGCACATTAACCATCAAGGAGGATCAGAGGGAAGATCAAAAACTTTGAGGACACCAGCCCTCTGGGGGAAGTTTGCAAGCTCTGGGGAAAAAAACAAGTGGAAGGCTAGACTCCTAACATTTCAGTGGTGAGAAATTCTTTCTGTAACATACTCCTCTGTTACACAGATTGAGATATATAAAGAGAAAAACAAGTATGAGCACATACGAAACTAGGTTTTCATAAAATGTAATATGTTCTTGAACTAGCTTGTTGTATATTGCTTCTTAAGTATTTCTTATAGGGATGGGTAAATGAGGCGTCATGAAGCGTTTCAACCCATAGCAACACTGTATTGATACTGTGTCGATACTGTGTCACTGAATACTGACACCTGCTGGACATTAAAAGTCCCTACAGGCAACGTAGTTGACAGACTGATTTCATGACCTAGTCTATACAATAAGATTTAAGTCATTGTATTTTATTGTATATTATATATTGTATTATGTCATATCTTCAGTTAAATTCAAAATATATTTGATATTCTTCAATACAATCAATAAATAATGTGAATATGTACCAAGTGCTGAAAATTTAAGTGAACGCGTTTGGAATGAGGATGCTTGTGGACTGGGGGGGTTTTTCCACAAATTTTCATTCAAAAAAAATACGTTTTTCCAACATTTTGAAATTTAGTCTGATGCGCATTTTTGACAACCTTTCCTGCTGTAGAAAAAAATGAAGTAAGCAATACATTTATATGAAATAATTTATAAAAAGCAACAGTAATTTATTCTAGGTGTATCTGGGACTTCATTCTGATGCCTGGCCTTATAATGCCTCGGCATTGAGGAGGTGGATTTATTTAAATAAGACAGTTCTGTCAAACATATGCAACACTTAACCTGCAGAACATAATATGAAAGTAAACTAAGAGGCAATTTCAGCTGAATTTGGATTCAGATAGATCAAGTAGAAACTGAAAAGAACCGGATGAAACAACAAAATGAAAACAAATACCTTATTTTGCTATGTAAAATCAAAAACAAAAGTTTTCACACTGCAGAAAACTTTTGTTTCCCTTTAGGCTGCTCCATAGTTGATGCCGAACAGTAAAAGATAAAGAATCTTTTTGGCAAATGCATCCCGTTGACAGATTTGCTTCCTTATAAACACAGTTTGGCGCGTCAGTGTCATTTCAAAACAGTTCCTATATCGGTCACGTGACTTGCTGAAAGCAATACCCACACCGAAACGGGTTTTGGTTTATGGGCTTGATGCATGCGCCGACGCATCGGTGTTGCTGGAGCCATCACTAATTTTTTAAACATAAAAAAAGCATTTATACCTGTTAATTTCTTTATTTTGAAGTCTTTTTAAAAGCAAACTGATGGATTAAGATTTTTCTAAAATTAGCTAAATTCCTATCCAACCTTAATGTCATTTTACCTTATGAAAGAAATGTTGCTTCACTCTGGTTGGGAGGATTACTATCTGCATTAATGTTTATATAATTTACAACAAATGCTACATGTACCATATGTCATATAACATTTATATATGTTATGTTAAATAAGTGAGAGTAAAAGAAATATCTGCAGTGAGACATGATTTTCTGTATTTAATATATAATTAGAAAATATTCTATTAAAAGCACTTTTTTATGACATGTGCCTTACAGACTATTATGCTTGCAGCTGCTGTCTTGAAAACGACGTTGACTGCTAGTCAGCTAGAAGACAAATCAGCATCAAATAACCATTTCCTGGGGGAAAATGGAGTTCCAACAGCTGAGAGACCAATTACAGAAGCAGTGGAGGTACATTCTGGATAGTTAGGAAACAGTATTTTTCTGGTAACAGTGTGCATGTAAGCATGGCAGGATAATGGTAAAAACAAGCACTTCTATCTAAACACAGAGAAGTGCCACTTGGAATAATTGCGGCTGGTTTCCCGGTTCCACTGTTCTTGCTCAAAACTGAAGTATCTCCAAACATTTCTGTCCATAATATAAATTCATAACTTACAAAAATTGCTGTAAAATAACACTATAATCTTATTTAAATATTCCTCGTCAATTACCCTAACAGCACATTTTAGGTGTAACATTAATTAAATTACAAAGTTTTGATTATTTGTAGACCAAATGATTATAGAAGCTTCACTATCAACATATTTATGGATAAAATGCAAAGGCTTGAAAATGGGGGGTCAAAAACATAAAATAAACAATGAACATCTCAAAGCATCCACATAAACTGTTGAAAAAACATGACAATTGCTTATTCTTATAAGCAAATGAGAATTTGTAGATCAATTATCATTTGCATTATTTATTTACAGACAAATTCATTTCACCTTGATCATTGTTTTGGGGTTGTAAAAGAAACTTAAATAAACTTAAATAGTTTTACATACATAAGCTAGAAAGTACAAACATGGTATAGACGTAAACTAAATTTAAATTTCAAACTAGGGAATATATAAGATAATTTAATGCAGTTTTTTTTAACACAAAGCTGAAAAATATGCACATAAATAATTTTATAGTGTTGGATTTAAAATGACAATTGAATGACAATTACTTCTTCCTGAGATATGTCTTTGTCTGTTCTCCCATTCATAACAACCAATGCAGTTCATCGGAACTGTTCATTATTTAAATTAATACATAGGAGCTTTTGGAAAAGCTAAAGCTATGGAAAGCAACTGAAGTATAATTCTTCAATTACAAGCACTAAAAATGCACCCCAGAAATTATATGTACTCATAATTTATAGTAATAATTTGCAAGAAAGTTGACTCTAATTGGGTAATAGTAAGGTGATCAGTTGCTTGGTAGTAATGATCTTAGACCTGTTACTCTAAGAGAACAGGTACAACTGAACCATATTGTTGAATTTAACTTTGAAATCCAATTACAATAAAAACACTGTGTTTTGAAATCTTTTCATATAAACCCAACTTTCTTGTACAACAAACAGTGCTTCATTCCAGTCCAAGCAGATCTTTCATTGGTTTTGACCTCCATTACCATGGCTTGCTTAGTGCAGGACAGCTGGTCAAGGGCTCTACCAACAGATGCATTATTTTTCTAATCAATACATTCACATCCCAGACAGTCCTGCTTTGAAACGCAACTAATTTTGTTATCAATCCATGCAGGTAATGATCTCATTAATTCAGTGTTGATTCATTTTCAGCTGAGTGGATATTAACCTTTAGCCAGTAATCATTAATTCTCTGTGGGAGAGGTGTGTTGTGCTGTGATTGGAGCTGCATAAACAAAACAGTTATTAGAATCCCGACAGTAGAGGTCCTTCTTGATGTCCATCTGACTTCTAACACTCAGATGATTGATTTATTGATCACAGTGCGCTTCAACCACCCGAGTTGCTCATCACTCATTTCACACGGCCAAGTTCTGGCCCAGAAGTGATGAGGGGAATCATTTCTGCTGCTTTGTTCAGCCATGCGTGTGTTTTCAGGACAATTATTATGCTCTGAATATTCATAGCTCTGTAGTTGGGGATTTATCTGGCACCACCTGGTCAACATATTCCACTTAGCCTAATCACGCAACCTAATTTTTCAAAAACGTGGGGCACTTTATAAAAAGCCAATAAAAACTTAACCACGATAACTTTGCTTTCAAACACTGATTTAAAAAAAATAAATTTCCCCCCTCAAGAAAAACAGCAGAAAAATAAAAAATATGGAGAATGCCCTGCAAGTAAAAAAGAAACAGTCAGTTACAAGAAAATCATGAAATTAACTTTTCTATCTAAAATCCTTTGAGGAAAGAGAAGCATTCTGTTTTTCCAAATACAGCAACTATTCACACCGGTGATTAAATGCCTCAACCTTGATGAAATAGGACTGTGTTGCCATCATCAGAATCATTAGAACGAATATTAGCGATTCTTCTTGAGGGGAAGAAAAATCTGTTTCTTTGCTGTGCTTCATTTCATGAGAAGTCTAATTTAGCATGTTAGTCTTGGGCTTCTGTTATTTTTGTGAAATCCTCATTCCTTACCCGTTTAATATGCAGATTATATTCATATGTTTGTTAGATGGTAAGTTTGTGCAGATTGCTATGCTACAAAATGGTTGTCTCTTTACCGATGTTTGCATGGTCTATTTTGCGTCACAATGTGTTGTAGTTAATTACTACTTTTTTGAGCCAGCTACAGACACATCCACATATTTATTTCTGTAAATACATTTAATTATTATATCCATTTTCATCAGTTATACCTTTAATCCTTCATAACATGTCAGTGTAGAACTAAGTCTCTGAAATCAAAGGTTCTATCAGTGAGTTTGGTTGTAAACATTACCTTTGCCACACTTGGATGCTTTGCAGTCATGCATAAGTGCTTAAAACAGCAGCTGCACTTGTTACAAGGAAAACAAAGCAAGTCGGTAATAAAGTATATGCAGAGGCTCATTTTGAAGGCAACGATTTTACACATTTACCTGACTTCCTTCTTTGTACACACACCAGGAGAAAACATGCTTCTAATCAATGTTTGGTTAACCAGCCTTGTACTGACACCTGGGCCACAAACTGTAAAGCAGCAAATCATCCACCTAAAATCTGAGCATCAACTTAGATTTGACTTGACACTTTTGATTAATAAGGCTGGTGGTGATAATGTGGTATTCTACATCTGACTCAAGATGAGTTCTGCTCTGCTGATTGGCTGATTAATCAGCTATCAACTTTGTAATGCTTCAAATTTATTTTTATTTAAGGAGGCTTTGGATTTTTTGGATTGACCTGCATTCATATAGAATATTGGCATAAACATTAAATTGGTGCAAATGAGATAAGATAATCTGTGTACTTTTTGTCTAATTTTGAATTATGATTCAGTGGCAGCCACACTATTTGGCAACCTTGGTAAAATGAGTAACATCCAAAACAGGCACAAAACTGTTTGTTCCTGTCTGTTCTTGCAATAGTGTAATCCCACAAATATATATATATTTTTTTCAAATTTAGCCTTTAATTTGAATCCCTTCATTCAGAGGTGAGAAAAATCCCATCGTAAGAAATGATTGTACTTTTAGGAAATACTCACACAACTTACTCTTCTTTTATAACATTTCTCAAGTTTGCAGCAGACAGATCTTTGGGCAGTTACCTTTGCACAATCTCTCTAGTTTGTCTTGAGTCCTGGGTCATCTGTGCTTTCTTCTTCAGAGTACAAATGTTTTTCTACAGTCTGGAGACTGAGAGCCATTGAGTGTGGTTGTGTCTGGTGAACTATTCCTGAGTTAGCCATTTGTTGTGAAACATTATCCCACTGAAAAACCCAATTATATATTATATTTTCAGCTTTTTAACAGAGGTGAAGTTTCTATTTCATATATCCTAGAATTTGCTCTTCATTGGAAGAGAAGCAGACCCACAGTGACACGCCATGAGATTATTTTTCTGTAAATTTGTCTTGTTATTAATGCAAGATGACCAACTTGGACTGCTTATTAAAAAAACAAAATAAAACATTAGTCTTACTTGACCAAAGTGCACGGTTCAAGTCAAAGTTCAAATGCAGTTTAACAAACTCATACAGTAAATGTTTAAATTTACTGTTTGATGTTAGGAGACAAAAAGCATTTTGCTGGCATCCATTAAACATTATTGTAGGTATAAGTATATATTTGTTTTGTTTTTTTACCTCCCTTACAATTTTACTCTGAATGTGTCTGATAAACTAACATTCAGATTAATACTGAATGTGTAAATACTGAATTTACTCATTAACATTCTTAAGTTGTTTTACGTTAAATTAATTAAATGTAAATCAACTGCCTGACACTACTAGAAGTTCTGTGTACAACTTCTAAATCCTCCTTTAGGTTTTTGTTTTTTTTCCAAATGCTTTTCTGAGAAGTAAAGGAAAAATATAAGATCAAACAAAACGTGGCAAGTGGAGCTGCAGTCATTGGATTAGAAAACAGTACAGAAAAGTAAGACGATCACTGTGGGCTGGCCTATGAAATATAAATGAAAGATGTGTCAATATGGTTTACCTCGCTCATCTTAAATCAAACCCTGGTCTAAGCTGTATGAGGGAAAAGACTGCTTTTTCATTTCAATATGTTTGATTGCCTGTTGTTACTTTTGGCCATGGCAGCAGTTTGCATTCTCCATCATCGTGGTTTCCCTGCTAATTGCCTCACAATGACACACCTCTGCACCAGCGGTACCTGTCCCAGTCAGGAGATAAAGTTTGAAGGAGTACACTTGACCCCGTAAGTGGCAGCCATAAATCTTACGGTGGAGGAAAGCACCCCAGTTTTGAATGCAAATAAGACCAGAATCGTGATTTGAGGTACAGAGTGGAGCAGAGTCAGAAATGCAGCATTTCTCAGAGCAGATGGTTACAGTCTTGAGCTAAGATTCAATTTATTCCTCCACCTCAGGGCTTGTTACATCTTCTATAATTTAACGTTTTACTGATGTTGTTTAATGCACTCTGTGTTCTGGTCCTTTGCCTTGAAAAATCAAGTTGTACAGGCCTTTAATGGCCTTTGCGCAAGTTCCTAATACATTTAATTGCAAGGAGGGGGCTGAAATCTTGTAATGTAGTCCAGTTTTTTGACAAAACTTTAATTTTGTTTTCCCCAAAACAACACAAATCAAACAATTGGTTGCATTTAATCTTTTAGTGTGTAAACATCATGTCAATAGGTTTGTTCACTGCTACTCAGTCTGTTGCAACCACTGCATGCCAATGCTGACAATGCATAAATGATGCAGGAGTCAAAGTCATGTCAGGTTTTAGCCTCGAGCAATCCAACTCCAGAGCAAAATACTGCAGACCAGTGCTGAAATGAAGAAAAACATGGCTAGAGCCAGAAAACATAAAATATGCTTTTCTTCCCCCAAGAAGACTGCATCATGTGTATGTTTCTTGAATCAGTTGTGAATACGGTTTCAGGAGATTTATTATAATGAGCATCCTTGGAATCATACAACAGCGAGCAGGTATTCTTGGCCTGCAGTCCATGGGGTCAAGTAACATGAATGTAAATATATTCAACATACAAGTGTTTCCTGTTTGCAGGAAAATCCAGTTTGTGGATTTCACACAAGAGAGCATGCATGCAAAGACTGTTTATAATCAAGGAAAAAGAAGTGGATTCCCAGAGATGCAGAGAGATTCTGCTAACTATTGATTAGTCTTCTAACTGAGAGAAGCAAACCAGCACAAACCCTTGCATAGGTAAAGGCACTGAAAAGTTTAAAGAGAAATATTTTTGAAAAGAAGATGTAAATTAAAGCATTCCCCCCTTTTCTGAAAACTGGTAGGGCAAACACTAATTTGAATATATAAAAAAAATCTTATCATTTAATTGAAAACAGTCAGCAGCAGAAATCACAGACAGTAAGATTTGGATTACTTTAACGCAGATTAAAAGGACAAGGCTCACCTACGGGACTAATTTAACTGAAGCTATCCATAGACGAAACGACAAACGTGAAACAAAGCGATAAGTTGTTGTTGAAATATGTTATAACAACTGTGCTAAATTAAATGTTCTGCTTAAGCAAAAATATTTCTGATGGCTTCTAGGCTAAAAATATGTTACTATTTGATCTCAAGTTATTTCTTGTTGAATTTGTAAGGATTAAAAAAAATAACCCTTCCTTAATAAAGAGAACATTTATTTGCAGAAAGTCAGTCTGCAGAAAACTGAATGCATCTCGCCACTATGATTGAGTGTCCAAAGACATTTACTGTGTTGTGACTTGAGTCAAGTGGAAGCCCGAGGCCATGTAGACGCTAAAACATTTTGAAAGCCATTACAGCTCCTTAAAAGTCCTCACCAACCCACCTTTAAATGTGGTTTGTTTCCTGACCTAGTTTTGGAAAAACAAAACAACTTGACATCGGTGGTTCCCCACGGTTTAGGGAAATATCCACAGAGAAAAGTTTGCAAATTTGGTGTTTAAAATACATCTTTCAGAGTTTGAGGCTGATTTTGTAGAAACCAGAAGGTTCCACAGCATAGGAAAGCACACCTCCTAAAACAACACGCAGCACTTTACCTTTCTATTTTAACACCGGCTCCCAGGCTGGAGCTTCTAATTGTAAAGTGTTTGATTTGGCTTAGAGTCAAACCCCATGAATTCTGCACACAAGCACAGTATGGTCCTGTATATTTTTGTCATCACAGTTCATACTAAGCAAGAGCAACTGCTCAAACACTGTAGAGAGGATCTCATGCCAACATCTCTGCATGTATTAACTCCTCGCACCACTTCCTGATTAAAAAGAGAAAAAAAAAACAGACTTCCCCATCTCAGCAGAAATGATTGAACTTCAATATGTTTTAAAAGAAAAAAGAATTGCAAGGATGACAGAGCACTATATGGTTAGTGTATTAAGACTTTATTCATTTAAATAGATGTTTGCACGCACTATTAAAAAAAAAGACAAATTGCTTGTACGGTAGGTATTCCAGCTTCCCAAGCTGCATTTTCTTTGGTATATTTTAGTCGTACTCTACAAAACGAAACCAAAAAAAATCCATGAATAGGTTAATTCACAATGACTGAACCACAAATAGGCAAGGGTTCAATGTACCAGGTAAAAAAGAGGCTGGAATTTTTAAAGATCTATCTAGTACCCTGAACCAAATCTGAAAGAAGATATGTAGGGCCCGATAACCATGGTGTAAACAAGATGTGTTTCAAAAATCTTTGTAGTGAAGAGAGGTTAAATATTAAGTCAAAATGAGACATGCTGACAGACTTTTATAAAGAACACTGAAAGATGAAATTGAATCAAGAGGTGATTTAACAAAGAATTACTTGAAGAGTGAGCACATGAACACAACCATGTTTATTGCAACTTTTTGTCATTGCATTTTTTTCCATAAATGGTTTGTTGTTTAAGTTGAATTGTGCAGAATATACACAGAACACTAAAGAAGGGGGGAAAAAACTTAATATTTTCTGTGGTCTTATTTTTACATTTCAAAAACTTTCACTCTACTTTGTGGCTCTAATAAACACACATTGATGCTTTAAAGTAATTTTGTTCTGGAACCAAAACCAAATGTTTGTGCAGCATGCCCAGACAGCCCCTCTGTTGTTTACAAAGCTTAGAAATAAACTTGAAAGGAACACATTCCATGCAAACCAGAATATTAAGATTCGTATTACAAAATATTTTTGTTTCAAGCCAGAACTCTCAATTTATATATAAAGCTATAACAAATTGAGGTTACCCTGTGCCAGCATAAAACATTGTTTAGTTTCTGTGGAAGTACTGTTGCCTGTTTTTGAGGAAGAAAAAAATAACTTTCTCAGTAGCTGCGGTTGCTGCAGTAAGCCATAGATGACAAGGTCAGAAGGAGATGGCAAAGAAGTCTTAATTAAAAGTCGCTGGTGATGCGACCCAAATTCAGCATGACCAGTCATTTCTTTACTGACAAAGAATCATTACATTAGATGTCAGAGACGGATCAATATTCTGACAGGGTGAGGTACCCTCATTCCCATCCCACTCTCCGAACCTATCCATTGGCTGCAAACCCAAAGCAACAAGAAGGATGAGGTCAAAGATTTGTTCAAATCAGCACCTCCATCCCCGCAGCTAAGACAGGGGGAATCACTCTTCGTTTGTCGAGGCAGACTGTACCAGCGAGGCATCATTAAATTCCTTCTCACTGCTTATTGTGCATAATTCATATTCAGCCACTGAAATATAAATGTTGCTGTGTTGCAGAAACTCTGCTAGACCCAGGCACAAGATCAGGGCCAGAACCAGACCCCAAATGGGAATTCTGGTTCAAGGAAAAATGTACAGGTGAGCACTACTTTGGCCATCTCAGAATCGCCTGCAGCAGAATCAATTTTGAATGTTATCATGAGACATGCAGAGAGAAGACAAACTAGGAAAACCATTTAATTGGATGTTATATGATTTATTTTTTCAATTTTCCATTATGCTTTGCAAAAGATCTCTGTCACATCCAACTAAGACATTAAATTCTCAGCAGTACCTTATAAAAATGCATTGAAAAGATAGATGTGCGGTACTCAATTTTCTGTTGAATAGATCAACTACTAAATATTCTGTGCAGGCTTTTAGACCATCTTTCTGTTTCAGACCAAGTAAATGATTCTGTTGATTTTAAAAGGTTAAATGGGACAAAAAAATATATTTTATATTGATATACAGACATTTAAAAAGAGAAGTGAAAATATTATGAGAAGAGAAAAACATTACATTTCCAAATGTTTGTTGTTTCTCCCCCCCACCCCTCCCCCAAGACAAGGAAATGTGAAACTTGCCGTTTGCTGCAGTTGTAACATGCAGGTCTATTAGGGAGTGGTTGAAGTTAGCTCAACCAACCAAAAAAAAATAGATGATCACAAGAGACCAGGAAAAATGTGTGGAAGAAAGAAAAATGATGGATGAGAAGCAAAGACAATAGCTTCAGTGGACAAAGTTGCACTCTGATATATAGTTGCTCTTTCTGCCGTGGAAAGCTATAGGAAAAAAATGTCTTTCTGCAGGTGCAAGGTTAAGAAATAAGAGTGATTTTACCAGCTCAACATATTTTTGCATAAACACCAAAAGCAATAAAAAAGTGAAAATACAGAATTTATAGTTTTATATTGTTTACCGTCTACTGGGTATATGCAAAACATTTCTCTATATGCAGTGTCAGAGCAAATGTTGCAATGCATGACTAATACACTTTCAACACAATTCCTTGCCTGAACACCCTGCATTGAGGGTCTGTGTTTATACATTTTGCATATTGTATTTTGTAAAACAAAATAAAAATTTTTGTAGTAAATATAAACACTTGATCTCACCTTTGACTCGCATGTACTGTGTTCCTCTAAGTACCTTCAAACAAACAACTTCTTATGAATATTGTTGCTGTCCTGAATCTGTTACAAACTCATTTATCGTGCCCGAAAAGCCTTGGCTCAATGTCAGTTAATATGACAAAATGCCTCTTATGGACAGAATCTTTAATGGTTAATTTTAAAATTTGTTTTATATATATATATATTTTAAATCTTTCTTTTCTAAAAGTGAGCATGATTTTTCATTCAGCAGAATAACTGTATGTTGGAAAATTTAAATGTGAAACAGTGTCAGACATGAGATAGTGTTTTGTCTATGATGGCTTGCTTAGTAGGAAAACAGATGATACCAATTTACTTTTTGACTGCTTAGTCTGATGCAGCCACATGGTTCTGATCTGTTGATCAGGCAAATGTAGTTGTCCTCACGACTATCTGATCACGATAGTCGTGATCGGATATCTTTACCTGTCAACTGATTTCTGGTACACGAAAAAGAGGTTGTATGAACCAGCAAGAAGCTAGGAAATTGACTCAGAACCAAGCTTGATCTTTTGCAAGATTGTCTGTGATAAATGTTGTCTTGGTATTGTACACTTGATGGTAGACTCATTTTTTATTGTCCCCAAAGAAAAAATTGATTACTTTTGACCTATTTTTGTGTAAAGTGCCCGAAGGATTTGTTTCCTTATTTCTCCACAACTCCCTCATGTTCAATGTCACACAGTGGGTATGTTCAACAGATTTTTTCCCCTTTGTGTCAATTTCGGGTTCAGAGTGATACAAAGTGGGAAATCACCAACATATACAATGAACCAAACCAGAAAAAAATGTTGTTCCAGCCTGAGTGACCTTTTCAGGTGAAATATCCGGTGTGCTGAGATTTCACCATCAGCTGAGTTGAGAAATAGGACTGAGAGCTGGATGAACTGAAGTCCAAGTTGTTTCTGTGAGTGAGCCATCAGCCTGATTCTGAACTTACTAATTCTGTTCTGTCGTTGCAGTTCACATCTTAGGGCAATTAAGGGATGTGAGGTTAACCAAACAATCATGTTTTTGAACTGTGAGAGAGAACTGGAGCACTCGGAGACACCCCCAAAAGCAGAGCGAAAACATCCAAACTATGTTCAGTAAGACCCCAGGCTGGAATTCAAATCCAGAACTGTCTTGCTGCAAGGCATCAGCGCTAACCACCGTCATTGTGATGAAACACTGATTATGGTAAAATTACAGTCATATTCGATAGATTTGAGTATGTTATCTGATGAGCCATGTTTAATACATAATTTTTTCGGTTTTGTCAATTTTATACATTTTTCTTTTTTTACATTGATTTTTAAAGGTATCAATGGTCTTGTCCCAGAACTAGTGAGCAGAGTGATTTTAAAAGACAGGAGTACTGGATTTGTAACTAGAGGTGCAGTTAATGGAGACTTTTTAAACAGTTTTATGTGGTTTTTTTTTTTTTTTTATAAATGCAGAAATTCAACTTAGGTGTCTGTGGGTGGGGGTGAGTATGTGTATGTGTGATGGGAACCTTTCATTTTAATTTAGCTGTCATTTAAAACAGGTCCCAGTTAAAGACTTAACTTGCATAGAGCGTATGTCTCATTAAAATGTTTCTTCTATTTTCCAGCAGATGCTTCTGTCTCCATGTAGAGACATGAGGTTGCTGAAGTGCTGCATCTTATGTTCACTGCAGGAATCTCCAGTGGATCAGCTGGAGTTGAAGTCCCAGCTTTGCTTGCCTTCAGGTGAGCTTCTCCTCTGGTGCGCTGATCCCTACAGAGTGATTCACTGTGCTGTGAATTGCCTACATCCAACCAAATCCCTCTGAGTTGGCCCACTTTCAAGCCCCTGCTGAAACATTATCAGTCGACAAGTGTCTTGTTCACCATCAAGCCACAAAGTGCCATTTACGGAAACATAACACGTTCCAGCTGTTGCTGCTTTCCTGTACCAAAATGAAAAACTTCCAAGAATGAAGTGCCACCTGTGCCCATGCTGATGGACTGGAATCTAATCTTTTCAGCATATTGTGAACAATAGATTTTAGAAATGAGGTTTTACTTTGGACAAGCTTCCATTTGCTTTTAGCATTAAGCTGCCAAGGTTTAACGTCGACTTTAGAGCGGTCACTGAGCAATGGCCTTGTGAGAAGGTTATACTCTGGCAATAGCACAGTATTAGTGATGAGAGCATAGTTGATCCTATCTATGGTGCTTGTTCATTTACCTTTCCTGTCACAACCGTGTGTGGAGAAAGCATGTAATGAATAACATAGCAGAAGACGAACAGCAGGGTAATTACAGGATAATGAATTCACCTGCATTTCACTGTCAATGCGGGAGGGAGGAAAAGAAAAACATACAACTTGTAGTGTCCTGGAAATTGCTACCTCTCAACCCAATAAACTAATTTATGGCATATGAAAAACCTACAGGGTTCTTTACTAAAATGTTTACAAGTTTAAATTTTAATAAATGCATTTGGGGAGCTGTCTGTTAAGACAGACTTTTTAGTATTTTGCGATTAAAAATTTTTATTGCTGTTTTGATGGATATTCCATCTGAAAAACTGTGTAATTGTGTAATTTAGCTATGGAAACACACAGTTTAATAAAAATGTATTTTCACATAATTGCACAATACATCAAGGTTGATACAGTTCTGTAAGAGAATAGATCTTTCAGATGTGAAGTGTCTTTGTCTCTGCAAAAGGGTAAGAGTCCAAAATAAGGTCTTCAAAGAAAAAGTGAGCCATTCACCGATGGGACTCATGCCAATGGTCAGTCTGTCTCTTCTATAAAACAAAACTCGGGGAAGCAGGTCCAGCAGAGGGCTTAGTAGAAACAAAACTATGCTTGACAAAACCTAAAACTACAGTGTAGGCAAAAAAAAAGTTGGAACTTGTGAATCAACTGGCTTGATTCACAAGTTCTTTTGCTTGTACTTGTGAATCAAAGCAGTTATAAAAAGGCTTAAGGAAACAAACTGCATGTTTTGAAGTGGCTATTACAATGGGTATAAACTTCAGAGCAGAGCTCATAAGTAAGAATTATTCGGTGCTGCTGAAGGATATCCAAAGTATTAGTGTTGAACTGTGTTGTAAATAACTTACAACCTTATGTGAGGGAAATTTAAGTAAACTTGTGAAATCAGAAAGCATTTTCACATTTTTGCTGGTAGGGTTTTTTACAGGATCTCCAACAGTCCCTCCAAAAACTTGGTTACTCTGTTGTCATTAGGAATGAGTGCGTACAGTATGTGCATGATTGATTACTCTATGCGTCTCTTTCCCTGAGATGCACTGGAGTAACTTGTCACACCAGTCCAAAAGATCTCATCAAGAATGGATTCCACCTTCTTCCCAACAACCGGAGAATATAAACATCAGTTAACGCTGCCAGGATTAGCGATAATAGACAATAGACAGAAGGATGGCTTACTCGGGAATTTGGCAAAACAAAAAAAAGGTTTTGTCTTTTAAAATGTCAAACGGTGACCAAAAAATATTGTGTTTTTTTTTTTTAACATTGAATGTGAATATTTGAACTCTCAATGTTAATGGTGTTTGAGATTCAATTATCACCCTATAAGCTTTAGAAATTCCCCACATCTATCTATTTTTGAAAGCGGGCATTCATCCGTTGTGTGATGGGGTGTAATGGACATTTTGATGCCAGTTGAGAACATTTTGCAGTATAATTTGCAGAAAACATATAGATCTTGAAGAAGAAAATCTCTGCATGCAACCAGTGCTTCATGGATTTCTCTAATAGAGTAAAAGGCATCATCATTACCCACTAGTACAGTTACTGCTGCAGACCAGCCACTGTTGAGAACTTGAGTGTTTTGCTTTGTACTGGAGGCGTAGTGTGTTATTCATGTTTGAAACTCGCATTGATTTAGTTCCCGTCAATGAAAAATGTTCTTTTCAGTCGGAGCAGATCATGGTTAGCATTTACTTACTCTCCGAAAATACTGTAAGCAATTGATGTTTGTTCATATCAGAGCAGACTGACAGGACTGTTTTGTGTTTCGCTGTTGGAGTTTTCAAAAAATCCCACCGATAATGGATTCATAATTGCTCATATTCTTGCCATTCTTTCATTCTCTACCCTTGTATGCCTGTTCTATTTTGCTTCAATGATCTTTTAACATGCAAATTATTTGAATTAATGGGGGGCAGGAGAGAGAATCTGAGAAAGCAGATCCAAACCTGTGTTATCAAGCTTTAGAATAAATGTTTGTGACTTAGAAGCAGTGTGTTTTTCAGGAGATTAAATTTGACAGCGAGTTTATATGTAGGGGAATTTAAAACATGGCATTTAATGCTTAGTTGGTTGCATTTGTTGACAAGAAATGCCAATTTTATCCTAATCAGTGGAGATTTGAGGAAATAAGTAGCCCTCATAAATGTGGTCAAATATTAAATTTATCATATAAATTACAAAGAGTAATTTGGCACATCAGAACTCCAGGTCTTGAATATTTCTATCATGCTGATTTTTCACCATAAATCATCCTGAAATCTGTTACCATGGTAGCCCAGAAAAAAGAACCATGTTGCTGAAAGGAGAGATGTGGTTTCAAATAGGTTGTAGAAAACGCCAGTAAAATCTATGTAGTTTTCCCAATCCTCTTACTGTGGAATCAAATCATTAACTGGGGATTTGCCTTTCTCCCTACCCTTTACCTTATTTCTTAATTATAAATGCAGCTGCTGGTGTCTAAGGTTCTGCTGTTAAACGCAAAAAATCATCTGGCTCTCCAATAAAATGTGAATTCTGAGCAGCACAAGCTCTCATATCACTGTATATTGTGTTAATCATGAGGTGTCTTTCTATTGCAGTAACCTTTTCCAAGCAACAAGGTTAGTTTTCTGGGCCATTCTTCTACCTCTCTTATTTTCACTGCAGTAGAAGTTCTGCATCACATTTTTAGAGTGGTCTTCCACACAAGAAACCAACTCTGGTATAGACCTTGGAGCATAGTTGACGTTTTGTGGTGGGAGGCTGCTAAATGTTTGTCCCTGGTTATTCCCAGCATTTTGCTTCCTTCAGTCATCTCCTTCATATTTTAAAATAAATTTTACAACAAGAGTAATTGGTATGTCAATTGTAATGCACACCATCCACATCCAGTCATTCATCTTTATTATCACAGTGTGATACACTGCTGCAGTACATGCATAAAATAGTTAACCCTAGGGGAGGTTTTAATTAAAAGAAAGAAATAAAATCTGGGCTTTCACTCGTCGTCTACTGCAGAGTGATAGACAGCAAACACTATTGGCAAAGTCAATTTTTAAGATTTGTTACAGACTTGCTTTAAGTTGGAATGAAACAGATATGCTGCAGCTGCATGGATGATTAACTGGGGCTTTGCTTTGAGGCATACTGTATTAATGAACTACCATCTTCCTCTAAGTTAGGACAAAATTTGGATTCAATTCTAGAGTGCAAATGGTGTCAATCATAGGTTATGTCTTGAGATCACAAATTCTGATGTTGCTTTCTCCATCCAATATTCACTTTTCAATCTGAGTAGGAATAAACACAGAAGTCTGCCTGCGTGAATTTCATTAAGGGGGCATTCATGTCAGCCCTGTTAATCTGCTTTAGTTGAACTCTAGTCTGTTTGCCTAAAAAGTCAGATTTGTTTGAGGAGGTGTGAATGCGTAACTGAACTCTGATGCGGCCCAAAACAGTGAACTTTGGTCTGGCTAGAAACCTAGGTCTCAGTTGGGTTGAAGGTACCTCTGGTGCAGAACGATTATGTATGTGAATGCCAGGTGAACTGGAGGTTGGTTCAAAAGCAGAAAGTGGATAATAGCAGAGGGAATTCTGGGTAAATACGAGCAACACAAATTCTCAGTGTCGCTTGAGTGATGGCTCATGGTCTGATGTCAAAACCAACAGATAAATTCAACAACTGCTAAAATTTGATGCTACTTCATTTTTGTCTACATTTTGTGAAGGAGGAAGTCAGAAGTCTTCATGTTTTCTTCCGTGGTTCTCGGTGCAGCGCTACCACATATGAGAGGGTAAACAGACTGCTTGAAGGGTTTGGTTTATTTGACATAGCGCAGTGTGAAAGCGAATCGCATGAGGTAAGATTTTTACAAATGTTAAAATTTTTGTCTTGAAGTCAATCTGATTCTACTGGACTATCAAGTGTTAAAAACGCTCTTTAAGATTTGGAATTTGAAAGTTTGGAGTTTGGAACCAGTTTCCTCTAGGTTTAAAGTTACTATATTGCCCCTATGCAAATAGGCACAGTAAGATCCTCTTCAAAAAGCATCTGACTGCGCCAAACTATTGGTCTTATTTAGGTCATTTCTCTGTAAAAAATATCATAAGGTGCCGTCCGGTTAGATGCACAAACAGGAAATGATGCAAACCAAAACTTGTCATATTATTGTATAGCTTTTGATGAGTAAAGGAGACTGGAATCGTATGTACTGGCAGCCCTTAGAATTTGCGGATTTAAACCTTTTGCAAGGTAAGAAGATTAACATTGATATATTTCATAGGTATGCTTAGCTATCAAATATTCCATTATGGAGAAGAAAACAGAACTCAAAGTTTTATCTAATGAGCTACCTGAGGGAGTCAGCGAAGGCTGTTGAATTTCACTGCACCCGCAAGCATTGGCTGCCAACTGGTAATACTGAGAAGGTGTGCAGACTAAAGAGAACTTTTGTCTGGCTTATCTAGCTAGAAATATATATATTTTGAAAAGTTTTCAACTTTTGTCCCTTTTTTTGGTAAGGTTATGAGCTTCTGTCTTTTAAGCCTTTGTCATAGAGTTCTCTGTGAACCCAGAATTGCAGTGGAATCAAATCATGCGTAAATACCCGCTGGAGGGACTTTGTTATATGGCTGGCCTGGAAAGACCGTGGGATACCCCCAGAGGAGCTGGCCTAAGTTGCTCGGGGGAGAGGAATCTGGGCCTTCCCTCTTAGGCTGCTGCCCTCTATGATCCAACCCCGATAAGCAAAACGTAATAATAAAAAAAGCATATTACAGGTCTTGGTCAGGGTTTATTTCCCAATAGCCCATTACTGGCTTGAATCTGGATTATGGAAAATGGTGTATTGTGATGGTAATGTAAAGTAGCCATGTGTTTCTTTCAAAAATTAATCTCATTGGCTGTAGCCAATAATATAAGCATTGTATTGAGATGTATGTATATGAGATTAGGAGCTACTCACAAAACGTCTGAGGCTTCAGCATAAGATTTAAGGTCTAATGACGCCTATATGTTTAGCTAAGGAGGATTTGCTGAACAATTTATTGTTTATAATTAATTTTTAATGATAGCTTGCTTTTCATCTATTGAGATTATTGCATTATAAGCAGTTTCAATTGAACAGATCCTCAATTTGTCCTACTTGTGTTGTCTGTTTTGCAATGTTGCTGCTGTTCCAGACATTTCTGAGTGAACAGTACCCTCAGTAGAATAAATTGGGTCTATAATAGATGGCTGGAGGGTTGGATGGAGTGAATGATCACATCGCAGGTAATATTATATAGAAAACGATTAAAATTGTCAGATTTGATGGGAAGCTGATGACTCGATGCAACACTGATAATTTAGTTTCTACATTGAATCCCATTAAGGAATAAATTCTCACATCTCCAAATTTTGTTTTCTGTCAGAAAACATTATCTTGACATGGCAGCATCCATGCAGATAGGTTGCAGACAAGAGCTCGGGCTAAGACTTTTAAGGTTTCAGTTACTCTGTAGCCTTGCTGCACTGTGAGACTTAACAGTAGTAGTTTCAGTGAAAAGCCAGGCTTAAGTTGGTGTTTGCTAATGAATCACTTAAATTTTCTTACAATTTGATTGTATCCCCTTTTTTATTTCCAGAGCTGAGTGTTTACAATAACAGACTGAGTGTTTACAATAAGCATGAACAACAAATAAATAACTGAGCCCTGTGTTTGTCTGAGCAGAATCTCATGCCATTTTAGGAGCTCTACAAACAATTTCCTGTCAGGTCAAACTAACAAAGCTTGGTTTATAGGGTGAGGAGAAAGGAACTGTATCTCAACAATATTATCAGAGTTTCATAGTACTATCATTTTTACTTGTGGATATCTCATTAAATAAAGTTAAAAGGAGGTCTTTGTCTATATCTTCCTGAGGACTGTTTGTTCAAATCAAGCTTCTTTGCTGTGACACACAAAACATATCTTCCTTTAGTGTTTTCCAGCTGCCTGTGGCTTCCCTATGATCACCCGGAAACTACTGGGACACAGTGACTGAGGACTGACCTTGTCCAGGACAATCGTTCAAAGTTATTGAGCTGGGAGGGCAATGACAATTGAGGAATGCTCGGCAACACCAGTGAGAATACATCACTAGCTAAAATTGTCTGGATATTGACCCACACGAAATGAATTGACTCATTTTTGCAGCTGCCACTGCAGAGATCCAAGGGAGGCATACAAGAGAAGATATAAGCAGCCATTCTGTGCAGGTTATGCAAAATCCCACCTATTCTATTCCCATTCCTTTACTTCACAAAGAAATAGGGAAATATGTATATAAACCATAGTCTCTGCAATCATAGTGGATTTCCTTTATAGCGGTTTTAGGGTGGTTGTGCTGACAGAATGAGCCCAGCAGCATTTCTTTCTTTTTTAAGGGACCCACAATAGTTGGCATTGAATGCTGTTGAATGCTTTTTGTTTATAAATTTGCATTTTTCTGACTTGATTACTTGGCCTTTGCAGGTAGATGGTAAGACCAGACATTTTCCTGAGGAAACTGTTGGACCACAAGTTCACAACAGACAAACCATTAACATAGTTTTAAAGGGCAGTTTTATGTCCTTTCCAGGCACATAGAAACTGTGTTACTTTCAGTTTGTTATAAAAATGCTGTATATGTCAAGCATAACTTAGAAAAAAGTTGACTTGGAAATTTGACACCTTGAAATTGGCCTTTGTCTCTTTAAGAAGCTCCTTCTCTTTGCGACACTCCAGGTATGTTTTTGATGAGGTAATATCATTATAACATGATCTAAGGCTCAAAAAATTCAATTTTACAAAACCCCCTTGAAAATGGAGATTAGAAGAAAATTAATTAATTTTGCACGACTGAAATCTTTAGTGTGTCTCGAAAAAAAAAAAAAAAACAATTCTGAAAATTTTATGCCAACTAGACATACCAAGAATGGGATGAGCATCGACTCAAAGCAAGAAAATAAGATAAGACAGGCCCTTTCCCTGAAGCTGTCGGCACAGACACACAACAAAGTCAGGAATGGTCGTAAAATTCATGTTGGATTTACAATGGTAATTGTAAATTACACACAAACATTTATCACTTGCATGTAAATTAACAGTTAATGTGGCAGTAGTTAACTGTAATTTATCAGCACAAACAGCTCTTTCAGTTGAGCAGTAACAAAACACTCACTCACTCTCACCTCGACACACACACGCGCTGTGTGCGCACGGGTGCGCACGCACATCTAAACCCACTCAGCTCAAAGGAAAGGAGGATAACCCATCAAGAAAATGTTACCTGTTTGTTTACTGCAGCTTGCAAATGTGGGTGTGAAGCAATAGTAGTAATTTTTAGCTGCAGAGTTTCATAAGAGCAGGGCTCACAAATTCTGAATAAAACCTTATAAATGTTGGTTTTGTTCTCTTATACTGCAGTATATTTTCTAAAATTGTTTTCCTTATTTAACTGTGTGTGAGATTAGTAGGGATTGCAGTTTGTAGTCGTGTTTCAGTGAATGACAAGTTCTGTTAGTACAAGTGGCTCAATGCTGAACATTTTGCCAATCCAAAACTAGAAAACGGACTGAGTAAACAAGCTGGTGCTCCTGAATGCGCATTGTATTGGGCTCAGCTTCACTGATATTGCCATTGTAGCATTGCAAGAACTAAGTTGGTAATTGGAAAATATAAACGTTCAAAGTAAAAAATAAAACATATATTTATTGCAAGTTCTCTGAGTCATTGTCATCATATTTATTTGATGAAATCAAAAAATAATGCCCAAACAATTTGAACATTGTTGCCAAGCTCTTGCAGAAGTGACTCTATTCATGAACATTTTTAAAAACACATCTTGATCACACATAGTTGACTTACTTTGATGTACAATGAAATATTTACCTTTCACCTGTGATCCACTGCTATGTTGAAACTATGCAATTATAAAATTGCTCCCCAAATAATGAGTAAACTCAATTTCATCTCCAGTCTTTTTTTGTTCGACAGTCTAACCTTCCACACTCCATAAGTGCTTCTGTTTAGATGATTGTAACCTTGTTTTCATCTTTTCCGATGCTGGAAATGCTTTACGTTTTTTGTGTTTGCACAATGGTACATTGTTACACATCAGGAAGCTCTTCAAATTCAATCTTTGCCAGGGTTTTTCTGTGATAGAGTTTGCACGTTTCCCTGCGCAGACATGATTTCTCTTCAGGTACACAAGCATGCACAGAATGTTTCCAAATGGTTTAAAAACTTGTAAAGGAAACCATTGCAGTGTGTGTTTCCATTAGTGGTGGCTTGTCTCACTTGTTCCCTTGCTGTTGCATATTTATTTATTTTTTGTTCTGTGTTGAATATTTTCAAAACATTATCTAACTCTAATGATAAAATTTCCCCTTCTGACTCTAAAATTTGTTGAAAATTTTTAGACCAAGCTGTTGGTAGTTAAATTACTTAAATGCATAAACATTTAAAGACAATTATTTATATAAATAATTATTTGTATTTTTTTTACATGTATTATTAAATAATTGATAAATTATATAAAATTTAATTTTATATATTATTATATTACTATGCAAAAGAGTGGGTATTGGTTTAGGAATACAGTTTGTAAAGTGACCTTTCCTGGTTATAACAATCTGAATTATTTTAAAATGCTTGAAGGAAGTTTAAAGTACTATACTTTTCAGCTCAAGAATTCCTTCTGCATCTACAGTATTTTCCTTATTGTTCCCTACATTTTAATCTAAGAGTAGTACAGAGCCAATTGGAAGCACAAACTGTCCAGAAAGAGTTCTGCACAATCCCCTTTAAATAAAAAAAACACATAGTTTATATTTTGTGTTCCTAGATAGCTTAAATTCTGCTCTGTAGTTTGTGTTTTTCAATCCTGATCCTCAAGACACATGAACCTGCATGTTTTACATATTTTACTAGTCCAGCTCAGCTGATTTAAATTGGTGGCTGATTAATAGGCATTTTCTGAATCTTCTGAATCGGGTGTGTAAAAGCAGAGAAACCTCTAAAACATGCAGGGCAGTGTGCCTTGAGGATCAGTGTTGAAAAGCATTGCTATAGAGGCTGGAACACCAAATCTACTTTGACTCCATGACTACAATTAAGATGCACTGCTTGTCAGGATTTGTTTGTGATAAGGCAAGGGAATCAAGTAAAACTGATGTGAATCCTAATCTAAAGACGACACCCAAGCTGTTGGATGTGATTGCATTTCAATGTGTCAGATGAAAAGGGGGTGGGAGCTAATATACTTGTCTGAAAAGAAAAAGTAAAAAAAAAGAAAACCTAGTCAAAAGTGGTCAGTTGAATTGAAATTTTCTCAAAACTGTGTTACCTGTCAGAAAAACAGGAACAGTTATTTTGTGGCTGAAAAACTTATATAGCACAAGCTATATAAATTGCACTCTGAAACCTGAATACATTTTGAAGCATTGTCACCTTGCTGCTCACCTTGTCACTGTCTTGGTTACAAAGGTCATAACTGTAAATAGGAAATCCTAATAGGCTCTATAGAGTATGCTAAATGAAGTGCAACAGAACCCATTAGAGGCTCTAAATTGTTGTCATGAAATTTGGTTTAAAATGAGAACAAACTTTTCTGAGGGGAATTTCTTATTAAACCAGGCTTCCTTTGCACACACACGCGCACCCACACAAATTTGACCTCTGTATTTATCCTCTTGGCAAATAATGAACATCAAACTAAGAGCTATGAGCATTTTCAACTCAGATACCAAAGGGAGTAACCGCACACAGTTTTGCTTCCAACAAAAGAGCTAACCTACAGTTTTTTTGGAGTACTAAAATCTGAGCCAAAAATATGTCCATTTTTTTGTCATTTCATTTTGGTAAAGGAGATAAATGATAATTACTTTTCAAACTCCAATTGTTAATGATAAAATAAGAAATTAGTTTCATGACACTGCTGTTGCTCAGTAGCTATTTTTAACAACAATATGTGCAGTGAATTTCCATCAGAACTTTTATGTAGTCATTGTTGGCACATTCACTTCATAGTAAGAGAGATTAACAGTAAAAATAAGGCGCAGTGGCTCAAAGTCCACAGGATGAGGATGGGATACAAAAAATGTATGAAATGATGCTTCCTATGTAACCATAAAGATCATTTTTGTTGTGTTAATCAATATAAAATAGATCATTTCCAATGTCAGAAAGTGAGCTAAAAGATACTGGCTGGTTCATACAATTATGAGTATGACAGTTATTTTCAGCAAGTGAAGTTGCTGAATAATGGAGAAACTATGCAAAGTGAAATTAATTGCCACACAGCATCAACGTGTTTGATTGCGCCTTATTTACATCCTCATCATTATTATAATTTGTCACGGCTTCTCGTTATGGTGGTCATTTTACTACGTCATGTATTTCATAATAATTATAAATGTGGATCATCATATTTTAGCAGTTCACTGTGATTGCCTGCTTGTAGGAACTTGTTTTTATCTGTGAAACAGTCAACGTAAAATGGGGAAGTATGCAAAAGAGCTCCATAACCATATTACAGAGAACATCTTTTCTTACTATTGTTTTTTTTACACCATCTTTCCCTTCTCAACCGTCCCACACACGTTCTTTTATAAGTGTTTTTTTTAATAATTATAAAAACTTGTTTGTTTTTTTACTGTGTGATTTTGGGAACTGGAAAGCTAACAGGACACCCTCATCACATCACTAACATCCATCTCGCTCTCCCCAAGCGTCGAGCTACAGGTTTAAGAAACTCTTAAGATCATTAACAGTGCTCCTCACTATTCCTAACATTTTGTCACAATAGAAGCTCTCTTAAGACCTAAGATACTTTGTGTACATTGTGTTGTATTTACTGTGTGAAATTCGAGCCCATCTACTGTATAGCTCATATCTATGGGGCACGTCAAGATGGCGCCGGCGCAGCTGGCTGCCTGCAGACGCAGCTCCCGTCGTGTGTATTTGTCTGTGTATATTTGCTATAACCGATTAATGATCCGTGCTTGAAGAACCCATGGATCATCAGTTGGGCTTCCACAATGGCTGGATGTGGTTCTGTCGATGTTCTCCGCGTTCGTCTGCTACTTTTTATGCTCTTGGTGGCGGAGAACCTCGCCCAGCGGAGTAGCGGCATTGTTTGCTCGCGTGAACGGCTGATTGCGCTGAGAGGGCCTCTGCTGCTGCCCGGAGACGGGCCTGTGGTTCCGGAGGAGATGACGGGGCTGCGGGTCTGGAGTTAAACGGAGGTAGAAGAAGAGACGGCGCAGGCCAGCGTTACTGGCGATTATTGTGGGGAACGTGAGGTCTTTGGTAAATTGGACAGACGAACTCACGGCGCTGGTTAGGACCCAGAAGGAGTACTCGGAGTGCAGTATCTTCTGCTTCGCGGAAACCTGGCTACACTCGCTTATTCCGGACTACAGCGTGGAGGTTCCTGGATTTTCCTTGGTGCGGGGGACAGGGACTTTTCCAAGAGTCGGAAGAAGAGGGGCGGCGGGATTGCACTTATGTGAGTGAGAGGTGGTGTAATCCCGGCCATGTTAACGTGAAGGAACAGATTTGTAGCCCGGACATTGAACTTCTGGCTGTGGGAATGCGGCCGTGTTATTTACCGAGGGAGTTTACGTCCGCCATTTTGATCGCTGTTTACATTCCCCCATCGGCTGATGCAGCGGTGGCCTGTGATGTCATCAGCTCTGACACAGCCAAATTCCAGACTAAACACCCGGACATTGCTATTGTGTCTTGTCTCTTGTCTTGTCTCTATGCTGTAACTGCGAAGTAATTTCCCTGCTGGGATGAATAAAGTACTTCTATTCTATATCTGTAGCATAGTATTCACTATAATACATAAAACCAAACTAAAGGCAAACAGGTTAAGTCCTGCACGAAGTCAAAAAACAGTGAATATGAGAAACTGCAAAATAACTAAAGTGATGGGCTGCAAAATATTGATGCTCAACATTGTCAAGGGAGTAGCTGTTGTGGAGGTTTAGAGCACAGATGGCAAACATGAGTTCCTTTCTAAATCATAACCTTGTCCTCAGGACAACCTGGCCCTGGAGAGAGGATCAAAGAGCTTTAACATTTTATAGAAGGGCAGAAACAGAAGCATTTGAGGCTTTACCATTTAGATTCTTGAATTTAGTTACATTCAGCATACCATGTTTTAATTGTCTGTGCATCATTGTTTTGTATGCTTTGCAACATTTTTTTTGAGGGTTTTGAGTTCCAGTTACCATATTGTTTTTTTATTGTGTAGATTTAGAAGTATTTTCAAAATTTGGAATCTCTATGCACCTCGCTTTATACTGGGTCCCATAGTATAAGATTAAGATCAATAGTCTGTATTTTTTATTGCAAAAATGTAAATTCCTTTTATTTTGCAAAATTCTGTTGATTTTTAAAACAGAATCGTAAAAATCTAAATATGTTTGAAATTAAAGTTGATTCTCAAAATATGTTGTTTCAACTTTAAGGACTTTAATTTCAAAAGACATTTTCAGATTTTACCCACAAACCCAACTGGGCATTTATATGGTTTTTTTCTCTGAAATCCAGGTTGTCAAACTCGACCACCAATGGGGCCAAAAGCCAAATATGTTTTTTTTTTTGCTTTCTGAGCATTAGTGAAAGTTTTGTTAAGCTCAAATGAAAAAAAACAACCTTAGATTCTCTGATTACTTTTCCTTTTCTTGTTTTTTACACATTGTGTCTGACTGTGGGAGAGGCATCTTTTAAATCCCCGGTCTCATTAGATGTCAGGTTGTTCTGGGTAGCAGGGGAGGCTTGATCAGAACAGTGTAAATCTGATTTGTTGCTTTGATCAGTGGAGCGGGCGAGTGTGTTCAATTTAATTTTTCACTTTGGGATGTGGTGAAATATGGTGGTGGAGCTGCAGGCCATCAAAAATATTCTGTCCAAGAAAAATTCTTATAATGAGAAGACGGACATAATGGGTTTTTTTGTCACTGCACTGCATATGCAATCTGAAGATGCTGTCTTATTTCTACACTGCATTGCCCTGGCAGATACTAAATGCTATCTGCCATGCTTGGCGATGGAAACCCTTCAAACCTGCCTGTAGTAACTCACACATTGTTCAAGTCAAAGACTAAACAAATCAACATTAGATGCCAATTTTTTGGAATTAGGGTGCACTTGCATCACTGTAAATCAAAAACACAAATTTAAGCACATTAGTCAATGTTTTGGATCCAAGAATCCAGCAGCTAGGTATCTCTGCTTTTTGGCCAATACAATAATTCGATACAATGCCATCAAACCAATAGATAAACAAGAGCAGCAAACACTATTTCGATGTTCATTTCTCCTTTTAATAATAATGAACTTCAGTGTAACATTCAGATTCAAGAATATCTATCCAGAATTCTGTGATAGAAATTAAGTTATGGGATGATGAGTGTTGCACCATGCAGTGATAAGCCCCCTAGTACTTTGATCCCATCCTGAACTTTAATTTTAATGCTCTACAGACAATTCTGCTCTCAGAATCTCCCTTATTCCTTACCTGAACACCTCAGCCACAACCCCAATTTTAATGCACCTTATACACACCCATATTCATCACAATATTACATTTTGCCACATACACAGATGTAAAATAAAGTGGACTGGATGGGCTGGGTTCGGTGGGTGGGGTGTTTGTGTGGAAGCTCGGGCTGTAGTCAGACTGGTGGGCTCCCGTTGGCAGGATCCAATAATTAGACTTCTGAGACAGAATGAACCTCAAAAGATATTGTTAAAAAGAGGAAAATGAGAGGGTGAGGATTGCATGTGTAAATGTTCTGGAAAAACAAGTTCTCGTAAGGCCTAGGATTGCATTGGGAACAGCTAGGCATGATAGTTTTCCCAATTTCTTATTCCACAATTTCTTTGGAAACAGTTTCATTTTTAATCCAAACATTAGTTTTACTAACACAATTCAAATTGAAAAATACTTTATTGATCACAAAGGAAAATTAAATAAAAAATGTTGTTCATAATCCTAATACTATGTGTTCTGGTATTGACATACAGTAACATAGTGTTCTGTATTTTGTTCACTCTTGTGCTTTAGCCATGAACCTTACTTCTGTTCTGTTCTTTGTGTGTTAGTTATTATTTTAGAGGAAATCTTAAGCTTTTCATTAAGTGGATTCTTTTGTGCTTTTAGTTCCCCTTTGTATTCATTCAGTGTTCATTATTTACTTCCCCTCAGCTCTATAATTTATATCCCCACTTATCTGCAATGCAGTTTATTGAACTTACCTGGTTCCCAGGTCAATTGATTACTACATTCCTCTGCATTTTTAAACAGGTCTGTTTATTTCACTCATCATTGGATCTTAAGTTGTGCTCTCATGCTTTGTCTTTCTCCCAAGGTTTTCCTTATTGTTTGTACTTGTATGTGTAACAGTTATGGACTAAGCAGCTAACTGCGGCTACAAAAGCAGCATCAGAAGAGTGGCCTTTAAGGAGCCTGAGGTGTGAAAAAAACAGGAGGCAGTGCTTTTAGTTTTGGTGAATATATATTAAGTGATTTGAATAAAAAAAAAAAAACATACAATTACAACAACACAATGAGACACATGAGAATTGACTCAGAATAAATTGTTTTCCAAATCATAAAGTCCATAGTCCATTCTTAGCTCGCCATCTTTCGATCCAGATGAGGATCTGATCCGACGGAAAAAAAAAACCTGACCTAAAAGGTCAGAAAACCCATTAAGTGTTTTATCAAAAACAATTATGTACAAATATAATACAAAGGAAATAATTATTAAATTTAAACATCTAGGTTATGCATACTAAATGCAAATGCAATAATTAGATTCTTAGTTATTAGACAAACATTTCAATCAGGTTAAATTAACCATAATTTAAATAAAATAAAACAAAAAGTATCATATTTCAAACTAATCAATTTAAAGTTAAAGTGCTAAAGTTAAAGTGCACTTCCAAAATATCAATCAAGAAAAATAAATTAATTGTCAAATACTCAAGCAGAGTGAGGGAAGGAAAATAAATAAATAAACTGCGCAATATCAACTTAAGTGTTGATATTGTGTTCTGTTCTGATCAATTTTATCTTAAACTTCAGTGCCTCAGCATCAATGTAAATGTGTCACAACACGCACAAAATTCAGCAACAAGTTACCTTGTTGAAGAGAGTGGGGCGTACTGAGCCACAATCAGCACTAACAGAATCCTGGTGACGGTCCAGGTAAACAATGCCAGTGATTCTAATAAAACAACGCTCCAATGAGCAATCGAGCAGAAGTACCACATGAAAAAGTAATACTGTTAACAAATAACAAACTCACCCAGCAATCAAATCAATAGGTTCAAAGATTTTTGGAGGAATTCTTGAGGAAGACGCCAACAGCAAGCCACAATCACAGTGGAACAGGTGAGGATCTTTTACTGCGCACTGCAGGCGGGACTTTAAATAAGCTAGTAGAGTTTGTGCAACACAGGAAGTGGCCCCGCAAAAATAAAAGTCCTTTACTAATTGCGGGTTACATATGGTCTGGACTTTTTTCAGTGTTTGATACTTTCATCAACAGCATCAAACTTTTCACAATATTTTAAACATGTCTCTTATGATACACCTACTTAACCCCCTTCTTTGGTTTTAAATAATTGCTTATATGCTTGTTTGTTAACTTAAAAAATACAGGCATTTCTAGCTGACTAAACAGACTACATGAATGCAGCTTTTGTTGCTTTCTAGTTACACAACACTTAATAATACTGCTGGTTCATTCACCAACATTTAACCCTTGAACACTCACACCTACAGCAATATAAGTGAAATAAAAAGGTTTCACCTATTGTTGCAAGAGTCTTTAATGGGTTAAGGATGCTAACAGCTATCTGTAAACACGTTCTCCACCTGAGCCACAGACATCCATGGGTACATCTCACTGTGTTAAGACACCCTTTGCCCTCCATTCAGGTCATTCACTAAAATGGACAATTATTGTATTGAGTCATTTTACACTTTAGGTCTGTTCTGATGAGCAAATGCCTGTTAGTTCCATGTGTGAGTCAACATGAACAAAGCAAAAACTATTGTACCATCTTATTAAATGTAAACAATTGTGGCGGACAAAGCGTTTCAAATCCTATGCAGCATATTATACATTTTGTAATTAATTTACATTAATTATGTTTTAGATGTACAAAATATGCATGGCTGAAACATAGATCATTTTTCATTCATGTTAAGTGTTTAAACCATGGGGATTTTTTTTTTATGATATACATTTTAAGCCATGGTTGTATTTATGTGGTCATGCAAAAGTATTGTCACTAGATGCCGTACTCAATGCTGCCCCTGGTTATTAAAGTGGTGCATTGCACAGATTCATATCATTTGCTCTTTGTCAGCTCAGACTTAATTTAAAAATATAATTATAGACTACTTAGAATTACATTGTCATTGTATTTAATAAATATCACTCTCATTTCTGTGTTATCATTTCATGACAGTTGTAACATGATGTTTCTGTTATGCACATACCAAATAAAGGTGACATATTTCTTGTTAAAATTGCAAAATATTGTAATACAAAACACAGATTTAGAAATATTTATCAAAGTCAAGAACTCATGGTGCACAGAGTGCAGTTGTGTTCCTGCATTGCAATTTCCTATGTTTTCAAATTGGGTCTTACAACTTTATTTCTTTTTAGAGTATAATAGTCAAGTTAGCCATTGTAATCATTTTAAGAACCTGTGACAATGACAGTTATTTGCTTTCCACAACAACTAAGGCAAACCAGTAATGACCGTATACTCAGGACCTCAATGTCACAACCAAACTTCAACTGGCTCAGTGCGTGGGTTTATTGACGGTTGTAAACTAATCCAAGAAGGTAGAATTTTTCCAGAAGTCAATCTGAGCAACACCTTGTCCACTGCAAGTGAAGCCTGGTGTAAGACACTTAGTGGCTGGCTGTATCCGCTAATTTACCCTTTGGTACTAAAGTGTGTCGGCCAGTAATGTGATGAAATCAGCCAAGTGCAGAGCACTGTATCATGCTGGCAACACGCCAGAGATAACAAACGGTGGCCAGCTGAGACACTTACCCCTTTGCAGAATCTCACAAGAAAAAATGAAACACGCCAAATTTTGCAACACATCCTGTCATGCTGATGACATTTGAGATTTAAATACTGTTGCCTATATGAAAGCACAATTGTAGAATAAAGCAGACAAGACATGTGGAGACTGGGGATGTAAGAGCAAGGTCCTCCTGCTGTCTACTGACAGTCAAATAGTTTTGCTTAGAGGGCTACTGATGCCGTTTCCCTTCTCTCCCAGTTTGATGCTTGGGTTGAACTTTAATACTAACATTTGTCTCTGCTACGTCTACATGTCTAAATTAAGCTGCTCCAATTTGATCTGGCTAGACATCACTTATATCCAGCAGTTGAACAGGTACCTCATGCACTTTTTTCTAAATGCCTTACTTTATGGAACTTAGAATAATGTATTTGGTGAAAAACATAAAAGGTACACTAAATTACTACATAAATATCCACCTCCTTTAGTGCACCTAGATGCTTTTTTTGCTTCAATTACAGCACTGAGTTTGTGTATGTCTCAATTATTTTTTTCCTCCTTACAAAACAGGTGTACATTTGACAGGTTACTTGGGGAGCAAGTATGAACAATTGTTTTTAAGTCCAGACTCAAATTCTCTATTGCATTGAGATTGGGCCTTTGATTTGACCACTCCAGAACATCTGTCTTGCTTTCTTTTAACCATTTCTGTGTAGTTTTTGTGAAAATAAATCTCCCATATTTTAGTCTTATGAAAAACTGGATCAAATTATCAGTCAGGATTTAGCAATGTTTTTTATTTTTTATTTTTGAGAAGACTGCTCAAAAGCATTTTTAGAGGATAATGCTGTCACCATGGTTCAAAGTGGAGATAGTATGTTTCTGAGGACGTGAAGTGTTTGGTGCTTACCAAACATTGCATGTACTATTGTGACTAAACAGCTAAATTGCTTTCTTTTATTCATTTCCCAATTTACCTTTGGGATCAATAAAGTATTTTTGAATTTTAATTTCAACTGGAATGTTTATGTCATAAGATCTTTTGTCTTTGTAAACCTGTCTAAAATATTAATTTCAGGTAAATGAGGCTAAAATATAAATATACTGCTATTAAAAGTAGTAATTGGTGTTTTAATAAATATACCAAATGTAAATTTAAAATGCTGCAACTTGTTAAATGCACAATAAAATCTAGTTAACTTAATAGTTACAAATTTTTCATAGTTTTAAAAATGATTTAAGCCATGAACGGTTTTGTCTTTTATTTTGGGTAAAATACAGTTTATTTGCCGCAAGTTAGTTTTAAACGTAAAAAAATGTCTTCTGGTTACAACCTAACTTGTTGTGCAGTCAATCATGTACTTTCTTCTATTTCGTTGGTTGATGTAAAACGAATGTCCAATCATATGTGTGAGGGCGGGACCTAAATGGGGCAAGTAAAAGGTCATCTTAGCTTGCTAGATTCGACTACCATGCTAAATAAGCAGGAAATGGTCATAAAATACCTGTGGATGCAGAGTTAGAATGTGTGAGTATTTGATGTAAATGATTTCTGTGCATAAATGAAATGCTAGAACTGCATAACGCTAATCGCGAGTTAGCATTAGCATTTTACGCGAGCTATTGTATACTGTATGTAGTATTTACTAACCTTAGCCAGACTTGTGAAATTAAACGAAGACCTTTATCACACAGACCGAGAGGAATACTCTGGACACGTCTGCCGTGGATTGAATGGACGAATTTTCCCAGTGAACTCCATGTGGCCTGTGATGTGAAGTGAATTTCAACTCAGCTGTGGAGTGGGACCTGCATGGTCACGGATAAGGCCTCATCCATCCCTCACATCTAAGCAAACTCCAAAGGATTTGTGAGTAAACTAAAACATGTGCATTTATTTTCTGCCCGGTTTCAAGTGACCTGACCATTTGTGTTTTTGGTCAAACACAAGGTGCATATCAGGCCTGCAACTGTTTTTTCTTTATTTCAGTAAAATATTATTATTTAAATGGCAACTGAATTTAAAGGGAAATTATCTTGTTAGAATGTGATAATCTGTAAAAAAATGTTTTTGTTTATATTAATAATACCTTAATCTTTTGCCTGTGTTGAAACATATCATAAATTGTATTTAATTTTTATTGTACGTCCTAATATATTTTATTTACTACATTTTATTTACATTAAACATTTTAGTTGTCCTAAGTTTATTATTAGATACATAAGGTTAAAAGCAGAAATTCATTATTCTTCTCACAGTTTTTATTTATTGGAGGCACTGCCATAATTAAAAAATCACAAATAAATATAAAAGATTAAAACTGTTCTCCTTTTAACCACTAATTGCTTAGTAGTGAGAGTACTAATATTCCCAAGGCCCTGCCCAGAGTACTACCTTCACTTCGACAGGGGGTTAATATCTAGCTTCTTGTATTGGGTGCTACATTTGTTGCTTGGAGTATTCTTTTGGAGTATTCCTTTTTTTTTAGTTTTAGGACTATAGTTTAATTATATAAGGAAAAACATTTTTATAGACATTAAACCAACAGTTTCAAACTCTCACTAGACAAATACACACATTCTTTTCAGTTAAACCTTTTACTAATAATTCATTCATGCATGTTTTGGTACTATGCTGAACCTAGTTGAGGAGACAGCGGTAAACATACCAAGAACTCGCTTATCCCCAACTCTTTTGGGAAGACTCCAAAGCATTCCCAAATGTCCCAAAAAGTACAATTTCTCTGGGGATCCCTCAGTCTTCCTAGTAGGTCTACTGTGTGCAAACATCCCGCCCTGATGATGTACTTATCAAATGTTCAAACCACCATAAAACTGTAGGAGCAGCACCTCTGTTCTATGTTATTTGGAAATTAACAAGCTTTTCACCCTAATTTATTTCACATAAAATGTTTCACAAATCAACAGAAGCTGTTTTTCCCCTGCCCCAAAATAACTTAGTCATTCTTTTTCCACAGGTTTATGCTACACCCTGTGGGCTTGCATAATGTTTTGTAAAATTAATGTGACATTCTTAATGCTGAATATTTTCATTAATTTTGGTTTGGACAATTATTCTGCTTCCCAATGTGACACGGTGGGAAACCAAAAAGGTAAGATTTATTTGGCTATTAAATGCATACCAATGCAATGACAATGAATTTATTTCCAGACATAATTAATTTAAATACAACAACAAACCCTGTTAGCATAATTATTGAACTTCATCAGCATGCTTCACATGATAAGATATTGTTTAATGAATGTAAACAAAACACTGCCATCACTGTGTATAACTTTCAACGCAGTAATATTTATTACCCCAATTAAATGTAGAAAGAAGAGTGAAATATATTCAGATTGGATTGAGAGCATTGGGCTGTTAATTTGACATCTATGTAAGCCTGTAAAACAAATTAACTCCTTCATATAGACAAAGTTTTGATACACTATCCGCAGTTCCTCATTTTTGAGGAGAAACATAATAAAATATAGCTTTCGGATCCACTGTTGTGTGGAAAATCATTTCAGTTCATTTTAAAATAATTGATATTAACATTCAGAGATAAACATTTGGATTTTCTTTCAGTTTCTCGCTCATTGGTAGCATTGCCTTTTGTACAAAATGCAATTGCAATGTCGAATAAGATTATCCTCTTTTGCTCAATAACTCTATAAAGAGCTTAAGTTCTTTACCAAAGTATTCACTCCCTTTGAACTTTTTCTAATTTTGTCACTCTACAGTGTGACAAATAAATGATTGAAAAGAGCGGCATGCATTTGTGTTCAGCCTTTTAGGCATACCACAAGGCAAAATAACTCTAATTCAGTCAGAATGGATGGTAAACGTCAGTCGACACAAATTTTCCAGAACTTTCATGAATTCTCATGTGGATTTAGGTCTGTCCTTTTAATGAATGTAAACATGTAAATGATTCCATTTTAAGTCCTTCCTCTGTTGTTAGGGTTGCTGTTGTAAATTGAACCTCAGTCCTAGTTTCAAGTCTTTTTAATTTTTTCATTATGGCCCTTTGTTAGTTTCATATGTTTTCCCATCAGCTCTGACAATATTGTTTTGATATCATTCTGAAGTTACTATTTGAAATTAACATATAATTAATTACTACCAAAATGTATTCTTATTAGACTACATTAAGTCCGAGTACCAGAGTGTGAGATCCACAGCTTTACTACATACTTGGTAGTGCTTGATGTAGAACACACATCAGTCTCTGATGAGACACTGAAGATTTTCCCCCAGTTATAAATAACAAAATGACCAATCTAGACACTAAATAGGTCAATATGAGTAATTGTATCTCCTGTCAGCCAGGTTCCACTCTGCTAAAACCTTTTGATAAATTTGTCCATTCATGACCCACAAAGATTCCTCATATGTACTATGCACAGAGCTTCCTCGGCAGAAGAAAATTGTTTATCAAGTCAGTCTGCATTTACTGGCCAATTTATTAGACATATTTGTTCAATTAGCACAAATGGCAAATCACCCAATCAGATAGCAGAAAATCCATGCATTTGAGAATCTAGATGTAGTAAAGACCACTTACTGAAATTCAAACGTAGCATCAGAAATTGCTGAACCACTAAGATAGTCAAGTTTATTAAGAATTGTTCGAGAGACTGTCAGTTTAGCTTATGTTGGCGGTCAAACAAAAACTTGCTACAGACAGGGTCCTCTTGACATACTTTGACCCCTGTATCAGCAGAGCACTGTTTAAAGACCACAAGCAACCTGAGTGTTGTTACTGACTATATCTGTATTTGACTGCAGTGTAACCATTTTTGGATGCCTGTTAAAAACCAGCTCCTTGTTCTATGCTTTGCTTCAGAGCGTTTGGAACTTCAGCTATTAGTTTTTCTCGATTCTGCTGGCATCTTTGACTCTGTTGCTCCTTCCTTAATTGAAACAATGCAGCAGAATTTAATCCTTCTTTCATAAATTAGATCAAAGTCCTAACTCCACAGTTTTAATTTAAATGTTCATTACCTATCATCCATCTCTCATCTGTAACTGGTACACCTGTGCAGTGCTTTATTAAACATGGTCATTTTAATTAATGACTTGCTATTTTTCTACCCAAAAGCATGATTATGCAAGTGTGGTTTCAATCACCGTGTTCCCCCTTTGCTTCGCTGATACTTAATTTGTATGCAGCCACTATCATTGCCTGCCCCTAGGAGAGCAGAGGTCCATATAATGGTTATTTCAAGAGCCTGGCTTTGGATGATTCAAAGGGATGCAACAAAACTCAGAGAAAATTCAGATCAGTCCATATACATTAATCAATGCATTGGTATTTCACAAAAAAAGCCAGCATTAAGTTCAAAGACGGGGACAATTTTTAGCCAAAGACACAATGAGGGTGCAGTATTATCTCCATGTTTACATGCCATTTTTATAGACCCTTCTTCAGTGATGTGCATAAAATGTGTTTAATTAAAGAAAGGAAATATGATAAAAAATAGAAAAGTCATGCCTTGGTTTTCCTCTTTGTCATTAATATCCTAGAACAACAACTATAAAGCGGAGAGCTAAGTGCTAAAACCCTGTATAGAATATGACATGAGTCTTTTTTTGGATCATCCTCAGAGATTCACTTCTCAGCTCTTAACTGAGATCTTAGGCTTAATTATGCATGTAATGTGTTGTAAGAGGAATTTTCTCTAAAGTGTATGATCTGGTTTTTCTCTGTTTGATAAGATCCATTAATTCATCTGATACCAATATTTTAACATTCAGTATGTGAAAGAGAACATGGCTGCTGGCTGTATTGAGCTGATGAATACAGCCAACTGAGCTTAAGCACAGTTGCTTATTTTTTGAGAATGGGGGAAAAAAAGAGAAGGGTATATATAGATTTATATATTTTATGAGGAATATATGAAGTTAGGTTGAAAAAGATTACCAAAAAACTGTTGGATTTTGCTTTTGAGTGATGGACAATTATTCCTTCCAGGTTTTTGTGAATTACTGTGGACAGGCTCACCAGGTGATTGGTGATTGTCTCATGATCTCACTGAATTGCATGTTTTATCTGTTATTTGTGCCTTAGATCCAGGACTCAGAATTAATGTTTGGGCTATTCTATGAATGCAGCTATTTTAAATGGCTAGTGTTGGATTAGTTTAGAACACACAAAGTAGTTTAGTAACTATTTATGTGGCTCTTGTGAGCAGATGCAGGAAATTGTTAATTTAACTTAAGCTTAACACCAAACATAGATGAACTTGCCGACAAATTACGCCAGGCATACTTTCTACGTCAAGAATATGTGAGATTAACATCTTTAAAGTTTTTTATGTACTGTTGAGAGAGAGAGAGTACCCTGCTGACAATTCAGTGCCTTACTAGCCAATGAGGATAAAATCAACAAGATATTCATGAATCACTTCGACATAGTGAAAATCAATATTTCATATATGCAGAATGGCATTTTACCATCCACAATGAAAATGTCAGCTGTCTCAAACATTATTCTTCCTTAGACAAATGACTTTGTTTTTTTATTTATTTGTATTGGGTTTGCAGCTGTATCTACCCACAAGGCATTCTTTCTTTCTAGAGAGAAGCTAAGTTCTTACTAGGAGAATATCTAATTTAAGTTATCTATGATTTAAATATGAATACACAATTGTTGGTACATCAAAATGCCTTGCCATGCCCATAGGCTGATCATACTTGGCAGCTTCTTGTGATAACACAGCAAACTAGTAGTGGTTGGATCTGCATGATATTGTCCAGGAAGCTTGATGCAATTTCAATTGTGCAGAGTGAAGGTGAACCAAATTAAATTGGTAAAGTAGTGACATATTTCGGCATCCTCACCCAATCAAACAGATTTAGCCAGGCCATCCTGGTGTGAAAGCATCCTTATTTAAAGTGATACGGTTTCCACAAGAAATGTTGAAATTTGTTCTGATTAATTTGACCTTTCTTCTAGTCACAATCACAGAGAAACTGCATTTTTCTCACCATTTTCTAAATCGTAGTTGAGACTACTTCGCAATCAGTTCCAATCAATCAGTTCCTCATTTGAAGAAAAGAAGGGATTTGTTATTAAATGAAGTGCAAATTATGTGTATTCATGACAAGTCAAAGGATCTAACAGCTTTAGAAGTCGTGCATGAAGCTCAAAAACACAATCATGGTGTACCTATGGCGCAGGATCAGCTTTAGTACTCCAAACACGTCATACTGGAGCACAACAAGGATGCTGAGCCTGAATGCTTAATTTGCGGCCAGTGGGATGCTTTATCCAGAGATATAAACAAGTGCAGGGCCTATTGCATGCGTCGTCACGTGGGGCAAGCATGGACTGAATTGTTAAACAGTGCGGGACCTCCTTGTTAACCCCCAGAGTGCAGATTCCAAGCATTCATTCAAGAGAAAGTCCCGACTTTGAAAATCCAGTTGTGCATAGCAATTGGAATCTTAACTCCAACCATCTAGCAGAGGTACGCATCAAAAGCGCGTCATTACATCCAACTCTTCAGAACTATAACAAAGCCTTCTGAATTCAAATAACAGACAAGAAAAAAGTAGAGTTTTTGTCCTGCGAGCATCAGATTTAAAAAATCCTGTAAGTAAATTTTTTTATTGTGTTGCATGGGGTTGAGGAAAAAGCATCAGCCGAACTCTTGTGTGAAATGCTGTGCAATACTTTCAATTTTCATCTTTTTCACAGAACTTTTCTTAACGTATGCATTAAAAGATAAACATAACGGACCTATAAAAGTTGTTTTATCTTAAATGTCAAATGAGCTTTTGCATCCTGTGGGTTTTTTTTTTATTATTATTATTAGGCTCTATGTATCAGATCCCATGCTGTTATGTGACAACTTGCATGAAAAATGCTTCACAATTGAATCAGTATACTTTTGAACTGACCAGTTGTTTTGGATGTATTTTTTCTCGTTTTACTTTTCCCCATTTTCCATGTTCAAACATCTTTGTAAATACTACAGACAAAATGTAAATCATTATCATATTAATTTATTTATAATTTACTCAGTTGCTGAATAAATTAAGTTATACAGGTGTAAAACTCATGGTTCTCCTATGAAGTTAGAATGTTGTCTAAAGAGAGGTCAAATAAATCTCATCAGCACACATGTAGACATCCTGTGGCATGTTTCCATGACCTTCAAGACATGAGTTGCTTCAGCACCAGCACCAACTCTCCCGTGGCCCTAAAAAGATTAAGCGGAAATGAAAAGAAAAGTGCTATGGATTATAAAAATTCTCACAATATGACTTATTTGGAGAGCTGTTGCAAGATGCAGTTTTTGCACAATGCAAAAGCTATCAAGTCATTATGTGAGATGCAGTCAGAGTCCCACCAAAGAACACGGTGCTAAAATAGAATCAAATAGTGCTAGCTTAATGTGGAAGGAAGAAACCTCCTGCAGAACATAGCTGGCCCCCAGCATTTAACACAGTAAAATTCTAATATTTACTAAATGTATAATTTTCTGCAATCAATACCGTACTGACTGTTTCTCATTATTGCTCGTGTTGTGAGTTAGGTGTGCTCATTGTCTGCCTGAGAATGTTGCCAGTCATATTTGTGTGTAAGCAGCTTGTTGTGATGATACAAGGGTATTGGCTGTGATTTGTGACTTTTCCGGATATGATTCCTGGTTATTTTCCCTGCAACTGGTTGAATGAGGTAGTTTGCAACACAATCAAATCTCACCCTCTAATTTTACCAATCAGCATGCCTTGAACAGGACAATGAGAGGCAAATCATCTGGAGCATGATTTAGTTAAAATCAAAACTTGCTCTTTCAGAGCAAACCATGGATATCGATGTCTTAAAGGATATATGACATCAAACCAGTGTGATACAAATTATACTTTTTACAATTGCACAGGAAATTAAACTTTGTTCTATTAATAAAATTTGGAAACTTCGATGACACTGTTTAGTGCTTAAAAATGTAACTTCTATTTACAGAGTTTCCACGGGGTAGTAAAAGGTAGTAGATTAAATTTGCTCAAATTAAAGCCATTGAAAGGTAGTAAAATGTAACAACAATAATTTGACTTGATAGTATCTTGTCTGTATCTTTTATTTTTCTATTTAGAAACCCAACTGTTTTATTATTTAGCACACCGTGTTCCAGTCGGGTCCTTATTTGTGCTGCGCAGCGCACTCACTTCCGCCTGTGAGTTGTTGACGAAAGCTAAGTGCTCACAGTTCAATTTTCAAGTTTGGTCTGGGAGGATTTTATTGATTGATCAGAATGTCCGGGTTTTTGTTGTTTTTCAGGGACCAATAAGCATCCTTAAATTGACTGGCATGATGCCTGGAGTACGGCAGCCTTTCTCCTCCCAGAGCTGCTGCCTGGTGGCGGCGAAGAGCGCTGCAGGTGTATTAATATAAGTAAGCGGATAGACTGAACACTGTGGACTGCTGTTCTGTTGTTGATGCTAATGGTGTAAAAAATGCTAATGGGTAACTTTAAGGGCGAACTGGAAAATAAATTTCATATAATCCCGGTCTCAACAAAAGTAATTGTTACGGATGCTCAGATATGAAAAATTTAACTGATGTTGCTATCCAATAGTAACACTGCTGTTTTGCTAGATCTACCAATATTTTATTCTATCAATTTTTTTTTTATCCAATTACTCGATTAATTGTAAGAATAATCGATAGAATACTCGATTACTAAAATATTTGTTTACAACAGCCCTACCACAAACCGTGAAACCACTACTACCAGCCATTCTGGAACCATGAACTGTTTACACCAAAGGCTTCTCCTACCATCTGGCTAATACAACTGACATGAAATCTTATAGGACCAGACAATGTCTTTACAAGTTTTTGGAAAGCTTGTGCTAAATAGAGCCTCAGTTTCTTGTTATTAACTGACAGGACACTGTGTGTTCATTTCCTCTATAGCCCTTCTACTTCAAGGTTTGACATATTGTTCATTCAGAAATTGATGTAATGATAGCTTAGCTGGTATGGGTTTTCAATTATCTCAACTACTCTGTCCCTTATTCCTCTAACCTCAGTGAGACATTTTCTTATCCATAGAAACTGCTCTTTGGATATTTTCTTACATTTAAACCATTACATGACCAAGAAAATCAACAGTTTCTGAAATACACAAATTAGTCCTTCTGATACAAGGATCAAAGTCACTTAGGTCTCCTTTTATCAACCATTCTGATACTGAAATTGAATTTCAAATGTTGTATTTATATGCTTACTAAAGTCAGTTTGTTATCAAAGGTCCTTTGTTGCGTAAAGTGTGGATCAAGTGTAGATGTAAGAATAAACTACTGCTGTTGAACAAAAAGCAAAAAAACTTGTTTGTTGGCATCATATGTCATCACTTACAAAAACGCAATATTTTGCACATTATTTCAACTGGATGCTTTAGTAGTAAGACTCAAGGAACAAAACTAAATTGCATGATATGTGAGAAGATGCAACTCTTGAGTGAACAAACTCTAATCCCAGTCTTTTGATAAGTGCTGCTGCCATGAAGCACAAAACAAAAACACAGCTCTCAACAATTATCAGTTTCGAGATGTAAACCTTTTTCTTGTTAGTTATCTTAGCTGCTTTAAACACTGTTTCAAAAACATGGCTTTACTTCTGGTATCTCAAAGTATTCTCTTACCACCGTCATGTATCATGCTGCTCTGATTAGTCTTCTAAAGTGTTCTGAGTGCATTACTAAAAAAACACATGCAACTAATAATTATCTTGAGCTCCAATTATGGAACTCTTAGTCATAAGCAGAGGCCTTTGTTAATCAGGAGAAGACTGTTGATGCCACCGTGATGTGAAAATGCATGGGAATCTTGATAATTTGCATTGAACGCGTTGCTTTTGTGGGTGCCCCGCTGCCCATAAAGAGCAAGGAATTCATTAAAGTCAACTTACATTTTCTTGATTGTTAGTGTGAGGACACAATTACCATGTGAGAACTCTGAGGCTGCCTCAAAGCTAAACAATTATGAAGAGTTGTGCTTGTAATTTATAACTCTGCATCTTTTCACAATTAAACAATGGGAGCCCTGTAAATAAGAGTTGTGTTGCATAAAACGTATGTTATTTTGTTTAGTGTCTATATGATACAAAAGGGTCTTGCAGTCTTATGACATCTGACAAGCATGAAAAAAAATCTGTTTACATTATCACTTGATAACAGCATGCTGACATCTTCATTTCCTGTGCGACCCCATAAAATAACCTTGTCAAAGAAATATTACATCCCATACGTAATGACGTTTTGTTTGCTTCAGTCACGCAAGGTCATCAGTGTAAGGCTGTCAACACAGTCTGTGGCTTAAAGGCTTCGGTGCAACTTTAATGACATGAACAATCATTGATGGCGAAACAGTGACCAGTGATTTCTTGTGTTGTATCCGATGTGAGCAGTACAGAGTATAGAAATATTTTATTTTCTCCTATTTTCACCTGGAGTCTGAGTATGCATCTGTTGTTGAACTTGTGCACAAAAAGAAGAAAAATAAATTTCACCTAACATTTTCAGACTCTGTGAGCTTTCAGTCGGTTTGTATTAGATTTATCACTTTCTTGTTTCTACACCTTGTTGATGCCTCCAGAGTACGACTACATTGGTATGGGAGTGGAGGCTTAAGCTGCGACTATGACATCCTTCTTGGTGCATTATCTTCACACTCAATCTCCTTGGGGTAGATGGAGTGCACCGAGGAAGTGCTTCCACCAGTTAAGTCTTAACATGTAACTAGACATTGCTTTTAGGGGTCGGCTGTTAACAGGGTTGACGATGCTCTTTTCTAGCCTTCAGACTGAATATTCCCCAAGTCTCCTGCTCTTCTTGATAGTTCCTTTTTTGGAAAGAGCTTTCAGGGTAAGCCATCATTGTTAATATATTCAGTGCATACAGGTTCACAAGATATATTTTTTATATTTCATCAAGATTTTCCATGGTTCTCTGTGGTTGACTTATTGTTCATACCATAAATATCAGCAGTTTTGTTATTTCGTTTCAGTCCTTCTGTTAAAATGAAATACCAGTTTGTACATGAAACTTTTCAAATTTTATATTTAAGCTTCTATAGTTATCTCTGGTTAGCTGATGGGTTTGGTGGCAATGGGATAGGCAGGCTTACTTGTTACAGCTATGGCTCCAAATTAAAAAGACACGCTTATGTTTGAATTAACCGTGTGAAATTTTGATAATGAAATTGCTTTTTCCCTAAGAATTGATTTCATGTACTTTATATTTGACTAGTTTTCATCTTGGGGCTGCACAGTGGCGCAGTTGGTAGCACTGTTGCCTTGCAGCAAGAAGGTCCTGGGTTCGATTCCCGGCCGGGGTCTTTCTGCATGGAGTTTGCATGTTCTCCCTGTGCATGCGTGGGTTCTCTCCGGGTACTCCGGCTTCCTCCCACAGTCCAAAAACATGACTGTTAGGTTAATTGGTCTATCTAAATTCTCTCTAGGGGTGTGTGTTGTGTGTGAATGGTTGTTTGTCCTGTATGTCTCTGTGTTGCCCTGCGACAGACTGGCGACCTGTCCAGGGTGTACCCCGCCTCCCGCCTGGAACGTAGCTGGAGATGGGCACCAGCACCCCTCCCGACCCCATTAGGGACAAGGGTGAACAGAAAATGGATGGATGGATGGATGGATAGTTTTCATCTTATTTGTCTGATATTTTATTCATCAGGATAGACCTGTTGTCATTTGACTCTGCCTCTCTAAACTGTGGCATTCCACAAGGGTCCATTCTGGTTTCACTCTTATATTCTTTTTGCATTCTTGTATCAACATCTTGAATAGTTTTCTGATTGACCTACCACCTTTAAGCAGATGAAATCCAGTTGAATAAGTTTAATAAGCTGAATATGTTGTCCATTATATTTCAGTGACCAACAAGAACCAGAGATGGGATCAAGAACTCTCCTGCATTGGTCTAGCTTTAACTATATAAAAAATAATAACCCAGATCATAGCTTGTAACTAATTGTATTCAAATATCAACCAGGAAGTTGTAAGATAGGTAGGTGTTATATACATTACTTTAAAATTATTATGATTTTTTAAAGTTTTGTTGATCCAGACAGTAGCAGGTTTTGATATGGGCGGCAAGGGCATGAGCCCCCCACCCTCGCTCACAACCAGAAGATCTGAATGTCAACAGTGCCTAATTCAACAGTGCCCAGTGTAAAACAGCAGCAAAAAGGAGAAATTAAATGCAAAACTGCATAAATAAATATGTAAAAATAAAAAATATATACTGCTTAAAGTGCACTTGTATGCAAGGGCTGGCTTTTTTGCAAGAAGTAGAAATAAAAGAAGTAGAGTTGATGTTGTAGCTGCACTAAATGTTTACTTGCTAACTTTGATTTAAAACTAATTTGATAACTTTTTTAGAGCTTCTTTTATGTTCAACTCGTGTCCAGGAGTATGTGGTTTTCTTTTGTACCAAAAATTCTTTTTTAAAATCTTTGAAAAGCTGTCAACCATCTTTCCAATCTGAAAACTTCCTCTTTATTTCCTTTGTACATCTCAGGGTTGCACATGTTCTCTTTTCTGCTCCTTCTCACATTATGTATTACCCAGGTACATAGTCCCATTTTATAGCGCAATCAAGTAACTGTTACCTTCAGTTGTCATAAAAGTTCTGTATATATCTAACATAGTTTAAAAGAAGGGCGGGGGTAACCCATACCTCCACTTGCTGTCTTGTGTTGAAGTTTTAATTGTTACACAATCGCTAATGTTTGGCTGTGATGTGTGTTATGGATCAGTTTGATGCTATGAAGCTCATCAGAAGTTGTCTGCTCTGTAAACAACCATCCTCCACTGAAAAGAGAGAAATACTGAGCTGAACAAGATGGCTGTTAATGTTAACCCATGGAGGCATGGACACCATGGTCTGAACGTTCATGTCCTCCGCCGCCATTGCAATAAAGTGCAAGCAGATTAAAACTCTAAAACAGCGCAGAAAATATACATCATTGTTCAAAACTTCTTGTGTTTGCTGATTAGCCTGGTAGAAATTCTACTGGAGAAATCAAAGTAAAAAGGAATAAGCCCAGACTGTATGACATGAGATTTTAATCGAGCGGAATTGTGCAGGAAAGCAATCGCCAGGCTGCAGCACATGTATATCGTATATGTGTTAGGCATAGTTAGTGCCTAACACTAACTATGCCTAACACATAGTGAGTTGTGTGTTTTGTGTGAAGTATAGAGACCACACCAAAACCACTGTATTCTTTCAAACATGCAAATTAAAATAATGTTAGAGGTTGAATGCAGGACTTGAGGAGACCTTTATTTTTTTAATTCTTCTGTCTAGAGATCTCGACCTACTTGGGAAACATTTGGCACCCCAATCCAAAGTATTCTGGCCTTAGGATGAATAAAACGCACAGAAACTGAAGTTTTGAAGATACACAAAAAACAGCAACAACTTGCTTCACAATGATCTCAGTTTTAGACTGCGTGATCAATGCAAAAGTTAGGTCTTTTTGTAGTTTTACGCTACATGGGGGCCTTATTTAAGGCCCAAAACCTAAATAACTGGGGTACATGATGGAGTAGATGACTAGATGGCTCACACGGGGCTGAATTGGACTGATACGCCCCTATTGCCTCTTTTCTCCTGTTTTATTCCTTTTTCTCTCTGTTTTAAATTTATAACTGTAGGAGAAGCGAGACAGCTTCAGGATGTATTCCTGATTATCAACACTCTGCTGGGTTTCTCTCCAACCATCTAATCTGGTAATTTAGCACAGGAGGAATAATTTAAAGAAAAAAGTACTCTGAGCCTCCAGGTTGGAAAAACATACTACATCTCATCAATCAAACCAAAATGACAGATTAACTCATTAAATGGCTTAAGGGGACTTTTAAGGCATTTCTCCATATCAGGAAGAGTATGCACCAATTTACAAATTAAATAAATCCAATTCTACAAATTTAAGGTAACATAGTCAAAGGGGTTTGATCAAAAAGTTTGGGTGTTTGTTGAGAATAATAATATTTTAGAATATCACAGCCAGAGTCCCTACCTAAATCTAATAGATAATCCATGGAAGGAAATTTTTTTCAGCCTTATCAATAATTGCACTGTTCTCAGCAAATTTCACAATTTTCACAAGAAGATCTAAATATATCTCAGCTGTAGTAAGATCCCAGTGGTTTAAGATCCTAACAACTCCTCTAGCTCAGAAATACACCTGAGTTCAGACTCAAAGAATCTCATTTCTCTTTTATGCTTTGTACTAATGTTATTCAGTGCTAGAGTAGCTTCTGAATTGTTAACAGAACCATCAAAAAATTATCACTAGCCATAAAGCAGCACACTTTAACAGCAAAGCTGGACATATTCTGCAAGTGCATTTGATTTCTATAAATCTTTTTGTCTACATATTTCACATCACTGCATTCACAAAAAAGAAAAACTGTGAATATGCAAAATTAATGAGGTCCAAGCCTTTGCCAAGGAGACTAAAATTAGAAAATCTCTGACAGTTCAATATGTAGAGTCATTTTCCATTTTAGCAGAGAAACTACTATTAAAGAACTGGGGAAGTTTCACATGAAAGCAGATGCAAATCTCCTCCACGGAGTGTCTGCAGCAGTAGTTCAAGACTTGTCTCCTGCACCCAGGAGGGGTGTGCAAGGAGCAGATCTGAGTGGAAGACTGTGGGTAATAAGACAATTAAGGAGCAACTCACGTGATCTGCAGCTGCACCAATTCATGGAAACTTTGTCAAATCACGCTCCCTGCATGCTAATATATTGATATGCATTAAGCTCAGACGATGCAAACATACGTTTGTTCCAAAATGTGATTTTCTAAATAACTCAATTATCCTACATGTAGAGCCATAAATGTCATCTTTCCAAAGGTATCCTTGCATTAACTGAATTTTTTCCCTGGCTTTTAAATACTACATTCAACATCAACTTCTATCTCAATTAAGGACTTTAGTTACATTCACAGTTGTTTTGCTCAATTGCAGCTCTCTCAATTCTTTAAAAGCATTAATATGTTTTTTTTTCCCGTGTTAGTCATATTTTAGAACGATCAATATTGAAACGCAATTACATCTATAAAGATGTGGAAGCTAGATTCAGCAACAAAGACAAAATGAAATAAAAGGAAAAAAAAAACTTTGCCATGAAAATTACATTATAAACAAGCAGGTTTCTATCGAGAACTATGATCGAATGGCTGCATTTCATTGAAAAGCATTATGTGTTGTGCACTTTCTAAGAGGTGAAAGGGCACGGTCCTCTTTTCATACATGCAAATGTGCTACCCGTTGCTCTCAGTGAAATTGAAAGCACCTTTGATGAAATGAGGGAAAGCGTGCCGGATGCTAAATTATTTATTTTTTTCACACTTCAATTCTTTCATTATTGAAAGTCTTGCAAATTTATGCAAAATGTAAATTATTTATTTAGTAGTTGCATCTAACAGTCCTCTGTCACATGGTCTAAATCATACATCTACTCTGACTGTAGTATTTTTGAGCACTTGTGGATGTTTGATAACCTGTATCACATGCTATACACTTTGACGCACACAGTTGGTATGTAGCTGATTTATTCTTGAAATTTGGTTAATAAGTTTGTGAGGAAGTTAACAACAAAAATTAGTTCAGGTTTAACCAAAGTCAAGGCATAAATCTAGCTTCATTCTTTCCATTTTTACACAATTTGTTTGTTACCCAAAACCTTATGTCAAATCATCAGTATGTTTGTTTACAGGCATAATGTTGATGCTTGTTTGCACAAGGCAGCTATTGGCCAACATGTAACCCTACACACAGTTAACAGGTTCACCGTGCTTGAGCATGGACATTTAGAGATGCAAAGTCTCTGCCATGCCCAAAATGTCTGTAAATGTTCAGCAGAGACTGGAAAGAGTGTGCATACCAACAATGTAAATGAAAAAACAAAGCTTTCATTCACAAGGTGACACTAAAAACAAAATAAAGACGACTTGCAAACAAAAGCTGAAAAGCACCATGAATGTTTGTTTGGAAAAGTTTTATCTCTTCAGAACTGCAAGGATTCACAAATTACATTAGAATACTGATGAGAAATTACTCAAAATAACTTTCTTTTAAATGGACAACTGTCGAAACCAGTGTCTCCTTGGTGTCCCAATTAAAACCATAAAATAGGCTTTCATTTAGTAGATAAACTAACTTAAAATGGTAAACTGCAAAGACAGAATCTCACAGCTTTATGGAAAAATATGAAAACTTACAAAAAATATATTTCTAACTAGATAAGCCAGACAAAAGCTTAATTTTGTCAGCACATCTTCCCAGTAATACCTGTTGACAGTCAATGAGGTGTTATTACAAAGTTATGTAAATGAACAGCCTTTAACGCCACCATGTAGTTGATCAGGGTTGGGGAATATTCTTTTGAAACTTTGATGGCTCTTTTCTCCCTGATCTTATTTGCAGAGGGCCAACATTCAAATGATCATATTCTTTTACATTTTTTGTGGCGTTTCTATGTGTTTGAAATCATTAAAAAAGCTTCGTATCCACACTTGAATCTGTAAATAACTCAAAATGCCGAAGGGGAAACTTGTTCCTTTTTTTGTCATTGCAAGTCACCAAGGCCTACCACATTTTTTCAGAATTTAAATTTTAAATGATTTTAAAATGCCTTCTGCTTTCATTTCACTGTTCTGCACTACTGCATATCAAACAAGAATCCCCATTTTAAAACATTGAAGGCTGTGGTTGTAAACTAACAAAATGTGGAAAAGTTGAAATAGGAAGAATACTTTTTCAAGGCACTATATGCATAGACATCAATGAAAGATAATACCCATCTAATGACCTAACTTCACAGTGTTTCTATCTTGCAAGCAGGAGAAAAAAAATGACTGCAAAGATACCATCAGATTTACGAAGTAGTTTATTTCCTCAAGCTGTGAGACTAATTAATTCATTTTTTACACTCTTAACACAAGATCTTAGCTTTTGAATCATGATAGTTTATTCACTTGTGAATAAATTTTCAATTTTTGTCAGTTGTGAAATGGGAATAGATATGCAATTTTCTTATTTCTCTAAAGTCATTTCATCACAATATTTTCCTCTCATTTGGGATGGGTATCAAAGACCTAAAGAGAAATTTACCATACTCTAGAGCAGTGGTTCTCAAACTTTTTTCAGTGATGTACCCCCTTAAAAATATATTTTTAGTCAAGTACCCCCTGACACGGGCAAAACATTTTTGGAATAAAAAAGAGGTACAGTGCCTTCTTTTTCACTTTATCTGTACTTTCAGCAGCATTGCTGCTACGCTTTAGCCACGTCTCCATAGTTACAGTGTAATCATGATAACGACAGGTCATTGACGAGTCAAACTAGCTTGGTGGGGGGGGGTCCGTTTTATTTTAAAGGATATTGAAACTAAATACTGAATATAAAATTCAGTGCATGAACACACATTTATATTTTATCGAACTTTTTACAAAATAATTTTTCCCAAGACTTATTATGAGGAGCCTACTGATTTTTTAAAGATATTTTGAAAAGCTTCACGTACCCCCTGCAGTACCTCCACGTACCCCCAGGGGTACGCGTACCCCCATTTGAGAACCACTGCTCTAGAGTGCTGGGGTCCCAATTTATTCAGCAATAACCAGATTGAGAAGGGTAAACATTGGACATGTTCACTAACAGAGCTTTAATTTTTGTCTAATTAACACTCAACAGCACTAATGTATCTTGAAAATAACGCATTTTTCCTTCACTTTGTGCGATTGGAATTGCTCATACTTTCACTATAAAACATAGCTGTGAGTTCTACTACTGTTTTTCTTCCATTTGATGTCACCAAACGCTTAAGTTATTGACGATCACTGTCTTTTTGGGGTTTTATTCCAACCATATTTCTTCCTCAGAGAAGAAAGTTACCAACTGTCCTTCCAATTTCTAATAGACAGTTCTCCAAAAACATTATATTATGATAGTCTATTTAAGAAGGGTCAAATCATTGGCATCAAGCAGAGAAAACATCTAAGGAGATTGCAGCAACTTCTAACATCTATTCCACAAACATAGGGATGCGTCTTTCCACATGGCTTTTGAAGAAATGAGAAGCTACTCATTGTATCAGCTGGGGTTGAATAACTCATTACCAGCTGGAAGACAGTTGTCTGTGCAGTAACTATCCAATAGGAGATTCATATCCATTTGCTCAGTTAAAGCTGCAGTATGTCATTTTTAGGAAAAAATTTTTTTTTTTTTACATATTTGTTAAAACTGTCCATCAGGACAGTATTGAATGAGACAGATAATCTGTGAAAAAAATTGAGCTCGTCTTTTCCCAGTTCTAGTGCTAATTCGAAACAATCGATCAGAGCCAGGAGAAAGGTTTTGTGCTGTCAATCAAGCTTGTATGTACGTTGCTCACAACCCTCTCGCCTCCCTCTTTGCTCTCTCTGCTATGCTACAGCTTCTTCTCAATCGCAGAGTCTGTCAGGAATGCTCAAGCTAGTTAGCATGGCCAATAATGATGGTGGATAAACTGTTTTTCTGAAACTGCAAGTTGTTTCTCTGCCATTAGCACATTGAGTGGTTCATACATGAGTGATTGACAGCGGTATACCTTCCTCTTACCTCTGATTACTTGTTTCTGATCGGGAGTGGTGTATTTCTGTAGACGGCAATAGTAGAACTGGGAAGGGGTGGAGGATTTGATGTTTTCACAGAGTATCTGTCATATTATACCGTCACGACAGTGACAGTTTTAGTAAATATGTAAAAAAAAACATACTTTTTATCAAAGTTACATACTGCAGCTTTAAATTCAGGTGGCAGTGTTTCTCTTGGCCAAAGAGTGTATAATGTGGTTGTTATATAAAATCAGGGTACACTCCATTGCTATGAGCATAGTTAAGTAAAATATTCACATGAAAAAAATAGTCTATATAAAACAAGCAAATCTCTTTAAGCTAAGAATGTTAAAGAAATTTTTTATTGAGGTTTATTCTGAGCAGGTGCACCAACACCTTTGCAAGCAATTCTAACAGCCATATTTTCCCTTTGCATCCTCCATGTGTTTGCTAGGCTTCTTTTGTTTTAAATTTAATTGCTGCTGGCAAACACTTTGCACAGACACATAATGGGTTACTTTTCCATCAGAGCTTTTGGCCTCTGTTGTCAGATAAGCTGTGATAATTTGCTCAGCTGCTCTATCTTAAGCACTATCAAAGCTTTCGATTCTACAAACATTGTTTGGTTTAGTGAACTTTATTTTCATTGCCAGAAATGTTGAACTTTCTGTAGAAAGGACGGTGCTTTCTGAAAAACCTGCAAGATTCACCATCACAATTATCTTCTAGCAAAAACTGGGTAATTTAAATTACCATGAATCAAACAACATATTTTTTTACAGACTGTTTTCAGAGAGAATGTTTTGTGGCATATATGGCACAGCACATACCATGATGCTCAAAAGTGTACGCCTGTTAAAATATCTGCTTTTAGTGATGTAAAAGAATGAGGCCATTGCAGATTTAAAAAAAAAATACTTTGTCCCTTAATGCCACAGATGTCCTGTTCAAGTTAACTTATAAATTAATAAATCTTCCCAGGCAAGCAAAGTGACAGAAATGTAAAAGTTGTTTATGCATGGGGACACATCCTTTTTAATGTGTCCCCATGCTTAAACTTTGTTTAAATACTATTACATTTATTTTCAGTAAAATCAATTTATTCTTAGCAACTTTCACAAAAAAGATCTCAAAGTGCCTAACAAAGACAAAGCATGAAAATTAAGATTTTTTAAGATGCTAAAACATCAAATTATAGAAATAAATATAAAGTATAACAAAATTTCATCATTACACATCTAATATCTATTACATGAAGTATAAACAAACAACATTGGACATTACCAAAAAACAAAAACCACTATCTAAATGGTGATGCCGCTGTCAGTTTTGCTGCTGTTTTTTTTTTTTTTTGACATTATAGATGTAAATATGAATAGCTTCAATTCAGTCTCTGCTAGTGAGAGGAGATTTTTCATAATCATAGTGTGTCCAATCTTACATCCAATTTTGAAAGCCCATGTACATGGTACTGACTCAAATACGAGTGCCTAGTGTTTACTACAATGACAAATCATTTGAACCGGCGTGCTTCATTGCTGTACTTTCCAAAACAGACTATAATGGAACAGTGTAATACAACAGACTTTAAATCATTGTCACTATTTGTTAGAATGTTTAATTAATAATCTGTCCTATATTTTCTGTCACAGAAATGAGTGAACTTGAATGAGTGATCCAAGACTCTTTAATTCGAGGGAGGCTGACCAAAAACCCAGTTTCCTGGAAATTTTTGTTTGAATCATCCCTGTTTGTTGCTGAATCTCATCTAAATCGTGTGTCACTTCTCCAGGTGGCTCCTGGCGAAATGCCCACTTTTAACCAATATGCTGATGTCAGATATGCCAGGGGTTTTTTGTGTGTTATTTAAAGGCAAGCCAAGAGGGAAGTATGTGTCATCAGTGCTGAATCCAGAATCGTTTGCTTCACACCAAACAACAAACCTGCCACCCCCTGTGGTGTATGTCGACCTGTTACAAAGCCACTTCTTCCCAGCTGAAGCACAGAGGACTTCAAGCGCTGTTTTATGCCGACAGCCATCAGACTTCAGTGTGTACAGAGCTTCCTGCCCCACTGGCCCTAGCCTCAGCCAGCCAGAGTGTGCTGAAGCAGAATAATGGTAAATGCTCTTTCTGCTCTGAGCAATTCTGTAACTTTGCTTGCCTAAGTAATATATGTTTAATGTGTATAGGTCAATGAATGTTAAATATCCTGCTACAGAATATGATTACATAATTCCTTCAGTACATGTCATTGTCAGAAAATGTATTTCATGACCAACCAATTAACACTACTGTCTATTTGTATGACTACTTTGGAGGAAATCGGAAAAGTGAAAATGTGAATATCTGTGTATCACTTGTGATATTTCAACAGTTTTGCCCACAAATAGGCAAAACTATTGCCTACAATTTACACACTTTCTGTGTAATATCAAAACATTTTCAACAGAATAAATGACAAACATAAAGGTTTATATTAATCCTGTTTTTGATGGTGTGTTTGTAATGTATTTTACATTTCAGTCCATTTAATAATTTTGTTAAAGCATTTTGCTGTCTACTGTTACATTATTTTATCCACCCATCAGCTAACTACACGATGTTATAGACCATACCCCATGATTGCAGTGTCATGCAGTGGTGTGGTACATCTCTGCAGCGGTCACTGGGTGAGTGACAGAGTAAATCCTGGTCCAGCTGTCTGTCCATCACTAGGCAGCATTATTTTATGTGGCAGATATTAAAGTTTCCTTATTCAATTTGTCTGTCAAGGTTAGAGACAAAAAACAAATGTACCTCACCCTTCAGTTCTCAAGATGAGCTAAATTTAATGACAAGGAAAATTGATATCTCCACGAAAAGCAACCATCTGCTAACAATAGGAAGTAAGCAATGAGGAGCACGATGAAAAATGTATCAACCTTTTGTGCCATCAGTCATATTTGCGGTCCTGTTCCCCGAGCGAATGCAATTCGGTCATCTTGCAGACAGAATCTGTATGCTTCATGCAAAACTCATCCTGAGAATTCCCCTCTGTTTACTTATAGCTCAATTCTTACAGAGCCACTATTTACAATCGGTTAATAACTGCAGGCTGTAAGTGATGTGCATCGTTTAACACTCCTCATTTGATGCTTCCACGGTTCATTGCATGCATAAGATGAGTGCGATCTAAAATGTCAATGGCACTTGTAAATGCACTAAGCCCATCACACTGACAGATTTACTACATCTTTAACATTATCTCTTATGCTTAGAATGGTAGTGTGTGTGTGTGTATATATGTATATATATATGACAGAGAAATATCCTGTATTGTTCTACAGTGAGGAGATTCTGGTGGAACAGCAGCAGAGTGACAGGCAGTCAAAGATGTAGGTTGGCATAAGAAATACATTTTCCTACACACCTGTTTAAACTCAGAAATGTTGTACCGTGTATGCAATTGTGCATGCAGTTGGTGGTCACACACAATGTGAACAACATGCATGAACTCTGAGCAAGCCAGTCTGACTCTGCATGTATTGTGCTTTTTCATGGGAAGTCTTCAGGAACGATATTAGGTTGCACGTCTCCTGTGTTTTGGAAGCAGTCTGACCACAGCACTCAATCACCGCAGCCCTGCTTTAAAATGCGGGAAAAAGAACCGTGAGGCATTAAAAAAAGCTCTACAGGTTATGTTTGCTTGTGTAAAGCATGGTTAAATTGCGTACTGCCATGGCGCCTGCAGACAGCTGGATTGATTAAAAGGGGAGCATATCTTCTACGCATGTGAAACGGATGAGTGGAAAACACGATCAAAATACTCTCAAATGTTGACACTTTTTTAAAATGGTCTGCACTTATAAATTAGTTAGTTGATTTAAGTTGAAAAGAAATTGCTTACGCACCCAGGGCCACAACATAAGCATTGCATTTAAAGGATTTCAGCCTCATTAAATGTGCAGTCTCCACTCGAGACTGTCTCTAAAGTATGCATGCAGCTTTTGGTGGGATTTAGCAGTGCATTAATTATGCAGTTCTCTGCATTATCCAATCTGCACATTCATTTATACATGAAGGTTCCTTATCATTGCCTCACATGTGGATAAATGTATGTTGACGTTCATATTACAGACACCATAAAGTTCTGGCAAACAACATAACTCCCTTGTGATGTCATTGTAAATTTAAAAAAGTGTAACACCTTTTATACCCACACTGAGTCTGCAGCAAATGAGCAAAAAGATCTCTAATTTAGTTGAGCTTTATTAAGCTCCATGTGTTGGTATTTGACTACAGTTAATTTAATCTAAAATGTCAATACTGCAAATTATAAGTCAATCTAACAAAGCATTTTGAAATACTGTAAGTTTATAAATAGAAATGATAGAACAAAAACAGAAAATCACGTGCTTAGGGAAGCTCTTTTTTTAAAAAAAGGACTGGGAACACTTAAAAGTGCATATGAAAGTATTTTAGAACAAAAAAGCAGAATCTTGATGCACCAATATTTGACATTTAACTTGTGTAATGGCTGAGTTATAGTCACGTTTTTTAATGTTGTGTTGTGAGCTGAGCAAGCAGTGTGGTGTGTATGCTTACATTGGTAAAGTATTCTTCAAAAATTTGTTCTCAGGGGGTTCATATAAACGTGTGAGTGAACCTACACTTCAACATTTAAAATTACAGAATCCTGTATTCTACAGAGGTGCAGTGTTTGAATGCTTTAAAAAACGTTGATTTCAGTCATTTGGACTTGCACTTGAAAGCAAAAAAAGCTACAAATTAATAGATAGTCAGACGTGAACATGGCATTAACAGTACAATAATGTATGAGCAGGTGTGATGGGGGCAAAGAGAGAAGGGTGAACCTTGAGTATGACAACATAATAGAAGTCATCATCATCTGCGGGGAGAAGAGAAATAGTGTTGGCTCCAATGCATTTATAGCAGCAGGCGCCCAGATATCAAAGCTCTGTCTTAGTAAAAGCAGGGTTGATTGGCGATGACATCAAAGAAACATATAGGGGTTTCAGTTTCTATGGTTAAATGACTCTATGTTTTACCTTGTTTTTGAAACAGAAACTTAGAGAAAAAAAAAGTCCAGTTTGCTGTTAATGATTAATGCAAAATAATAAAAAAATATACACAGTCCATGTCATTACAATTAAAATGTAGACAATGGCAACTATGGCGTGTTGAGCAGTTATTTTATTCAGTAAAAAGAGGATGATTTCTCTTGCAAAACTGAATCACTTAACGTCCTCATTTAGCAAACAAGTAAAATTGGCCATCAAAATTAGTTTTTATTCATTTATTGTTGCTAGCATCAGAATTTGCTTCTTTGAACTTAATTATAAATCAAGTGTTTTGCACATTTTCCACAACAAAATGTTTTCCTGTTACTAGGATTATGATTGCGACCCATTGTCATACAACATAATGAAAATACATTTATTTGTTTTTTATTGGAGCCTACTCAAAGTAGGCTCCAATGAAACACTTTATTACAAGTTTATGCTAGTCTTTGATCGGTCAGCAATTAGAAATATCCATAAAACCCCTTTAAATGTCAAGAAATGGGATATGTAGCTCATTAAGGTTGTGCATGTGATATATTTTTAAAAAATCCTCTTTGGTAAAGGTTCAATGTGTAGTTATCTGACCCACAGCAGCCTCTATGTCAGTTTTAAACAACATGGCCATTCTCCTCTGACTTTACATCAGTAAGGTGTTTCAATCTGCAGAGCCATTCACTCTAAACTGTAGAGACACTGGTAGTGAGAACTCCAGTTGATGTGCTTCAAGCAACTGGTCAGGCACCCAAATCAGCAATCACAGTGAAAGTCAAATCAATTTTGTTCTTCTTCTGTCTGAGGTTTGATGTGAACTTTAACAGAAGCTCCCGTCTGGTATGCATGCAAGATATTTGCATGCTGGCTGATTGGAAAACTGCAATAATCCAGGCTTGCAGGTTTTCTTTATGCAGTGTTTTGATACCTGTTTTTATTATATGGATCAAGACTAATGTTTAGAAATGCAAACAAATCTACAGATGCAAACAAAAGCAAATATTAACAAAGGTTTTTGTTGTTGCTCTTAGGGCCTCTTAAGGTTAATTAACTGATAAAAATTGAAGACGTTCTACTCGCTGTATACATAGAAACATTAAGTCACAAAGGATTTGTATCAAATCTTTGTTGCAGTGTCCAGCCTGCATGCAGTAGAGGTGAATTCATAATCTAAAACCGGTTTAATACAGACCATATCTATAAAGATTTTTTTTTTATTATTTATTCATAATCTCTGATTCAAGGTCTGTAATATTGTCCAGTGCACAAGCTGTAAATACAAGTTGGTGCTAGAGAAAATGAGGTGATGTGAGATGCCCTGATATACTGCACATTATTAAATATGAATCTATAACTCTTACAAAAAGTTGAAATTTTACATCTTGTTATAATCTTATAAACTGTTTCATAGCTGCACCATAGCTAAAGAAATATTTATTCTGTGTCCAGCTTTGTCATACAATTGAGATTGCATGACTCAAAAGTCATGCAATGTTGAATAAATCTACAGAGTTGTGTAAATTATGAGTTGTTAGAATACCACTGTACTATTCCTCTTTTCTATAGTTATTTTTATAGAATGTGTAAAATTATTAATTTTGGTTTACTGATCATCTGTGCTTGTATACAAGCTTGAAATTATCCCTGTTATTTTGTTTATCAGCTCACATGAGCAGCTCTGCCACTACTGAGCTACTACATCAAGTAGTAGATTTTCTACAAACTTTTTTTTTTATTTTCCAAACTTTAGTAAATATTTTTACAGCACAGTTTTGGAAAGAACAGGAAAAATAGTTTTTAAAATCTTATTAATGAAAATCTGTAGTGGGACATGTATTTTGTGCTCTGTATGATTTGATCTATACAAATAAACTCCAGTGCAGTTGAATGTCTTCAGAAGTTAACTAATTAGTAAGTATAGTCCAACACAGTCAGTGTACTTTGGTATCGTCAAAAATATTTTTTTGTCAAAGCCGGCCTGCTGGTAGAAAAACGTATTAGCCTGATATTTAATTTACATACATTTTTTTTTTTTTTTTTTTTAATCAATTCATCCTTACAGTTGTGGCGAATAACCCCAACATACCCATCCAACATACAGTAACTAACCTGCCCCAGTAAAGTCTAAAGTGCTACTGCAGACAGAGGAAAATATGGAGCTTCATTCTGTCCCTCTGCTCTGGGTCGGACAGCCTTCCTCACTGTGACTTAAAGAAATAGTACTGCAACTGTCACCTAAGAAAGACACGTCAACCTGCTGGTACCTGGGGCTGTCGCCTCTATCAAACTGCCCCAGGGTAGCTGCAGCTACTATCCAGCAGCTTGCCATCACCAGCTTGTGAATGAGTGTGTGAATGACTGTAGTGTGAAGCGCTTTCTGGACTTGATAAAGTGCTATATAAGCACAGGCTATTTAACATTTAACCATTTACCTATAACTACAGCTGGTGCCGCTCATGTCGGTGTTCTCTGATCTAAAGGCACTAACAAACTAAGCAGTTTATGTCAAAGATTTGTTGTGTATCTTTGCTGGTGTAAGTAATTACTAGGACAGGTCAGATAAGTAATGTTTGGAGAATGATAAATGATAATGCGATGCGTTGTTTAGTAACTTGCGTTAGATTGATTACTACCAGGCGCGTCCTCCCTGCTGCAACTGTGAACAGGACCTATGGCTAGAGGTGAGCGGTCATGGATGAAATGAAAATACTGCTGTAGAACCTCAACTGATAAAGGGAGGTTGGGCCCAGGGCATTTGCAGTGCAAATCTAAACATGTTGCGCACTAAGAATCAGAACAATTTGGGCCATAGCATGTATGGAAAGCCACAAGTGCCACAATTCAATAATTTAAAAAGTCTAAAAATGAATCATTTTAAATGTGAATTTTGTTATGAAACTTGAGGTGCATTCAACAAATTAACTATACCTATATAAATATGCATATTTATATAGGTATGCTGAGCTTGTCCTGTCTTGTGTCTAAGCAAAGAAGCCTGGCCCAAGCATAGACTTTTAAATGAAAATATCATTGGGATGAAAGTGTTCATTGGCTCTACATTCTATAAAAATATATACCTTATTTTGCTTCATCATTGTTCCATTATTTACACTGACACTACAGTGAACATAAAAGAACTATAAATACCAATGAGAAATGCACTATGGGGCATTTAATGGCTTACTTTACTGAATTGTATAGTTCTGCATTGTAACTATACAGTTATCAGTAAAAAGAAAAAAGGGTATTGTTTGAATAATGACTAGTTTAAGTGCCTCATGCACATCAATGTAGCCCTGCTTTGTTTTTCTCAGAGCTTTGCACATCTCCGGCTGTCTATAAGAATTTTTTATTGTTAATTTTCCATGGTATTTTTTTTTTTTAAATACCCAGAGTTAAAACTCAATTGATGTTTTTTAAATTCGGTTTACGGAAATGTCATTGGGAATTACTGGTTTTCTAAGAAACCATTTGTTCCTGAATCATGGTTTTATGTAAACATCTAAATGTGGACATTAATATGACAATATTTGAACAAAAAAAGCTCATCAAGACTCTTACAAAGTTGTATGTTCTTACTCCTACAATCTATTATTGTAGGAAGAAAGAGAGAGAAAGTAAGAGGTGGGAGGCATTGCATGCACAACGTGAGGCAGCAATAGGTTTTGACAATAACACCTTCTTGTTTATTGCTTTATTATAGAGAACATGACATTTCATGTTGAGGTTTTTCATTTTGTATATCATACTTATTTGTTGATGGTCAACATCTCCCACTCTTTCTTGCTGAAAACATAATTAAAATGTATCCTTGGTTTATTATATAATTTATTTGATCCACACACAAGATGATCCTTTTTTTTCATCCACTGCAATAGTCCACTGATGACAGAGTGTGGCTCAGGCTAGCTCAGAAACCAATTTCCCATTAGGAATATAGAAACTGTTGTCGATTTTAGAAAATAATTTAGCATTTTTTTTCTACTGAATAATTTTGGAAGAGTTATTTAAGGATGGCAAAAGATTTATTCTCTTTTACATTTAAACATTAAATTAGGGGTCAGCCTGTGCTTGACGATGCTGAGTTCAAGTGTCTTGTTTATGAGTAATATGGAAGCAGAGAAAAATGGCTGGAAAGATTGGACCCTCTTCTTTTGTACTGCAGATGCCCCTCTGTCCTGCTTGGTTGGTGAAAAAAAGTTGTTGACTTGCATTTCGGTCCATATTCAAACCCAAACTTAAGGTCATAAGATGTAGTTTACTACAGTATATTTATTTTATTCTAGAAATGTATTTATCCTGATGTTCTTAAAATGAGGGAAAGGTTTTTCTTTAAATTGTTTTGGACTAATAACAATTATTGGTTTCTGAATATTATTTGATACAACCCAGAACAGGGATTAGAACTTGGAACCCAGAAAAACTACCTTAGCAACTACTTTTTAGACTCCTATTCTCCCAACCCAGAAAAGGAATTAGACCAGAGGATACTTACTTATACTTATCTACCAGCCCTGAATAGGAGTATCCAGAGAATACTCAATTATACTTATCTAGCAACCTAGAAGTCCAGAAAATACTTACTACCTTACACTTATTTAGCAACCCAGAACAGGGATTAGAACTTGGAATCCAGAAAAACTACATTAGCAACTGCTTTTTAGACTTATATTCTTCCAAACCAGAAAAGGAATTAGACCAGAGGATACTTACTTATACTTATCTACCAACCCTGAATAGGAGCATCTAGCTTATTTACTTTGAATGAAAGTAAATAAGCTTTCCTTCTTTTACTCTTTCCTTTGGTTTGTTGATTTGTTTGTTTTTCCTTTTAATTCCTGTAAAGCACGTTGTATTGCCTTGTTGCTGAAAATGTGCTATATAAATAAAGTTACCTTTACCTTTACCTTATCTTAATGGCTAAGCAAGAAAAAGGAAGAAAAAAAAATTTATGTGGAAAATGTGTATGTCACTGCATTAAAAGCTATAGTTCCATCTTCTGAATAATTTAGTCATTCAGTTTTCAGTGAAGGGTTGCATTCAAAAACTGCTCAGTATGGGGGGAGTCTCATATTGTGTGAGATGTTGAGAGCACTTTACAACTACCTCACTGGTACTGTGCTGCTTTGCTGTTGACAGGTACAAGGCTAAATTCAAGTTACAGCTGGAGACTTATAGAAAGCTCTGCAAGAGGATTTTGCTATACAATGTCTTCAGAATAAAATTCAAGAAGTGGGTGACAATCTAATAGCCTTAAAATAGAATGGCTTGGTGGTTTTACTGGAAAAAATATTAACTTTTTTGGAGTGGACCAGGAGGGAGTCCTGACTTGAATCTAATAATCTCTGGAGGGAGTAAAATGAATAAAGTGATAGCAACCAGACCTTCCAACCTCAAACCTGGAGCATATTACCAAAGATAAATTGCAAAAATATCAGCGGAAATATGCAAAAGCTAGTCATTTGTAGGAATCATTTGATTGGTGGTAGGCCAATAAATACTTTTTTTCCACCCATTATTTAAAAAGATTTATCAAATGAAATTTATTTAATGAAATGCAAATGGCTAAAACAGATAGCTAAAGGAGGCCCACAAAACATTTCGAGTGCTGCCAAACTGTTGTGAGGAAAAATTTAACTATGGCAAGAAAAACACAGCTAGTCCATGACTTGGCAATTCTGGTCACAGTCTGGAGCAAAAATTAAAACTAAATAAATTCTGCCAGGATATTGTTATTTCTTATAGGGTGATGTGGCTCTGTGGTGAATTACAGGTCAACATTTGATAGGAGTTCTTCCTCCTCATTGCAAAGGTAACCATCTATTTTTTTGCTTAGTGAATTGTACTTGAAGCTAGTGCCTTAGCTAGTCATCTTTTATTTTTATCCATGTTTGTTTTATTAGTATTCAGAGACTTAAAGTTTAGTTAGAATTCATAAGTTCAAAGACTAAAGAGCTTAAGTACAAAGAAAACACGTTAGAAGTGAAATCAACATAAAACTCCATTCAGTCAGATGCTGTTTTCACATCATCCTATATGTTCCACCCAAGACAGGCCTCTCCTACATCCCATGCAATTATCTTGTCAGTTGTCTTGTTGCCTTTTTCGTTCAACTGTCAGGAATCTATATTACTGCCACACAGCAGATTTTAAATTTGACAGCAGCTCAGTATTAGTTTCACCTCAGTCTGTGCTATCTCCTGCAGGTTTGCTCTGCTGAGCTCACAACAAATATGTTGACCAAGGCTGGAGAATTGTAGCATGTCAGTCTAACACAATAACTCGGCCTCATCGGTTAAAAAGACAGATAAATTAAAGAACAAACTCAAACCAATAATTTTGGATTGCATCCGATCAGCAACAACTAAGGTTCTTAGATTGGTAAATCTAACAAAATTAACACTTTCTTTATCTGAGTGTAAGGAGTAATTTATCTTAAATGTGATGCCGATAACATAGTAAGTCTCTTGGGGAGAGGCAGCACAGGCCTGAGGCTTTTCTCTGACTAGAACATGAGGATACAAGAGGAACACTTTGTGAACTAACAAGGACAGCAATACCTGAGTGCTCAGGTGGTTTTCATTTCTGAATGGTATTGACAGTAGTTATTCTCTGAATCAAAGGCTTTCAGCACAGAGTTTTACAATGCACCATTATGAATAGATAACATACTGACAAAGGCTTCAATATCTCTCCGGAGATGAAATCTGCTTTCAGATGAACACCATATTTTCCTATAGCCACTTTTTGGGTCCATACAGTTCTCACTCTCTGGATAAAAGTGTTGTGTTTTTGCTGAAGAGACATGAACCTCCCCCATTACAGATAAACTAGATCAGAAGAAAGGTAGTTGTCATTGTTTTCAAAAAGAGTTTATGACTCTTCTTTTTTGACCATATCACATATGCTATTTTGTTTGTTGATGCAAATCACCAATAATTTTTGCATTAAACGTTATATGCAGCTACAATGATTCCTGCATTCAGTAGAACCTCCACATAGTCGGAAACTGCAAAACAGCAGATTGCCAAAGTCTCAGAGAACTAATATATTGATTCTGGAGGCTTGAACCTAATATTTTCACACTTTTTGTGCACATGAGCATAAAAAAATACATGAAGACCTGTCTAGTTTTAGGAAGTGTTAAAAAAGTGCAGAGTAGGAGGAATAAAGGCAGAGTTCCAAAAATGTGAAACTTGACAGAAGACTTCTTTTCAAGACCAATACTTTTATTTTATTTTTTCACTTTACATAGAACATTTGTTTTCCCATGCTGTTTCCTTTCACTTACAGCTTATTTTGCTATAGGCAATATAAGGCTAGCAGACATATACCATAGCTGCTTTGATAAAAGTCTGTCTAAAATGTCAGTCTAAGACTCTTTACTTGGATGACAACACCGTCTCCACTGATGTTCCAACTCTCACATTTTAAAACTGTTATGTTTCTACTGAAGATGCTCAAGAGTTGTAACAGTATTGTATAAATGCAGGGGTAGTTGGTTGGTTGGCTAGATGGATGGATGGATGATGAATGCTTTAAGATGTTTTTCACTTGGCTGTTTTATTGATTCCAAATTTACCTTCCTACGTTTGAGTGCATAGAATCTAAATGGCCATATTTAAGAACTGGGGAGGCTTTTATCACCCAGTTTGATATAACATTTTGTTTAATGTCAAAGTGAACGTGAAAAAGTGTAATAAGCATTTCACTACTGAGTTATGTCAAATGTCGGCACCATCTCAAACTGTAAATGGGACTAAGTTGCAATTGCACTGCAGTGTTTTGAATTCATGTTTTCATTTGACATATTTCTGTGAAAGCCCAGTATGCAGAGCTTACATAAGAGGCAAGAGCCAGCATCTATTCACAAGTCCTTCTAGCAAGTATTGAGTGTTTTAAATGTTGTAAGGGAAGAAAAGGAAGGCTAAGGTGTTTTGTGCAGATCAAAAATATGCAGTTATGAAGAATAACTCTGAATAATAAAAATGTTTCACTTTTTTCTATAAAGGGATCAGTGTACAAACCGCCGTAAGTGACAGATATATTCTGTATATAATGACTCACATCCTATTTTTCTTTTGTGTTAGGCTCTTTTTGTTTATCTTGAGCTCTTTCACTGACGATTGGCGTGATAGTGAAGGCCAACAAAGAACAACTATCCTTGGTGTCGGAGGCAGGCAGAGCTGAATTGGAAACCATGGAAACACAGCGCTTGCCTCTCTAATCCCTCGGCCCTGCCAGGCAGTAGACAAATACCTGCGCATGCCCCATCCTATTCAACACCTGGATGAAAGAAAAGCCTTCCCAGGCTAAACAATATGAAAATACACCAGAGAGGAAGTGTTTTTCGATAAGACTGTATCTACATATCGCAGATAACAGCTCTAGCTGTTGTTTCTGGTCGTTCTACAAAAAAATTAAATAGAATAAAAAATGCATCCACAGTTTAGGAACACGTTAATTTTCAAAACAAATGTAATAATAAAATAAAGAAAGCATTCAGCAGCTTTCTTTTTAAATATTTAAAAAGAAGATCCTGGACCATGTACCATAATTAGTTAGATGTTAATTCAATAGTATGATCACCAGAAATCAAATTAAAGAGAAAAATACATCTTTTCCCCCCTTCCAGTATGCTACCTACTGCAGGGTGAGTGCTTTGACTGCTATGTTTTTCTGTTATTGTCAATTTTGCATTTCAAGTTGCTCCATTCTCCTCAAGAAGCATATGAAATACATCAAATATTGTTTCATTAGTTTGTATAAGTAAACACCAGTTTTCACTTGAAGCAACATTTTTTGTTGGCATGTTCTACCCATCATCAACGGGCACTGGGGAGGCAGCTCAGCAATAAACCAAACCAGAGTTATTTAAGTATCTTCTCTTATAAAACTAAAACAGCTAATAACTGACAAGACTGGGTAAAACACTAATAAATGTTTTATCCAGTCCGGTCACAATTGACTTTGATATTGCTCTGTGATCAGTGGACCTGAGACTCATTTTAATATCAAAGAAACTACAGATGTCTGCATGAGTTGATGGTCTTAAAAATTTTATTATTCAGAGTGGACAATGTGATGGACTGTGTAATTATACTTGTTTAATAATTACAGCAAAAATAGTGCTGTTAAAAATCTAATTAAAATTCAAATGGAAAAAAGGTGAGACGCATTACATTACTTTACATTGTCTTTGTGACCCCCTGTGTCCCTAAACCATCCATTCATAGAAAATGATTATCACAACAACATAACTAAATGTGGCATTTATAATTACAAAACTACTTAAAAGGGGGTGTGAGAAAAAACAATTTAATTCACTGTTTTAATGAGTTTGTATCTCACCTAATTGTCTCTTTCCCTGTCAAACATTCCTATAGTCTACATAATGTTATAAAAGACTTAAAATTTTAAAAACATGCAACATGCAGAAGAGAGATGTCAGCCATTGGAAATCAGATGTTGCTGGTCCTGCTCACTATTGCATTAACAACAAATAAAATGGTAGCTTCACACCAAAAGGAAATGTGCTTACACAAATCCAATCTGTTATAACAGGAAATTGTGAACCTTTAACGAGCCTGTCTGAACACTGGCTAACATTGTCAGAATTGTACGTGGCACGTTTTCTCTTACAATCTGAGACAATCTCAAAACAGTGTGAGCCATCTGCTGTCAGACCTAGTATGCAACTTGTAGCATCTGCTGCCAAAAACCCCTTCATGGATGACCTGAAGCTTAACCTCTGCTTGGCCATGACCCTTCCACTGCCACGCAGGACCAAACTGCAAGCACCTACATGTACACTCAGTCAACTCAGTGCATGATCTTTCTCAAATTGGTTTCAGTTTGTCTCTCTGGCAACAGTGGCATGTGTGAGTTAGTTTATTTACTTAGTTTAGTTTTTTTAATTGAAAATAACATCACAACAACACAGTGGTGTAGATTCTCTATCAACCAGGACACAGCAATTCTATGTGCTTAAATTAAATGCAAATGGACTTTGTGTTGTAGCCTTATGTATTCTGGATGAGAGAAGAGGGAACCTCAAAGCAACTCTGACTTGAACCATCCTTTAATTTTCCGCTTTCATTTTTGACATCAAATACAAATGCAGCGGCTGATCAATTGCATTTTTTGTTTCAACTAAACAAAACTAAAAAAATCATCCAAATGTGAGTGGACTATGTATTCAGCTGCTACTTACTACTATGCACAGCTTTCCTTTAGAATAATGCTCAATGTTTACCATTTCTTGCACTTCAAATAGGTCAAATTTTCAAAATAAGCAATTTAAAATCTGGCTTATTGTGTCTTTGCCACAATTTCAAGTTGGGGATTTTGTTACTAGGTTGCAATGTTGCAGAATACAACGTAGAACTGAAATAACCTTTGAACGCAGACATACAGCATGTGGACCATCTGTAGCCGTGAGCTTGGACTACTCAAAGGAGCACCACGTGTACCTCTGTGTCTTTTTCCAAGTAGTTCTACCAACCAGACAATGGGAGTTGCATTATGTTGTAGTTGGATATCTGGAAGGTCTTGGAGAGACATTTTCTGGTGTTCACTATTTCTGTTGTTTTTAATGTGACTTGGGGGATTTAGTAGCTGTGCTCATTTTCAGTGTCTTTGACACAATAAGCCAGATTTCCTGTAGCCACTTTTTGGGTCCATATCTGTCGATATCTGTCACTTTACAGCTAGTCCTGTAAAGGAAAGGTGACAAAAAGTGTACTAAAAAAAAATCTGATCGACATTATGCAATTCTTAGGACTTTTTTTTAATATGGTGACACAGAAAATAAAAACTCATTTGGCTTTCATTTTAACAAAGATTTATAGCTGTTGCGAGTTGGACAGACATTATTTACAGCATTTTGCCTGAAATGCTGACTCCGCCACAAGAGAAGCAGTAGAAGATGCTCCAGTATGCGCCAGAGTTTTCAGATGCCAGGAAAGGCCTGAAAACCAAAAATGAAACAGTTGAAATTTTCAAGAATGGAAGTTTGCACACTCGGGTTTTGATCCTGGCGCACCAGAAGGAGACGGCAGAGGTGCAGAAGCTTTTTGTTTGCCAGTATGGTCACACGATGGTTTACAAGGGAAGCACATTCTCGCGTAATGGAATGAATAAAATGATTTATTTAGTGTGTTCTTCCAGGATATTTGATATGCTTGGCTACGTTTAGCCCATAGCCTCATCATAATGAAACAGCAAGCAGTCAGAGTTGCAGAGGCATCTTACTGGAAGACGAGAGAAAAACTGTGCCTGAGGCTCTGTTAAATGATGCTCCTCGTCCACAGTCACACCCTCATTTCTCTTCTTGTCAATACAATGCTCGGTGGCAGAGAAGGGTGAAATATATCAAAATATATCTCTGTACAAATGACTGTCCTTAAAACAAATGTAACTAAAAGTGCTGAATATGCTTCATATCAGATCATATCTACACAGTACAAAGTAATTTCAGAATTTGTGTTGTACACTATTTCATCAGATTCCTTATTTGTATTTATCTTTAGTTATTCCAAAATTATTTAAGAAAAAAAATATAAATGATAAGGAAAAAATGCTGGAAAAGTAATTTATTTTTCATGCCAGCCATGTCAATACCATGTAATTCTTTTTTGCGCAGTGTAACACTTTTCCCTTTTATGAATACGTAAAGCTCCTTTAGGATCCTTCAAAAGGTTAATCTTTTAATTTTGTTATTTAAAGGTGGACAGAATTATATCTGAAGATGATTCCTTTTCCCTCGACTCTTCTTGATAATACAGACAATTCAAGGAACAATTTTCAAACCACTCAAAAGAAATAGAAAAGCTATAAGGGACTTCTTTAGTTTGTTTTTATGTTAGTCTATTCTTTTAAGTATCCATACCAGCTTGGAAAAGCATACAGCTTTCTATAAGTGCCTCTTTGACACACTCATTTTAACTTCAAATATAATCCTTATAGACCAAATTTATAGGTGTTTATCTCAAAATACAATACAGCTGTAACTTTAATTAAAGCTGCATGCAGCCAAGAAAACCCTCACACCTCAGCCATTCAATCCAATTCAGATCAATTCTGCATGTCAACACGAGGCAGTACAATCAATGAGCATTCAGCTAGGCTCAGTTCAGCTCTGGTGAGAAACATTCAAAATTTTGCAGAAATCGAACCTTCTTGGAGGAAGTTCTTGCCACCTTCTGTTTTCTAGTGAAGGGTTAATGAAGACTTCTTTTAGTATTTAGAAAATTTCACTTAAATTATCTATTTTTTTTTAAAAGTTTGAAAGTTCTACAGTGCTGTAGAGTGTCATGTGCCTGTGACTTTGTTCCCAGTGAGCAGTGCTAATTAGATTTCATCAATATGCCATAGAAATCATGTTGATTGGATTAGGTCAAGAGAGTCAAATATGAGCCTTCCAAAGTAAAAGATTAGACTTCCTGTTTACAGGGGGTTGAGTTTAGGTCATGTCAGCCAATGACGATGCAAATGTCTTGAATGGCGACATTCACAAGGTTACAAGGTTTTATTTATTTATTTGACTGCATAAAGAAAAGTGTCATGAAAATGAAAGTGAAATGAAGTTAATTGCCACACAGCATCAACACGTTTGATCACACCTTATTTACATCCTCATCATTATTGTGATTTGATGAGGATGTAAAATGACATAGCATTTTCGCTATGCTGGTCATTTTAATATGTCATCTATTAATAATAATAATAATTATTACCCTGTGTGCACTTTTACAAGTTGTTTTTATTTATTTATTTTCTATGGTGTTTGGAAACTAACAGGCTGACATGACACCCCCATCGCATCTCTCGTTAGATCAACACACTCTTGCAGCACTATCAGCAGCTGGAGGATGGTGCTCCTCCAGCTGCAACATTATACCTATTGGGGAAAACATACACTACATTTGCTTTGCATTGTCCCCACATAATGACGATGATATAGTGTAATCTGACTAAATATTAGACGCTTGATTAAGCTGGGTTATTCCTATGTTGTTGTACAGTGTTCTAAAATCTTGTTCAGTGTGTCCCTTTTTAACTTTAAGCCCCTGCCCTCCAGACGGCTCTGCCCTCTCAGCTGGTGAGAAACCATTGCTTCCTGGAGGCGTGAACTTTTAAATTCTAAACTAGCATCATTTATTTTTCTGTTGTGGTACAAATATCACAAATAAAAAATGTATTTTTTATTATAAAATACATTTATAATAAAAAATTCATTTTTTATTATAATTTATAAAGTGGGAAACATTAAAAGATACATTAAATAAATATCAGAGCTAGCTTTCTAGTTAAAAGCAGAATACTGCTTTTACAAATTTTAATTGCCCCTCTATTTCGATCTAATCTAATGCTACTGAACATATGACGGCAAGCTTTAAAACTGGTTGAGGCAGCAGATGGCCTTTTCCACACTAAGCTGGATTTTTGCAAAATGGAGATTTTTTTTACCCCATTGTTTTAATCTCCAGTCCACACAGAGACCGTTTGTTGGGCGGTGTTCACAAAGGCATTTTTAAAGAATACGTTTGTGGTGGGGTTTAGGCTGGATTATCACAGGTTATTGAAGACAATGACTAAGAGACCCTTTTGCACATGCTCACTTTTTCTGTGCTAAAACCTACCAAAATAGTAAAGCCATTTATTCTTTACTATCACTCTCACTCTGTTTTTTTTTAACTTCTAATGTAAGATGAAAACGTGAATGACTGTTATGTTTTCCCAAAGCAAAAGTGTTAAATTTCTGTTCTTTCTTTAAGCATGTTTGACCACTGAGGCTTGCTCATTGACTGAAAAAAGGGGCTGAATTGTTTCACTTGCAATCCCAGCTCACTTGATCAGCTGTATAGGGAAAGATTGCAGTTGGTGCTGTTGCCTGTAGAAACTGTAAGATGTCACGCCTGTTTATATTAAATATACACATCTAAAAGAAAAGTCTGAATGTTGAAACCATTCATGAAGAAGATTATGGTAATTTCTATCTTTTCTAAGTAAATAATGTTCGATCTGCAAAGTACAGTGTATTTTCATGATTAGCTGAAAAATATCCCTGAGAGTAAGTCAGAAAAATCCAATTTCCAGCAGTATGATAGGAAAATCTTGCTCACATTAATTCTCTTATGCTGCAGTGCCTCACCAGCCTGAGTAGAAATGGTGCCTCAAGGTTCATAACAAAAAAATTTGAAAAAAGAAATGCTTTTTCTGACCTCTAAATCCCCCTTGTGTTTAGCCCTGGCCAACATCACTGACCTTGTCTTGACACCAGCACCACAGGAAAAAGCACTCATTCGGTTCAAGGTCAAAGCCAAGAAATATTGGCAGCACTTGCAATGTCGACACACTGGGTTTTTAGATGATCAACCGGTAACCTCAGGCTGTCACATGTTTCAGTTTCCCTGTTTAGTTACATCTCTCACTCAGTCTTTTTTTCCACATACTAAAAAAATATTCATTTTCTGGAAGTGAACTGAGACAATCTACATTTAATTTATTTAAAAAGCAATAATTTTAAAGATGTCTCTTGGGTAATTATTTATATACATTATATACATGTTTGAACATGTGATGGTCTGATTATTACACTGCGCTGCTCTGGAACAGTTCTGTTTTTTTTTTCTTTATTGTGAAAATTTGTATTTAAGACAAATTATATAAGGCAAATTTAAATGTGAAGTTCAAGTTGTTTATTTAGTGTTGTATGTTAAGATAAAGACATTGCATATATATATTCTAACATTGGCTTGATTAGTCAAAGGTGACCAGGGAATGTTCTTTTCCATATATGTTTCCTATCTCTGAAAGACATTTATTTTATTGATGAAAATTTTTTAATATTTTTAATATCTTAAATCTTATACTAAAGCATATATTAGAATAGTCTCTGGAGCAGTTTGTTTTCCTCATATTGTGTATTCCTCACAATGGATAGAGAAATTCTGTTGGTTTCGTGTTTCAGAGTGCTCACCTTCATCCACTTATTAAATATTAACCATCACAAACAACATTTCTGCTTGCATTTCCTGTGAATTTCCTCCAGTTTCATCTGAATCTTTTTTTGCAATCTGGATAGCATTAATATAATGTTGGACTCCAAGATCTGCTGCTTGTTATCTGCTTGGTCCATTTTTTATGTCACAGAAGTAATTAAGCCAAAAATAGTATGTGAAATATTCTGTCTTTTAGTGTAAGTGCTTTACAAAACATTTAAAAGCTTTTGGGTTTTTGGTTTGATTAACAAATTGACAGAGCAATGTTAAATACATGACATTTTTTTTCTGTCCACTTGTTAGTTTTCTCTTCCTTCCCCTGTATTTGCATACTGCCTTGTTCTCCTAATAAAACTGGGATGAGCTGTACCTGTTTGTCCTCAGGGATCCTTCTGGCAATGCCTCATCAATAACGTGGCTTACTGGCAGTCTCTGCCTGCTGACTTAAATTCTTAATGAGCACGGCACATCACTAATGATGGTGTAAAGTCAATGTGGTGTTGCATATCACCTGTATCAGCAGATTTAACTAACTATACTTCAATATACTGTGTAGCAATTAAAAAGTATATAAAAGAAGTAAATTATTCATGGAAAGAAAGACACTAATCAAGTGCAATGTGCAATATAGCCTAATGTTAACTAAATGTTTGCTTTTTTTTTTTTTCTGCATCATCAGTGTTGTCACTATGATTATGGCCGTTCTGCGGTCAATGTCCACATGAATTGGCAAGAGGCAGTATTATACTGAAATATTTAAGAGATTACATTGGAGTTCTTGCAGTAATGCATAATGAATAGATTATTTTCCAAGGTGATTATTTGGGATGCTAATATAGACTGTAATCAAGTTTACATCTCAAATCATAACGAGTTAAGGTGATTATCGCCTCAAAATTTATTTATTCATTTTTTAAAGAATTTACGTGCTTCCAGTGTGAAGCAGAGATATTTAATGTTTTCTTTCCATGTTAATGTATAATTTTATACATGATGAACAAAGATAAACATGTCAAAAATATATTTATGTAGGTAATGTAATGTCAATACAAATACAGTTTTCACCGCGATTGTAAAACCCTGGTTTGGGGAGTAAAATCTCCCCTGCCTAAAATGATACTACGAGATAACAAAGCCAACTTTGCTAGCAAGGTAAGACTTATGGAGGGGTTGTAATTTTTTATTACTATCAACAAAAAATATTGACTTAGGTTTTTCGCTTTTTTTGTGTGAAACATATGATTATAAACAAACCAGTCAGTGTCTTCCAATGCTACTATTCTTAGATAAGTCTGTTATAATGCATTTTACAAGGATATAAAACCAAAGGGTTTTCCCTTTTTTATATATAAATGCCACAAACCATAATGGAGTGGAGGAAATGCAATATTTATTTGATATTTATTATATCCATTATCACTAATATTCATTATCAAATGTCCTGCTGGTTTTTAGGCAAGTCAGACAACTACGAAACCAGTCAGATCCCTCAAAAATTAATCTTTAAATGTACTAGTCCAGAAATCATTACAGTTATTGCATTAAATACACCCTGCTTTTGTAATTCTTGTATAAGTATTTTCAAAATACTACACAACAAGTAGACCCCTCTAAAAACAATTGTAAAGCTGTGTTGTGAAAAGACAACATGATCCTCCAGGTCGACCGCTCAGGGAGACTGTAGAGTTACAAGGAAAAACTCTACAAGGAGGAACTGGCACTTTCATTCAGGGCCATTAAGGAAGAAAGCTTGCTTTCAAATAGTTTGGAAACCTTAAAGGAGTATTGTATTTTGCACCATGAAGCCAAAAAAAGATCCTCAGTAGAAAGCAGTGCTGTTAACATGAATACATTGATTTTAGTTAACTCTAGACTTTATTTAATGCTATGCATTTTAAAGAATTTAATGAGTAATGAGCATATAAGTAATTGTATATTTTAGCTGCTTCTGGGTTTATTAAATATTTTAAAAATTTGCTTAATCTTTAATGGATTCATATTGCAATTATGGTGTATGTCTTTTGTTTTATCTGTTCTAAAACCTATGAATTCAAATTAGCCAGTAACTGAACATGGTGCTGTGAAGGAATCTTAAATATGCCTCAGTTGCTGGTGTAAGTAAAAATTCAGTTGTTGCTGATTTTTCAGTAATTGCAACACAATACAGAAATATATTATCATCTGTCTATATATTTTGGAAACTGGGATTATTTCATAAATTTGAATTCCTCCACTGTTTTTAGTTCACAAATGTAATCTGTCTTTCCAAGACTTGACAGACTTTTGGGGAATCAAATACACTGTACAAAACTGATGCCAACCTTTAAATGAGGCGTAATTACAGTTGTTGATGCAAGACTGGTGCTTGCCGTTTTTCTGTTCATTAGAATAAAAAACAGAATATACATCAATTTGACACAACAGAAGTCCTGCAGTCTGGCATAATTAATCACACTGCGACACAATCTTCATCTAATGAGTTTCCCCCCATTGTAATAGTTTAGAATAAAATACTTTAGAGTTCTAAACTCTTAGGAGGAAACTGACTTTCTGTACAAATAATCACAAGACAATTACACCCAAACAGACCACCTGGAGTTTCACTAATTTTGAAAAATGTCCCATAGGCACACTGTTATCACTGCAGAGCAGACCAAGATAAAAATGATCAAGAAGTAAACCCATCTGAAGATGGGTTGAACGAGAATGAAAAAAAATTGCTTCACGCACACCTGAAACTGAACAAACAAAGTTCATTTGGACGAATCTGTTAATAATCCATAAATATCTTTGAAGAAGGTATTGATGGATCACCATTGTATCAAGATGACCTCATATGTCTGTGTTTTATAGAGCTTTATTTAAGCACTTCAGAGTTTTAAAACCTTTTCTAAGTTCCATGTGGCTTTTTTGGTCCACGACTAGGAAATGGCTAAATACTCAAAAACAGCATATATTATGCAGGTTTTTTTTTTTTTTTCTTTTTTATACTTTTTTATAACATTATACTGATATACTATTTTTTCACTGTTCTTAAACTTTTATGACCAGCAACAGCTCCATCTCCTTTTGTTAATCATAGACTGGCGAGAATACCGTGGGCCGGTGAAAAAAAATGCCCACTCACTGTCCATGAGTCCAAACATCAATCAGAATTTAGGCTGCCTTTCAGTTTATTGCTATAAGTATTCAGATGAGAAAGCAGAATACCTCTAAGTAGAGAAAATCTGCCTGATGATCCCATACATGAATTTATTACTGACTTAAATTTGACCTCAAACATAATTATGGTCAGACAAAGAGTCTTGCAGAAAACTTTGAAGTTGCTTTTACATGGTCATTATACAAGATTTTTGTTTTAAATATTAAGTGATATAAAAGTGTTATGTATTCATTCTTTCGTTTTTATCTATTAATTTATTCCTGATGTGAATTTTATGTTTGAGACCATTTTGGACCTTCTCTGAATACCGTGAAGGCCCTGACGGCTCCCCAGTGATACAATCTGAATTCTTGAAAGGAAAAACAAATCATCATATGATCATGTAGAGTTAGAATACCAGAATATTTTTTCAACTGTCCCATCCATTTTTGAAGGATCAAGTATTTAACAGCTGACTTTGGTTTGCCTGACAGAAGAGCAGACATGATAGACACATTTATGTACATACTGATGCCGTTGTACCAGTGTTATTGCAGGATGGTGTCTCAGCATGCTGCATTCTTCAGGGGACACAAATCAAGCTTCCATTGTAAGCTCGTCATTCATCACTGTGTGTTGGCAAAGCGCTCCTTTCTCACAGTGGGCAGCTGGCAGTACCAGCACTGCTGTGTCAAAATAATGATGAGACAATGCAAGATTTTTTGTGCCATTAAGAATTCTTTTTGTAGTCTTTCAAGAATTCAGTGTAACAAAACAGAAATACCCATAAGAAAAGTTTTTTGAGGTGTTATTTATAATCCTTCCTTCGTACGTATTTTTGCTGTACTTCAAATTCCTGTTTTTACGGCAAATGAAAATAAAACATTTTAAAAATTGCAGTGCAGGAGAAGAATATTTTTTTCCCTATCCAACAGAACAATAATAAAACTATCTTTAGTGCATTTTTCACAAATGACTGAATGTCCTCAAAATGATGTTTGGATTTGTAGTAATATGTAGGATAACCAACCTATAATAACAAAGTGTATGAACACACAATGCTACCAAACAGGACACAAATTGTAAAGTAAGCAAATATTTTTTTTTAAAATGACCAGAAGAAAGTGGAGCTGTGCTGTGGTGTAAAAGGAGATGGATGAGATGCTCATCCTCTGAAGCACCTGTAAAAATAAAACTTTTTCCAAAAGCATGCAGTCACAGTGGTGGAAAATGTGTATCCTGTTGATGTATATGAATGCACAAGTTCTTCCAAGTCTGTTTGAAAGTGGACAGAAATGCATCAAGAAATTTAAACAATTGAACAGCTGTGAGAAAATTATTGCAATTAAGGGTTATTTTAATTAAGCCATTACACCTGTTAAAATTACCCCACAAAAGTTAGAAAAGGTATGACTGCACACATTAAAAGCAATGTTCTTGTTACAACAGAACATTGCTTACTTCCTGATACTTCCAATTTTACTTCCTGATTTATGAAAATAATAAAATAGATTGATTACAATACACTGCAGGAACTGGGATCAATACAAAACAGGGCATTCTTGATGAAAACTCTGATAATTACCAAGACAATCTAGACGTCTGTGAGGTCTGCATAGCTAGGGAGCATAGTTTAATATATGAAAGCAAAGATTTACACAGTTGAGACTTTCTCATGACAGGGTGATGGACAAAATAAGACTATGTACACAAGTGAGTTCCTGACTGATTTCAATCTATGTCTTGTTTTGTTTTTTTGGTTTTTTTTTTTTTTACTTGGAAAAAAGATTAATGAATGGCTGGATCTATGAATCAGTCTGTCATCTCTGTCAAACTTGAATTACTGCTAAGTGGCAGCTGTCACCAAGTCGCACTCTGAAACGTTACCAGATCCTACACTTAATGTTCTGCGCTGGTCCTAGAGAGATAAACTTGCTATTCTTCACTGCTTTCAAAGCTTTTTGTGAAGGCAAATAGCTGAGAAGACATGACTCATCTTAGTTTCTATTTACATATTTGTGTTCTCCAAATTTAAAAAGAAAAAAAAAAACTAACACTAAGAATTTGAGCCTGGCTAAGATGTGCTTTATAAGTCACTAGTGTGGAAAAAAAAATGAGCAGCTAATTAGGCTGCAGCAGTTGACACAAGTTGCAGAGCAGCATTGATTCCTCCTGTGAAGGTGGGAGGTTCTCAGCAAGAGTCAATTTCACTGTCTTTATATATATTTGAAAACTCTACAGCTGGGGGTCCACCGGCACCAGCCCCGGGCAGGTGATTCAATTTCTGTGCTTGGAAATAGATACGTGATTTTCCAAGAGGCCAACTGATACATGTATCTGAAACCCAGGGAGGCTCTGTGCCCATAAATCACTGGATGCATACAATTATGCACTAAGGGCTGAAAGCAGCAATCCCCTTTGGGATATTGGACATTTTACTTCTCAGCACAGCTTAGTGCACCACAACTCCTTTTTAAAAGGTGGCTCTTTCTTCTGCTATCAATGCAATTTTTCCCCACAAACAATTAAAAGCACTGCTGTTGTCTCTGACAGGAAGTCCTATAATGGCACAGATGATCGTATAAATTTAAACTTTACTGTGACTAACATAAGAACTGAGTTGTCTTCCAGGAGAAAATAAAGACTCACACTCTTACTCCACCTTCAGAAGCAAAATTCAGTAGTCATGCACGATTTGACGTCACTTTCTCTTTTTCTTGTTGAAATTCTAACAATAATATCTCTCAGCGGGGCTCCAGGATTACGCATTTCCTAAGTGTTGACTGAATGCAATCAACAGCATGTGTTAAATTCCCACACCCACATTATTAGAAACATGCTCCTGTTAGAAACACAAACAACAAAAACTTGGCCAATACATCCACACATACACAATTATATAGATATTTTTACTCATTCCCCATTGTATCTGCTCTTCACAGGTCTCTCCACTCAAGAGTCAGTGAGTGGGAATAGGTGTTCCTTGGATGAGCCCCACACTGACAAAATATAACAAATATAGACATGGAGTTTAAAGAAGGCTGAGTCAACAGTGAAACAATTAGTACAACTTGAAAATGGTGAAAAAATAACTGATTACTGCTAAAAAATAATTTCAAGTATTTTATAATCACCTGAACATACAGTATTGTAGTCTCTTGAAGTTGTGCACACGCAGTCTCTGGAATTTTCTAAAGTGACATCAGTACCTTTAATATTTTTTCACTAATATGCCATTTGTTTTTTGATGTAAACCTAAAGAACATGCAGCTATGTCTTCACAGAATGAGGAAAGAGGCCGTGCCAGATCCCTCCTCTCTGTCCCGTGCTGCTTTCACTTTTCTTAAAGATGGCATTCTACTGTAAATCAATAAGTCTCCTTACTATTGGCATGAGTGTGAGCTGACTCAGCCTAATTACCCCTCTGGTGCGACCTTTAAATCACACAAATGAGCACAAATAAATATCGATCATTTAAACTCATGCTTTCACTCGTTAGAAGCTGGATTGTGCAAAAAAAGAACAAATCTTTGGGATGGCAACAAACATATGGGGCAGATCCTGCATTTCAGGTGACAAACTGGAAGCAGCATGATGTCTGAGGCAGTACATCTCTGTACTGCCTAATTTCTAATAAAATGTGGCACCCGACTGGCTTGCTTCTTTTCTTCGCACTGCTTGTGTGTTGCTGTATTCTCATTGTTTTAATTTGGCGTGTGTTGACACTACGAACTCTTATGGAAATGAAGACAATGGACATTTCACATCTATTTTTTGGCAAGTTTTCAGACAATCAGGGTAATACTAAACAAGCTGGATTAAGAGAGATCGGAGGAGAGACAATATCATCTATTATGACACAAATACCTTGGTTGTTTTCAATACGTTTTATCAGTATGATCTCCTGTTTAATTTTATGTCAGAGCAGTTTTTTCAACTTTATATTAAGTTCATGCAGGATTGCCTTCAACTTCTGTAAGATCAGACTGAGGTGGTAGCAGGTAAACTCAGGCATCCCAACACGTTCCATAATATTTTATGGGAACTAAGAGAAGTTTCCAGACTACCAGACACATTTCTTCCTTAAGTCAAGTTCTGGGTCTGCCTTGAGGTCTCCTCCCAGTAGGACATTCTTGGAAAACCTTCATAGGGTGGTTCAATTGTCAGCCTGATGAGATACTCAAATCACCTCAGACTTTGAAGACGAGGAGAGGTTTTAGCTCGACCGCCTCCGTATCATTAAGTTCCCCTATGGTAGAAGTTAATTTCAGGCCCTTATATCCACCTTCTATATGAACAAATTCAGTTTTTCAACCCCTCCCACTCCCTTTTTTTTTTAACACAATGAAACATGAAAATGTGACAGGACTAATTTCATTAGATGAGGCTGAGCTACTTTAAGAGGATCTCAGTTTCAACGCATCGCTTCAACAAATCTGAACTCTGACAGCTTTATTAAGAGTTTCTGTGATTTTTCTTTTGTGCTTGTTTCCACAAAAGGAGTACAAAGGTTGCGGCTGTGCTGCACATTGATCGTGCTGAATTTAAGCACTAACAAAGGCCAATCAAAGGCTGTTGCTTTCTGAAGAAAAACTGAAAGGCTATTAGATTTATGGTTTGTGTGTAAAATTAAGGACTATAAAAACTCACAGAGAATAACCATCCAGCAGACCCATTTATTAAGCTTAATGGCGTTTTTTCCCCGATTGTTCTTTAGCCATGAGCAAAAAAAAAAAAACAAGCGAGATTTTTGTTTGTGTCAGTCTGGAAGTTTGCAATTAAAAATTCCCCCAGAATTTAATCACTGAACCTCAGATGTGAAGAGTTCACATCACATGTTAAGAACATTGACTTATTTGTAGTTCACAGTAATGAGTACTGTAGTGTCTACATGCCCATGCACCTAATTAGTGTTCTAATTTTCTCTTAATGTTTAAGCAGGTATAAAAGAATAGAGACATTCAGAGAAAAGTTGCCATTTATTTTTAAAGGCGTATTGGTTCATAATTTGGTACAGCAAAATTAGAGAATCCTAGAGTGAAAGTGTGAGAGACGTTGGTTAAACTGAATTCTCATTTAGATGTTGATTTATTGCCAATCAATGAAGATGTCTCATAATTTGAAACACTTAGAGAGGGTGAAGCATTCCCTCTGAAACTTTTTTCCAAAAAAAAAAACATGTTGGGTTCTCTGAAATTGTGTTTCTGTGTGAATACAGGGCAGAACTTTTATAAAACAACTTTCTCATGTTGACGTGGCCTAAGAGAACTGAAAGAAATTTGACTTTTGGGGGACTGATTTGAGCATCTCTATGGTGCCTCCCTTTTAGAGGTTTTCTGAGCTAATCCAGCTGGGAGGAGATCCTACTAAAAGACAGAGATGTCTGGGTTTCTCTCAAAGGATGAAACATTTTCTAGACTTTGTCACGCTGTTTTTGGTTTTTTGTTTCAAAATTATTTATTGGTTCTTTCCGAAACAGCTGCTAGTGTTTGCTGAGTATTACTCAGTGGTGGCAAAGTGAGCGTGGCATTGTACCAGAAGCCCTTATTTGCAATCTGGGTCATTATTAGCACCCTTACACATGTTCCTCTCAAGTTCTCACTGGTCTCTTAATCCTATTTAATTAATTCTTATTCATTTACCTTCAGTGGAATAAATCAATAGCACAGGTTTTACTTAATTTGTCAAATTTTCTTTTCACTTTATCTCTTGAATCTGTGTGGAAGGTATCCTGAGAGAAGCTTAAGTGAGATTGGGACTAGACTAAATAGATTCATTTGCTATATATATATATATATATATATATATATATATATATATATATATATATATATATAAAGTCAGATTTGTTCATTGTTTTTAAGGGACTCAAAAAGTGTTGATCCAGCTAGAATATAAACCTGATTGTGGACACTAAGTTCTAGAAGCACAAGGCTCACATTGTTAGTCAGTGTGGTAGTGGATATGTCTGACACATTTTTTCCTCTCATATTGTTTTTCACCACTGAGGCTCCTGATCCTTTGAGCCCTTTGTCTCTTCTCCAACATTTATATGCTTTTGCTGAAGCTCAAAAGGCAGTCCCAGAGGTTTCAATTAGAAAAGTGTGGTATATCTGAGTGTACTTCCTTTAATAGTAGAGTGATCTCCTGAGTGTTGCTGAAGGGTTTGGGGGAAAGAGTTGCACTGTCTCTAACTTGGGTTAATTGGGTTTCTTTTAGTTTCTCACTACAACAGTACAAAAGGGTGGAACAGGGAGAATAATTTTTTATCTCCTGGAAATTTTGTCTTTCTGGCTGACATACAAAAAAAACATGTGGTAGTATTTCTCTGATTTGCATTAGGTGGTGTGTGTAAGATTTCCACTACATGCTAATATTCACTTTATTCTTGACACAAATTAGTACATGTAAAGATAACTGAAGTTGTGAAAGTATTTGTGGCGTTTCATACAATACATTCAATTTAAACGCACAGTATAGTTTCCAAAACTTTAACCATCAGCAGTACAACAATTTTTTAAATGATACATACATATTTACTGAACAGAAAATGTATTTATTTATTTGTTTTGTTTTTCTGACTGTGGCCTTATCTAAACCCACTTTGGTAAGCACTCATATGTTGTTGCTAGTTTTCTAAAGATGTATTTATTATTACATTGGAAAGGCAGTGGTATAGCAATACAAGCGGAAAAGTAGAATGCCTCTCTTTTGACAATACAAATACAGAAAGATTTCACAATCTATTTTAAAGAATAAATAGTCTGTGTAGAAAAATATCCAGTTCAGGTTTGACTCTTCCACATTTTTTAGCAAATCACAAGATTTGCAACCGCAAAACCATTGTGGTACAGAGAGAGACATGGGAAACCAAATTCCCCTGCCCTGCTACCATGTGTCCCAGTGAAGCCAGAAACCCAGTAACCCCAGAACCTGTGGATGCTCAGGAGCACCGAGCAGAAAAACTGCCCAGCACCGAGAGGGGGGAAACCTCCAGACACTGCAACCCTCTGGGCAGGCATCAGCATTCCCAGCACTCCAAGGGATAGAAAGAAAAAGGGCACTATGGCATCCTGCTTGATGGGACAGCCCAGGCAGGTCAGAGGAGCGTGCCCCACAGCAATGCACCACTCACAACTCGCAGCCCAAAGCTGACACATAATGTCTCCGAGAGCCGTAGGCCATCAGCCAGGAACCCGCCATGTTGCAACATAGTTCAAGACCAATGGTGGTTCACCCATATTTATTTTAAAGTTGTGTTAGAATGAGTAATGGTAAACGATTTGCTACCACATCTAATATTTTCAGCATCTAATTTTGATGCACTTTGTATTTTATTCAAAAAGCACAAAATGTACATTTTCACGTTCTCTAATTTTTTCTTCTTATTTCTCCTCTTTCACAAATTGAATTAACTTTTTTATTTACTTCTATGTAAAAATTGACTGACAAGACATTCATATTTTCAAATCCAGTGTAAAAATTTAGAATTTAGACTTGTCAATACTAAAATTTAGATTTTTTTTTAATGAATGAAAATTGTGTGACCCTTTATATTCAGGCATTTTCTTGGCTACATAAATCCCCTGAATACTTGAGCCGAGACAAAAATGAATCTAATATGGTCGGGCAACTTTATCAATACCAATTACCATAATTAAGTGGCAAATAATCTTCTATGTTAGGGAGGTTATGATGCAGAAAAGATGAGACATAATCATAAATACACACAAGGTTATTAGGAAAGCATTTCTAATGAGAATGGAGAGCATAACTTAATTTTTCCATGCCTAAAAGATGAAGTATTCAGTGACAAATACAATACTTAGCCATTTGGTCTGGTTAAAGTTTGATTTGAATTTTCCGATCATCATGCCTAATCAAATTTAATCAATTAAAAAGTGTAAAAATTCAATGCATTTCTTTCCTCTATTCAAAATTTGGATTAATTTCTGCTATGATGGTAGTTAAAAAGGAAAAAAAAATCTTCCTCTTAATTAAAAGTAGAAAAAGGGGCACAGCAATGGCAGAAGGGTAAAGTTCGCAACCCGTATACGGGGGCTTTAGTCCTTGACACTGCTGTCACAGGTTCGAGTCTTGGCATGTTGACCTTTGGCACTGGTTTCAAAGTTGATCTTAGAGTCTGAGCTCTGGTCTTTTTCGATCATCCTCTCAGTCAGCAGTCCACATGTTATTCACACCTTGAGAGCAGGTGAAAAGTTCTGTCATAAAATTGTAGTTTTACACCAGCAGTGGCATGCTTGTCTGGAAATTAAGATGGACCTAAGGACAAAAAAGCACTAAATAACCATATTTGTATTTTTTTCACTAATAGAATAATATTTCATAAAACTGAATCTACAGTTCATAGAATCTGATTGTAGAATTTGAAAGTTTTGGTCTTTCCAGACTGTTTTATAATATTAACAAGAGTACGTCTAAAGATAACTTAAAAATAATGAAATAGTGCTTTAATTTTGTGTTGAACTGAGATCTACGACTCAGATGCCAATACAGTTCGACACAGCTGAAAGCTGGAAATAGCTTCTTTCTATTTTTCAGTTTTGTGCTACTCCTGGATGATATGGCACCCTTTAAAGTGAGCCATATTGCTTATATTATTAACTGCCTCGTGGCGACACTAGATGATCATCCAATGTCTGTGTGAGAAATATGTTTATCATCACAGGCTGATCCAAATAAGATGTTGATGATTATTTAAAATAGAGAATGCATTTGGACAGCCTGCATCAGATCCCCAAAGCAAAGCTCAGCCAGATTTGGGCAAAATTCCCAACACATATATTAGCTTTATTACTCAGGTAAATTCTGCTGAGCCAAAAATCTTTAGATACACAATCTCAACTACATGTTCAAGACGCTCATGGATGTGTGTTTATTGTGGAAGACTGTAGAGTTTAGTTATTCACTTAAACCATTCTCTAAATGCAGTTTTGGCCAATTTAAGGTTTGAGATCCATATTTCTTAAAGAAAAAAATCTTTATTTTCAATAGTGAGCTAAAAAAAAAGCCTAAAAATTACATTTATTTATTTATTTATTTATTTATTATCATCTCCTAACAGTTTTCATGTAAGATCTTGTACAAAATATTAATCCAAGAATGTAATTGCAATTCAGTCTAGTTCTGTTTACCATAGAGATGAAACTGAAACAAATAAATAGTGAAGAGCTTGTTAAGCCTTCAGATTTAGCTGCATATTGCATAATATTTCTGCTGTTCTATTACATAATGTTGTCATAAATTCAAATTTCAGCCCAGGTAGCAGGTGTGCAGATCTGATGGTTCAGTCAAAATTTTTGCAGCTGCCAAACTGGAATCCTGCAGTAAGACAGGAGTCACTGTGGAGGAACCTACTGCTTCCCACTAGAACAGAAATTGAGAAACAATAGACGACAGAGCTGAGCCACAGACTTCCTGTGGTGCAGTTAAACCACATGAGCCAAACTGAACTCTGACAATAACAGATAAAATCGATGGGAGAGCTTCACATCTTCTACCTCATTGACAGTTTATTTCATGGATCGCAGCAAACAAAATTGTGTCTGATTCAAAATGAGGGAGCGCCCCGGCTCTCATTCTCACACATGTTCCCTCGGTTACTTTAGTCCTAAGGCTGTTTAAGCTCAGGAGCAGAGTAAGACAGACAGCACAGGTCATGGGAATGTAGCAGCCTGACTTACTGCAGATGCCTAAAATGAGACAAAGTCTCTGAGATTCCCCACAATCCGACTAATTATCGGACATAAATGAACAGGAAGTGCAACCATCTCAAACGAACAAAGTGATTTCACAGATCACTGACGCCCTTTTCTGGAGATGGCAAATTAATGGATGCGCTATATATTTTCTTTCCTGTGCTGCAAGTCCTCCGGAGTGCAATAACATTGAGTGTAAAGGGCTTGCTATCAGAGAGGTGAGATCGTTTTCTGCCCTGGATGTAGAGTGAAGTAAATGGGGAAACTGATAATGAGATTCACTTAATTGTAAATTAACAGAATCTTGTTAATAAGATTCTGTTAATTTAAGATTTATTTCCTTATTGATTCATTTACTCCTTCTGCGGCAAGTGTAAAATGATGTGAGAGGATAGTTACCAGCAGCCCTAAATGACTAAGAATTGAATTTACAGCATGTCATTAATCACGCTGGAGATCATGAATTAGGATGCAGATTTACTTTGTGCCTGCAGTTACTGTGAGCAGCAGCCTGCAAAAACCAGTGTATTCAAATTGTTGCTGGTGTGGTGGTGTGAAAGTTATACGCCTGGCCTGATGTAATTTACGTTTTGGCATTCTTATATGTACGTGTGTGGCAAGTATATTAGGTATATAGGTATTTCTAAAAAAAAAAAAGACAAAGTTGTGAAAGAGACTTTGAAAGATCAAGTACTGTACTGGGTTTAGATCAGTTTCCATATTTCATATGCAATAATGAATTTTGGAAATATGCTGACAGGATCTTATTGAACAAGTAATTTGAATCTACTGATATCCCTGCAGGGAACATACAATCTATTATCCAATAGACAATGCATTTGTGAATCTGTATCTGTCTCAAGTTTGTCATATAATTTACACTTTGTAAATATGATATATTGTCTGTCTAAACAACCCTGATGTGACTTATACCTTTTAAAACTTTCCACAAAGAATCCTCTTTTTGTTATAATTTGTTCATTATGTCAAGAAACTACAAATGGTGAATGACCAACCCTGAAAAAAATAGCTAAATCCACATTTCCAAAATGAAGTAGTCTATTTTTATTTGCCAGTTTATGATGTGAAAGAGCCATCTAGAAATTGTTAAATATTAGTAAATAACATTAGTCACCTTTTACCATAACAGCTACCTAACTATGTTGGATTTGTATTTCAGTATTTTGTACCTTATTTGTATGTTTAATTATCTCCTGTTTGATGTGGTCATACTTTAAAACTATTATTTATTACTATGTATGAAATCCTTATAATAGTAGTAATAGTGAGATGTTTTGTGTGTAATTATTATCAAAAGAAAAGTGGGATGTACATATTACAAAAGGAAATACCAGATGGCAACAAGTTTCCCATAGAGATATTTAGGGTGGCTTAAATATTTACAGCCATTCAAAAAGTCACCAAGAATGCATGGAGATACTTTTGGATATAAGGGGTATTTTAGGACAATGCGATGTCTCATCAGAAAATTTAGCAATGAGCTAATGAGCTTCAGCAAATGATTTCTGAGTGGTAATTCAACGACAAAGCACTTGACATTTTGAGCAGTCGACCAAATATGCAGTTGACCAAATATGATGTTCAGCTCCACTTGGATTGCCAGGTGAGGGGCCGGACTCAGCTGGGGTTGCTAGGTGAAGGACTGGACTTGGCTAGGGTTAGTTGGTAACCCGAGCCAATTGTAACTTAATATTCAGCAGGTTTTTAAAATGACTTGTTTTGCACACACCAAAAAAACATGAACTTATTGCCAGAAAACATCTAGTTGGTGGGTTTATTTAGGCACTTGGACTGATGAGTTCAAGTTCTAAATTTGGTGGTGTAGTCAAATTATTTAAAAAATGATTATTCAAATATGAGTCAATGTGAAAAGGGGGATAATGTTCGTAAGGAATAGCTAAAGAGGTTGTGTTTTGCTATAAAAAGGCCAAAATGTAAATAGAAAATTGACATTTTCACAGGCAGGTCTGTAGGTTGATTCAAAAGGTGGAATTTTTGATAATAAACTGAAAATTTGCAATACAAAATGCAGGCATTAACACAGAAGGGAACCATTTGAATAACAGGAGTGTGACAACAGGGAGGAATTATCACAGAGTGAAATACCAAGGAGTGTTTGTATGTGTTGAGGTGGTTATTATGGGGAACAGGAGACCTAATGAATCAAAGCTGTGAGGGCAAGAGACTTAGACAAAAAAAAAACTAAAAAGAGGGAATAATAAAACTATGAATATCATAAAAAATATATGTTTCTGGAGTTAATATGCTTAATTATTTGATAAGTCAAGAAAATCTCACATATCATAAATGTGATATGATATGATATATCAGAGACCCAAATAATTTATATTATTGTGACAGGTTTTTTTATTTCACTTAATTAGAGATGCATCAATAAGTCAGCAAGAAAATGATAGGCAGGTCACCCCTTAACCAAGATAATTTGAGCCTGTAATCAAAGATCAGGTAAAGGTTAGGGACAAATTCTTTCGCCCATGAATTTGGAAAATTTTGATATTTTTTTATTGTTGGCTCACTGTAAAACTACTATATCTATTAAAGAACCTGCAACTCTTGTGTTCCTTTTATTAGATACTTGATAACACAAATCAGAAATAAGTATTGCTCATTAAAGTCTGATCAATCTGCCTCTATCTTAACAATTACTGGAAAACACAGGAGTGGAAAACCATCCCACTGCTTTTCTTCTCAATCATCTGTAATGAGAAGAGTTGTGGTGTTCACAAACAAACAAAAAAATCCATTGAGTGGTTCTTTAACAATGTGAGTCGAGTCACAGTTGCAAACCGTTCTTTATATCTGGGCCACATCAGATGTTCCTGCTGCCTTCAGTGAGTGACAAGGTTGCAGTGGCCTATGGGCTCTTGAAGTATGTGGAATGTTTGTGATTTTTCTTTCCTTATAATAAATGAAGATCAGACATCAAAAACCCAGAGCATAAGTGTCAAAAGAAAGCTTTACTCAATATTTCAGAATTGTTATAGCTGAGATATCCCTTTCAGGGTGCTTGCACTGCATGTTTTAAACATCCCCTTTGTTCAGCTCACCTGAATCAAATAAACACTTCATCATCAGCACTTAATGGTATTTCAGACATTAATTATGTTGTTCTGGGGCAGGGATACATCTAACACCTGCAGGAGACCAGGTCTCGCATGAAAGAAACCGTATATTAAAAAGCGGGATGTCTATGTTTAAGTAATTTAAAACCTAGAATAACAAGAGATGTTAAAAAATTTAAACAGTAAGGGCTTAGCCAAGGTCAGAAGGCATCCATTGATCCATTTATTTTTTAATTCTCTTGCATTACTTTTAAATTTTTTGTGTGTGCTCAGAGACTTTGTTTAAGAAGTGGGTAAAAAACTTGGCAAAGTGTTCAGTTAAAAACACTGCAAGAAAGTCCAACTCCTCAGAGGAAGATAACAAAAGATGTTCAAGGTGTTAAAACTACACACATTCTCTTTACTTCTTTTTCTTTGTCATTGTTTTATGTTTTAAAACTTTTTCATTAAATACATTTTCTCTGTTTTCTTCAATACATGACATCACAACAATCTGAATTCCTATTTACTGAGAGAAGTTGCAAGGATAAAATCCCTCCAGCTTGATTCTGGGGAGAAATCAGCTCAGCTCTCCTATTACTGCATCAGCAGGAGCAGACTACATTTTTCCTCCACCAGACTCTGTGGCACTTCTCTAACTTTGGAAAGAAAAAATGGTTTATTATCTGTGTCACAATCTTTGGACATCTGTGTGCATAGTTCGATTACATTCTTTATCTTTTTCTTGTAAAGTGGGCAGTGATACACTTGTTTAAAGCAAATACATGTAATTTTAATGCCAGTTTTGCTGCCTAATGGATCTTCTTAATAGACATATATCTGTATATGTCTTCTTCATGAGATCTTGGACCTGTCTACCTTTCTGGAGCTCAGATTTAACAACGCCAGTGGCTATGATTTGCCACTCATGAGTTAAGAATGAGGCTGCATTCTTAATAAAAAACCAGTCTATCAAACAACGATTAAAAAAGAAAAGATCCACAAAATCGTCTCACTTCAAAGACCCAAAAATCTAATTTCTAGTACTTAGTGACCAAATAAGGTCATACCCCTCCCTCACCCCACCCACTACCCCCCACACCTCACATCACCTTTTGAACTAAACCATCGGATTACTCTTCAAAACACAATTAGTCCTAATTATCAGCCATTTTCTTTTTTTATTTAAGTATTTCTGTAATTTTCCAATGATTTCAGTCGATGTTTACATTATACTCCATAATCTACATTTGTTGTGAAACTATTTTCTATAATATGAATTAATCTTTCAATATAAATGCAACTGTGACACCCAGCTAATCACACAACATTAATCTGTGATTCACCCCATTTTTCCACTCAGTTGACATAGCAATAAGGACTGTTTTTCATAAAATGGTACATTTTTGCCAATTGTTCTACTCTGTCTTGGCAAAGCATTGATTAATTCTTACAACCTTGCTTAAGAGTTTTGCCACAGGCCCCTAGAAATTACTTTAATCCTCTTTTTTTAGTCTCTTTGAACTGCAAAAACAAAGAGTCTGATTTGCAGCCTTTGAGATTTGAGCCTTGTAATCAGTAGGAAAGTTTTTCAAATATTTTGGCCTTTTGATAGCATCCACACTCGTCTTTCTTCAGCTCAAATCAATGTTGTTTGATGTAAATGACTGGTCAGAGCACATGTATATCCTTTATTATTATCCAAGGTCAGAAACAAAAGGTGGGGAGGAATTTTTGCCAACTGTTTCCCTTTAAACACTTTTTGTACGTCACATTTGTTTTACTGTCTAAGAACCATAATTTCCACAACGTTCTGGAGACGATCGGATTAACCACACACACTTCTTATCTTTGGCCTGCTCAAATTTCTGTGTAATTATTCACACTCATGAAGCAAACCACAAAATAAAACCTTCACTTCGGCTCCATCAAAGCCCGCCTTATCACCTTCCTGAAGCTGGCTCGAGCAGGAGAACCGGGACTTCTGCTGAGCGTCACCAGAAATGAAAGAGGAAAAGGTTTCAGCCGCCGTCACAATTTGAAGGAGACACTGAGCTGAGTTTGCCTCGATTGCCCGAAGTTATTAGCTCACGGTAATTAAGTTTGCATTATTCTCTCCTAACAGTGGAATGATTTCATTCAGCTCTCCATCATTGTAGCCCAGGCGTTTGCTCGTCTGACACGTGGAGATACCCATGAGCCGACCCAGCGAGGGTATGAAGAGAGAGAAGAGAATGAGACAGAAAGGAAGAGAAACTGTCCTTAGCAATATGAAAACCCAGCAAACCGCTTAGGCCGGCCAATGTCTCAAAAGGATTTTGATTGCAAGAACATTGGATTCAGACTCAGATATTAAAAAGGCTAAATACAAATAAAAGTTGTTCAGGGTGTTGCTTTCTTTCTAATATGACGGCACACAAGTCAAGCAGCTATATGCATACACACAGACCTAAAGGCAATTTATAAAGACCAATTAACACAACATCTATGCTGCATTTTTGAAGCCGAAGGAGAATGTGCAAATTCAAACGAACGCAGGAAACTAAATGCAAGAAAACAATGTTAACAAATGTTTCATCCTTCCGCTTTCAAGCTTTACTGTAAATGAAATGTACAGATTGAGAGGCTAAGATCATAGTGTCATATTTTAGCTTTGAAAATGGACTATAATTAATAAGTGTTCCAGTTTCTAAGTCCAAGTTTTAAATAATACAAATCTGAGACATCAGATGGAATAGTCATAAAGTCTGATTTCAGAGGTTCTTTACCAGTCCTGAGTTCAAAATTAAATGATGTGTACAACATGTAGAGTTTTATTAATGAAAAACATGTAAACCATACACTGTTGCAGGCTTGAAACACACGGTACTATCTTCTACTGCTGTTTCCTTTCTCTCATTTTTCTTTCTATCTTTTCCCTATATAACTGTAATAATAAGTGCATTAACGCCCAGAACTTGTTGTTAATTTATTGACTGACTGATCTGTCAGTCGGTTCTGTCTGATGTGATTTTGGAGCAACAAGTTGTGCAGTATGACATCTTTTATGGTGCAGTGTGACGAGAGTTACTGTCATATCAGGCTTACACAATGTGACCTGCTCAAGCACAGTGTGTGCTGGTCTTAGATTGGGTGGGACATTACGCTGATATCCAGGTAATGACTTGGAGCCAGGTCTCACTTCTGGGGCATCATAAAGTTTTTGTTATTGGCATAATTCTTTTTGCGAGATTAAGACAAAAGCACCATAAAATCAATGTAATCTTGGTGTAAGTGTGGTAGTGGGTAGATTGGAGTAGGAAGAATGAGAGAATCCTGTTTGCCCTTTATCCCAAACTATATGTCCCTAACCTACATGACGATATAGTACAAATTATTTGCTACTGCTTTTGCAGAGTTTTGCAAGCATTTTTTTAAAATCTGCTTATAGTGCATCTTTGTGGAAGATATAATCCTATGTGAAAGAAAATAAGGGTGCCGAAGTCCAGTCTTCGAGAGCTACCGTCCTGCAACCGTTAGATGCATCTCTGCTCCAACACACCTAAATGAAATGGCTCATCTGCATGTCTTTCAGCGCCGCAGATGCTTGGTAGTGCTCCACTTATTTAATTCAGCTGTGTTGGGTGTATTGTTTGGTAATAAATGATTTTGTAAAATTCTAAAGGAAGTGAGAATGGCAAATACTAATTTAAACCTATATAAAGAAAAGTTCTCTCTCTGTGCTAACTTCTGTTTCTGTGAAAAAAAGCTCATTTTAAAGAACAATGGAGCCTGTTTGCTGTGAAGGAAATTACCAAATCTAATTGACTATTATCCAACAAGATTCTTCACATTGTAAACAAAAAAAGCACAACTAATGGTGTAGACAAATGTTTAAAAGCAGTAACATTTTTCCTAAAAGAGCACTATCTCAGCTGGGCTCTGGTGGTTGCACACTGCATCCTGTAGAGCAGTGGTTCCCAAAGTGTGGGGCGCGCACCCTGGGGGGGGCACAGTGCCGCTGCAGGGGGGGCGAGGGAAGCGGTATGGATGAATGAAAAAAAATAATAAAACGGTTACACAAAAGTGTTTCACTGTAAAGATGGTTTGTAGTTTGCATTGTTGCAACCTGAAGTGTGAAATAAACTTCAGTGGAGTTTGAAAACAAAATATGTGTATAGGTTTATGTCTGGTTGAACGATTTGTGTGCCCAGTTGATTTTTTTTTTCTTTTTTGGGGGGGATTTTATTGTAATCCATAGGAGCGCCCAGAAAATCTTTGGAAACCACTGCTGTACAGGATCCAAACGCATCTCTTCCCCAAATGTTAGCAGCGATATACCTCCAGTTCTCCGTATGCTAAAAGCTAACTTTGTTATTCCCACGTTTTCATGTGTTGACTCGAGCTCAGAACTCCGCTTAAACATTATGAGTGAACTGGGAGCAAGTGGATGTCGTCGACAGACCAAAATGAATTTTTTATTACTGTCTTTATAGCTCAAAAGATTTCCATATAGCGTACCGTTCCCCAACTACAAAAACACAAAGTATTTCTGACAGTGACAGTGGCAAAAAACACACTTCTCACAAAAACAAACATGCATAGTGCAGGAACATGTGTACAGTAAACTGCACTGGTGCTGCTGTGGAATTGCAAAGGCCTGACTTGTTCTGCAAGAACTGTAGAAAGCTAGCTTAGAAGGCAACAAAAATAAACATAGCCTTCTCTTCTCACAAGTCTGATAAAAGCTTATACTGTTTATTAATTCAGTGGCCTTTACCGTGTTTTTGGATGACTCTCGGTTTGCCTGTCAGTGTGTCTCAGTGTTTAAATAAATGAAAGCAAGTTGCAGCTGAAGCTGTGGACACTGAAGGCCGTAGCAAGGATAATATTCCTTTTTTACTCTGTCCATATCATACCAGCCATGTTTTCTGTTTTGTTCCACGTCCTATAACACTGCATGAGATGCCTATTACAGCTGCGGTTTATTGTCAAGTATTTGCATACCTTACAAACTATGTGTTGTTTGTCTACTTAGCTCAGCATGAGGTTGTAAAATGCAACCTAATGAGCGAAGAGACTTGCTGCAGCCCAAAGGTCAAAGCAGCAGGCATCTGGGAAGCTAATGAAAATTCTCAGTCATTAACCATCCCACCTCTGAATTGCCCTTGAATAAGGAACTTAATCCAGCTGAGTGGTCCAAACTAGAACTGGAACTGCAGCTGTTCCAGTAAACTTTTTTGCGACGGACAGTTTTGAGAGAAATTTTCACATACCTTGGATTTCTGCTGCTCAGTGGATTTTATACAAGTTATAGCTTTTTTAAATCAGAAAATATTTTAAGTCTGGCTTTTGCTTCTTTAAAAATTATATCAGTTTATACTGAGACAACTTAATGACAATTCACTGGGTAAGCAATGGAGCAAAAGATTATTCTGCTGTAAATTTAGTATGATGAACTACATCTGTTCCGTTGCGTTTCAGTTTTTCACTAAAATCATGAAATTATATCCAATGAATGTGTTTTCAATCAATTCAAAATCAATGTTAATGGGTTACAAGATAAATTAAAGATTAAGGATTGTTTTCCTCCATTAAATAAGGATGACATCTGTTAGAGAGGTAAATAATTATTTGAAACATGCATTAGTCCCCTTATTTATAGACATACATAGTAAAAATACATTTGAAAAAATAGTTTTTATTTGCATTAGCAAACATTTCTGCATTTGAGCACATTTATTGAGTGGTTAAAAACTGGAATGTTTGGAAATAATTGTGTTTTTGGGATAATCAGTGGCACACAACTTTGCATCCCCAACATTTAAAGTAAAATAAATGACTAACCATTGTCTTATAATTTTTTTTATTATTATTTAGTGTATACAAACCCTGTTATGAACAACTGCAACTCTAACAAACAATGCTGAACAAGGAGCAAAGTTTATCTTGCAACCCCACTCAGTGAGGGGATCATAGGAAATATAAATAAAACATTTAGAACGCACTATTGAAGAACTACAGCAAAATTTTCAAGGTGGCTTTTTACAAATCTTTACCAGCAGCATAAATGTGAAGGGCACTATAATCACGATCATATTTAATTTTTAAAAGAGCATGTTTAATTTTAAAGCACGGCAACATGTTTCATTATTTATGTGATATTAATGGTTTCTGGGTTGGATTTTTATTTTTCCAGGCTCCTGAATTTGGGCAACCGACCACAAACTACCTGTCTTATGTGGGAGGCATCAGCACTGAGCTTCCTAACAGATTTGTGCAGGGGATGTTTTGTTTCCAGCTCTGCTTAAATTCTTTTTGTCATTCACCTCAGCCTCTGCCTCGGTCAAGCGTTTCCTTTCACAATGAGAGTGACTTGCCTAAATTAGTGGAAAAACGGAGACAGAACACTAAATCCGAACTGGCTGTTGTTTGGATAGTAAACAGAAGTCCACAGGATGAGTAAAATTTAAAGCCATGATCTTCTGTCTTCATGGGGATTCTTTAAAAAGATGTCTGAAGTGACATTGGTGGGGTAACAAGTTAATTCTGACAAACATTGTGCTTTCATTTCATGTAAACATGTTTCTTTTTTGCTATTCTTGCCAATTAATTGCTATTCAATCAATATATAATACAAATGTTAATAGATTTTAGTGTGTTGAAATAATTCTAGCACCAGAGTAAAATGGTGCTAGAGGTATAGGGTATTAGGGTATAACGGTATGCGTTATACCCTAATGGCATACTGTTTATTCTGGTATGCCTGAAAATCCCCTCCAGCTTCCAGTGTTGTCAATCTTTACATTTCACAGTCAAAGTAAGGAACCAGGCCAAAGATCTGCTTGTGTACACTGGCTGAGTACAGCTTTCTGTGTGAAAGATGTGTGGTCATCCCCAAGTAACAAATTCCTGGAAAAGATTCTGACCAAGGTCGTATCGAGCAAAAAGTTTTTCTCAGCACCTACATTGGTTTCATAAATAACATATTGTCTGAAAGTAACTTTATCTTGCTCATATGAGCAAAATGCAGCACTGAGATGCATGAATGAGTTAAGTTGTTTAGCTGCCAACTTTGATCTGGGAAACTTTAGGTGCATTCTTAAAAAAAAAAAATTGATGCACACGCTGCATAGCTCTGAGCACCCAGCTACATTTGAAGAGATGTGATTTAGCCAAACATAAGTACACTCAGGAAGATCAAAAAGGCATTTCTGTATTACTTTTAGCAAGTTTTTATTTTGGACTGGCAATTTATTGGAATGTCTCCAGAGATGATGTAGGAACAATAAAAAAAAAATACTCCCCCAAATCTACCGCCACCGCAGCAGTCTGTGTTGCTGAATTTTTGCTCATAAGTAAAGCCCCGGAAGATGTGCGCAAATGATCCTGAAACAGATTAGGGAGTCAGTGCCCTGCACCTCCTTCTCACTGGTAGGATTCCTGCCTGTCTGCTCGGTTAATCTAGGCCTGCCAGGAAACCGCAATACCGGCGTGAAATGCATCTCCGTGGTTTTTCTGATAAACACACACTGCGTACATCCCTGAAAGCTGTGCCACCAAGCTCTGATCCTTTGTCATCTTCTCATCATTGGGTTTCCATTGGCCGGAACAAAGGCAGCTCCACTTTAAGTGCCTGCGCTGACATTTTAGAAGGTGGCATATTGTTTGGATTAGGCGCACTCGAAGTGTTGTGAACTTGAGCTGAAAAATACTCGTGCACATTAACACGGCTGTTTGTAGCTGCTCATTTGAGCCTCTCGGCTGTGACTTCTTCCCTGCTTTGATGAAAGTGGAGCCACGGCATGCTTGTTGAAGTATCGCCTTCAGCACCTGGCTGTCACATCAGTGATGGCTCTCTCCTCCCAGCGCTTAGAGCGTGAGATGTCTTAAACTCTCTGCTTTGAGCCACGCAGGGCAATAATAATCGCTCAGCGGAGGAAGTTGGAAAAGTTGAAGACAACACTGCTAACTAACTGACTGAAATATGAATTTTTATCAGTTTTCATCCTTTTTTATTGCTTATTTTGTGATGCATCCTGCTGCTGAAATCAATTACCTTAGAAAACTACTTCCTACTATACCCTATTGCCATAAAATGTGTAATAATTATAATTTTCACAACAAAATAAAGGATGTCATGCTTGGCACTCCTACCATAACATAAATCTGTAACAATTCCTATAAAATATAACTGAAGCAAAACCAGTTATGCAGTCATTTACTTTTCAAAATTAATCAGCATCCAGGGACTTTTCAGTTAGTATCAAATACCTCCTGTTTCCCTGGGGTAGAAATATAATGTGACACAGAGGCACAGTTTTTTTAAACAGAACTGAATGAGGATTCAGGTTTTGAATGAGGATTCAGGTTTATGTTGCAACCACACAGTGAGTAGGACGGTAAAAGAATTCAGAAAAAAATAGTCTGTCGCTAACTGTGAGAACTATAGGAAGAGGTGTCATATGTCAATCTAAAAAATATGTGTGAAGGTGTCAAGTTTGCTAAAAGCATGCCAGACTTTAATTAAAATCAAGTATTTTGGTTTGTTGAACTGAATTAGAATGAGTCCATGGAATATACCCCATGCAAACTGTTAAGTGTGGTGGAAGAGGTGCGATGTTGCAGGCCTGTTTCTCTTCCCGAAGTCCTGGGAATCTTGCCCAAAAGAACAGCATCATGGGTTTTTAAAAATATCATGATATTCTAAATAGAAATCTGGAAGCTCTTCCCTGAAAACAGAAAATGGGTTCTCTTTGGATTTTCATTTGGAAAACATGTGACCAAATGAAGTCAACAAGGGTTCACCGGACACAAAATCAGATTTTAAGACCAAACCTGTTAAAAATTACAACTTTTCTTGGAAGTTGATGAATGTTGCTGTTACTATATAATTATATTGATGCAAATTGGGTTAGAAAATGTGTATCTGCTGCATTTCACCAGTTCTTGCTAGGAGGAAGAATCACTGAGGCTACTCCTTAAATATAAAAAGTCATCTTTCTTTATTGAGAAAGCGAGAGAGAGAGAGAAAAAAATCATACACTCATAAATAAAACATTTGTTAGAGTTGTTTCAGAGCACTCAACACGAGGAGAAAAAATAAACAAATGCGACATATTAGAAAGATAGCAGTTTGCTCTTATTCCTGCTCGCCTCATGCAACATGGTGACGATTTTCACACATCTGCTGCAGCACGAGAGGCTTCTGTTAAGAGTCAAGATGGCAATCGAGTTCAAAGAAAACCGTTCGGAGATACAGTTGGGATAAATTATGTCTTGCTGTAGTTTTATGAGCAGCATTTCTCCCTGCCTGTCACAACATTTAGATGAATCAACACATTATCAAAGACCGTGTGGGAACATAACTTATGACGAGAAAACAAAATCTCTCAGTATCTGTCTTACATTAATAGTTGGTGCTTATTTGCCATGTTTGCCTAATCCTATTTTTCAGGTACATTTTGTGTCACCTTGTGGATTTTCTTCACAGTTATTTTAAAATTGTTATGGGTTTATACAGATGTATGTTTTGCTTAGCAGACCTCATCTTTTCAAAATTAATAATTTAATTATTTGTCATTAAGACTTGAGGTTTTCTACAGTGCCTTTAAATAGTTATGTATTATTATTATTATTATTATTATTATTATTATTATTATTAAATTGTCATAAAATAAACTACATACTTCAGAGAATAACAATGTGAGTCCTGATTTAAAACGATTCCTTCCATATTCATTTGGCTAGAAGTCATTTGTAGTTTTCATAAAAACTTTACAGGCCCAAATTGTATATGGTGAGTTTACCCCAAACCTTCTGAATATTAATCAATTCAATTACATTCTTTGACCAAGCTTATTTTAAGTCAGAGATAATTATACAAGTCAGATCTGAAATTGATCTACAGATATATTTATTTATTATAGTATTCTTAAGTTTATTTACGAATGCCCTCTATAAAATGTTAATAACTCTACATCAAAGTTGTGAATGTTCTGAAGCAAAAATCCTACATGCACATTGTCAAATAATGTTTTGGTCCAGTCAGAAATCCCTGTGCCGTGAGCAGAACTCCTTTTTTTTTTAATGCATTTCTTGTCAAAAGAGTTTAAGATCAGCGCTGCCATAACCACATTTATAATACAGTCTCATCCACATGCAGTAAGGCTGATGTTCACTCACTGGTTTATTGCAGCATTTGGTACTTTTTCAAAGGGTGCATCAAAGGATGGAAAACACAGTGTGAGATAGATTTGCTCAGTGACCCTCCTCATGATGCTAACGTTCATTACCAGCTAATGTGAAACTTTGAAGTTTCCCAGATGGCGTTGTTTGTTATCATTCACGCTTGCTGTTCCAGCTTCACAACCTGTAAATAATACTCCTCCTAACTGCCTTGTTTTCAGTGCTGAAAGTACATATGGGAGCCTAACTTCTTGAAATTTCCAAGTGTCAGCCTCAGTGGGTCATTTAAATGCACGGTCATGCTGCTGTTTCTGCTGCCGCCGCCGCCATGCAGATTGTGTTTACTATTTCACAATTTCATTAACAGTATTTTAAAGCCAGTGACAGCACACTGAATGACTTTAATTATTCCATGCAGGATCGTGGTGGAAAATGTACAGACACAAAATAACAGCACGCAAACACTACAGTAATGTATAAATGCTGGTGCAATATTTTCTTTACACCAGCTTGATGGCATAAAGAACATATTGTATTATTTTAGGTTGTAGTAGCACAAGTTAAACAATTACAGTTTTAGCACAAGAAGGCTTGTAAGTTGTATTGGTTTGTTAGCTTCCTAAAATAATGGCCTAGTTCATTTTCCAGGGGAAAAAAAAGAAATTACCACCTTTTTCTTTCAAAAAATTGTTTTAGGCAAAAAAAAAAAATCATTTTTAACAAAAAGATGACTTAAACAGGTATATAAGACAAAACAATATTTTGTTGATGTTGCTTCTATCATAGAAATTACCAAAAGGCTACAAAACATTAGTGAAGTAGAAATTCTTCAAATTAAGAAAATGTGTTTTTGTCTAAAACCCAACTTTATCTATTAAGTTTGTGGTAATATTTAACTGTGCTGTGGAAAAAGTATTAATGTTTGTGGGGGTTTTTAAATCATATTTAAATGTTTCATGACATGAAACAGAGATAACCCGAGTAAATAAAAAAGAGGTTATGAAATGAGTTCATTTATTAAAGAAAAAAAACCTCTTCAAATGAACATTATTGTGTGAAAATATTATCATGCCAATAATGAAATGACTGGTTGTGTCACATTTGGTGACAAAGAAACCAGCAATTCCAATAAGTGACCGTGGGGAGCTGTGAAAAAAGCTGAGCCCACTCTTCATGCAGAATTGTTTTAACTCAGCTACATTGGGAGGTTTTTAAAACTTGTTTTAAGTCACATCCAAATAAACAGATTCAAATTTTAACTTTGACTAGGCCACTTCCAAAGCTTAAATTTGGATGACTTAATTTTATGCTTTGGATTATTGTCCCACTGGATAACCCAAGTAAACTTGAGTTGAAAAACTGATCGTTGGGCATCAGTTTCCATCAGGATTTTGAGATAGAAGGCAGATGGCATCATCAATTATGTCAAGTTGTGTACATTCTGAAGCAGCAAATAACCATTTTGAATTGTTGGTATGATGCTTTTGTTCTGACATGCTGTTAGTTTAACAGTATACCAAGACAACTTGCAAAAAAAAACATTGTGTTTCCTCAGTTGATAGACTATTGTCCCAAAAATCCTGAGGATCACCCAGAGTTTATTCAGTTTTAGTTGCTTCTATTCTTGTTGCTCAGCAGGTTTTGACCTCAATCTTGTGCATAAATGCTATTTTTGCCTATTCTCATTCTTGCTGACCTTTACTAAGGGAAATGAGGCCTGCAGGTGCTTAGGTGTTCTGGGTTGTTTTGTAACCTTCTTAATAAATAGTTGATCTGTTGTAGGAGTCATTTTGCTGCTACTGAGGTCTCTTGCTGGAGTCTCAATTTGTTTTATTTATTTTTTTACATTTTGCAGAATGATAGATGTCAGTCATTTTGCTTCTCATGTTCTTGATTTTGTTTTGCACGATTAATTGGTTGTAACACTTTTGGACAGCATTTTTTCACTTATTTAATGATACTTTTAAAAATACTTTTCGAGCAAGGAAGCAAAGATTTTTTTATACCACACTGTAAAATTTGTGACAATTAGTGAAAGTTTAGGGAAAAACAAATATAAACATATTTGCTAAGTTAACTTTATGTGAAAATGTTAAAATAAAATGTAAAAAAGAAATCCTTTTTTTTTTTTTACTTTTTCTGCTTTTTAGTTAAATGTGAAAACTGCAAACTTTAAATCTATCAAGACTCCATATTTGGATTTCTATGAAGCAGAAAAAGCTAGAGAGTCTGCCCTCATTTCCTGCAGGGTCTTGTTGGTCATGCTATCCCCTACCACCTTGGATCTTGTCTTGCCTGTTAAATGGATTTCTTAAAAAATCAGTTATGTTCAGTTTATTACTGGCAGCACATATGAGCTGCTGAGTGTCACTGAACTGTGATTTGGGTGAATAAAAGAGCCTCTTTAGCATTCAGGTGTAGTTAAGGCAGCTATTAGAGCAGCTTTACACCTCCAGAATCAGAAAGAGGTGCCGCTGATCCTAACTGATCCTGTGCTCGGGGCACTCCTCCTATGCCCGCATAATGACTCATCCTTTCACGAGATACATTTATGCAAAGGATAATATTTGAAGATATAAATCCATTTTCAGTGTCCTTAAATGTACAATATTTCCTACAAGCCCCATTTCCTCTGTGATATCTAACATCAGTTATAACTACATTTTACATGCTACCTAGTTCACTTTATTTAATCTGTCAGGTTTCTAATTTAAGATAACTTTTTTTATTATTATTATTGTGATTTACAGTGGCCTAAACCAGAACATAAGCAGTAAAATTAATCAATTACTATTTTTGTCTCTTTGTTTTCTCTTAAATAAAAGGCCTCTTTAAAACCAGCTGTTGAACGACTAGGCTGCAGCAGGTTTCACATGTTATTAAGGATTCTCAGATAAGATGAGCTGTTAGAAAGTCATCTTTAAAGTCTGCAGAAGTTACAAAGCTAAAAGTCCAAAAGCGGATAAGATTCTCTGAAGGATTACGGAAAAATGTGGAAAAGAATATGGAATAATGAAAAATGAAGATGGACAGCAAGAACTATAAGTGAAAATATGTCAGTGTATTATTTGCAAAAGTAATATATATATATATATATATATATATATATATCTTTTTAGGTTTAATGTTTGAAGGGGAAGCAGCACTTTACTTGCACATGGCAAATTGAACTAGAAATAAATACATTTCCCATTAAGAACTGAAATGACAAAATCCAGCTGGATGCTGCTGCATAGTGGCAAGCTCATGCAGTTGTGTCACACATCCAATTAATAGAGTGTCGTTATAAAATGATGACTTCAAAATGTGATAAACGCCTGGTTTCTCACCTCATCTCTCGTTGTGACTGTTCTCACTTCATCTGCTCACATCTTTGTTACCGAGGACGAGGATTTCAAAGGAGAAGCCAGGAGGATGAAGTGAGCAAAATGGAAGAACAAACAGTGAGCTTGAACTCTTTTTATGTTTGACCTGCTGACCAATGAGAGCAGACCGAGTCTTTAGAGCATCTGTCTGAAAGTGGTACTGGCTCAAAAAGAACATTTCAGTCAAACGGTTCAGCAAAAATACCATCTGGGAAAGTATTATGTTTCTACTGTCAAAGTCCAAAAATCCTTTTTTGTGAGAAAACGCAAAACTAAAAATCGGCTAAACAGAAGTAAGTGGAATCAGTTAACCACGGCCATGAAATTATTAATAATCAAAAATATTTAAAGACTGTTGTTTGTCCCACTATAAAAAAATCACAACTGGTAAATTCATGTGCTTATTTTTTTTTTTCATTTTCTTAGTAATCATCTCAAACATTGAAATATAAAAACTGTTAAACATTCAAAGTACAAGCTATTCAACAGCTGGTTTTAAAGAGGCCTTTTATTTAAGAGAAAACAAAGAGACAAAAAAATAGTAATTGATTAATTTTACTGGTTATGTTCTGCCTAATGAATTAAAATAAAAGAAATGCACTCTTTCTAAATACCTCAAAAATGCTGCAGTTGAACTGAGAAATGTTCAAATCCACATTTATTATGGATTTGATGCCAGTTTCAGTTGGCAACAGGTTGGCGTTTTGTTTTGGTTCTAAAACAGCGTCCCAGACAGACTTTCAAAAGGGAAGATGGAGAAGGCTTTCCCACCAACTGGGTCTGCAAATAATTCAACAGTTTAGACACAATACTTGCCAAGCGCTCTTATTTAAAATGAGTGGTAAAAATGTTGAAAACTGCCCTGTGGTCCATTGAATTAAACTTTTTTTTTTTTTCTTGGGCACATTTACTGATTGTACCCGATCAATGTGTGTTGAGCAGAGCTTTAAACAACCAGAATCAGTAAGGAAATTATAGGGGTGCTGGGTGTAGTATTACAAGCAAGCAGCGCGTGTGGTTTTCCATTTTTCTGAAAGAAGACTTAATATTGAGCTGTTTACACAGGAACTTAGCTCTCATCTGAGTTTAAATGTTTATATTTATGTCAGCAATACAATATTAAACTTCATAGTTTATATGAAATCACAGCTTATCTCTGAATTTTTAATCGACTGAAAAATCTGTTAGGAGACAGCTTTGGAAAAAAATATTCAGCCACTTAATGAACATTTACGTAGAAAATACTTACAGACTCTTTTTTTGACCTCATGTTGATTCTTAAAAGGGCTTTCATCATGAGTTTCTCAATCAATCTGACAACTTATTTCCTTCCAAATAGAGACAAACACATTAATGTTAGCATGAGTTTAGAGTCTTTTTCGAGGACATTTAGATAAGTGGTAAGGCAGTAGGTCCAACTTCGGGGCATTCTGGGTAATAAAATCACAATTACGCGGAAGAGTGGTTTATTTTAAAAGCAAACTGTACCATTCCCAATGAACACAGTTCTCCCTGAATCATTCACATGTCTGATTACTAAGACAAAGACACACAATTATGAGTACTTAATTTTTCCTGGAATATTAAAATATTTTTCAGATAACAGCCACTTTCACAAATAAAGGTGGATTTCAGTGCACTGACTCCACCCTCAGTCCTCACCTTGTTAACAACACCCAAATTCTGGAATGATCTTTTCTTCACCTTCCTTAAAAGGCTGCGGTTATTCTTGCTACTTGTTCACTATTTTCAGCAACAGCTTTTTCTTCCATTAAACATTCCAGTTGTATGCTTTAAACCGTAGTTTGAACAAGCAGCTTCATTAGCAGATTTTGTTTTGTTGGTTTTTTTTTTTTTCTCTCTCTCCTTGTGAAGGGTATCAATAACTCAATACTCAAAATTTTTGCTTTATGGTTTTGAGCAGTGATCCTCAAGATTAACAAAACATTTATGCTCAAATTTAATCATTCTTTGTCTATATGACATTTAGTTTTTAAACTGTTTAACTTGAATAAAGTTGAATTTCAGTGTAGTGGGATTTCTGAGCTGCGCATGTATACCTGATTAAAGGTCTGACTGACATGGTGAAATAAACAGCAATGAATTGTCTTTGTTCAAACCATAACGATTATTGTGGTCTGTGTGCTGAACCAACCCAGTGAGTTCATGAGTTGAATTTGCTCAGTCATTTTAAACCAAATTAATCTGTTTGCTTTCCAGCTCACAGATTCTCTGTTTAATTTGCCTGACCATCTGTTCCGAACAACATGACTGATTTCTATCTCTTCAACAGAGGAGAGACATTATCGCCTAGTGTCGTGGCCCCGATTGGTCTGTTCATTGTCTGCACCTGTAGTTCTCTGTTAGGCTACATCAGAACACAAGGAAACACCCCGAACAGGTCAGCAGTCTATCACAGACTAACACAATTTCACAGCCGCATTCACACGTCCAACAAAAGTCAACCTGACCTGTGTGTTTTTGGACTGCAACAGAAAACTGCTGCACCCAGAGGAAAAGCCTTGTGATGTCAAGTCAGGTTTATTTGTGCAGCCCGATATCACATAAGATATCTCTGTGGGCATCGCGGGCTCACAACAGCACTAGTTCCTGACCCAGCTCGATCTCTCTCAGAAGATGAGGAAAGGGCCGGTAAAAAGAAACTGTTACAAGGAAGGAGCAGAAACCTCGGGAGACAGCTTCAGTGAAACAATTCCCCGTCCTCTGACAGATGGGGGAGAAAGGAGGAAAAGAACAAAGGTTTAAAGAAGACTTGGAGTTAGGGCTGAAAACATCTCAACACTGAACATATTGTTGTTGTTTTTTTTTGTCCTCTTTCACAAAACATCACTTTCAGGTTACTGATTCTATAATTAAAATGTATTTAAAAAGTCATCTCAAGTTTAACATGTGAATTGTTGTGGGGAAAGGAAAAATGAAGTGAGGAATAAATTATTTTTCTTCATGAATTCCAATAAGATTTAACAAATCTATAGAACTGTATAGCTAAACTCTTTATTCCCATTCTTTGTTGAGGAGGCTTATCTGAAAAGTAGTGTAAACCCAATAAATACCAGCAAAGAATAGAAATAGACTTTTATTGTCCTTTTTTCAGATTTCTTTTGTTGTTTTGTTGTCCATGTTGGGTGTTTTTGGCAGCTATATAGCTGAATTGGAGATACTAGCCTCTGGATATTTTGAACCAACCATGGGTCAATTAGGAGCTGCTGTGGGGAATGCTCATAGATGGGTCCAAAGAGGGATTAGAGCTACAACCAGTTGAAAAAGGCTGTAATAGAAAAGCTAATATGTAATAATAATACTACTTAGACTTTTTTCCACTTAACACCACTTGAAAGATTAATGCATCTTATTTTCAGAAAGGAATAAATTTTTACTGGTATTTGCAGCATATGCTGCCTTTGACCTTAAATCACAGTCTCCAGTTTGACTGCCATTTTTCTTTGTCACAGATTAAATAACTCGGACTGAGCTCCCCAATCTAATTATTTTGAACATCCCATTTTAATTAAACAGAATCAGCACCAGCGTGCATAACTGTTGTGTCTGCTGGTTTTCTATCGCATCTACAAGTAAACAACTGACTATGAAGTCATTTCAACCAAAAACGAGGACCGATACATTTAATTATTTCAAACCGCTATTTAGTTGCTTTTCTTAAAACTCAATATGTTTTGCATGAACAGTTTTTGCCACATACAGGCCACCATTCCTACATGTAAGCGAAAAGGTCTCTTGTAGAGCAAACGCAGATTAAAACATGTAGGAATATCTAAGTTAACCCTTATAAAAGGGGCGTTATAATTACAGATATAGGCTTCATCTTTCAAAGATGGATGGCCTGATGAAAGAGCCTCTGATTACTTATTATTGTATTTAGCTTTTTGCATTTGCCATTTTTATGGACAAAAAATGGAAGCCAAGAAATGTAATTCAATTATTACTTGCCTGGTGTTTTCTAGGCTGTTAAATCACTGAGAGCTCTTTAATTGTGTATTTGACTGGGAATTTTCTGTTGTAAGTTGAGAATACTGTGGTGTGCTGAAAGACCAAGAGGTCAGGCATTAATGAACTCCAACCACAAAATGGAACAAAGCAACTTGCTATGTCTTCAACCCAAAATCATACCTTACCTGCTCTCCGCTGTATTTTTCTAAAGCTGGTGTGAAATAAGCAGATTCCTCTTGATTCCTTATATGCTGACAATGACAAATAATATTTTTTTTCCATTTGAGTGTGCTTAATACTCACTGAAGCCACAAGAAACATTTGGCTGATAACCATTTCAGCAACACACAGTACAACTAGAGGTAATTATAGGAGAAGAACCTCAAAAGAACATATTTGTGAGAGTGCGGTCACCAAAAGAAGAATACATTTAGCAAAACTGCCACCTATTTTCTTCAAAAATACAATTCAAAAAACAACTGCTTGACTGTAAGACTGGCTGATTCATCATCCTTCTAAATCTTTCATGAACATCCATATGAGGAGCTTTCTGTGCTTTCTGCAACCCACAAAATGTTTCAGAGTTTGAAATTGTTAGCTCTGTTGCTTCATGATGTGATTCAAAGTGCCTGACAGTCATAGCAGAGCAAAATTACTTGATTCCCGATCATTTTACATAATGTTATTTTCAATGTTCCTACAGCTTGCCTAGAAATTCTGAAATTATCTGGTACAATAGAGTTCAGAATGGTGTGTTTGTGCATGTATGCTGCCAGTAAACACATGGATACTGCAGTGAACCCTAAAAGTTTTTCCTACTTTTGACAGAATTTAGATGAGCATCTGTTACTAACCATCAACAAATTGATGTCCCTGTGTTGAATCATCCACATCATCATGAAGAGAGTAGAATGTAATACTAAAACCAAAAGACCATAGGTCTGCAGACAGCTTGTTATGACCCACAGTTACAATTTATTGTGACAGAGCCCTCCATTGAGCAAAGTAATTATGTTCAGAGCAAAGGAGGAAGTTGCCATAGAAACACAACCCCAGAAAACATGAACTTTTACCACCAGAGACAACTGTTCATGATCTGTTCGAAAACACTGGTCAATATTTATTTTACTCATTACCTTTTCATGACCACATCATCTTCACAGTGTATGAGTAGCCGTTAAAAACATTTGTTGTAAGACATTTGCTAATTAAGTTCATCTGTGTGTAATTGCCTGAACTAAAATCTTTAATTTGTGGTTTTCAATGAATGTTGGGAGTGATATGGGCATGTGGTATACTTGTCCTTGTTAGCACATGCAGTCTGACCTTACATCAGTGTGATCCACATTATGTTCAAAATTAGCTTTCTGGTAAATTGTGTTGCTGTAGATACTGTTTTGTAGGTTATAGTATCACAGAGCAAATTGGAAAAACAAAGACCTTAATAGAATTGCTCCATCTATTTGAATGATTTTGCAAAGACTAATGTCATCACTGGCCATCAGACAGTAGTACCTACATCCTGCTCAATAAGATCCAGACTTTATGTGACATTTCAGGATATTGAAATGACCTACTGATAGCTAACAAAACAGAAACTCAAAAATATCAAGAAACTCTTGAAGACCCAGCTTTTCAGAGAGCTTATTCTATACTCCTATACTTCACTCTTCAGAAAGAGTGAATGCTTCACTCTTTCTGCACTTGTTTCCATACCTGTACTCTATTTCCACACCCCTGTCATCTTTCTAAGTTGCTTTTTGTTGGCTCTGATATTACCTTCATCATTAAAGTCCTCATTTTTAATGGGCTTTGGATAGAAGATTTTACCAAATGCATAGACATAAAAGTTAATACATTTGGGAGCCTGTTTTATAGAGGGTGTCAAAAAATGTCCAACCATGTAAAGAGCTATTGGACAGATCAACTCAATATCTTCGCTTCATACAAAGGGCTTGGAGTATCGACTTTTGAGAAACAATTGCTTCCTGGAGACGTGGACTCTATTGAAGTTATACATTTTACCAAATCACTAACATTTGGATGTGATGTATGTACCAGTTCGACACTATGAAGCTTACCAGAAATCGCATGCTCTGTAAACGATGTACACAGACCGTGACGAGAAAAGTGTCAACTCGAAAAAGATGGCTGTTACACTTCCATTTGAGTCATTTGAGCTATTCAATATTTGGAAGTGTGTCCAACATGAACTGAATGGCTTCTTTCACATCCTCCGCTGCTATTTCCAAACTACAACCATAGACAGACTACAATTCTAAACAGCACAGCAAATTAAGGTCTTTGTTAAATGGATAAATCAAGCTCAATGAGAAAACTGTTTCATGCAAAACAAAAATAACTTTTTGTTTAAAGTCCATGTAGCCCTATAATCAGCCTTTCATCAAAACTATTCTTCAAATGATTACCGTGTGCTTAGAGCATCAAGAAACGTTTAGGTAAAGCATTGCTCATACAGGTATTATACCTAAAATTAAATAGATTGAACTACATGGAATATATATGAATTTTCTTTCTTCCCTTAAATAATAAAAGGTGAAAGTATATTTCCAGGGTGACTTTTATCTCATCTGTCAGAACCCTCAGCAGCCTGCAATCATGCTGTCTATCAGCCACAGCTCAGGCCACAAGGTGATACGCATTCAAAGTAACTGAGGTAGACTCACATGGAGGTCATTTACTCAAGATATAAAACAGTTAAAGAAGGTGGGAGCATTGGCACAAACTGAACAATGTGGAGGTTTAAAAGCAATGCATTTATTTTCCAATTAATAGTGAAACTGCATTGTTCAGCTGCCAAACGAAATGTCTCAACTGAAAGAGGGTTTGGTGAGACACAGAAGACAAATGTTTTGGGATGGGATTAGTCCTCCTTTTTTATTCACAATGGCAGACTGGGTTGCCAGAACTGGCCATTAGCTCAAATGACTTTCAGGTCTTTTCAAAGACACACAAGCGCTTAATACAAAGGCATATGTATCACAATATAGGCAGAATTGTTTTAGCAGTCATTTATAGAAAAGAGCTACAGCCCTCATCCAAGGAAAGACACTTTTCCAACAAAGCATGTCTAATTTGAAAAAGAATGGAGGAGAGAAAAAGCAATTTCAATGAGCCAGGAAATGTAATGCATCTGGCCCAGCAGCTTTGATGGGGGTGTATCAACTCTAATATGTATGTGCGGATTTGCGTGGCCATCCATGTGTCATGCTGTCCAGATGAGAAAGAACACGGTCGTTCTATTACATGGGTTAGCACTTCTATGTAGATCACTTGAGACCTGCTGGACATTCTTTCCCTGCATATCCTCCCTCACATTGTCACTGCTGTGCTGAGTGGAGTGAAGTCAAACAACTAACACCCTTAAAATGAAACTGGAAATGGAAATTTATTATTTGATTCACTTAGGAGCTTTCATCGTGTCATCAAGAAGCAAATTATAGGAGCTCTTTCATGGCCAGTGAATGGGAAACAGATTTGTAGACATGGTAACTGCAGCCAGGTTGATTTTACAGAAAATATGGGGATGTTTTTCTGGTTCAAAACAGACAACAGCAAGTGAAGCTCATTTTCATGTGAAATAAAATAACTCGTCCTTATACAAGTGGAGCTGTATTTTGGATTTCAGCTTTCATTTGATTTGTGGCTGGAAAAGAAGAAACCGATTCTTTCGTTTATGTTCACAGAAAGAGCTCATAATGATGTCATTTAGCGATATAAGCATTCTTTTTTTTCAAAATGAAAATATTTTACTCCACCTTAATAAGATAATCTGAAATATTCCAGTTTCGCTTTTGATTCTATAAAGTATGGAGCACTGTCACCATCCTGTATCTCATAGATGTATGATCCCTAACACCAGCAGATTTGGTGGAAGTGATTGCCGGTTCTGCACAAGAGGGGAAACTCAAAAAGCATCTACAACCACTAAGAACTGCCAGTGTGTTTTCCACTTAGGTATAAATACTGGCAGTAGTCAAATATACTCAGTAATGGCGTGGCTTGAAAATGATCCACAGCCACAATTAAATGTTGTATGGATGGGGGCGGGGGATTTAGCCAGTTACAATTTGCAGTTTTTGCTGTTGCATATTACAATGTTGTTACATCCAAAACATCTGCTTTTTTTATATTTATAGCTACACTTTTGGAAACATGCTCCTTGACTATGTGTGGGGGATTATTGCCATACTGTTCTGAAGCTAGGGTTAGGAGAGATTTAACTTTCCTGTATGCACAGTATCTATCTGTAAGTCGATTGAAAGGAGGGAAATAAATACTCCAAAAATAATTTGGGTTTTTTTATGAATATTTTAACACTTATTTCAAAGAGAACAAATTGTTGACTGTTTTTTTAAACATTAAGTAAGTTTGCTGTCAAATAAAACATCTGCAGGCAGAAGGGTTTTTGGGACAAACTCTCGTGGTAACTTGTGGATATGAAATAGGAGGACAAATTTGCAAAGGAGTGAATTGACCTGGAGTCACCATGGATGCATCACTGCAAAATCTCAGTCTGTTCTAAGCCATATAATTATGATCATCGTTATTCAGGTTAAATTGTTTTGTCTGATTTGTCATTTTGTCAGGAATTCTTGGTGGCAGACAGAGACAAAGTGCTAGAAATGCAGTTGGTCCTGACAGTCTGAAGGACTCTTAAATGCTGCCACTCCCACAAAAACAGCATGAATGGTTTCTTGAAGAATGTTTAAAACCTATCATTTGTCTTGATTTTACACCTGGTGGTGGATGTTAAATTTATTTTTTCAACTATGTCGGGTATTTCTGTTAAGATCTGATTCAGATCAGACATAACCTAAAAACAGAAATGGTTTAGGATCCTAAAAGCATATTTGTTTGTGCTATAAATATTGGATAAATTGGTAAATTGAAGGAATACACAGTTTTTTTGTTGTTGTTTGTTTCAAATTAAATCTTAAGAGTGTGGTTAGCACTAGTTTTAAGCCCTTTGACTTGTTTACCTCTAAATAATAAAAAAAAACAAATTCATTTTTCTCTGCAGTCCAGTTCTCTCCTTTGCAGCCACAAACCAAAAGAAGTTAATAGCAGTTGTGGAAGAAAGTTTTCTGGTCAGATAAAGTTGTTGCAAAACACTATGTGTGGCAGAAAATTAACATTTTAAACACACAATCCTTAGTGAAAAATTGTGGTAGTAGTTTTATATTCTTGGGATTTTTTTTTTATCAACTAGACAAGGAAGCTGGTCAGTATCGATGAGAAGACAGAGCCAAATATAAAGTAATCATGGAAGAAACCATGTTAGACCCTAAAAGATTTGCAGCTGTACTTACAACAGAAAATGATTAAACAATGCATGTACCACAAACCTTTTTTATTTTTTTACTTAGAATGTTTTTGAAAAACTTGTATCATTTTTATCCTCCTCCACTACTTTCAAGTTCTGCGGATTTTCTGTGACAATATGTGAAAATCTTCAGGGGGTATTTTTACTGCTTCAAACATATTTTCCACTTCCTGGATGTCATGTACATACTGGAGGAAGTGGTGATTACAGATGCTTAAATACATAATTTCTGAGCAAAGCAGAATGCCAGTAAAGAGGAAAACCACATATGAATTCATTTATTATTTTGAATATTTACATTTGTCTTTCTTTTGTATTACTTTGATACCTGCCTCAAAGACTATGAATGCAAATGAGCAGTTTTAAAGTTAAAACCTTTTATTTTTACTGGTGCTCATTAACATACACTGTCCTTGTTAAACAAGCCAGTAATATAGCACAACTAACTAAGGCCACGCATTTGCAGTCTAAACACAAAGCCCTTTTTAATCCCCTAATCAAATTTAATGATGCTGCCTTTAAGTGTATTCCTCCAAATTGTGCTTTTTAGTGGTAATTTATTCATGGCAGAAAGCCGTAAGATCTTTGCTCAAACAATAAAAAGAATACTGACAGTGAAATCCAGTGGGCTCTGTTGTTTCTACTGCGCTTTCTTAACATTATCTTTCTAATTCACAGACAGGAAAGGGAATTGGAATGGGCCGCACATTTAAACATGACGCAGCCATCTGACGATTCAGGAGAGCAAAGGGCGTTTAGGTGCAGTGGAGAACATGGAGAGGCTGGAGCTTCTCAAACAAGCAGCACACCAGCTCACCAGTGGTGGGAAATAGAGGACATCTTGCCAGGTTATGACTTCAAACATGTAACAGCCTCAGCAACTCCAGGCCAATAGAACAGATTGCTCCAATTACAGCAAGCCTCACGCACTAGAGTCCCCATGATACATGCGATGGTCTGTTTGAGTGGACTTTAGGCAGTGGCATGCTGCTCTGGAGCTCTGAGGCCCACATGTCCCACTGCCAATCTGTATTCTGTCTGAACCCGCAGACATCTCCTTTTAGCCCTGCTTTCGTTTCAGCTTCTGTTCAAACTGGCTGTTTTTGGCTGCCAGCGCAGGTGATTGGCAGCCTCGTTCCGAAATTTATAACAAAATCAATTCTTTAACAGCATCCCTGAGCACATCAGTCTGAATGAGAGGATTTCTGCCCCCTTATTTTCAGCTTCTCAGCCTCAGAGTGGTTGTAGATGAATCCCCATGCGTATACCCACGTCAACTCTTAGATTTTGCTTGAATTTGCAGCGTATAGTAATGCAGAAGATGCTAGGTGGCAGCATCATTGGGAATCGCCTCTTTAATTGAGGGCTGCTTTGAGAAATTGATCAAGGCCTTTGCAAAGGTTGAAACACCATTGAGGGAGGAGCCTTGTCAGCGAAGATTCATGTGTCTCTTGGAGTAGACTCTCCGTGGTCTCTTTTGTTCGGCAGGCCCAGCATGAGGACGACCGCATGATGAGCACCACCACCTCGTTTCTCCTCCTAAATCTGAATTAAAAAGGTGAGGCTGGTGCTGATAGGCTGCCATAAATGATACAGTGTTGTATGTCTGCATGCCTCCCCAGATGGCTGCTGCACTCCCTTTGCACCATCAAGACATAGGGAAGATGTATGGTTGTGTTGTAATGAAAGCATGAAGGGGTCTTAAGTCGCAAAAGGAATATCTCCATCACACTGGTAGAGAGGTAATAATGCCCATGTGTACTGTATTCTGGGGGAAAAATGAATTGTGGGGCGACAATACAAAGCTTATGAATTAAAGGAGAAGCAGAATAAGCTCTAGTGGAGACTGTGAACCAGTTGTGCTTTAAATACTGCCTGCAGTTTTTTTTTCTTCTTTTTTCTGTTATAAGCTGTGTATTTGATACAAACATGAGGGTGAGCAGGATAGTTTGTAACAGCTCATCTTTAGAATAAATGCCAATAATTTGAGTCTTATAATATATTTTAATGCTTGTTTTCCGTGGTGGAATGATGGGATAAACATGTTTAACGTACACGTTCTAAGAAGTTAAAGAAGTCATAACCTGGATGTACATGAGTTTAACCTGGATTTTCTAGTTCAGACATAAATTATGCATACAGACTTAAATACACTCACCAGATCCTTTATTTGATACATCTTTCTTGTACTGGGTTGGACAAAAATGTTGCCCTATTTCTGTATTGTTAAATTAACAAGGATTCAGAAGACATTTTGGTCCATGCTGTCATGGCAGCATCATGATATGAATCTCCCCCTCCACCACATCTCTCAAAGTAGCTCTGTTGGATTGAGGCCTTGTGACTGTGGAGGCCAGTTGCATACAGTGAAAGTCGTGTTTAAGAAACCAGTTTTAGATGATGTGAGCTTTGTGATGCGATGCATTATACTGCTGAAAGGAGGCCTCCAAACATGGGTGCACTGTCATAAATGTATGGATAGGATCAGCAACATTTCTCAGGTAGAATGTGGCATTCAAATAATGCTTAGATGCCACTTAGAGGCCCCAAGTTCAAAAAGAAAATGGGGGGGTTGCAGTTGGTTTTAGGAGCAAAGGATCATTGATGCATGAGGATGGAAATAATAATTTAATGTTTTTAAGCCAAGTTCTGACGCTACCATGTGATGGCTGCAGCAGAAATTAAGACTTATTGGACCAGACAACGTTTTCCCATCTGTTCGTTAAGCCTGTGCGAACTGTAGCCTCTATTTTCTGTTCTTAGCTGACAGGAGTGGCATTCGGTGTGGTCCTCCTAACCCGTTTGCTTCAGGGTTTGACAAGTTGTGCATTCAGATACGGTGTAGTGCATGCCTGGGTTGTAATGAGTGGTTACTGCAGCTACTGCTGCCTGTCTACCATCTCAAATCAGGCTATCCATTTTTCTCAGACATCAACAAGGCATTTTTATTCATAAAACTGACATTCAAAGTTTCAATTATGAAGAATGAATATGTAGTTCTACATCTTTGTGATTCCAGGCACTTTGCCCAAGCTACTACAACATTCAGAAAAAGATATCCTACGCATTACTGCCACCATGCTTAACTGTCTAAAAACCTTACTCTGAATTGAAAAAAAAATGTGACCAAACTACTCAAATTTGTCTTGTTTGATTGACTATGAACATTATCTCTAGATGGCATGTGGCTTCTCCTTGAGGGCTGCTGCAGAGGCTTGTTTTTTGGTCTGTACCTTCTTAATTATTGGGAATGTAAAACTCATTTTCCTGCAGACAGAGACACTGGTGTCCCAGCAGCTTCAGTTTCATTATATAATCTGACTAGTGTGGTCTCTAAACATCTTAGCTATTTTCCTTATGTCTGACACATAAAAATTTGATTCTGAAGGTCAAAACACAATTTTATGTTGTGACTGAACAAACAGCAAAACGGATTGTGAATGGATAAACCAGGCTGAACTTGCCTCTCCAAACTCCTGATCTTAATTGTGTTGAATATTTGTGGTACTGTGTGTGCTAAAAAGTCAGGTCCATGTCAGGAAACCAACTAGTTTAAATGAGTTTAACCGATTCTGCAGAGAAGAGTTGTTCAGTCAAACCTCTGCCAGAAACTTATTAATAATGGATACAAAATGGGTTTGGATTAAGTAACTTGCAACTTTATTTTAACCAAAGATCAATGGATGGTGTGTATTAATATTTTAAGCCTGTATGTAACATTTGGGTCTTTGTGGATTGGAGGAAATCAGAAAAAAAATCTAACTTCTACTCCTTTTTTTTGTTTGTTTGTTTGTTGTTGTTCATCAAAGTGTGTTGTATAATTTCCCCCGGCCACTGGAAAGAGTGTTTCTTTGAAAGCAGTAGTAAAAGCTCAACATTTTTAAGAGACTTTTGCTCGTAAAGACTTTATATAAACCTCTTGAAGTTTTATAATAGATAACTGGAAAATGTTTGACAGGATGTTGATACAACTTCAAAGAGGAGTTCAAAGAGGTATTTGTAAGGCACAAATGCCTCGTCAGTTGTCGTCAGTTGTCACAAAAATGCACTATATATCAAAAATAATGTAAAAGAAATTTGATTGTTTTAAAAAGTTTATTTTACATAACGTAACTCTTTCAATGGCAAAGATATTATTCACTATTTTGTTAATAAAAGCATAATTTCCTAAGAAATTATTATTCCTGCAAACTTCCTGTTGCAGAAATCATTTCCATTGAGTGACACTAAATATGCATTCAATATATAAGTGGGTGAAAATGTTTATATGAATTGCCTTCAGATGTTCTAATAATGCAAGTGTTTAAAGAGTTCAAGATGAGATAGATTTAAAAATATATACTTGCCAGAAGTAATTTGATGCATGTACACCCCTACACTGTAAATCAACTCCTGATGTTCAGTTTGTTTACATGTAAAATACTTGATCCATTTATATGAGATAGTAAATATTGAATGATTGATGTAGCCCTCCAGTGAACATGCCCTTCACCGTTTAAGATATTACTTTGTAAACTTTCAGGAGCCATTTTGCAACTTCTAGATTACAAGTTACCGCCATGTTCAGGTATTTCATCTTCTTCACTAAAACTTTATGACCCTCCACAGGGATTCTTATCTGGCTTATTTCCAGTTTGATTACCATTATGACCTTACAAAGTAAGACATGGTGTTTAGTGAGCTTTTAAAATGCATTAGATGTTCACTCAATAAAGAATTTTATTTTATCAGCCTGTGTGTCATCCTATGATCCTGTTGAGGTAATTAGTTCTTTCACACACTGAGTAGAAAACATTTCTTTACTTTTTTCTTTGCCCATTTAATTATTTTATATTATCAAATAGTTATATGTTCAAGTTCAACAATTAGCATTTAAGGCAGCACACAGACTAAGTATAGAGTTTTATTTGTAACATCTCAAACAGACCTTGACAAATCTCCTTTATGACACAGTGCCATAAGCTGCCTGTTGAAGCTGATAATACGACCTGTAGGAACACTGTAAAAATAGGTGACCTCCAGCAGTCATGAGAATAGGCAGCCTAGATGTGAAATCTCTGGTGGACTGATCTACCTGGCAACCTAGAATGTGAAGCATTCTACCATGTGAGCAATTTCTTTTTCTTCTTTGTGCCTAAACCTAAACAAACAGAAAGTGATCATTTTAAAAGTGAGAAATTATAGCTTAATGCAGATTAATCTGTTGTACTTATGGTCACATTTAATAAGTTTCGATATCATTGAAAGTATTGTTTATTTCAGTAACTCAGTTCACACACAAACTGATATTTTTAGATGTTTGTCAGTTATGATTTTCCACCTACATTTATGGAAAACATATTTTAGAGTATACAATTGCATCAGACTTAAATTAAAAAACATAAAAACATTTTAACGTAAAAATGTGGGCTTAATGAAAAGTATGTTTAATACACACTTTAAGGCTGTTATTTTCAAAAGTACCCTTGTTTTGATAAACAAACTTAATTGTGACATATATGGTAATTTATAGAATATGAATGAATGTTTACTACACTTGAGTAAGTTTCCTGAGATTTATAATGTCTATTATAATAGTTTTTTCTTATTATTATTACCATCAACACAAAAATGCAAATCAAAACTGTTTCAAGAAGACCTACCTACTTTTTTGAAAACAGAAAAAAACCCATTATACTATTTTGGTGATGCTGCCAAAATAGTGTAATGCAACCTTACTTATTTGGAGTTTGATATTTGGACATTCATCTTTTCACCGTAGTGCGACAGGAAGTGGATATGTGTAGAAATGTTTAATAAAAGGAACACAACCTTGGGTGAAATAGAAAACAACTCCATAAGCTCTGTCATTGCACACAGCTAGAACAGCCAAGCTGAGGGATAAATGTGCTGAATAGGTGATGTTCAAGGTGCTAAACACAGTTACAGCAGCTGTGTGGTTCCTCCTTTTGCACATCCATTGTACATTATAATCATAAAATATATAGTTGTTGCAGATGAAAGATAATAAATATCAGAAGAATAATCTTTTAGTGTTTTTGTTTTTTTTGTTCACAGAATTTGTCTACCCTGTTATCTGAGATCAAGTAAGGAATGTAACAGGTCTAGGATGGAAGCAAAGAAATGCCTTTTAAATGTAAAATTATGTATCTCATATAGAGGGAACTCAAGGCAAAAAGTCTGTCCCAAGTTCTTCTCCATGTGGGGAATGACTGGAAATCTCTAAAGGTAGGCACCCAGGAGGCATCCTGTTCAGATGTCTGAACCGAACATCCCCTGGTGATTTTTTCGAGTCCTCCAAAGGAGTGTTATTTTTTGTTGTTTTGTTTTTTTTATGGAGATTTACTGTTTTAAAAAGATTTAAAATTCGAGAGTACGCTGGTTCAATTGAGACAGACATAAAGGGACTGCAAAGGTTTATTTAGGAGAGTGTCTTAGGAAGATTCATGAATATTAAATTTTGTCAAGTTGTACTTAAACCAACATTCCCATCAGCAACTTTGATAAAATCTTTATCTCATTTAAATTCATTATTGTCATATAATTATAATGTATTCATTTGATTTGCAATTAGAAGTCTGTTGCTCATGAAATGTATCTTATTAATTGACCATAGATACACACACATGCATATATATATTTATGTTTTTATATATTATACCTGTCGGTGTGAATCATTGAATCGTTCAGTGAAATTAAACTTCATGCAGTATAAGTGTAATAATGTTTTTTGGCCCTTCAGTGCCTTTAATTATATGAAAAATAAGCTTATCTATTTTTCTTCCTAAGGTTTATCACTTTTTGTTTATTATGTGAAAAGATTTTGTTATTTATATGTTGCAAAGGAGAGAAGTCCCTTTATGTTCCAAAAGATGAGATGTAGTGATGAGCTCAAATTATTACCATAACTTCTCACAGGCCACTCTCTGCTGAAAAATCACCATTCTGACTCCCAGTATCGCCATGTTTTACTTAGCATTACCATCAAGATTAGAGGGGGCATATCAAGGGAGAGGCTGGAGTTTGAGCTTCCAGTCTATCCAATCTAAAACATAAAGCTTGCCAAGTTTGCCCGCAGTCAGAGAACTGCCAAATCTCTCACATCCTACAAGCAAATGATTCATCTCAGCCTTTCAACGACAGAAAATATGGAAACGGGATATGTTTTCTGCGGCCAGACAGAGAATCAAAGGATCTTCCCACTCATATTTTCACTTCTTTTATGGATTAGTGCACAGAGTGCACTATTGATCTGTGTACAGCAACTAAACCGTCTTTTCTTAGCTGCAGTTGTGTTAATAAAACAAAACTCTTAATGAAGAAATGATTACCCATAAGCTAACGCAGAAGCAATTTTTATAATGTCAAGATGACATTGAATTAGTAAATAATCATATTTCCTTAACACTTTCTAAACATTCTGAGAAATAAAATCAGATAACTGGGAACAAACCTTTTGGTCTGCACAAGGAAGCTGGGAATATCTGTCTGAAAGTACGTCTTGGATTTAAAATAAGAAGTTTAAGAATAAACCGAACCAAACACAAAATAAGAAGCTTACAGAGGACAGCAGTCCTTTAGCCAATTCAATAATGTGTCCTTGCTGTTGTTTTAGACATTTCATTGATTTCCTTTCACTGAGAAATTGTCAGAATGCGACCATGCAGGAGCCTCTTTTCAACAATTTATTAAATATTCACTATGCATTTTTTCCAGTCTGTGCAAAGTTGATTTACCACATTTCCTCTCAACAAACATAAAACATGAAAGTTGTCAACAGTTAAAAGGATTGTGCTATAGTCATTTCGAACGTAGCTGCAGTTTCCAAGGTTACGGGCAACGCAGTATTGTTGTCTTTTAGGTAGCAGGAAATTGGGAATAGATCATAATTTATTTTTGATGAGGAGTAAAAAAAAAAGGAGAGGACAATTTTGTAATAGGAAATATGTTGGTTCATTGAGGCTGGTGAAGGGGGGGGAAGGAAACAGAAAATATTGGGACATTGTATCTGTGGACGCTGCATCGTTTCTCAGTGAGACAACAAACATGAGGGTGGCATCTGCACACTCTGAGAGGAAAACAGAAATGTGCACTTCAGATGGGGAAACAAAATTGAAAATCAGCACCAAAGCTCTGGACATCTGACTTCAGCAGATAAATCAAAGATTTATTCAGAGAGGTCAAAGCATCAAAATGTGAACACAGAACTTGGATGATGGATCAGCACCCATTTGACAGCTGGATGTGATAAAAGCCCCAGGGCATGTTCAGCGATGTGTCCGTCTGCATATTTGTTCATCAGAGAGGCAGGTGCCTGCTGAATTGAACCGCTTTGCTCTTCTTTGTCTGTGCTACACCAAGGCACAATGGGCATTTGTTCTTTGTGAGGAAGATGCTACATAAAGGTAACTATTTAAAACAATAACACAAACAGCATAAGCTTGATTGAGCAAGAGAGCCAGAAAGATAATCATCAATCAGCACCCCGTGTTTTCTAAATCAATACCATGTGCTGGCATTCTGGCAGCTTTCCTCACACCACCGCCAGAGACAAAAACAAAAAAAAAAAAAACTCTGCCACTGAATCTGCCACAAGGCGTGCTCCTCTCCTCCTACTTATTTACAGAGGCAGTTGTTTTTTAACAGAAAACACAGCGGCGGGTCACAGGTGCCACGAAAATGAACCATCTTCTTCCCTCTGCTGCAAACAAGTATGAGCATTTACGCTTCCATATCTGTGGATGCATTCGACGTGCGCCTAAATGAAGAACAGACTCCTCTTCACAGGTAGAGGTGACTGCTGACCTAGTTTGAATTTGGTAATGTGTGTCAAGGTCACACACCCACAGCGTATATTTGTTCACAAACAACCAGAAGGCATGCGAACGCTCTGGTATGTGGTTTTGGTATTGGAGTTCTGTTAACTTCAGAAAAGAGCAAAGGATGTTTTCTATAGCTGCATTCCTTCTCCAAAAGGCTTGAAAAGTATTTATAAGAGGTGGGCGATATGGCTGAAAGGCTTATGACAATAGAAGTGTTTTTGCATCAGTTGATATTGATAATTACATATTTGTTTTTTGTTTTAAATATCCTAAGTACTGCCAAGCTGGCGACGTGACCTATCCTTTTTCATCCACAATTTCCTCATGAGCTGTTGCACCTTTTTTTCCCATCACTCCTGTTGTTTTGTATTTTTAAGCAATTATGAGGCATGGTGGCAAAACATGAAACTGCTCCAACATACTGAGGTGTATCTGCATTCTGTGAACCTTGCAGACTCTGCGCACTGACCTCAGACAGTTTAGATTTAATAGTTACAGATTTGCCGACATTTCTCGCGACAAATTCCTTCATTCCCCATTTCCATTATCAAAATGGACACTAGCAAGTTTGATGAGCTTGTTGTTCACCTAGCGCTGTTTCTTCTGCACCGGACAGCCACCGCTCCGCTGTCAGTGCTGAGAGAGGCAGTCATGCTACAGGTCCCGGAGACTGGTTGCTCTGACTTTCCACATTATGTCGCTAACAGAACAGTTTGAAGCGATTGCTGTTTCCTGTCGAACAGTTTCCTGCGTGCATCACCGAGTACGCGGCCGTAAAATTGTACCTCTGTGGGAACGTTTCTGAAAGACATTGAGTCCAGTGTGCCAGGACCTCCGAGGACTGAAATTTGCCCGGGTCTGTTGGGGACAAAACTTCTACTGCATATGTTTCTCATCAGATTATTGGTAGGTAACCAAAGAGGGAGTGAGTTAGTTGATGCCATCCACTTTCATTTGACCTTGCTTAAGTCGTGAGAGGTTGAGCGACTAAAGCCTTTCCTCTGCCTACATCCCCCAGAATGCAGTGCAGTTATGGATGGAATTTCATTTAAATTATCAACATTCTATCAGATGTACCTTATTGATATTGATCACTTGTCTATTACAAAGGTATTCATGACAAATACAGTGACTTTAGCAACAGTATTCAGATTCCCAGAATTTTTTCAACTTTTGTCATATAAAATCCACAAACTGCAGTATATTTTATTGGCTTTTTAAAAACAAGACTGACATAAAAATTAGTAGAATAGTGGAGGAAAATTCAATTTTGATAAATGTATCAAAACTGTGAGGAGATAACAATTTGGAACGTGTTGCATGAGCATTTGCGCTTCCCTATCTGTGGATGCATTCAACTCTCAGATTTATTATTCTTGAACTATCTTTCTTGCAGTTGCAGCTGCAGGTTTACAGATATCTTTACCTGCTTTGCACATATAATGCTAAATATCTCAAGCTTTTTCAGATTCTTTAGGTCTAGGACTTTCTGATCTTCAATTGTACCTCTGGTATGTTTTGGGTCCAGCTTCAACATCCTCCTATAAAATCTGACAAGCTTTCCTTTCCTGCTGAACCAAAGCATATCCACATCAAGATGCTGCCACCACCATTTTTCATGGTGGGGTTGACGTGTTGATCTTCTACTGTTTTTTGCTTGCAGTGAAAGACTGCCAAAGCCTAACTCAAATATTAACCAGATCTCAATCAAACAGGAGCACCTCCTTTGACATATTTGCTGTGTGCCCAACATGGATTGCAGTGGAGAGTTTTCTGACTTTTTTTTCCAACAATTCAACAATCTTGCTGTTCTTTTATAGAGGCCAAATTGGTGGAGTGTACAACTAGTAGATGTTCTGTTAACAGATTGACTGAGAAGTGTGTCTCTGCAGCTCCTTCAGAGTTACCATGGGCCATACTTTGAATTTAAAGATGGATTAATGAGTGCTCTTTGTGATGGTCAACCATGTTTGTGATGTTGGCATATTGCTTTATTACTCAACCCTTCTTTAAGCTTCTCCTCAACTTTATCCCCTGACTTGTCTGTTGTATTCCATGGTCTAGTTTGTTTGCTAATTTTTCTAACACCCTTTTGAGGCCTTCATATAACAGCTGACATTGCAGTACAGACAGGCAGATTCTGGTGAGTACTTGGGAATACAAGTACTTAGGAACTAAATAAAAGAGGCTGAATACACACTTTTCAGATATTTATTGGTTGAAAAATTGAAAAACATGTATCCTTTTTTATTCATATTCACATTTAGGTACTTTGTGTTGGTCAGTCACAAAAAATTGCAATGCAACGCAATAAAGTTTTCAATTGTAATGTGACAAAAAGCAAAAAACTTTAATGTTTGGTTTTGAGTTTTCTGTTAAAAGGTTTTTGTTTTAACTCCTGGATTTTACTCATCATAACATTTACTTATTTTTTATTATAAAAAGCAAGAAAAAAAACAACTTTTAGAGCTTTTTACGCTCATAGCTGAAATTATTTCCTGCGTCTTGACTTGGTTTTGAAGTCTTAATCTCCCCTTCACAGCCCTGCTCTGTAATGTCGAGGATGTCATTTATAAATCTGACCTCATGAAAAGCCTTTGGAGTCTTTCAACAAAGAAAAGCATGACAACTAACTCTGTTTCCTTTTTGCATACTAAATTGCAAGGGAAGTGATAGGAGAGAACTTTTGCTGCCTCAATACTGTTCTCTGCTGGAGAAGAACCTTTCTTTTATGACGCTGACCCATGGGTAGACACTGGACCAACATTGAGAGAAAAAAGAAATCAAGAAATGAGACTGAGAGTTAGGTGTTGGTGTTTACTACCAAAGCAGCATCACTAAAGAGTTAAAAAAAAAAAGGATATAAAGCCTGTTCAGTCTTTATGTGGAAGGTTATGCTCTCTTTATTTTCTTAAACAGATCCTCCACCTTATGGCTCTCAGATTTACAGGCTTGCAGGCACAGTTTGAAAAGCCGCAGGGTTGAAGGACATTTGGAGTAATACCACTTTGCTCAGCTCCCATGCTTGCGTGTGTGAGCTCACACGTGCACCTCGTCAGGAGCTACATGGTTCCCGCAGAGCCCTCGGAGCTGACCACCCACCTCTTTTTAGCCCGGTTAAAGAACCAAAGGGAATTCATATTTCAGGATGATACTCTCTCTCTTCATCTGCGCCATGCTTATTACTGCATCCAAGAAAGATCAAAGCTACCTAAACTACCCTCAGAGCTCGCAGCCCACTGAAGATTCTTCACAGTGCTAGAATAACGAGGTGAAGACTGCCTCCACTTTTATCCTCACCTTACTTAGCAAGTGAGTCATATTTGTAAGAAAATCGTTTTCGCCAGAAGTGCCACACTCCCTTTATAAACACACCGAGGGAGACATGGAAGCATGGGACGATTCAAGTTGGCAAACACGCTCATCAACATTAACACTGTTTTACTTCCCACATGAGGTGTAACCATTTATTTCCCTGCTGTCGGCTATTGATTCATGTATCAGTATTACCCAAAGGTCAGAGCAATAATCAGATGTGACCAGTATCAAGTGCTCCCATGAAGCCTCTGATTCTGAAACAGCTGTTTGAGCTCTAATTAAAGGGAAGGAGCAGGTGTCACCTGAGCCCCGACTGCAGGTCCACACCTGGTTGCATTAATTTGATTCAAAGTGGTTTTGACACTCTGCTTGCACTCTAAAGTCCCACATTAAGCCACGGGAACTGAGCACCTGGCTGGACAGGAGGAGTGTTTCACTGACACCACTCTGAGAAAGCCAGGGAGCCCGTGTGTCTGCGGGCAACCCAGGGGACGTCTCCATCCTCCCTGGATCTGCCTTACCAGGAACATCTGTAAGTGAGCAGACCTGCGACGCTGACCTGTAGTCACACTGAGCTGAGGGCTCGGCGCGCTCGAGATAATTGTCTGTGGAAACCTCCCACAGGCTGTAAAAGCAGCTTGTTTCAGATCTCCTGATGATTTCACAGGACATTTAACTTTACACCTCTCATTTGTTATCTCTCCCGGGGCATTTCCAAATATCCATTACCTCGTTCCCAAGGAATGTGCAAAACCTTAACTGCTTCTTGCTTTTATGTATGCATCAATTGCCACGGGGATAAATGTGACTCTGAATTTGGACGGAGTGACACCATGGTTGTTAATGTGCAGCTCTAAACAAACTGATGACCTCTTAAACGTTACAATAAAAATAGTCATTCTAGATGCAACACTGTTCAGTCTGTCTGAGGCTGAGCAATGCCCAATGAAATCTATATGATCCAAGCATAGAGCACCAGTGGTTCAAGTGGTTACTGGTTCAGGTCACGTGGAACTCTCTGTGGCAACAGTTTAATTTTGCCATGACAATAATTTCATGAGTCAACAGGCTACGACTGGCAGTTTGTGTCAAGCTAAACAGTGTTTAATTGGATTCTGAGCCATGGCAACGACACCAGGGGCTTGTTTCCATCTTTTATTTCAGCAGCACCTGGAGCGTAATGGTAGTGATTACATCCCTCCTGCGGTGTCCCGGTGGTTGTACCCTTGCGGGCCCCTGGGAGGAGGAGGCGGCTGAAAGTCGTAATGCGTGCAGCGCCTGCTGACCTGTTTAACTGCTGGCAAACCCTGAGCTTCTGCTGCTGAGGGCTTTACTTACAGCACTGCCGAGACAAACTCGGGTTCTAAAGGAATTATGACAAACACCAAATGAATTGCTCGCTTGCACAAAGTCAGACCGCCGAGATTCCAGAGTGTTTCTGCAAAACACAACTCTTTTTGCAAAAACATAAAATGAAAGCAGTTTACTTCAAGGTGAAATTAAATTAAACTGTTTTACAGAGAATTACTGTGAATAATTTTACAATTTAATAAAAATATATAGCACTTCGAGTAATGTACAGTATTTAAGTCTTAATCAACTGCATGACTCAGAGTGCTTTGAATGCTATTACTTTGACTTTTGTCTCAAAGCTGTTTACCTCTCAAAAGAACTGATTGCTGAAATTGCAAAAATTAGAAAAGTTAAAAAATTTTATTCCAGCTGAAGCCTATCCCAACAGTCATCAGGAGAGAGCCAAGGTACAGAACAGGTCAAAAGTTCTTTGCAAGACCAACAGAAAGACAGGCAAAACAGGCAACAACTCACACTTCAAAGCAATTTAAATGCAAAATGTTCTGCAATTTTAGAGAACTTTACAAGCTATACAGGCCACACAAGCTGCTTTTATACCACAACCTTCATTCACTAATTCACACACCGTTTTTTCTAACGCTTTGTGACACCACAGGCTTTCATTTATTAACAGTTGAAGAAGATATCCATTAAAGGCCCAGGGCTGGGAATTAAACCCAGGGACATCTGCATCAAGGACTGTAGCCTCATTGTATGTCACACCTGCTCTACCACTGAACCTCAGATAGATAACAGGCATTTATTTAAATGGGGAAACAAAGAAAAGGACATTTCTGAAATAATTTTCTGCAAGAGAGGAAAGGAAGGTGTGTGCTATGGGAATTGTAAAGTTCTCTTTGCGTTTTACAAATGATATGATCCTGCTGGTAACTTCAGGCCATTACATTTTGTGCATGCTACGAATGTTCGTAGTTGGTTGCAAAGTAGACAAGAGCAAAGTCAGTTCCTAAAAGTTTTACACCATGGTTCCTGATTGGGAAAAAAGGTAGACTGCTCCCTACAGGTCACAATTTAAAAACAAGTTGCAAGTTGGGAGAAAACTGCGACAAATTACCTTTTTGTTAAAGTGGATTACATGCATTTTTGATCATATTTTACTACATTTTGACCAGTACTTCTACCATTTATTCTTAGAAATGCTCGGTAGCTGAGCTAATATCTAAGTCAAACCGAGGATAATGATTTTGACATTACCTACGAAGTAAGAGTGTCCAGAGTCAGTCCTCATGGGGGAAGGTATCCTGAATGTTCAGTTCTCTCAAATAATAGCTCATTAGTAGACCTTTGCAGAACACTGACATGCAGAGGAGGTTGCAAATACCACCAGGGAGAGACATAACACATGCAGAATACCTGTAATTTCCTCTTTGTCCAGAGCTGTGCTAGAAAACACAATTCAACAGGGAGGGTCTAATGAGTCAAAAAACAAAGAGTTTGGAGAGCACTGGCTGATGAGGAACCAGGAGGATTTATTTTTTAGCATAATGAACAACTTTAGAAAATTGAAAAATATGGTGCCATACTGACGTAACATCAACAGTTTAATGCTATTTTATAAATTTCACTGTGAATAGTATTACTAAGTCAAGTCAGTGTATGTATGCCAGTCTTATTAAACCTTTTTTTTTATCTGAACAGACATGTAGATAAGCTCTCTAAGAAGTACGTGTTTAAAAATAAGATTTTCAAAGTGTATTTTTCATGCCTGGAAATAATGAAATCATGTGTGCATTATAATTTATGCATGAAAGGTCTAAAAAGAGCCACTGCTCATCCACATTGAAGGCAGTCCATTGAAGCGGTTTGGGAGTCTTATGAGGATGCCTCCTGGGTGCCTGCAGTTGGAGGTTTTTCATTCACAGCCTACTGGAAAAAGACCCGGAGCTCATTTGTAGGAACTATATTAACCCTCTGGTCACGAAACTCCCCTGGATTCCACAGACTGAGCCTTGTTGGTTTTCTTGGACGCAAGGAACCTGAGCTCAGGTAAGAGGAGGATGATGGATGGAATTCAAAGCACTGTTAAGGAACATCTAAATGCATTTTTGCCAAAACTAAATTATCTTTAAGTCTACTTTGGGCTTTGGATATCTTGTTTCTGGACTTTGGATCTTGTTATTTTTCTGTGTGTTGTCTTTGCTTCAATACCTTTTTTTAAAAAAGATTTTATAAAATTCTCATGACCTTAAAAGATGCAATTGAGGGGCGTGCTGTGGTAGCATAGGGGATAGCGCGACCCACGTTTGGAGGCCTTGAGTCCTTGACGCGGCCGTCGTGGGTTCGATTTCTGGACCCAGCGATATTTGCTTTCCTGTCGGCCTACTTTCATATAAGGGACACTAGAGCCCACAAAATACCCCCTGGAGGGGGTGGAAAAAAGATGCAATTGCTCACAATAATTAAAAATTAAATCCTAATATATCCTCTGAAAGACACCAGTCTTCCTTCCACCAGGGCTTTGGGAGGAACAATGATTCCTCACCTGCCTCCCGATAAAACGGGAGAAAGGTTTCTGACCTCTGTGCATGAAGTCGGTCCTGACAGCACAGCGAGGGACAGAGTTGTCAGACTTGTGACCTTCAGCTCGGCCCCACACTGTCTTACAACCACAGTATAACGTGTGTGAATAATGCATTGGTTCTCCTGCTGGGACCCCCTTCAGCAGCTCACACAAGCAGATTTGGACATACACAGCATTCACATTATGGTGTGAGGTTTTCCCCCATACAGTGTAATAAAGAAAACATGTTTGACCAGCGCAGACCTGGTGTTTCAGTGTATAATATGAGGACAAACACACGTTTTGTAGTAGCCTTTCTTAGCTGCACTACAGGCATGAAGGTTTTTGCATCCCTTTTTATTCCAGGAGAAAACCTAAATGTAATCCTAGTTCTAACAATTCCTATTCAGTTATGAGAACTGGGGAAGTATGAGAAGCAAAACATCTTAGAGAAACAAGTTGGCTGCCTTCTGCTTAAGCACTAAGGATTGTCATAGCGTGGATGACTGAGAACCTACACCAGCATAACTTTAATTTAGATTCTAAAAGCTTAAATAAGTTTTTATTCTTTTTTATTGCATGTAGAGTAGCAATTGTTGCTGTTTTTGATATTTTTTGCCAAAGATATTAGCAAAACTGTAATAAAACTCAGTGAACAATCACAGTAATGTCTAACCTCCATAAAAGCAAATGAATAGTACATTGAGTCACTACGATTCTGAATGTTTACACAGTGAAAGTGAATAGAAATGCTTGAAGCGTCTTAAAATCCCCAGAGATTCCTGGAAAGGCAGTGTGACTCTCTTGTTTCTGTCTGCCTTACATACAAGAGTAGCTCAGCGATTTCCACCGAGATTATTTGAATTTCACAGAGTGTTTGACATTTGATAATAGTGCTCTGGGTTTATAGATTCTAGAGTTCCCCAAATGAAGATTTCCTATCGTGTTTGTTCATGCCACATCTCTGTGGGTGGAAAGAAAAGGTAGAGGAATACAAAAGATTAAAAAGGAAATACCTATGAGATATCAAAAGGACAAATCCGATTATTGTTTCAGCTTCACGTGAGCAGACACAAATCTGCAAGTCTTCGAGGAATATCTATATTTGCACAATACATCATGAGCAGCTGGAGTCTCGTTTGGAAGGAAGAGGAAAGCAAATGTTTGTCTAACAGTTTTGCCATCATTTATCATGACGGGAGTTATCTCAGTGCAATACAACTATGAGACAGGCTTGTCCACCTGTTGAGACAGATGCATCGGTGTCAACATGTATGTTAATGAGGATGTGCTGTCACCACCAGAGCTGTGACTAGTTTCAGCTGACTGGGCTCGGCTACATTTGGTCAACAAAAGTGAAAAGACAGACCTCGGTAGAGAGGAATGAACAGATTTCCCATGCTGCTACACGAAGACTAAGACGTTGTGGACAAATGCAACTGTGTGGGAGTGTGATGTGGGTGAGTGTATAGATAGTAGGAAACTGCCCACACATGCCAAACAAGTGTGAGTGTGAATTCAGTTTGTGGTTTTTCCTGATGGAAGGAATGTTTCCTGCAGTCTTCTCATCACGTTGCAAAATTAAATTTTTTCCGGGGCCAGTCTGGCTTCACACACTTCTGTCTGTTACTTTCATATGTAAGCGTGGTCATAGAGACCACATAGTGAATTAATATTAGCTTTTTTTCTAAACCTAAAGAAGGGCATATAATATACAATTTTTACACACTATCAGTAATGTTAATAACAGATTTTCCGACTTCATAACTTCTAATTTGGATATTTCCAACTTTAATAGCAGCACGGAACCAATATTTCGTGTTGTTCAAGTTTCCTGACGGAATGTTTTGTCTGTGTCACCCGCAGCCGAGCTGTGCTTCGCAGTCCAGATTGTGATGGATTTACACTGTATACTAGGCAATAAGAGGTAAATATTGACCTTAGTTAGCTATATTCGAGTGAAATATTAATATTTTTAAGCAGAAGTTTGCTTTAGGAAGCATTCTTACACGAGCTTAATCTCTTTTACCGCTCCTTATATTAACTCAAGCTAAACGTCAACTCTTTCAAACGTTAGTTGATTTTAAATAGGCTTTCTTATATCACGAAAGATTATGATGCTTTAATAAGCTAAAATAAAACGTTTTTCTTGCTTCTTCATTGCTTTGAGTCAAACTCTTACAATCCTGGCCCCTTTTGTACTAACATACGTTTTAGGGATTTATCAAAATTCCTAGAGATTATTTCTGAATTTTTTAAAAGTTTTTGTTGTAACTTTAGTAGTTGTGAACTTGACAGTAAATGAAGAGGGTTATTTTTAAATGAAAATAATCCACATCGTCATAATGCATTAAGGTATAATTTCTATAACCTTAAATCTAAACACAAATTCAAAACGTAATGCATGTATTCAAAGACAGAAAAATAAGAACTTAATGTTTTATTTTATTTAAATAACTGGCACAAACAAAATAAATGAGTTTCCCAGTGTTTAATAGACACAGAATAAAGATCAGTCTGAGATTCTCATAGTTTCATAGCCTTGAATATCCATACCACGGCTTTAAAGTATCACTTACTCACAAATTTAAAATCAAAATTGATAAGAGTATTCCTGATGATGCAAAATAATCGAATGTACTGATTATTGCAGTAATAAGAATGCAGTTTCAAAACAGCTCTATAACGATTAGTGACTCCCGTAATTCCCAGGGAAAAACTGCAGTTTCTTGAACTGTTTAAGACAGTCTTTCCTTTTGTTTTAGCAAGGGAAAGGTGTTGAGTCATACTTTCATCCAGCTGATTAGCAGTGCATAGCAACAGGTAGAGGGAGGGCTGCTTTGTGTTACTGTGCTGCATACAGCCAGAAAAAACTGATTCCTTGGACTGGGCCCTGCAACCTGCAGTTCTAGCACCTCAAGTGACTCTGTGGACTTTCGATGCTGACACATAATAATTTAACTTAAAATGTGCAGAACAAACAAATTTCTAGACATATATACATAATAAATGCAGTTTTTGCAGCTTATTTTATTTTATTTTTTTGCATGGAATAAATCAGGCATTGAATTTCCACAGCAGAATGACACAAGCATCAGTAATATATATATTGTTTCCATTATGGCATTGGAAACTGTTTTTCTTTAAGTAATTTTCCACAAACATCCACATCCCATAAAAGAAAATGTATCAATGCTCTTTATGTAAATGTTTTAGTTTTTTGTGTGTTTTTTTTGCTTTAAAACTCAATAATAATGAAATGGTGATTCTTTTAAAAATGACATATTTCCAACAGTATAGATTTATGAAAAAAAAATGCTGTTTTTTTCACAAAAGCTTATGGAACATTTGTGGCTCTAAATGAATTTTATTTACCTTTACTGAGGGCAAAAAGTAGGAACAGTGTGACAGATAATTTCACAAATTTTGAAACCATAATTTATTAAAGTCTTGTTATACTTGATAATCGATCCATATTTAATTTGATATGATGGTCCCCTGTGAAGGCAAAAACTATTTTGTTCACTGTCTAATTGATTTGTGGACCACTAATAAATTTTCTGAATTGAGGAATTTTTTTGTGAACTGTTAAGTCTTTTTATTGTTTGACCATCATTGATCAATAGATCACAACAGAATACGTCTGTATGGTCCACCGGAGAGGAAAATTGTGTTTGGCGCATGCACATAAAAGAATGATTAAAAAGATTCAAAGAACCAAACACACAATAAAGATGTAATAAAAACAACCTGGCAAAAAATGTATACAAGTTAAGTTAAATAAAAGAAGACATAATAAAACAGGAGTTAATTTTATTACTATGGTTTAGTCATTTTGGTGAATTAAGAAAGCTAATAGAATACAAAAGTTTTCACCAAACATTGCTTTTTAGCACCTCACAGACTAGATAAGTTGAAGGTGACTAAAGATGATGAGAACTGTTAGTAGTGGTTCTCCAAGGTTTCTTTCTCATGCAGGCAATGAGGAGGTAGATCAGATGTTTTAGGGGTTTAGGGTCACAATTATTCCCTTCTGCTTGCCACTGATAATATTAAATAGACAGTTTAGGTAAACACACAAAGCAGTAGTGTGATTTGTTAACGTGTAGTGTCCACATGCTCAATATTCTGTGACCTGATACCGCAACAATTTCACCTCTAGAGGAGATTGAGTGACTGTATAAATAGCCTCTTAGTTTTTGCTTCTTGATGTTTGTGTTTTATTATTATTTGGCTTTAGTGTCTCTGTTCATGTGAATGTGTAAAAATCTGAGAGCTGCTGGAGGCCAACATCATCCCTTACACATGTGGTTTAATAAACACAATTATTCATTTTGATGAGTTCAGCCCGCTTCTGGGTTCACACGGTTCTGTTTCCACGTAAAAAATAAATGAGGTGCTTATGTGTTGGCAGCTTCTACGGGAAGCAGAGAGCGTCCGAGTATGGATGGAGCAACACAGAGGCAGTGTTGGCATTTCCGCGCTGCAAACTGTCGTTATTGTTCATGTGTCACACGTGCGGTCCTGGCTCACGCTGTCCTCACCTGTGTTTTGTGTTTGCCAGTTAGGAAATTATGTGTACAACGTCTGTTTCCCTGCAGCAGTGAGGCTGTATGTGTGTGGCAGGTTTTTGCAGATTGCTACACTGATGGGCCCACAACCTGCCAAACCACATAATGTTCCAGCTTTTGTCTGAACAAAAATGCATCAACGTGTTCCAAGACAGACTCTGCAGTGTGTGGATGCAACTTTAGTTTAGATTAGAATTTCTTTTGGGTCATTGCTTCACTTTTACTGTTTTTCTCCATCTTTCAGAGCGTAGAACATTCATCTCGTCCATGGCATCTTTGTGGACAAAAATCTCAGCCACCCTGCCTCCTAATGAAGAACAGTTTCCGCTGCAGTTTAGTGATAAAGTGGTGTTAAGCGTGGTGGAGATGCTGGAACGGGCCCGGCAGCAGCTGTACGTTGAGACGTCGAGCGCCAGCCAAATTCTCACTGCTCAGATCATTTTGGACTATTCATGGGAGAGACTTAACATGGGAACATGGCGCCATGTGGACAAAGAGTGGAGGCGGGTTTACTCGTATGGCTGCCTGTTCAAAGCAGCCGCGATCTGTCGAGGAAGTCCATCAGAGGAGGAGATCTTGCAGGCCATCAGGACATGTGACATGGGTTTGCTGATGGGTGCGGCCATCATGGAAAATATACTTCAGGTCATCGTTCGAATTCTGCAAAGGGAAATAAGGACATTGGCTAAAGAAGAAGATAATCATGAAAACATCGAGGCAAAGGTTAGTTGTCTTCTTTTCCAATCATGTCCCTTTTTTCTTACATTTTAATACTGAAAGGTCAGACCACTGTGTTTAGACTCCGAGGAGTTTGACTTCTTTTCTTGATTATATATTTTAAAGTACACCTTGGCATCTCAAACAGCCCACATATTAAGGCTGAAACAACCGTCATCAGGTTCTTGTATTGAGAGGTATTAAAATAAATATAAGAAGAAAAAAAAAACCTGGAATCAGCTTTGTCTAGTTACAACCACCTCCACACTAATCATCACCCTGTTAAAGAAAAAGCCTGAAGGTAAAGTCAAATTTTTATTGCAATCACATACTTTTGTAGTAAAAATGCATTCAAATCAATATTTTTCATCTAGGTCCAATGTTTTAGTGGAAGAAAAAAAAATCTCACATGAAGAAATAATTGTTATTTTACTGCACCACAATCATTGCCACCTTAACAATTCCTATAAAATAAATTTAACTGAAGCATGTCTTTATATTTAAATTAATCAAAAACTTTTAATTAACAATTAAACTCTGTTTATCATATATTCTATTTTTATTGGGTTATAAATATGACATGAAACAGAAGCTTATTTCTTTTGGCTATTCTTAAGAGTAAGACTAGAGAACACATCGGTTATATGTTGATCATGAGAAGAAAGAAATCATTTTCTCATCTCCAGTTGCTTATATCAATTTAAACTTTAACTTAAAGGGTTAAAATAACTGTAACTGTGAGAAACGTAGCTGGATGAGGACTCATGATTATCTGTCAGCCATACAGAGGAAGGGTGATGCTTAATGAGATATAAAAGTAAAAAAATATCTCTAAAACTTACAGTTAGAGAACTGAAGCAAAGAGTTGTGTTTTGGGCTTACCATGTCTCCATAACAACCATAATATTCTAATTTCATGCCAACTGGTTGTTTGCTATCCATACCAGTAAAAAGCCTGGCGTGGACTGCCATCACAAACATAAAAGTAAAGTTAGCTCAACGCTTTCTCTCAGATGAGATTAAAATGAAGCATTTTGGAACAACAACTCCACATGTTGAAAAACATGTTGTATAATTTTATTATTCACTCTTCACTAATACTGACAATCTATGGTGGTGTGAGCCTGTTTTGCTTGCAAAGGTTGGAACTTTGTTAGAGTGCATGGCACCAGGAACTCTTTGTAAAACCAGGATGTTTTTAATATTTTTATGTAACTCGTGGACGTCCAGAAAACTGAAAATGGGTAAAACAGATGGCCAAATAAACACAGAATGCATTCACCAAACAGAAAATCAGCCTTTTTTTCATGACCACCATTTTAGGTCCTCAAGCTTAAATCCTTTAGAAAACCTGTGAGCTGAGCTGAAGAGAAGAGAGAGTTGGAGAGGACCCAGAGGAGGAATGGTCAGATATCACTCTCTGTGTGTATACTCACTCTGAGAAATATCTTTATTTTATTCATTCACCTATTTCTTTTTTACAGCCGTCTAACCAAGGTGCCAGTGAATGTGGAGAGTGCTGTATATTATCCTAATTCAAACATGTTTTTCGTTGCTATTTCAGCTTTCAATGACATCAAATGTACTTTCATTACGGTAAAATAAAATAAAAAACTGAAAGCACAGCTCTTAAAACTAGCTGAGATTATAACAAACTATTCAGTAAAATGTCTGAAACATTCAATCCTTTTCGGAAAGTATCCTCTGAAGTTTAAACTGACCTTGTTTTTTTCTCTCTCTGCTGTTATTAACAGAAAAGGAAGATTGCAAGCCCACATGTTGGTCTAATCAAAGACGAGTTGTCAGTTCCCAGAATTAAGTGTCCTTCACTGGAAAGCTTCAATGCAAACTACCTCCTTCCCCTCAAACCAGTGATTTTAGAGGGGATAATTGACCACTGGCCTGCCCTCAACAACCATCCCTGGAGGTTTGTTTTCTCAGAATCTATGCATTTTCAGCTAAATATTGTGTCTCTTGATGGTACATCGCTGTACATTTTCATCTTCAGATGATCTCATCTGAAAGTTCACCTAAATTATTGTCTGACGGATTTTAATTTAGGCCGTCAAAATAAGCTTTTATTATTAACATTATCCTGCAGTTACATTCAGTCCAGCAAAGTAATCAGACTGATATATACTTATCACAAGAGCTGAGAGCTCTTGTTGGGCTGAGTGGACGGGAAATCTGGAGTACTCTCAAATAGAAGGATAACTAACACATAACACACAAACTCAGTCTGGAAGATATAAAAATTAGAGTTTTAGCTTACTTTGACTTAAATAAGTAAGAATTTAGACAATAAACTGAGCATAGTTTGCTTAATTCATCTAAACATCTGTGATTCTTCTAAATCATTTCAGGTCATCATTTTTTCGCTGCTCACTCTGATTTTTAATAGGAAAAATCAAAATGGTTGTCTGATTCCCATCCAAAAGGGCTGTTTTACCATGTTGTTGTGCCCTCCTCAAATCACAACGGCCGTGTATGTTTTTGAGGATAGTAATTATTATTTCCCCCTTGTGAAGCATCGAGTACCTGAGGTCCGTGGCCGGCTGCCGGACAGTTCCCGTCGAGGTGGGCTCCCGTTATACAGACGAGGACTGGTCACAAACACTGCTTACCGTCAATGAGTTCATCGACAAATACATTTTGAATAAAGTGAGTGTGTCTTTTTTTGTTTTAAGTCCACATTATAATTTTAATTAGGGGTAATAAGAGTTATTAGTCCATGTCTTTTGCTTCCCAGGTTCAAGAGTCTGAGAGTGATCACAAAGCTGTGGGTTATCTCGCTCAACATCAGCTTTTTGATCAGGTACTTGTGCCATGTTGATAAATTGTCGTAGTTGCCTTCTTATCATCTACGTGTTATCTGTTTTATGCAATGTGTTGCAAAGATATTTCTAGCCCTTGAACTATGCAACATTACAATGGAGCACCTTAAAGTATCTCACATCTATGAAGTGCAAGAAAAAAGACGAATGGTTCTCAAAGGCTTTTACAAAGAAATCAGAATAAATGCTTGGTGCATTTGACATTTTTTCCAATTGTTTGCAAAATAGTTCCAATCAGCTCAGTCAGATTGGATAGAGAGCAGCTTCAACTGGATTTTCATCTGAACTGGGCCTCTAACAACCCCACAGCATGACGCTACTATCACCATGTTTCACTGTAAGGATAGTGTGTTCAGGTTACTGTGCAGACTTAAAAAAAATCTAGATTTGTTTCCTATTATTTGCTGTTCCCTAAGTATCTTGTGGCAACTTTAAAACAGAGTTTCTGTGGGTTTGTTTCAATAATGCCTTTCTTTTATGCTCTCAAAACTAGATTTGATGAGTGCTCTACTAATTTCCTGTAAACAGATTTTCCTTCACATTTCTCATGTGTATTTGTACTAAAAAAGAGCTAAAAGGTACATCGCTTTCAATCTGCTTCAAAATTGCACTCAACTTTGTGACAGTCTACCATCAAATTCCCAATAAAACACCTTGAAGTTTTCAAGTATTCAAGGGCTTTGAATACTCTTACAAGACACTGTAAGTACTGTGCAAAATAAAGCCAATGCCATCACTGGCAGGGCGTCAGTTTGTTTCCCCTGGAAAATACTAATTGGAGCCCAGAAATGGTTGATTTGTTGTCTAGGCGTTTGTTCTCTTCTTCACAACATGTGAACTGATATAGATAAGACCTGATTTTTGGTTTGTTTGGCACGTCTTAAAAGAACAATGAGCAGCTACCTGTTCTCAAAAATTTATGATAAACCTGCTGTTTGATCAAAGTAGATAAGAAACTTGAAGCGAGGAAGTAACAATCAAGTTTTTCAGAGTTTTTCACTTTCTGGCAGCACAGGAGCAACAAATCAAAGACACTCTCACAATGAGATATTAATAAAAAGATTTATTTATGCTATATCATATTTTTTTACCTAACTTGATACAAGGTAGTGCATTGTAGATTGAGCTTTACAAAGGGATCATATATCATTTATAAATTTCAGACATTTTTAGAACATCTATTGATAGTGAAGCTAAAGCTCTGCATCTTTCACAATTGGTTGTTTCTGTATAAATATTTTAAAGTGCAGAAAAGATACCTAAACATTGTGGGACGGTTTCTTTCTTACACTATTTAATATTTAGCTTCATAAAAATTCTTCTGTGATATTATGATAAAAAGTCCATAATTAGGAGTCATCAAATTTTGCACATGGAGTTATTATTTTTAGAGCTATAAAAATCTATCCCAAAGTCAAAAACGAAGTAGGTCTGCATGACATTAGTAAAACATGACATTGGGATATTATTGTTGATAATATCACTAGTACTTCATTTTTCTGCCATCCAAGCATCCTAACCACTTTCCTTGTTTTTTCTGATTTTGGTCACTATATCTGGATCTATAGCAACTGTGGGCGTCCAGGACTCGGAATACATTATTAAAGTTTTATTGCACAGCTTCTACAATCTTATAGCCTACCGATTATTTCATTATTATTTCAACAGTTCCTCACAAACGTGGTTTTGCACACATTGATATTGCCATGACAACTGCAATCCATATGCAGTGCTGTGAGAAAGTGTTTGCTGTCCGACAGATTTCTTCTTTTCACACCTAAATGTTTCAGATTGTGAAACCAATTGTAATATTGGAGAAATGTTGTGCAAGAAAATAGAGAATGCATTTGTCAGTAGTTGCTTTTTATAAACTACAGTATCTAAATACAACACTCCTGTTAAATTATGTACCGAATTAACAAGGTACATAATAATATATAATTATTATGATTAATTATATATAATTAATCAAATCTATTAGAAATATAATGGGTTCACCTTCACTCATCACACCCAGACATGATTACAACACATCGTGCCCTGACTTAAAGACATCCAAGAATAGATGAGAAACAAAGGTGTCAGTTTGGAAATGCTTGCAAAGCCAATTCTAAAGCTTTAGTACTGCAACAAGCCAGCGTGGTGGTAGTTGTTAACAAGTGGCGAAAACAAGAAATGGTGGCAAATCTTCACAAGCGTGATCAGACTGCTAAAATTAGTCCATGTACAAATCAACAACTCATTCAGGAACCACGTGATATCTAAATCACTGCAACTTTTTAAAGATCTGCATCCTGTTATGTCTGGAATTACACCAACAGCATTTTAAAAAGTCGTCTGAGACCCTTATGCTGTTTTGTGTGTGTGTGTGTATGTATACGCTTTGTTTAAGAGAACATGTTTCAGACTGTAATCTTCTACCTAACCTACCCTCTGAGCAGGTGGTGGCAGTAATGCACCATTACATTGGAGGCCAACCTCCATTAAACAAGAAGAAGAAGTGACAGTCTGGGGCCACTTTTCTTCTTTAGGACCCGAGTGATCTGCTGTAATTGATGGAATCATGAACCATCTGGTTGTGGTCTTAAGCTCAAGTGGTTATACAGCAGCATAAAGATGCAAAGCACACAAGCACGTTGAACCCCGAGTGACTCAGAAAAACAAATTCCGATTTTGGAGCTACCAGTCAAAGTCTCGAATTAAATCTGATTGAGATGCTGTGACCTTCACTCAAAAATGAATCGGTGTTCAATGTGCTTGTGCTAAAACAATTTAGCAGAAGAAGAGTGTGCCAAAATTCTTCCACAACAATGTAAAAAACAACTCATTCCCAGCTGTTGGAAACATTTGATGGCAGTTGTTGCCGCCAAGCGTGGCACAACTAGTTATTAGGGGTTAGGGGCAATCCCTTATTCGCCTAGAGCCAGATTTCTCTAGATGGATTTTTTCATATGAACAAAAGTAGTTTTTCTTTAATTTGACGATCTGAAATCTCCCAAGTGCGACAAAAATGCAAAAACAAAAAAGAAAAAAAAATCACTTTCACAGCACTGCTGTACACATTCTGTATTGTTAACAGCATGGTGAGCTGATAAATTCATAAGTGCCTCATTGAAAACCATGAAAATTAAGTTATAATAACTTCAATGATATTTTTAAGTTGCTGAAAAATGTCGCATGCTCCAAAACTAATTTTATTAGTGTATGTTCTGTTTGTTTCATTTTCTGCCTTAGATGTCCTATAATGTCTTCCTTTAATTCTAGATCCCAGAATTAAAGGAAGACATTCGCATCCCAGATTATTGCTGTCTTGGTGAAGGAGATGAAGATGACATCACTGTAAATGCGTGGTTTGGACCCAAGGGTACGGTATCTCCTCTTCACCAAGATCCCCAGCAGAACTTCCTGGCTCAGGTGACTAAAGCTGCTCTCTTTCTAAACAGCTGACACCTGATCAGAGAATAACCTCTTGGGATTTCCTTTGCATATCTAAAGGTAGTGGGAAACAAATACATACGGCTGTATTCCCCAGAGGACACAGAGAAGCTTTATCCTCACGAATCCCAGCTTCTTCACAACACCAGTCAGGTGCGATTGACAAGTCTGTAGAGAAAACATGTGTTGCACCTGCCAAGAAAACAAAAAGATTCAGTGCTTCCAGTTTCTGAACTCTTCTGTGCAGGTGGAGGTGGAGAGTCCAGATGCTGAACGCTTCCCTGAGTTTGTGAAGGCACCGTACCTCGAATGTGTCTTACAGCCTGGAGACATGCTATTCATCCCTGTCAAATACTGGCACTATGTCCGATCTTTAGAAATCAGCTTCTCCGTCAGCTTCTGGTGGTCATGACTTTATTTCATAATAAAACACGTTTACTCTCAATTTCACTAAGAGTTTTTACCCAATGGGAGGCTAATTTCCTATAATGCTACATCAGACAAACCTTTGAACACTGAACACACACTGCTGAATGACTAGAGTCATTTTAGTTGCTGATGACTGAGACAACATTTACTGTGTGCAAAGCTAAATGCTGCACAAACTAACCAAAAATCCTACAGTTATTAGTCAGCTGAATTGATATTATTCTCTTTGGAAATTGGCTTATTTAATTGTCTACTCCACCTCATTCATCCAAATATCCTACAACGTGTGATTTCCATAATTCTAGGAAAATGAGACAAGTCCTCAAATTTAATAACCGAGCGAGCTACAGGCACAGAACAGTTGTAACTCTGAATAAACCGACAGTCGGAGGCAATCAAGCAGGTCACAGAAGGAAATGATTGAAATAAATGAACCAATCTCTTGGGCATACACAGACTCCGAAATTAAAACAGCTTCACTGGATAAAAGCCATAATAGTGAAAACTCATTCTCTCGCATCTAAAAACACAATAACTGACAACACAGAGCGCATGCTGCGCTTTTCAAGGCCCCAGTCGTGTATGCTGCAAGTCCATTTCAATCAGATCCACCTATTAGGACTGTGAGGAAGTGGCAAAATGAAGCAGATAAGCCCCCGTGTGCACATTTATTCAAGTTATCAACCAAAGGTGCGGCAGGCTAAAGTGGTGCTTCGGGAAATCAAGCTGGTGTTCGTCGGGTGGAGCTGAAGGGCTGTGGGGACGCTCAATTAAAACAAACGCTCAATAAACACAAACAAGAATCATATTTTATTTGTCGATATTGTCTCTAACTCGACTGAACATATACTGAATTCTGTGCTTGAGACTTTTAGAACTACTCAGGCATTAAACATACCAGTACTGAGGTAATAGACTTATCCAGACTGAGCTACACTCCTTACAAGGTTACTCCACTAAACTAATAACACAGATCATGCTGGGATGTAATTTTGGGGCCAAATGTTGTAAACTTTCATTAACCCTTCCGTTCTTTGTTATATCAGTAAGTGACACAATTGACTTAAGATTCCACTAACCTGCTTTCTCTCATTATAATTTAATCAATACTCAATTACCTATAAAGTAATGTGAGACCTGTGGGCTTCTGACCTTTTCACTGAAACTGAGCTGTGCATGCTCCTTTTTGATTAATAGCGTTATTGATTTTTAAACAAATCTGACAAATTGGGGTTAAAATTAAGTGATTCGGCTGGGGAGACTGGCTACAAGCTGGAGGTCCATGTTGTGGTCAATTAAAGATTAATTTAAAAGACCACAATTCACAAAAATCACCGGAGTTGTAGCAAAGCAAATTGCAAGGTATGTGTTTCTAGAGTGCTAAGAAGGTTATGCAAGTTTGTCAAAGTCAACCTCGATAAACATCTCAGTTTTCAGTGTTGTTGAATACTAAAATCATCTGAGTTTTAACGCACAATATTACATAGTAGTAAGCATGACAAATGTACTAATGGTCACTATCATCACATTTATTTTATAAAATCACAATTTAATGCATTAATTTCAAATTATGCACAATATATAAAATCATTTATTTAATGTCTTTACAAATGTTTACATAGGTTAAATATGTGTTTTTAATAATACCAGTAAATATAGATATGGTCAAGGATAAATCATATTTATTTAATGTGTACATTTATATACGTATATTTCCACATGAAGAAGTTAACAATGAATAAAACAGAGAGCTAACATCCTAAACACCTTGTGAATGGAACCCCTAAACATAAGATCTCCTATCTGGTGTTAAGATTTTTTTTATACTAATATATTCACACAAAAAAATTGCATAACTCATTTTATATAGGAAATACTGTCTTGTTGCAATGATTGGACTATTCAAACTTAAGCATCCCACCAGAATATATTGTGATGGTCAAGTTTCTGTGTTTGAATAACTCTGGAATATTGATTATGCATTCATTTTATATATAATTTAAATAAAAGCGATTTTTGGTTAAAAAAAAATTACATTAAGATTAATGATTTTTGTGATGTGGAACAATACATTCAGATACTTCTATGGTTTTCTGGTCTTAAGGTTCATCATTATGAGTTACCCATGCTCACTTCAAATTAAACATATTTGCTAAAAACACACTGAGCACCATAGCTACAGTTCTTACATCAATGTAAAGGACTTTTTTGTCAAGTTAAAGTTCAAGCATAAAGGAGGAGAAACACATTTTGTCATCTTCTCAGATCAACACAGACTGATATAACACACAGTCTGACTTTGGACATCTGCTAAATTTACCTGTTAGTAGGTATATTTAATTTGTACCAACTAAAGGTATACATTTAATATTTATATTTGAATTTCACTCTATTTACATATATTTAAAAATAAATACTCAACATTTAAAATGTATAGATATTTTAATAAATGATATTGTTTTTGACATTTATATTTGATGCATATTAAATATTTATTCTGATATTATTAATTCAAACCCTATTTATGACAGGTTTCATGCTAAAATGCATAGATAAGAATTTGTGTGTGTAATTTTCAGCAATGGCAGCGCCTTGTGCAAGCAACAGTCACAGGATTCCGACGTGAGTTAAACTTTTATTATTCAAAGATTTACCAAAAGGAAGAGACATTTACACTATAAAGCAAAATGAACACACATGACATAAAGTAGTGATTGTCAGGCATTATTTTGTATCATTTATATAAAAAAGGTGTAGATACATAAAATATTAGAATTTTCATTAAGACAAACCTGAGCTAGAAATAATGTAGAGTATAATATAAAACAAGAGGATATAAACGTTTAACCATAACACTGGACTAGGTGCAACTATGTAGTGAAACAAAGCCCAAAGAGACAACTGATAACATTCTAACATATTGCGGCAGTTGATATGCTGTGGTACTTCATTGGTTACTTTATTACAATGATACATTTTTTTTTTTTTTAATTAAAAATGCAAGACTGAGTTTCAGGACTACATTTGTTTTCCAGGACACAAATGATTCTGACCACAGAATCCTGCTTTTCAAAATTCCTGTGAATCCATGGAGTACTCCTGTATCCTCTCAACTACGAAGAAGCAGAGAGTTCCAGTAAAGCCGAGGATGACCAGAAGCAGGAGCTGCCACGTTAGCAGAAGGTAGCCGCTGTAGAAGAACGCCACTGCTGCACTCACAGACTAACAGGAAACATACATTTTATTGTTGGTTATGAGAAGAAAGAACTGCAAGCTTTGCAACATCTCATCTGTAGCCATGTTTGTCCAACTGTGGAACATGTTACACGGGTGGTATTTGAGCTACCTCTAGTGGTACTCAGAAGAAATCTTGGCATTAATTACAAAGTAAATATGTGCAAATTAGCTGAGACAAAGTGAACTACAGTGCACTAGGAACAGTTTGCTAGGCATGATGTATGTTTTTTTTTTGTTGTTTTTTTTCTACATTGCTCTGAAGTTAGAACATGGATCTGACAAAGACATCAAATCCAACTTAACCATGTTGGAGTTCCATGTTCCAAAATGGATGTATCGGTTGATTGATTTACTTTTTATTTACAGTGGTTAAAACCAACTTTCATGTGAAAGGCAGCCATGTTGAATTTTAGGGTCAGGGTTGGTGAGAGTCCATCACTTTTCCTCGACGCCATTTTGAATTACATGACAGTTGAGAATTTCAACTTCTATGGATATGTTATTTTCAGATTTACTACAGTTTTAAAATGTCTTGACAAAATGGTGGTATAGTTTGGGAACCACTGGACTAGAAAGACAAGTCTGTTTGAATGAAGTAGCATCTTCTCATTTGTCAGATTAAATGTAACTTTTGAAAATAATATTTAAGAACGTATTAAATATACTTTTAACTAAGCCCACCTCTGTATTAAAAATATTTACCTTTTTGGTGTCCTGATGTAATATTCTAATCTTAAATGTGTTTTCATTAGTTGAAAATCTGCATAATTAACAGAATAATGGCCTGAAATAAATGAACTTTTCAATAATCTAATTTTTTAAATATGACGGTAATTGTCCCATATTTTAACATAATTGGCTTGATGAAATCAGTCTAGTTTTTTTTTTATTATAATGAAGTGTTTAAAATCATCCAGCAAATTTTAATTTTTGCTAATCTGAATAAACACAAAGCAGTTTTCAAATGAGTATTTAATCTATCGACAACCCGTTCCTGTGTAAAAATGTAATTGGTCTCTAAATTGACTGTTCAAGCAGAGTGTTTATTGGACAAAAATGATAAAGTACTTTGTGGCTTGTTCGCTCAGCAGTGGTTTTCACATTTGATGTTAGGATAGCTTTGTCCATTATGAAATAAAATTCTCAAATGCAAACTGCTAAAAAGAAAAAAGAAAGACATTTGTATGAAGACAAATACTTCTTTTTCATAGCACTGCATGCTAACATAGAGTTAAAAGACTTGCTCATTATAATACCTTGAAAAATATGTTCCGCTATTTGACAAGCAAGCTTAGAAAATATCACAATTTCCTAGAGGTAATTCTTTTTCAAGATCAACTATGCTGCAAAGAAAAGAGGGCGAGGTGAAGATTTGCCTTTCTGACACCTTCCATCCCTATTAATGAGGCTTCAGCTGAATTTATTTCACACTTGACAGGACAACATTTTGACTGAGCTTTGCTCGGCTCTGCTAACAATGTCTGAGAATTGGCAATCGAGGATTACCTGGATGAATTTAAAGATGGCGAAGGCAGGCGTGCTTTGTTCGGCGTAAACATAACCCAATATGCTGTAGAGCTGCGTGTTGAAGCAACTATCTCCAAGTCCAAGCAGGAAGGAGCACAGCAGGGCAATGGATGCACTGAAGGAGAAAACAAAATGCTTATTAATAACATGACACGAATAACAACTGCTTGAATTCCCTCCTGTTAAATAATGAGAGAAACCACCTACGATGGGCTTAGAAATGGATTCTTTTTTGTGGTGGTTTCAACGACGACAGGCGCGTCATCTGGGATGTTGAGGAAAATCAGGTAGGAAGCGACGAAATGGACGACCATCCCCAGAAACACCACCGAGGTTCGTCTGAAGCGACTGTTTTTGCACAGGAGTCCAAACAACCCCCCACCTGATGGGACAAAGAATACTTCAAGAACCTCTCGTGGGTTTTTAAATCTCTGTGAGCAGCGCGTTGACCCACCTACTATTTCTCCAATGCCCACCACTATCCCAGAGATCCCAATGAAGCCCTTGGCTGCTTCTCCAAAGTGGGCAGTTGCGCCGATGCACGTTCCGTACACTCCACTGTAGAAAGACAGCTCAAGCCCTGGAGAACCGGGACAGTGTGTTTTCAGCTCCAACTTCAAGCATTTCACAAGCGGCCTGAAGATTTTCTACATTTCCCCTACCGCTGTAGACCATGCAGGGACTCAGGAGCATTATTGTTTTTGTCTTCAATAGATGCAGGATGGTTTCTGTAAGAGAAAAAATATATATATATAGAATCCAATGCACTCATTTGAATTGCTAATGAAGCCATATTTTTTGAACAAATATGCCTCGTTTACTGCTTCACAAAGCGTGGATTAAAATGCAGACATTAAAGCCCAATTTTCTCCTTAGAATTAAAGTTCTGTGCTGGAAGAGGATGGGAGAAAAAGAAATGAGCCAAAGAGCCACATTTAAATGCAGAAAGAAAAGCACCCAGGAGAGGCTTCCATTCAGGCTGTTAGAGAAATCTAGATTTTAGGGCAGAAATCCCAGTAGGTTTGTTTATGTATGCCTTGATGCCCTTTCTGACATGAATCAGCATGCATCTTTGATAAACCCGATATCTTTCGAGGCAGGTGCACACAAGTCTACGTGTGCACAAGATACACACGAGACAAAGAGCAATCAGATCATCCAAACAACCCGGGGCAGCACTGAAAGCAGGAGCAACTGCGGCAGAGTTTCCAGTTGACAAACAGAGAGATAATCTGAGATAAACTCACACTAAGGCACTGTCTGTGTACTCTGTCGCGTAGCAGGGAGATTTTTATCCACATGAAAGCAAGTTTTACTTGAAGAAAAACAAAACTGCCTGCTAGCTGCAGAATGGAAGCAGTCAGATGTGACGCAAATACAAATCACCAGGAAGCAAAAGGAAAATGTCAAGTTTTTTTTGTGGGGGGTGGAAATGTTGTGATGCCATTAGTCATTTTGGGCCTCATTTGCAACACAAAGCTCAAGATAAAGACTGTAGTGATCACCAAGATTAAGTAAATGTAAGATTTTTTTTGTTGTACTTAGTATTTGAACAGAATTACTCCTCCAGAAGTTTCTCAGTGAAATACAAAAGAAAATAAATAATGTTTGGGTTTAGATGTTAACATATTCTCAGAATTATTCTTTTTTTTATTCCTTATTAACTTATTTAATTATATACAATTATATACACTGTGACCCTAAATGCAGCAGCTTGCGTATTTATTGAGTCCATCTCAATAAATGTAAATACTATCAACTCAATTCTAAAACACACATATAGCGATAATGCCTCATAAATTAGACAGATTTATTAAAACTAGAGCAATATGTTTCAGTTATTTTTGTGTAGTTTGATCATTTTCTACCACATTTTCCTTTCACTCAACTTTCGCAATAATATAATGGCACACAGAACTTTGTGAACAGTCAACTTCTCTATCAATAACTTTTTATGACTGTCGTCTGGACAACTGTCAAGTCAGCAGTCTGATAAGTGTGTAGGCTATAACAAAATATTCCAACCTTTGGTTTAAGTGCATATTCAACGAGAAAGAAAGTGTAAAGTTAAGAAAGAAATCATTTTAGCACAACCATTTGCACCTCCAACAATAACTATACAACTCAAACCTGTTTGTGTTTTTAATGAATCAGATTAGCAAGTAACCCGGCCATAACCTCCTGCTTCCCTGGGGTATAAATACTGACAGGTTCATACAAAGTCAATTTCTCTTAGCTTCAAAATGGGAAAGAGAAGAGAAATCACTGTCAAATATGATTAAACAGTTTAAAACAACTTATGCTTTTGCAAAGAAAACTGCATGAAGGTTTATTTTTCTGCAATTGAAACAAATGGCAAGCTCACTGTAAGAGAAATGCAGCAGTTTTATTAAGTGTCAGATTATGTCTTTGCAAGAAAAGATATTTTTATTTTTGGATTTCTTAAAAACATTTTTACCTGGGTTTCAAATATTTGTGGAGAGCACTGTAAGCAAGGGTTTTCATCATTTGAACTCAGGATCCTGCATTTTTTATCCTGTGTAATATTTAAATAAAGTCTAAATAAAAACTTACGGAACTCTGTTTTGGTATCCTGTAGAGCGGTGTTGGCTCTGTTCTTGTACCTAAACAGCAGAAGAGACATTGATGTCAAACTTCTGCAATGCTCAAAATGATCAATAGAAATCAATTACTCAGCCATACAGAGAAATGTATTGATTTACTCCAGAGGAAACATGAAGTGAACTACATCTTTAATTCAGCTCAGTTTCTTTACATGCCATTTGGAAAAGCTTTTGTGCATAAATACTTCTCATCTGACTTTCAGTCGTCTTTCTTTTCAGGTCCTCGTCCACATTCATGGAAATTAAAACACCCCTGAAAAAAAATCATATTGAGGGCCTTTCTCAACACTCAACAGTTCTCCATCTTAGCTGGCCAGGATCTGCCTGATTGCAGTCTACTCTTCTTGAGTGCCGTCACTGGACTCGACTAGGTCGAAGTTATAAAAACCTGGACGAAAGAAATTCCAGTGTAATTTTTTTGAAGGACAAATCTGGTTCCAAATTTCTGCAATTTGGAACCAGTACCATTACGTTGATCTTGACAAACACTTGGAAAATCCAAGGCTGGCAATTTGGAGGAAAATCATTTTGTGGATTAAAAAAAAGAATAAATTCACAACTGTTTCCTCTTTGATTCGTTATGTTATTCCTGAGTGACGACCCCAGTACATTCTGGTTGATTTTGTAAGACCACGGGGAAAGAAGTGTAATTATCTGAAGAACGGTCCTTTACATTGTGCGCGTTGAGAGCAGCGACTGCCCTTCCTCTTCAGACAGCAGCTCCTCTTCACGATGACTCGTCCACAAGACCAGGAAGCTGAGCGTGCCAAGGACGGAGGAGACCAGCAGGAACAGAAAAATATTCCTCCTGCTGCTGTCTGAGATTAAAATAAACAGCTTTAATAAAAGGCGACAGATATTTTAAGACCATCGAGCTGAGACAGATTTATAATTACCACCCAGTCGTATAATCCTGTGTGATGATAATTTACTTGCATCATTGTGCAACATTTTTGCTTTTATAATCAAAACGGTAATTAGCTGAGTCTGACTTCACCTGATATTTCTGATTTTCCGTTCCAGTCGAGGTAAATGTAAAGATTCCCAAACAGCATGCTGCAAATGAAAGGGACTCTATTAATGAATGGAGAAAAAAAAAAGCTTCTATTGTCTTTCTGATCATTAGCACAGCTGGCCTGTTTGTTTTCACCCGTCCATAAATATGCCGCCCACTTTCCCTTTAGGGAGCTTTTAAATCAAGCCTGCTGTACAAGTCCACACTGCCCACAATTGCTCTTTATATATTATATAGAGCACTGTATATTCACTATATGCCATGTTATCCCAGCGTCAGCATTCTGTGTGAAGTTTATGGAGCGTGGCACCCACAGAAATCCCCACAATGAAATGTAAAATGTAGCCTCTGCTTGTCGTTACATAAAAGAACAAATGTCTCTCTGAAAAGTCCCATAATGTAACACATCAGCTGCTATCATGCAAAAACTTCTACTGAGCAGTAGTAAGTCTGTCCATGTGTCATTTTGAGCATGGTTCTAGGTGGAGTTGTTTTCTTTTTTCTTCCCATGTTTTCCTCTGTTCTTCATTGATTTTTTTAAACGAATGCATCTACTATTCCTCCATGCTCATGTGAGCGAAAAGCATGCAAGTCTGAGGAAAATACATGTATTTTGTAGCTGAAATAAAAAATTAGAAATATACTAGAATGGATTGCGATTTGGTGTTAAGAAGATTGATTTTATTTGACGTTCACCTGCCAAGAAGGAGAGGGGGAAGCCTGGGCTCTCACAGACCCAACACTGTTTCCTTCTCAACGAAATCCGTGGTAAAACATTATTTTTTGTAGGAATGGGGATATTAGAAAGACTTTGTGAAATGTATGTATTTATTTATTTTATTTATTTTGTGGCATAAAGATGTTGAAGTTCTGTTATGGCCTTGAGCTTTTGTGTGCTACAGCGAGATTAAGATTATGCACGACCTTCGTCTGGGGACCCAATGTGAAAACATTGTGGAATACACAAAACCTAATTGAATTTCAGCAACACACATTTGCAACATTATATTTCAGAATAAAAAAAAAAATCTTTCACTGCAATCATCGGTCAGTAGTTGGACAGGGTGTACAAATGAAAGGAATTTAAGAGCCACTGTTAACTTGCTTAGAAGAGGTAAGAATCTCCTTAGAGTTAAAAAAAAAATCCTAGACATTTAATGGACTCTTGTCCATCAATTAATTTTCATGAGACGACTAAACAACAGTGTTCAACTTTGACCTGCTAGAGGAAAAAAACAACTATTCATCTGGAAAAGAAGGTTCTCTATTTAATATCATGTGGTTATGCCTGAAGGAGCTTTTAGAAATGTTTTATGAATTGTAACCATGAGAACTGAGCTGTCCGGTTTAAAAAAGATATGTTGTTAGGAGGAAGTGAAACACTGCATACCAACTTTAGCTCTGTACCATCTCTTAAACGTTGAAGCGGTGGTATCCTGGTCTGAGCTTGTTTTGCTCAACCTACAACTGATTAACTTACTATGACTTAAACTCAAAAAAAAGAAGTTCTCAATTGTTTCAAGGAATGTTTCTTTAAGTTGATGCTTTGATGTATTTCTTGATCTGCTGTGTTGTTTTTTTCTAACAATCTTAACCATTTAGTTTGTTTCCCAAAATGTAAAAAAAAAAGCTTGCCAGTTGTGTGAGTAAAAATGGAAATTATAGGGGATTCTAAAATTTTTCCAAGTAATTAGATTTTTTTCTTTCTCTTCTGCTTGTTTTATAATGACTTTTTTTCTTCATTTTTGCAAGGTGCTTTTAAGGCAGCAGGCTGTGATTAAATAATGTGACTTCCTTGTTCTCATGGATATCTTAATAATTATGCAGCCAATTTAAGAATGAGAAAAATCTCATCAACTTTCATGATAATTATAGCCGGTCTATGTAAGTTTTAAGCATTTTAACCTTTAAACATAACCCATAATCTGTATGCATCAAGCCTCTTTTCTGCCTTTTGGAGCTTAAAAGGCTGTGACCTTTAATTGAGGTTTTTCCACTTGGTGGATTAGTGTAATTAAAAAAAAACCCACCTATGAGCGAGATGTTAAGTGAACCATTCGAAAAATTATGTTTGAGTGGTAGAAAATGTTACCTACATTAATTTTATTTTTTAGAAATAATGAATTTCTGCCCGTGGTGAGGTTTTCACATAAATAAGCGAGGTTTCAAAGAAAATGAAAACGTTCCATTAAATATCTAGATCTATTTCTGTCTTTGATTAAATATCCGTATACATATGGTCTCCTTCCAAGAACCCAGGTGAGGAGAAGCAGAGGTTATTCATGACTGCTAACAGTGACATTCTGTGTTTGTGTTTGCAGCCTGTGAGCGACTGAATCATAAGTTTATTACGGCCGTGATCATCCCTGCAGAGTCAGATTAGCATGGCCCTATTGGGAGCTTTGGCACAGGTGAAAGCCAATGTAATTATAATACTAATTCAATTTGCAAATTGGAGCAAACACAAATTAGCTGTCCAAGCCAGCGTGCATGAGAAATGGGCCAAATCCAAGAAACGAAAAGGGCCAAGTCTTGCTTGCTGTGCTTTTAAGGAGCTTTGATGTGTTTAGTTTTAACAGAGAGAGAGAGAGACAAACGGCAGCAACGTGTTTTATTAAAATCTGATTATGGTAAATGAAGAGCAAAGGAATATATCCTGCCGAGACGTAATGTCTTCTGGACAGGAATTCTGAGTATAAGCTTGAGTACAATTAAGTCCTGGATAAATGTAGAGACTTAGCATTAAGAATTAAGAAAACATTGAAAAATAAAAGTTCCTCCAATTTTAGGAACACATTATGCAATGAAGACTAATTAAAAACTTAAATTCCCAAATACAACAAAAGTTGCTCTTATATGAATTCTTCCATGTACAATAATTCAAGTTCTGAAACAATGTGTGTTTTGAGCAAACCACAAAATATGGACCAGAATTACAGCATGCATGCATTCCCATTTTGACTGAGCCTGGAGTATAACGTGTAGCTACCTGCATTGTAGTAGACCCCAGAAAAGCCCTGTGTTCCTGTTGATGGTGGAAGCTTCGGAGTTTTCCACCAGGAATTGCCCCTGCGCAGTCCAGAGCACTGCACAACGCAGAGAGGGAGGGAAAAGATATTCACTGCTCAGTTGCCGACAAGAAGGGATAAATGACGCTGGTGTGTAAGTAAGTAATGCATTCAAATATTCAGTGGCCAAAAGATAAAAAATGCAACTCACTGCAGTGTTTTGAGGCAGCATTAAATAAGAAAACTTAAAACAACTGCCCCACATCATTTTTTTGTGTTATTCCTTTAAAAGTAGACAGTCTTCTCTGTATTTTCACCAACATTTATGAGTAAACTTAAGATGCTCTGTGTTACTTGGAGACAGTTCCTAACCCATTTAAGTTCTAATTCAGGATACACTGTTTATAGCATCGTCGTATTCCAGGCGCAATAATCCCTGTACGCATGATTAACCACAACTTTGATTCTTTTTTTTTATTTATTTATTTTTTACCGCAGACAAACAGAGCTTCCATGGGCTGCAGTAGCCCAAGGCAAGCATGCTGAACTATTTACAAGCTTTAAATTTCTTCAGCTATTCTTAATACCCTGTATGCTGTTTCACTATGTATTCTCAGTGAGAGCAATTAAGCTTAGAGACAAGTACAAAAAGTATAGCTGCTTCAGGTCTTTTTATTTATATAAATATAGGGTCGGTGAAATGTTTACATAAACTCATTATTGAGAATAATTCATTTTAGGTTTTCAAGATAGTTTAATTTTGACTACAGACGTTTTGTGGCCAACAAACAAGCTTCTGACCATTCTGGCTGGATATTTGACCACTCTTCCATGGAGAGTTTTTCTAAACTTTCTGTAATTTTGAGACGGACCTTGCGTTTGAGCACAGTCTGCAAATTTTCCAACAGATCTGAGGATCTGGGATAGCCTTTCTATTTCTATATTCAATACCAATATGTCCATTTCAAAACCAGTTTTGTGTGTGTTTCATGTCATTGTCCTTTTTGTACACCCAGCTGGGTCTAAGCTGCAAACATCTGCAGCAAATTGTCACTCTCTAAGGAAGGAGACTGGTTAGGATGTTTACGAACAGACGGGAAGCCAAAAAGACTGCGGCATATTTATTAAAAACTGGAAGAATCCAGATTACCAACGTCTCTGTCCACCAAGAAGTGAGGTTTTAAACTGACACTTTCAGGCACAACTAAAATTTGCTGACATAAATTGAGCTGTTTGGTCAATATAAGCACAACTATGTTTAGATGAGACATATCAGGCATGCAGGTGGTAGCATCAAGCTGAGGGTCTGATTTGCTTCAAGTGTACCAGTGCATTGCACAAAGGAGTAGGAATAACAAAACTTCCAATACACATTTATAACTAACCAAAATATGGGGAGAGAATTTATGAAATGGGAACTTACATGCTGCTCCTATACCGATGAGAACAGAGGTCAGGTAAAATGACCAAGTAGAGGGCATGATGAACACTGCAATGTAACCACTAAACAAAAGCACAGCCATAAGCCACATGTTTAAGCATTTATGTCCTCCTTACTTCTCTTTCTCTACTCAGCACAGCCAAGTTTACCTGTAAAGTAGGCCACTCAAAAACATGGTCAGTTTCGCTCCAATAACTGTAACAACAGTTGGTGCAACCAGATTGGAGAACGAAAAAACTCCATAGATGATCCCTAGACTGCAGAAGAAGTCAAGAAAATACAGTTAGCATCTTTATGCGTTTTTTAATTTGGTGAAATAAACTTTTTCTTTCTTTCGTTTACCTGTGGTAACCACTTCCGCTGAAAGTTGAATTGTTCAGACTTTTCACCACAGTTTGCTGAAAGGGGGAAAAAATGAATTAGGGTTGTCAAAACAGTTCAGAGCCAATTTAGCCTCAGGTCATTCATCCTGTTTGATAATTTCACTGACCATTGAAGAAAATCAGAAACACGAGAAGCGCCTGACTAACTCCCCTGACTTCCATTTCCTTCACTTTACAAAAAACAGCAGCAGACTGATTTTCTTTTTTATGCTTTCATTTATGAAACGCATAGCTATCGTACAGAACAAAGTAAATAAATAACAGCTGCGAGTTGCACGTGTTGATTTGTAACGCAAGATTTCATTTTTGAAACCTTGTTTTAATTAAAATACATCTTCAATCTGCAAAATCAGCATTTGAGGAATCCACACTACAAACTAGAAGCACCATGGTAAACAGAGGATAGTTTTTGAACTTACTTCAATGTTCCCACAGGTGGTGAAGGCGGTGAAAATGAACAGAAATCCTACACCCAAAACCACAACGTTGTAAGTCCTTCTGTCTGCCATTCTGTCTTCTTTTTTCCTCCTAATACATTACAAGTATTAGTGCTTTTAACGTCCTCTGTCGATGAATTCCACCTACAACTCTTAAACCCTGGAGGACCCGAATGTCTCCATTTTTACAAAGTTTACCAACTGTTTGGTTACAGTTTATTCGCAACCAGAGGAGAACTGAGGAGATGCAAATAGAAAGCAACAGTGGAGCACTGTACACGAGAACACTTCCTTCCTATTATACAGAGTACACATGACAACTTGTGACTTTAATTACAAGCAGTTTTTCCGCTCATTTTCTTTTTCACTCTGACTTTTTCTTTCGTCGTCATGAGGACGGTCGTGACAGTAGTTCTGGGTTCTGCCTCTTCTTCTGTCCGCGTAATTTGTGGTCATTTGTGTTTGCTGCCGTCCGGAGGAGGCCACGGGAAACGTACCTTCATGAAAATTACTGAACATTTGCAAAATACGAATAAAAACTTCAACAATTACAAAACAATTATTGTGTTACAAAGTAATTTGAGATTTATACAATTATTGTGTATTGTGAATTTGTTTAGCTTTCAGTTTTGAGAATCCAAAGTGTTTAAAAGCAAAGAAGTGAAATTGAGATATTATCCCAGTGGGCTGTCTTTAATTGTTATTTTTGACATAGTTGTATGGCTTTTTAAAATATTTTCCAAAAATCTGATTTTATTTTGAATTCCAAGATATTTTCAAAGACGGAAAACAAGATTAAAAGTTCCATCGTTCGATGTCTGTCTTGGCTGCTACAGTGCAAAGATGCGCCAAATAACAAGAGTGTTCACTGCCACTTACTTCCGCCTTCACATCCACGTTTTCCAGCTGTGACTACTACGTACATGTCTACATTTAGTTTCAAGTTATTTCTTTAAAAATCTATTTTTAACAAAGACTATTTCATGGTTCTCATTTCCCCAATTAAACCGACAACAAAGTTACATATATTTGTATAGTTATACATATTTTCCACATAAAATATTCTCCAAATGCGCATGCGCGTTTCTATCATATCCGTTTTATGATAAATTGTCTACAAAGGCTTTAACTAAGTCAAGTTTTCGTTACTATATTTTCATACATATATTTTGAACAATTAAATTATATTAACACATTGTTACCATCCATATCAATTCATTGGCGTACCATAACTAACTTATTTTAGACTTTTCTTAGTGGCATCGGAGTCATCCTGCTTCCTGTATCCTCTTTGCCACAAACCGACAGATTGTACACAATCATCATGGCGACGCAGGATGGTGGGTATAGAGAAAATTGAGCAAAAATACACAGAACATTTTTAGTTTACGTTTATGTTGTAGCAATAAAATGTCACATATGTCTAATTTAGTCTTTGAAACATGCTGTTATTATTAGACGGTGATGTAAATGTGCGTTTCTCTGCTACGTTTTTTCTGTAAATGTTCAGCAGCGGTCCTGCTAGCAAACGTTAACGATAGCTAACATCAGTTACATTTTATCTACATTTGACGACAGCTGCTATTAAGGTCGAAAGCATTAACAGGTGTGAGCATTTGACCGTAAATTATCATTACCTATATAAGACAATTAAAGATAATTATCGAAAGTACTGGAATCTCGTGAACGGCTCACGGTAATGTGACTACTTTGGCTAAGATCCTCAGTTTTTTGGGTGTTTGGTTTTTTTGTTGTTTTGTCTGCCATAATTGCATAATTTGCGTTTGTTTATTTTGGTTTTTTTTTTAAATTCGTTCATGGTACAAAAAAACTGGTGACTTTCATTAAATGTGAGCGATAGAAAGAGCTAGAAAGACCTCGAGAGTGAATGCGGCTGAGGAGAAAAAAAGCGAAACTAGGAGAATCTTAAATGTGTTGTCTAAAAAAACCCATCTTTACACCTTAAATGTTCAGATGAGCATTTAAGGAGTACTCAAATAGATTCTCATGAAGTCCCACTGACTATATATGCACACTGCTACTATAAAGGATACAAGGGAATCTTGAAACATTTTGGTATAGTATAAAAAAACTTTATTAAGCAACATAATATGTTTTTAATTTGGTTTTAGGTGAAATTGTAAACCAACTAGTCAGATGTTATTGTGCAGAAAGTTCAGTGTTTTGTTTGATCAAAGGCAGTAAACTCAGGAGGCCCAGAATCACATTTTCTATTTGAATTCAGTGTTTCACCAGACATCTGCATTTCAGTAAACAAGATAACAAATGTGTTTGCTCTAATTATCAGTTAAAATATTCTTAATTGTTTGACTTATTGCTCCCCTTTCAGAATAACATGCTTTGCATTTTATTTGTTGTTGATTTAGAAATTTATCACACACTTTGATCTAAAATTATAACTTACCCAGTTTTATTAATAACATTTGATTATAACATTATGCTAACTTTAGTGTTTTGTCTATAGTTACTTGTAACTAAAGATTTGTTTTACTCTTTCTTTAGTCTTAAAGAATTATATTCATATGCATTTTCTCAGGAATAGGCCATGATCTGCTGAAATATCCATCCATCCATCCATTTTCTGTGCACCCTTGTCCCTAATGGGGTCGGGAGGGTTGCTGGTGCCCATCTCCAGCTACGTTCCAGGCGGGAGGCGGGGTACACCCTGGACAGGTCGCCAGTCTGTCGCAGGGCAACACAAAGACATACAGGACAAACAACCATTCACACACAAACACACACCTAGGGAGAATTTAGATAGACCAATTAACCTAACAGTCATGTTTTTGGACTGTGGGAGGAAGCCGGAGTACCCGGAGAGAACCCACGCATGCACAGGGAGAACATGCAAACTCCATGCAGAAAGACCCCGGCCGGGAATCGAACCCAGGACCTTCTTGCTGCAAGGCAACAGTGCTACCAACTGCGCCACTGTGCAGCCCCTGCTGAAATATATTCCAGGAATTCTTGTTTAATTTTATTTAAATAAATATAAACTGGATGCTTTTGCAGGAGATGAAGGAGCCGTAATGGACACTGAGACTGAGGCAAAGCCAACAGAAGCAGAGGCACTTGGTGAAAATGTGGAAAAGGCCGATGCAGAATCTACATCTCTCACAGATGCAGGAAATGCCACAACTCAGGACTCTAGTATTAGCAATGGCGACGACGCAGACGACAAGCAGGAGACGGTGGACTTGAAGATTATCTGGAACAAGAACAAATACGACCTGAAAATTCCTGTCGACAGTACCGGAGCCAAGCTAAAAGAGAGGATCCATGCACTCACTGGTAGGAGAGTGAAATTGTTTAAATGACTTTTTAAACAAGTCAACAACAACAACATTTCATAACAAATGCTGTTGACTAATAACTGAAGGAGTTCTCACATTGCTTTTAGGTCTTCCACCAGCAATGCAGAAAGTGATGTACAAAGGACTGCTTCCAGAGGATAAGACGCTACGTGACATAAAGGTTACAAACGGGGCAAAAATAATGGTGGTCGGATCTACAATAAATGATGTATTAGCTGTAAACACACCGAAAGAGGTTATTCAGCAGGAAGTTAAAGCCGAGGAAAACAAGAAAGAGCCCTTATGCAGGCAAAAGGTAAGATTTTTCAACAGCACTGTTAAATATTGAAGTTGTATGGATTTTTTTAAAAACCTGCATTGTGTCTTCAGCAACACAGGAAAGTACTGGACAAAGGTAAACCAGAAGATATAATGCCATCTATCAAAGGAACAAAGGTGAGGGGTGGTGATTAGAGCTCATTCAAGTTAGCTACAGCTGTCCAACATATGTTTTGTCTTTTAAGTGAACTAACAAGGGATTAATAGCTCCTTTGTCGAACCAACAGGAACGATTACCAACAGTGCCTTTATCCGGAATGTTTAACAAATCCGGAGGAAAAGTAAGACTCACATTCAAACTGGAGCAAGATCAGTTGTGGATCGGAACAAAAGGTAACATTATGATTCCTGACTGAGGTCCCAGCAGTGCGGAGATGCTGACTATGCTAATGCAGTTATGCTTATGCTTTCTCACTTGCAGAGAGAACAGAGAAAGTTCCAATGGGCTCTATTAAAAATGTAGTGTCCGAACCCATCGAAGGCCATGAGGACTATCACATGATGGTAACTATTGTTGTTGCTGCCTGCATGTCAGATTTATGATTTAGTTGTAAAATAAAATAAAAGAAAAATCTAATACTCAGAGCTAGCAGATGTGTGTTTGGGGTATGCTACCCAGAAAAGTTCAGAAGGTAAGATTGTTTTATTTACTTACAGAGTAGGATGGAGCTCAACTGTATTTTCTAAATATAAAGTATTTTGAGGATATGAAAAGCTGTTGTAGCTTTTCCAGGAAAGCTTTGAGGGAGTTGTGTGCATCAGAGATTGAGTCATAATTGTCAGTATTTTTGGGAGGAATATTCTCAGGAAAGGCTATTTTAAGATAAAACTAGTAGTGTGGCATTATAAAGAACTCTGTCAAAGATACAGTATGTGTCTCATAGCTTTGCACATATGGAAATGATCAACCACAGGATTTGCTTTATGAATCACAAACTAAGGTCATTATGCCGTGAAGTACTTTTCTTGGAGCATATCTAGTATCTGTGCATGTATGACTGAGAACTTATAAAACTTAATCATCAGCTCCACCTTAGTGAACACTAAGTTTAATAGCAGAAGAAATAAATATCATCAAAGATTACATTTATTCCCATCTTGTTCAGGTTTTAGATCAGAATATGTACATTTGATCAATAGAGTTGCATCACAGCCCGTATACATGATAGCAGAAATATTGAATCAGATTCTAGAATCACAGCTCTGCTTTGAGTTCAAACATCCTAATGAATGAAATGTGCTGCACGGAGCGCAGAGGGGAGATAATTAAATGTTGTGCATTCTGTTACAGCATTTCAGAAAAAAAAAAAAAAACCCAAACAAAAAAAATATGCAAACGTGGTAGTTTGCTGCTTCCGGTCCTGGACAATAGGCTGTGTTTGATTACAATAAAGTCTACTCTATACCAAAAAACCCAGAAATAATCCTTCAGTTTTTAAGCTTAATCGGGTTGGGTTATGCAGGAAGACGGGTATCTAAAGCATACCAGCAATCATATAAAAAATAATTCTACAAAACGGCCCAAAAGTCTTCCATTTGCTATCAAGGTTGGCCGAAACAGTTGTTAGGTATAGTGGTGATTTACTATTAAATAGGGACAGCTTGATTTGATAGCTTTTTTTCCCTTAATGAAATAAATAAAATCTTTAAAAGTGTATCTTTATATTTCCCCAGATTACACTGTCTGTTAAATGCATTCATATTAAGATAGAACACATAATGTATACTAACAAATATTGTTTCAGTGGTGGGATGGTAGACCTGAAGGCATGCAAACAAGATGTTTTTTCCTTGTACCGATTGTAGGCTTGATGAAGTCTTGGTTGTGACAGATCTGAAGACACAATGGATTGATAAGATCCAGTTGGGCATACAGTCCTTTGTCACTGTATTCCGTAAGACTTAGGTTTTCTCTCTGAAGACTTAAACAAGAGGCCTAACATATATTTTTAAAAATCTCAGTCATGTGGGTAATCTGTCGTAGTCCTTGTAATCCCAAAATTCCTCACCAGTTTATCTTCCACTTCTGCAGGCTTTTCAGTTGGGTCCAACGGAAGCCTCTCAGTATTGGGTCTACTGGGTGCCTGCACAGTTTGTCGATGCAATCAAAGACACAGTCCTTGGAAAATGGCAGTATTTCTAATGTGCCTCTTTTTTCACAATGATGAACTGGGATGGAGAGGAGGAGCCAAAAAAAATAAATAAATTAAAAAACTGGAGACTAAAGTGAGGCTTGAGGAACTGTTGGGATGTTTTTTGAAGGAAACTGACGGATGCCTGTGGACTAACTATCTTGTTTTTAGGTTAAAGGTGCACTATGCGGCAGCATACAATTTCTCAGCCCTGTTGATCAATGTTTTCAGCAAATCCAAGGGAAAATTAAAAAAAAAATGTACAGAAATTGCTAACACTTTTCTTCAGTTATTCTTAAAAAGAAATAAAATTTATTTAATGAAATAAATGCACCCTGAGTTGTTTGACTCATTTGGTTCCTTTTGAGTTGTGCCTGCCTTTTGAAACACAATAAGGGTCTGATTGAGGTTTGATATAGATCAGAAATGGAATTTTACAATTTGGCTTTGTTGTTTTGCTTTTTGCATATTTTCCTTCTTGAAATAAAAATCATACATTACAACAAAAAACAGGGAGAAAATTGTCATATTTGTGCTTGAATTACAGAGCTTTTGTTTTAGGTTTTCTGAGGACCTCTTCTGCTTCAACAAATTATGTACAGAAGAGAGGAAACAAAATTACATTTACAAACCACAGTAGAAGGGTTAAGATTGGTCAAACCAACTTGTTTCATATTTAAGAAATGAATTCATCAGGATTACAGTATCAAACAAAACTGCATGAATTACTAGCTTATTCCTTCTGTATGGAATAGAAACGTCAGGAACAAACGTATGCTTTAAGATGCCAGTTTTATACTTTTGAACTAAGATTTTGGATTTATGTGTACACCTGTTAATAATAATTTGTTTCATTGTAGACATATTTGATTTTATTCATATATGTAGATGCATCTCAATAAACTACATACTTGAAAAATTTAACTTGGATTCATTATGCACAGAGGGACATTGCAAGAGCTGATTTCTGTTCTAACCAAAGAGGCTTGTTTATGCCTCCCTTTTTTTCCAGAGTATTAAAAAAATACATAAACAGATTGAAAACAAGAATACTGATGGATATTTTCATATACTGTACAGTATGTGCATTTAATAGCTGCTCCTCTTTGCATGAATTACTGAAGATGGTGTGGCATTGAGCACTGCTAGGGGGTTGAGCCCAGATTGCTTTGACTGGGCTGTATTGTTAGATCTGGCATCTCTAATCTTCCTCTTAATACTCAGTTGTTTGTCTTTGGGGTTTTGTTCGAGCCAGTTTACTGATTTATCAAACACAGTTATACTATGTTCACTAAAGCAGGTATTAGAAATTTTGGGCAACTCTTAACATTGTTTATGGTTTAGGGGTGGGTTCACAAAAAGAATAGTTGTAAATTAGGTCATGTATACGTCTGTGTAACATGTCTGAAAGCACTAACTCCAGCTGCAGTTCGTGCCTTGTTAATCTCTTCTCAATCTTCAATGAGCTTTGCCTTGCAATCCTTTCACAACTGTTGTTACATGTGTATATATTTTAAATTTTTCTTCCACTCACTTTTCCATTACTATGCATAAAAGTCTTTTAAAGCTTGCTCTCCTTGTAAAAAAGTGTCAGTGACCTTCTGCTGGTCAACTGGCCAGGCAGCAGGCATTAGGGGACAACTGTGTATGAATAAAACAAATTTATTTGGTCTTATGTTGTATTGTCAAAGTGCATTTCTAATCATTCTTGTATTTGGCTGTAATTTAAAAGTATTTAAATTTTCAAACAAGATTATATGGACACAGACGTAGATGAGAAGCTTTTAATTTGAAATAATCCTGGCCGGAACCTGTTCCCAAGAGGAAAATCTATATCTTCCGGGTAACACATTTGGCGCGCCGTGAGAAATCAAATGACAAACTTTCCAGTCTGAGCTGCTCCATCTGGAGTCAGTTTCATTCGTCCGATAATGTCCAAACTACAGCAAAGCTGCAAGGACGGGAAACGTTCGCCGCCGGTAAAAGTCCTGTCAGGTCAGCTGAGGGCGGCGGGGATCCGGGGTGCCGCTGACAGCGCGGAGGGATACGTAATCCGAGCGGGAAGGGGTCGCACTCTGCGTGTGTCTCTTGTGTGGATGCAGGGCACGGTGCTGGAGGTCCAACTGGGCGGGACCACCGTGATGCTGATGGACGAAACAGGGACTTTTGCCGTCCTTGGCGTTAATAACATTCCCAAAGGCAAACCGTGTTTGCTTCCAGGTAATATGGGTGCATGTGTCATTCAAAATCTAATCACAGTAATCTGATTTTAAAATATTTGTATGGTTTTTATTGTTGTATTTATTATTTCTAACACCAAACTCCTAAGAAAATTTAAATTGCACACAAAAAATAAAATTTAACGAGTTTTACACTGAGCTGATTTTGTAGTCATGGAGACGAGACACCTTTCGCAATAAAGATAAACCACAAAATATCTTGAGAAAATGACTGGAGTGTGATATTGTGTAAGGGCTTATTAATGGAAAGTTGAGTGGAAGAAAGAAAGTGTGGACATGGTGCACAATGTCTTACCACTGCTGACAAGCTGAAGGTCGCTATTACAGCAACCTGTGCTTCCTCAACACCTGAGCAGAGCCACAGGCTGAGATGAAGTTAAAAATCTATGCTGTACTTTGATGAATCCTAACATCATTTCTTAGTGCTTGAATATTTGTATCCAAAGTATCCTCTGAAGTTGTTTGATCAAGTATGCACATTGATGCAACACCTAAAATATTTATTTGCTTCTAGTAGCAAAAGGGGATGTTAAAAATCAGGATATTTATCCAGACCGTGATCTACGTTTAGGATAAATCTGCTGCTTTTGACCATCATAATTCATCACTGCATTTTCATAAACATGAACCAAGATTAATAAAATAAAAGTTTATCTAAAACTTGTAAAGTTGGATTCAGTAACTTTTAACTTTGACATTTAGGAAGCAGTCACACTTTATGTAGTGGAACTATTGAGATTCTGTATGAATGAAAGAAAAACATATTTGAGCTTAGAATTGCCAGATTTTGTCAAAACTATTAGAATAAATGTTAACTTTACTCTGAGAAAATGCAATACTGTTGTTAAAAACGACATTAATATCCACTACAATTAATATTTTTCCACAAGTTTGAATTTCAGCCACCAAAATAAATCTTTTCATCAAAAGCAGCTACTTTTCTCAAATGGCCAGATTGTGTGTAAGCATTCTTTTGCATTTGCAATGTTGCATTTTGATATATTGTGCACCTTTTTTTTTAACCACTGATATAAGTTACAACCTAAAAATGACTGATTGAAATCCCTTGGTTTCAAATAGTGCAATGATTTACTTTTCCACATTAAGCAGCATAAATTGCAAAACTGTAGATCCAAAAATGGCCAAAAGATGTTAAACGAATACTTAAATATCACAGCCAAAAGCTTAATCAGCTGCTGTACATTTTCACCTTTGCCCACATTGATCACCCGCTGCTGTTGCAGGTAAATATGTAATGGTGATGGGCGTCATCCAGGCCGTTTCCCCGGAGCCAGTAATCCGTGCTGTGAAGATAGCAGACCTCTCGGACTTCGCTGCGCTCCACAGACAGATGTGGAAGCTGGAGGTGGAGGAGCTGCAGCAAGTGTTAGCCTGAATATCAGACTGCTGATGAGTACTATTAGCTGCATAGAGCAGGTGCAGTTGTATGACTAAATGATGTTTGTGACTGAGGTTCACCGGGAAATGTCTTGACCCGTTTTGTTTTTTTCTTGTGCATCATACTTTGTAAATATCGGTTTTACATGCACCAGAGTTGCAGTGACTTGTTCGTGTAAGGCATATTAAATGATAATACAACAAAGTTTAAGATTTTGAAAAATATGGTGTCTTTATTTGGTAAGGTGCCCATCACACCAGTAACACTATCAGATAAATGGAAAGTGAAAATGACCTATGTTGATTCATTAAAACACAAGAATGTCAACTCAATTTAAGTAGTTTAATACTTAAACAGGAAAGGTCATTAACATATACAAATGTTTTGTGAAAAGAATTTCTTTTAGGTTAACTAAGCATCGGAACATGTCTCTGATCAAGGTTTACACATGCTATTTTTGTCACCATATTCAGGCGTTTCTACAGAACAATGTAGCAAAGCTTCAGGTGTTGCACACTGAATATTTGCCATTAATGATAACACTCTGTAGATTGGATCAGAGAAAACCACCCACCAATCAGAGCGACGGTCCTGTACGCCCTCTGTTAAATCATGCTGGGATCAGGCTACTTCCTGCTCCAAGCAGAGGCCTTTTAACAAAGACCCGACTTATGACTCAATACTGTCTTGTTTGCGAGTGAGCATCAATATTTCCAGCATGTCATTATTTAATGTCTTTAAGGAGAAAACTGTATTTTCCAAAATCATTGTCATTTGGTGCTATAAGATGGTCTTTTCTCGCTTTGGCAAGTTTCATCAAAAGGAATTCCCTGCGCTCCATCCATTCTTTCAACTCCTGCTCTCCATGAGCCAGCTTACACAAGTCATCCTCTGTGCAAGTGCCTTTGAGAAATCTGTTGAAACACAACATCAAACATCAAAAACTGCAGAAGGAGGTCCAAGGCACCAGGTATAGACCAGCTGCTTAATCTGATCTTACCTCTCACAAACTTTGAAAGTGCCTGTGGGAAATCTGTACTGCCAGCAGTTCTGATCATCCTCCGAGTTGAAAACTCTCTCTTTGTGTTTCTCTGAAGTGATATGCTGCTGCCACTGCTTCTCGCTGTTGCAGTTTTTACCACACAACCAGCAATGATTGCCGGCCTGCAAAAAAGAAATCAGCTTTTAAATTTTTCTTTAGTTACGAGGCAAATAACCAAACTAGAACTCACAAAAACCAGGACAACAGAGCTTAAAGTCCTTACACTGCCTCTCTGTAGTTCAGAGAACTTTGAAATACTTATGGTAGTTTATAAATCAGTGAATAGCTTAGCAACAAGATCTTTTGATCCAAAAATATCAACCTTACAGACCTCTCTGGTCTTCTGTTTCTGGTATGCTCTGCATCCCCAGAACCAAACATGGAGAAACAGCATTCAGATTCTACACATCACAAATCTGGAAGGAACTTCCAGAAAACTACAAAAACGCAGGAACAGAGTTTCTTTAAATTAAGGTTAAATCTCACCTGTTCAGAGTTGCCTTTGAGTGGAACATTGCTCAATCTATTTACTTAATAGGTTTGATGGCATTTGACAAAATGTAATGTTTATTGCTTGTTTCACAATTGGTTACTTATTTTATAGTATAAAGCACATTGACCAGCTTTGTTGTTGAAGTGTTCTGTACAAGTAAACTTAACTTCAATGAAAAACTCCACTGAAGTTGACAAAGTGGTAGAGATTTGTAATCAAATTGAGGTATAAAATATTTTCAGATCAGCATCGAGATGCAACAATCTATCAGAGGGATGCTTATTTCTTAGTAGTTTACTTCATGGAATGAAAGCTGTCATTTCTCTGTTGAACAGTTCATGTTTCCAGAACAAACATGCCAACTGCCAATTTAAACATGAATTGTTTGCGGAGGCAGCTGGCTCTGCAACTCACCACTTCCTCAGCATAGTCTGTTGGCATGTGGATCTGTTTGCCGTTCTCCCTGAAAGAATTATTGGACATTTCGTCCCCCCAGCCAGGCTTCTGAGACTGCAGCCACTGCTCATAAAGCTGATCCATATCTGGAACTGGAGGATGGACGTACAATGAGTGTGCTGCATTGTAAGGCGATTCAATTGTACTAATGAAATCCAACCAAGTGAGAAAGCCGAGCTCCTCCACAGAAACTTACTGTTGTTTTCCTTCATGTAGGTCCAAAGGTCTCTTTCTTCTACACTGTGAGCAAATGTGCAATTGCCGATGTACTGACACTTCTTGCCCGCTGTCACATGCATGCAAATCTAAAATGAAACATTTAGTTACCAGTTAGCAGAAACTCAAAAAGAAAGTGTTCTTCACAAAATATAACAATGCTGGATGTGTACCTCAAACTGAGATGGGATGGGCTTTTTGGTTGGAAGTGGTCTTACTGTTGTCCACTTTTTTCTTTCATGAGAACTAACGAGCACAACCCTCTTGTCTTTTGCCCACCTAAAATCAGTAAGAGACCAATTACTGTAATATTCGCTCATTTTGAAACAATCCAAGAGATTGTTGAAATACTTACGTATGTCTTGCCTTTGCTTGGCAATACTTCTTATTTTTGTCAGCTTCACTCAGTTGGCCGTTTCTCCAGCACTGGCCACAAACAAACATCATCTTCAGATTTGGAGGGCCAAATCTTCTCTGGGGATTTGAAAACTGGGGACAATGTTTGAAGATAGGGATACTTTGTTAGACAACTGCAGCTATTTTTATCTGTGTTAAACAGAATGAGTTGATACATTGTTTTGTAGTGTGTTTTCAACCTGTGCTCCTTGCAATGAAGCTGTTGCATTCCAATATTTCTTTGCCTCTTGAACAATACTTTCATGAGTGATACCTGCAAGAAGAGTTAAAAACGTGAGTGAAAATATATATATATTTTTCCTCCAAGAAATCAAATCTTTGTCAGCATTCTCAAAAAGGCCTCAGACTTCTGATAGCAAAACAATACCTAGCAAATAAATCAATACACTTTTAAATATTCACATTATGAACATTAACAACCCTACAGACTCCTCCAGTTGGACACAAAAGATGGTTGCTAAGACAAACAAGTTCAGCTGAACGGTTGTAGCGCCATTCTTCTCCCTACTGTCACTACATGCATGCTTAGTATGATGGACCACTGCAAAGTTACCATCTATGGAATCAACCGTCTTCAGTTGACGTTCAGAAAGTGCAATTGCATAATGCTGCCCACACCATTTTTCATACTTCAGATGTTGTGTTCTGTCTGTTTTCAGCCATACAGTTTCATTTTGATCTCATCTGACTCCAATACGCCCACCTGACCTCTACAGATCTTTGCGGTTCATTGAAAGAAAGCTGGAATTGATACTCTAATACTTTTATATGAAACTGTAGGACTTCTTGTATTATTGATGGTATTTCGGACTGGCATTCATCTCTTGCAAAATGCTAAAGTAACACACGTCGCTTACCAAGTTCATGTTGCATCATCCAGACCTTGAGTTCGATTAGACTGTGGGCGTAGAAACAGTCATCTTCTCTTACGCAGCCATAGCGCACTTCATGCCGGCAAAGATCCAGCTGACTCTGGGGACTCAAAGGTCTGATTTTAGAATAACGAACTGTATTGTCCCTCAAAATGTGAACTAGGCACCTAGAAGGAGACATAAAAAGGGAAGAAACAAAGTTAGTAATTGGATCATTTTTTTCACAATTTCTAAATTTCTCAGAATCTCTCTAAAAAGATGTTTTAAGACAGAATTTAACAAATTTTGAATGACTCACTTATGAGTCTCAAAGTCATGCTTTGTCACTGGATGAGAGCAAAGAGATGGGTCATCTTTGTTGGTTTTGCTGATTATTCTGGGTTTGTGATCAAAGCACACCTGCAAGACAAATAAGGTGCATTAAGGAAGTTTCATCATTTCCCAAACAATACAATATCTGGTTAATTTTAGCCAAACAGACAAATCAGGCAAAGTACGGTGAGTCAAGATTTTTTAGAATTTCTACTAATTAAGTATTGCCAATGCTTAGGTCAAGTACCACCTCAGTCTTTTCATTGGTTTATTTGTAATATTTGTTAAAATGTGTATGTTTCTGTATAGTGCTTTAAACATATTGCAGTTTCATTCATGTAATTTTTCTTCCACTGAACTAATTATATGTTCAAGAGTAGAATACTTCTCCTCCCCCACATGTAGTCAGCTACATATGACGCCATGGGAATTCCCTTGAACTTTTATCCTCAGTGAAACAAAAGGACATTAAGTTGGCAGTCTAAAAATTATTCCTTTGCCAAAGAAAAACGTCACAACTTACCTGAGTGCTGCCGTTCATTACACTTTTTAAAGTAGAACTGTTTTAAGGACTTGCTTGCATGTCTGTGTCATTAAATATGAACTGCATGCTATGCAGCACTGTTTAAAAAAGCAGATAATTAGGCTAATTACTTTGCCAACACTAACACTTATGGCTCCCTATGTTATTCAGTGAGGAGAATGAAAAAAGATTTTGTACCATAGGAGCTCTAAATTTTAACTACTTTTTGTTTTGGTCTTCCACAACTGTTAGAAAAATTAGTTGACTCCTTTGTAAACACAAAGCCAACATTGATTTTCAATTATCTCAGTGCTTAAAACTAGATTTAGATTTATATCAAAAGCTGTTGTAGATTTAAAGACTGTTAGTCATCTTATGATAAAAAAATAAGTTGCAATTAGTAACAGTTGGAACAGTAACAATATGTCATAATAACTGAAATGAAACTATTGTTATTGCTGCAACAGAAATACAGTGTGACATTTTTACTATTTTTGCTGATATACTGTATATATATATATATATGGTTCAAGTGTGGTATTTTTGTTAATTGCTATACTGTCAGAAGTGCAAATATGGAGTCCACAAGAACAAAATCCCCCAGCAGTCCAACACAGCTGAGATGATGTTTTATACTTGGTTTCTACACACATCAATGACTCTTATTTTCATCACAATAGTCTGACAGCAAGGAAGACGAGTGTTAAACTCTTTTGGACTAGTACAGCTTCAACTCAAAATAAAGGAGCCAAAACTCCACCATTAACATGGAATATTTTTACATAAAATGTTGACTCATTTAGAAAGAAATAATTGTATTAATCCACAGAGCACTTAATGGATCAACCTCTCACATGATCTCTGACACCCTCAATTTCTGTGACCGGATAAGTACAGACATTTTCGCTTTTTCCTTAATTAAATTTGTCCGGTGAGAATTTTAGTTAATGTCGTTCTTGATCCAAAGTCAATGCAACTGTGACAACATTTAAAAAGCATATTTTCAGAGGCCTTCAACTAAAAACTGTGGAGAGGCACAATCTGCCTCTCCACTTTCATGAAGAAGATGTGCATAAGAGTTTGTATCTTTGCAATTTTTCACAACCTCCCTAGTGGATTTGGCTTAAAGTCATCTCTTAAATTGACCAAAAACATGTCTTGGCAGAGGGGAGCATGGAAGGAGCAAAAAATTAGGGTGAAAGCAGGCAGGCCTGCCAAACTCAGATTTGAAAGTACAGATCATCAAAAATAAATATTCAAAGTACAAGCAGAAACTAGCAAAAACCTGCCAAGAAACTAATGTCATATGATTACATAATTGATTGCTATGTTAAGATTTCCCATTCATTACTGTGAAGAGTATAAATAATTTAACATGCCACTTAATAAAATATGAATACTTTCTTCAAGGAAAGTACAAAGTACTTCCTGTTTTCCTGCTTATTGTCTTATGCTTTTATCCAACAAAGCACCTTCAATTCAATTTATGACATCACAAAAATAACATCAGTAATAGAGGTGCAGAGGTTTTTACCTTGATCTTACATCTACAGATGCAAATACTCAGCTTTTATATTTCCAATAAAGCAGAGGAAAATATAATCTAAGGATGTAAGACATAATAAATTTAATCAAGGCCCTTAGCATTTGTCAATGTTTTCCCTTAAATCAGTATGATTTAAAAAATATTTGCCTCATCAACAACAAAAACAAAGAACAACCCTTATGTCTAAACACATCAACCTACTCCAAAGTCAATGCGGTGAAAAAATTAAAACACTAACCCCACAGAGAAACATGAATATTCCACGATGCTCCTGTAAGATCTTGGGAACAGTTAGCCTGATGTTTGAGTTTGGCCCAAAAGGATCAAAAAGCAGTTCCCTGGAGATAAAACCTTTCCGCTCTAGAGTCCAAACATCAATCTCTTCCTGGCAGTATGCAAATGTGCAGTGGCCTGGGTATAGGCACTCTTTTCCAACAGCCACCTCTGAAACAGGTAAGGTCACATTTTAGTATTCCCTTACAGTCTACCCTTGACTTAAGAGAAAGCAAACTGTGCACAAGGAAGAAAAACATGCTATGGCAGCTCCTCTACTTGTTTTACTATGATGTATTATGATAAAAATAAATAGAATAAACATTTATTAGATTGACTATGGCTATTCAAAAATCAAAACAAAAATCACAAGGGGAAAAAGAAAAGTGTTCACGCAAGTTACCTTTGCAAATGTAGTAAGGTCCTACATATTGGGTTTTTGTTGGTCTGGGTCGAATGAGCTGCCATGTTTTATCAGGTGAGTGCTTTATTCTGCCAAGTAATACATCTTTTTTGCATTTATGATCTTCAGTGTGAAGAGTATAATCCAACACTCCAGGTCCTGCATGCACAAGGAAAAAACAACAACTTTATACCAAACAAAACAACATACTCTCTCAGCTTACAGAAACTTAAGGAGGAGTTACCTTTACTGTCATAACAAACCCTCACCTGTTTTGACGTAACACGTTGAGCAAGCTTGCTTGAACTCATGTGTTTCAGCTAAGGGGTTTTTTGCTAAATCCACAGCAGCAGGGAGGTCCTTCACTTCAGGCATACCTAGTGGCATTCCCATAGGCTGTTCTTTATTGTTGAGCTGTATTTAAAAAGAAATTAAAAAACTACTCCAAAATTATATTATTAAAACCTGCTGATTAAACAGAGAAATTACCTTTGGAATGAAGGGACTGTGGGCAAAATCTGGAAATATTGGAGTGAGAAGAACAAAAAGAAAGATATTAATTTATTTTGTATAAATATCTCGCCCTTTAAGAAATAAAAAAATAACATACCAGTTTTGTAGTCTGATATGCTGAGGCTGTCCAATGAGTCCAGCGGTGAGGGCAAGGAGTGAAAAGTGTCCATACCAAACAAAGTACTGCTTCCTGACTTGTTATAGAGAGGAGGCAGAGTTACAGTACACTGCTGTGAACCAGTGTGGAGATAAGGGCTTATATTAGAGGGCATCAGGAATGGATTTGACAAAGAACTGCCAGAGGAAATACTGGTAGGCAAGGGAAGAGGGCCTTTCACGGTGGGGATACCCTGATGAAAGACACAGAAAAGTTACAGTTCAGCTGAAAGAAATAAACTATCTAGACACATATTCCTTCATATTAAAATTCCCCCACTAACCATGTCTGGTTCAGGGCCAGCTTGGTCCAGCAGGTCATCCAGGTCATCCCCAATTATGTCAGTGTCAAAATCTTGACTGGGTTCGAGAATCTGACAGGTCTTGCTGGTTCGGCAACCGTTCACAAATGAGTGCATGGACAGAGGAACTGATGTGGGGGCAGATACAGGCAGGGGGACCGACTCAAAGCCCGGGAGCTCAGATGGGGGCACAGACAAAATACTTTTGCTAGGAGGGAGTTCATCAACCACAGAGTCATTCAGAGGGGCGTGCACTGCTGCCGGGGATTGGATCGGAGCTGGACCTGAAGCCAAAACACTGCCATCTTGGGCAAATGGAGGCACTTCTAAAACAGAAAACACAACAGCATTAGATCTGACTCAGCTCCTTGTCACATTCAGACCAAAACGTTTTAATAGTAAAACTTACCAATTTCTATTTCTTCAACTGAATCTGAGCCATGAGAAAACTAAAAATGAAGACATTTTACAGATTAATGTATTGCTTGGGAAACTGTTTTCTTCAAATGAACTCATGAAGGTGATGTTGCATACTTTGTCACATGATGCATCTTGATAACTTGATCCACGCAAAACATTCAAGGCAGGCTGTAAAAAAAAATTTTTTTAAGAAGTTAATATTTTTTGATCACCATTTGGAAAGGACATTTACATACCTATTAAATGATCTTACTCTTGAAAATCCACGAGTCAGACAGAAAAAACTAACTCTTCATGACATCATGTGTGGTCAAGTTGACTTTCATACATACCTTACTTCTTACATAAGCTTTGCGGATTTTCAACCCCAAAATTTTGGCAAGGTCCTGAGTCAGCTGTGTGACATTGGAATCCTGAGAAGACAAAACAGCAGCTGTGAAACAATCTTTGTGCATTACTGTTATGCTTTAAACACAGGAAATACATTTATGACAAAAACAAGTAGATGCTTCACTGTGTGTTTTGCATTTTAAATAAGGAAGTCCTTATTTTGTATGAGTAATACATGTTCAAGTCAAGCTTTGACCTGCTGACACCGAGTTGAGACAACTCTCTGAGAGCTTTAAAACAAGAAGGAAGAACAACATCATTTAAAGTATTACTAAAGCCTACCTACCAGAAGTGATTAAGTATTTTTAGTTGGAGCAGAGAAAGTCACATCGTCTGTCAGACACAAGATGCTAGAGTCCCAAGAAAATTGAGACCCTGACCATAATTTTCCATAAAGCTGTCAACCTTTTCAAATCCAGCATGCTCAATGACTGACAGAGGCTGAAAGCTATAAAAATATGATCAAGCAACTTTGTTAAAAATCCATTCAAGTTTTTTTCTCTGATTCTCTAGCAGCATGAATGACCTAAAGAACTGTCTGGTTTCCTTTCAAATAGTTTCCTACATCTCTGTTCTTCCTCCATCTTCACTTAACACCTTGCTGCTCCTGAAAATAGTCAAGTTAGAGACTGCAACACCGAAGAATGTTGTCAACACAACGGGAAGGCACTCAGCTGTGCTCATTGGTTGAAAGAGATTGAAGTTTTTAGTTCCCAATCAGTTGATCACTAATCCGGGCAAATCGAGTAGAACACCAGCTCATTCCAATCATCATCCTGTTTCTCAGTGTATCTCAATTTTACTGCATCCAGACTCGTCCTGTCTGTGTTGCATTAACAGTATGTACCCATGTTACTGCTATATTCTGTCTCTCTAACCTGTCAGGGTGATTTTTTTCCCCTCAGACACGGACAAAACAACAAGTAGATTCCTTGCAGATGTACATTAGTAATCTGCAGCATGCAAATATTTGTCCTTACCTGAGGCACTGTAAGCGAACATTTGGCAACAGCCTCATAGGCCTCTTGATGTCTCCCCATTTCTTTCAAGGCTTTTGCTTTCCTGTACAGTGCTCTGCAGTTCCCCTCATTCAACTGGAGAGCCTTTTCACAGTCTTCTAGGGCTTGGTCATACAGTCCCTATGAGTGATGACAAAAAAATGGTGTATAAGATCACACTAATTAACTTTAGTTTGAATTAGGTTTGGGTGTGCCTTGTTCTGACAACTGTAAAATATTTTCCCTGACATGTAAAACATGTTGTTGAATCCAGAAGAAGTAAAATACTTCACATAGCAAGTCATTCTTTTTTCCTCAAATACTTTTTGATGGATCCCATTTAAAAACCTTAAATAAAAAAACTTTAAAAAACTAGCTTTACTGTTTAAAAAGTGATAAAAATTTTTACATTTATGTGATAGGTTAATGATCATGAAATATGTGTATAAATTTTAACCAATAACCATATGATTAGGTCTGCTAAGCAGTATTAAAAAAACTTGATCAGCTCTCTTGTCATATCCAGAATTTTCTGTTTTCAGTGAATAACTTCAGCCAGTTAAATGACAATGAATGACAATGCAAAAAAACACTTGATGATCAATTGGAAAGGTTTTTTTGTTCTTTGCCAACATATCTTCCATTAAAAAGTGAAAGAACTGGAAATCCTGCAGTCCATCTCAAGTGAGACAGCTTCTGATGCATTAGAACCAGCTGACACCAACTTACTGGAACAATATTGAGATATGCAGCAGCTCGATTTGCATACAGCTTCTCCAGTACACTTGTTGGAACACAGATATCTTCTGAGTCCGCATAGTCTGCTATACTTAGTGCTTCTGTGTACATCTCAATTGATTTTGTCCACTCCCCTTCTTGGAACACATCATTTCCTTCTCCAAACAGGTTCCACACAAGTTCCTTTATGAACACCTTTAAATTAAAAAGAAAACAAAATCACTGACAATTACAAAACAATGTGTTATTGCATGCACAAGACAAAGAACTTCTCCTTTTACTCAATTTGAAACGCTGGCCTTTAATTTAGCTTACCCAACATGAGCTCATGGAAAAAAATAAAAGATGCTGCACCCACATTCAAATTTCCAAAACTTACCTCATACTGCTCTTGGGTTCCAGGAAATGGAAGGGTTGATCTACAAAGCCCAAACCAAAGAACAGAATGAGTTTCACACCTTTAATATGTCAATTCGATTAAAACACACACAAAAGGCAACCACTAAAGAGAAAAAAAATGTTTTAAAGTTTAGCAGCTCAAGTAGAAAGCCATAAAGAAGCCCAATCAAGTAGTACAGCAACATAATACAAGGAGGACCATGATTGGCAGAATGTTTAAGTTTATCAGCTTAAATAGGCTAAACTCTCAACATGCAGTGACCAAGAACTTTACAGACAGATCTAATTTACTTTATACATGGAAATAGTCAATATAGACAGATTCAAAGTCAATTACATGCCTAGTTATAAAATAATGCTGCAGTCAAAATAAAGAAACGTATCTGAACTGCCCTATTCTATTCTTTTTGGCACTAAATCAGATACATTTGTTTCCAAAGGGTCCACGGTATGAATTGTCATGTCGCATTTCATACGCGATTCGTGCAAAACATGCATCAAAATTCTGCACCAGAAAGTGCCAGACGATGTCAAACCACATGTAAATAATGGCTGAAATTTATAATTATGAATGAAAAGAAAGAAGTGTTTCAGTGAAGCACATCACATAACAATTTCACCACTCCACGCAAACAACAAAGACAAAAAAATGAAAAAACACTCATCGTCCAACTACGCATCCAAGCTTCTTCATTTGAAGTTGCAGTTAATGCCCCACCAAAGGCTATTGTTATAAGTTGTGCTTTTTTTTCTCAGCTTCCTTCATTTGGTTATGACCTTGTGACAAACCTGCTGACTCTCATTGCTGAATAACTTTAAAAATCAGATCATAGAATCCATTATTACTTCCATAAATTCAGTAGCATGAATGACCACGCAAACAAAAAATAAAAAAATAAAATTGGAATTGTGCATTAAGTCTAACTGTGTAAATGTAGCCTGAGCTTATTTATTTTATTGGGAATAGGTTCCCTATGTCAATAAACACAGCTGGCTGCAGAGAGTTACCATCTTTGTAGCAATAACTCCTCCTGAACTGGTGACAACACGCAGTTGATTACATCAAACCTTTAACTTTGCTCAAATGTTGTATATTGAGCATAGATGTGGTGACAGTGGAAAAGCAAACTAAATTTTAACAGGAAGATAAGATAAGATACAAATTTATTGTCCACTAGGGTGAACGTTTTCCTGAAGATACCCTCAGCATAAACTGACTCGGTGACATCCATAAAAATGAATTACCAGGAAAGTGTTCAGGTGTTTGTGTTCATCATTAGCTGGACTGGTCGCAATGTACGCACAAACTGAATGTAAAAAAGCCAACATCAACAGAAAAAGATGCTTAAGAAAAGAATACCCCCAAAAATCTAATTTCAATAATCTGTTGAAATTTGCCTCTAAGAAAGAACAAAGTAATTGTTTATTCACACTAAATGGTACTGAACACCAAGGATGTAAAATGTCTCAGTATGATGTTGCTTTACACATTATAAAAAAGAAGACAGTAAACTCTATAACACTCATTTCAAGACAGTTCACTTAAAAAATGTAAAACCCTCACAAAATAGTGACGTAGAATCAATATGTGTCAGTCATCTCATACTATCCTGAAAAGATCACATGATTTATTGCACAAACTGAATTCCTGTGGTATTAAACATTACAATGGAAGTTCTGTTTTGATATGTGGTTATTTTGTCATCTCCGGTGTGTTTGTTCTCTTTGAAAACACGCTGAAGAAATCTGGACAGTCTATTACCACATAAAATTTCAATAACCTTAAAACTACCTCACTAAACTCAAAATAAATCGTATTTCTTTAAACTGTTTCAGTGTTTTACTCTATGGCAAACAACTAAAATCAAAGTGACAAATCTATGTTGTTCATAAATGTTAAATGCCATAAAATAATGTGGTCAGATTTACTACAACATCTGGTTGGAAATTGCAATCTCCTAACCTGACAAAGCTATGAAATAAATTCAATTTCAGTTATCACTTTTGTTTTAAGAAAATGTCTCTGACAGATAAGTGGAAATGTGACATTACTCTGTGTAGCACAGCTGCAGAACAAGGTTTGCACAAAGCTTTAGTCTACACAGTGTCGAAGCCAAGCCCAGATATAAAAAAAATACAAAAACAAAGGCCATCTCTGCCGCCTCGCAGCTGATCTCATAAAAATAATAAAAACAGAATTCTGTACGACTAGAATCACAGAAACATTTTCCTTCTTCCATGCTCATTTCTGGTAAGCTTCAAAATATACATTATCTTAACATCCCACTGCAGTTTATGGAATAAAAACAACTAAAGTCGGAGCAGCTACAGGAGCTGCTGGTCATCTTCTACACAGCCATTTTTCAGCCTGTTCTGAGTTTGTCTATCATTGTGTGGTTTGGCTCAGCTACAAAACAGGAGACGGACAAGCTGCAAAGAGCAGCCAGGTCAGCAGAGAGAATAGTTGGGGCTGTTCTTCACTCCATCCAGGAGTTATACAGATCTAGGTGCAAGGAAAATGTCAGATGACCCCATACATCCCGGGCACAAGTAGTTAAGACTTTTTCCTTTGGGTCGGCACTACAGAGCACTTTCAGAATAAACAAACAGCCACAGAAACAGTTTGTTCCCTCAGGCTCTCTTTGATGAATGCTTAAGAGCACCCAGCTACTCTGCTGGGAATCACCAACCTTGTCTTAATTTTGTTTTTGTAATATTGTATATACTGAATATACACATTTCTTAATAAAAAAAAACTTTGTTTCCTTCAAAATGTATGTCTATTTTTAAAAATGTCTGCACTTTGTAAGCAAGAGTGGAACCAAAGTCTTATTCCTTTTTGTTTGTATAAATCTGGCAAGTAGAGCCAAATATTATTCTATTCAAGTTGATTTCATTTACAATCAGACATAAAAATAAATAAAAATATATATTCTGGTTTAAAAAAAGACCCACCAAAAACAGCCATTACTTACTCCTTAAAAGCCTGACTGATGTACCAATAGAGAAAAATACACTGGTGTGATGCAACACACTAATATTAATTTTCACAAGCTGAGATTTCTGCTTGCTTAATTAAATACTTACAACATACTTTGGCCAAGATTATATTACTTACATGCTAGTTTCTAACTCCCATCTTTGCACTATTTCTTCAGCAGGAGCAGTGACATGGCTCACTTCTCTCTGAGGTACAGTTTTTTGGTCTGGGAATTTGGATTTAACAAACTAGTTGCAATGTATACAACAAATTTTCTTTATCACATCATATTTATAAATGTTCAGTGTTTAGAGACTTTAAGAGGCTAATAACCTAGCATAACCCTGATATACTAGGCTCCATTAATAAAACTGATAGAATATTTAAATGGAAATAGCAAATTAAATGCAAATTTCCAGGTAGAAAAAAAAACACATCCTGAACTCTATTTTCCAAAAGAAGTGAAAGCAATCTGATTTAAAGTTTAAGCTGAGTGAAAGTGGTAGGTCAGATACCCTTTAAATAAAGACCATTATTCTTTCTACTGCATATGTGAAGTGCTAAACCAAAAAGGCCCTAAAACAAGTTGAGGTTTTACTTTTTCTCAACCTTATGAGGTGCACTGATGTAGGAAACTAAATATTTATCATAAAAAAAATTTTTTTGTTCTTTTTTTGTGTACCCTATTAAACAACTGATGATCTGTAAAATACACTTACTGAATGAACTGAAGGCCTTTCTGAATTTCCTGCCAGCGACGACTTCTGTCCCGGCACGCTCCAGACATAGTTGCGCGTTTAGTGTCCTCTCCTCAAACAGCACCTGCAATTATAAAGTTTGATATAGCTTTTTAAACAACATACACAGATTAAATAAATTGTAATTCTTCTACCTGCTCATTTTTCTACATCAGTTCATGTTCCTATAGCCCGAGTTCGACTAAGAGTCAAAATTTACATTCCAAGTAAAGCCTGAGCTTTACTTGGAATGCCTTCTCCCAGGTTCACTTCCGAGTTTGAAAATGACGACACACACACAGTCCCGGAAATATGAGTTAAGTGAGTTATTTTTAAGCATGAGAGCTTAAACAAGCGCACAAACGGTTTGGTCGGCATTTCAAATAAATAATACAAGTTATAATTACATAGTTGAGGGTGTGGATAAGTTAGGTCACTGGCCTGCCGAAAATGTTCAAACTTTAGCATCTGAAAGACACCAGTCTATTATCGGACACCGATTCGATAGGCTTTAACCGCGCAGTCTGAGTTATCGTCCGATGTCTCTTCACGAGAAAAAAGTCACAATCAAATACACATTATTTGTACATTTATACATATTGACCAGTCAGGGCTGGTCAATATGTTATTCTGGAATGGCCACACAACGTATGACCGAGGTTTAAAAAAGGAATTAAGCTGCAAGACTAAAAACAACCAATGTGCCATTTCTACCAGCAGTAAATCATTAACACCGATTATGATTTCAATCGGTGTTTCAAACTTTCAAACACTGTAGGATACGCTGTAGGTTCAGGAGTTGATGTGTTATTCGTACAGCCCCGTATCACGTACCGGATTCAAAACTGGTTTATATTTCAGCAGATTAAAGTTTCTGTCGTTAAATAAAAGGTCTACACACGGAACACAGGACGGTTATAGAGAAAATTTTAGTTCTAAAATGTAAGTATTGTCCGCTGTCCGATAATGGACGCATGTCTTTTAGCGCACGTGTGTTACCCGCGGCTAGACACCGTCGATTATACTTCTCGTTAGCCACCGTTGCCTCCTGCTAGCAAATGTTACCGTTTATTACACAGTTACAAAATAATTCAAACTTAATAAAAATGTATTTTTTTTCTTACAAGAGACCATAAACACAGTCTTTAATCAATAAGATGACACTACTGTATAAGTTCAAAGGAGGAAGTCTGAACCAAACAAAGCATTGGTATTTCCAAGTTAAACTAGTTCCTCAACGCAAACAATGGCGAGCTGTAGATGTTTAGCCGCAAGCTTAGACGAAGAATATAACACAGACAGTTCTGAATAGTATCTGTTTTAGATACTTACATGAATGAGTCTTTATTCCAAACAATCTTTCAGTCTGTATGTAAGAAGGGGGAAAGGAAATCTTCGTTTTAGCTAAAAGAACTTAGCCGGAGATGTCGCTGAAGGCCGCCCTTTGCTTCTTCTTCTTCTTGTTGTTTAATCATTGACGTTTTCATGTTGTTGCCCCCACTGGCGATTATTAGACATGACCATTTGAGACAGAAAAAACACAACACTGGATCATGAACGTTCCTTTTTTTCATGCTACATGTCACTTACCAAGTTAATGTAGGCTGTTTAGGATCTACCTCTGAAATAATAGAATTACAACAGGATTGATTATTTGTCAGTAATTCTTACAAAATTTTGAGAGGGAAAAAAAAGGATTTTCAGCAATTATTTATATTTTGTTTTTTGTATTTCACACTTTTTACTTTTAACTAACAACTCAGGAAGGTTCAGATCTGTTCTTGGTGCATTTTTAATTGTCCATTTGTTTTCTTTCATTTGAGTGACTCATACAGCTGAGAGTCAAATGACTTCTCTGAATAAAACTTTGCAGACTTCTAATTCTTCAGATATGAGTCAGACTGAAAGACCACATTTAATTATTTAAACAAAGCAAAAAATAAAAGAATTTCGATAACTTTCTCAAAATAGTAGATAAGAATTTCAAAGAAAACCCCGAGATTTACAAGGAAAAATGCAATTCTTGACTTACTAACAGGGGGGCACTCCCTGAAGTGTACCTTTAATGTAACAGTATGCAAGCATCTCTGGGGAAATGAAGATGAAAGAAAATGCTTTTAGGCCCTCTTATCACAAGCGGAATTGTCAAAGTTTTTTTTATATAGGCTTTTTAAAGAACATATAATATGACTAAAAGAACAAACAAAACCAACAATTCTCTAGTTGTTTCCAAGTCTGTTTTGCTTCCATTGCTGAATAAATTTAGCAGTTGGAGTGCGCTGCTCCGTAAGTGTGATGTTTGTTTATCGAGGAAATGACCACTGAGTTCACCACAATGATTTATTCTTCTGGAAGAGAAAAATATGGATGACACCAGAAAAATAAATGTATGGATCAGAATTACTCTGCTTTTATGCATTTTGTGTGATATAGTGGAACCTCTTGTAAAACTATCTAGTTCACATTAACAGAATAAGACAATGAGATGTTGATAGAATTATTGATATAATAAAAGTGGACCACCCGTTTCATACAAACCTAGTGCCGTCTGGGTTACTTTATGAGTGTAATCATCCTGTTAGTACAACAACATTTTTACTTTGCTGTGACTCAGTTAAAACAGTTGCACACAATATTAAACCCAGACCCTAAATGAACACAATTGTTCTACTCTCACTCTCTACCTGTATTCTGCCCTCCTGTCTGTTCGTACCAAATTAATCAGATAAAAAATAGTGTAAAAATAAAGAATAATTATCAATATGTTGTGACCAGTGTTGTGTGTGTTTTCTTTTCTTGTTTTGAGATTTATGTCTGGAGGTTTTGCTGTTTTTTCTTTGCAATTAAACACCATGCAAATTAAATTAAACTGATGCAGACTCAATTTGAAATTCTAGATGAAATAACACCGCAAAGTCTCATCTAAAAAGGTTTCAAACATTTGGCAAAGCACTTACTTTTGTAAATTCTTCTTTGGCCTAACTTGAATTCAATTAGGTTGTTTGCCTTCTAATATTTTTACTATACGTCTTATATTGCTGGAGTCGTCTGTACATATTTCATTATTTTTTCATTATCAGCATCCATTTAACAGTTCAACTTTTAAAATCTGTAAAAACTATATATTTCCTGACATACTTTTGGAGCATGTTAAGATTATTGTGGTACACAAATATGTCTTTTGCATTCCTTGTTCATGTGTGTAATTTTATAATTCTATCATGTTCAAAATAAAATAAATAAATAAATAAATAAATAAATAAATAAAATAAACATAGTTCCTGTGTCATACTTTAACAAGTTAGCTTTGAATGTTTTAGCAGAAGTAAAACAAAGCCTTTTTGGTTAATAATTAATTGACTTTTTTGTAGATTATGTGATTCATCTTCCTCGATAGTAATTCAGTGAAGGCAAACCACAACATACTTCAGTATACAAAAAATAAAAATACAAGTAAAGAATACTTCCAATGGTTTTGATTTAAAATGTTAAATTTTTGCCTATAACAGACATACAAATATATACAACAATCCCTCTCCTGCAGGGGGAGCCTAGTGTCACAAACATTGGATTAGGCCCTGTCCAATGATGATGCGCACGAGATTATTCCAGCAGCCTCTAAAAAAAGCCTTCCCCTTCACTCTGGACTCAGACGGTGGTAGCCCTGGAACCCTGGCTGAGCAGAGTTCAGGTGCCTCTTGCACATAGTGATGACATCTTACCAAATACTTCTCCTGTTCTCTGGTAAGCTGTTTCATTTGAAGTTTCACATCTTGTGCAAAAGGACAACTGAAAGTGTGATTTAAAGACTACAGATGAAGCTAGACTAGATCTTGTGAGATTTTTGTAAAGTGAGTGTTGGCAATCAAATTAATTTTGTGGAAGAGATGGTGAGTTTTGGTATTTTTCTAGGTTTTACAGCATCCCGGTCTAACCTCTTGTTTGTGAGACATACGAATGAAGTTTGTCCTGTGTGTCCTAGTTACTAAAGAGAAGAGTCTCTGTGGATATTACAGTAGCAACAGAATGATGCACACAGTGATTAAAATGTTTATTAACAGGCAAAGAATAAACTAAAAGAATTGAATGATTTTACATCTAAAGTCAGCAAAAGAGTTTAATGTGAAGTAAGTTTGATTCTATGTGTGAATCAGAAATGTTGTTAAGATTTTACTCATTGATTATTCATAAAAAGCTATTTCTTTCAGACTGGACTGCATGGCTTGATTCTCAGGGATAGAGAAGTTTGTTCCTCCTCTTCAGTTGTTTATTCCTTTTTGCAGTGGCTGTGGCTCCTGTGGCTGCACACAGTTCCCACCGGACAAAAAGAGGGTTACTTGAGCTTGCAGGAGCCATCAAATGCAGCACTGGGAGATCTGCTTTGGCTTACATGATGTATGGATGCTACTGTGGGCTGGGGGGTGAGGGGTGGCCCCGTGACAGAGCAGACTGGTGAGGCATATCCTTTTCTCTAATCTTTCTCACATAATAGTATGCTTCTGCACCTGACGACAGCATTTACCAAAATTCAAATAGTCAGACAGGTCTATGCATGCATTATAGGCTACAAAGCTTATAATTCAGCACGCATCACTGTGTTTTCACTCTTCAGCGCAGGCATGGTATGTACACATTATTTCCTCTTCTTGGTGGAGCTCAACTCTTCAATTTCTAAAATAGGTGTGACCAGTTTCCGAATCCGTCTTTCTCCACTAAACCACAAGTGCTACCAGAGGATTGGAACAAATGAATGATGACCTTTTTCACAACACAAGCCTGGTCAGATGGGGACTTTAAAATAGGCCTAAAACTCCACACCCAAATCCTAATTACTGTCTCTTTGTTTTCTATCTTCACCACTAGACATCTTGCCCATTAAAAACTGTTTGACTGCCAAGTAAGTGCAGTGAAAAAACAAAGTGGTGATCCTGGACTGCTTTTAAAATAGCTGTGGTGTCGCTTTGCCACCCATCTATACTGCTGCTCAGTCCACTCCAGACGGAGCTCAGCCTTGAAAGTAATGCATTCAATATGTTGCGCCTGTAGGTGTTGCCACAAGCATGACTGCTGTTACGGAGATGCAGAACGTCTTGGCTGCTACACCAAAACGGCCAAATATCATTGGACTTGCGAGGACAGGGAAGCTGAGTGCGGTATGTATATATTTTTAAATACACCTTCAGAGGATTGAAGAAAACATAAACTTTTCCAGTACGTGGTTTTATGAAAGGGTAGCAGAAGAACTGTTCAGGCAGCACATAGCTAATATTAAGTATTCAGAATTTTTTCTCATCGAAATTCTGTGCCGTGTGAAAGTATCAATAAACTTTGATTTTTTTTTCTAATTGAACCACCAACTTCAATGTATTTTTTTTTAGGTTTTTATGTGACAAACCAAACAAAGCACTGCATTATTGGGAAATGAAAAGAAAATTATTTGTGGTTTCCAACTTTATTTCCTTTTTTATAAATAAAACTCTGAAATTGGTCACAGATTTTGTTTGCAAATCTTTTTAATGACATAAATCTCTTATCTTTTTCATTTCAGAGGATTTAGAGGACAGATGTGAGAAGTTTTTATGCAAGTGTGACAAAGAGGCAGCCAAGTGTTTGAGAAAAGCACCATTCATCCAGAAATACTCACTATGGCCGGATTTTATGTGCGGCCACGATCACCCAACATGCAACATGTACTGAAGCAGTGTAAGCATCTTCATATTGAGTGCCTATTTATGAAATAGTATAATAAATAAATCCAAAAACTGACTAAAGTATCATATTTTCACAGTCATCACTTTTTATGAGACATGGTGACACTTGTTAAGTAAGTGGCTTTGTGTACAAGTGTGGGTTTAACTAAAGCAGAAATTTGGGTATTTTAAGGACGAGAATGACAATAATTCATGCAAGTATCAGAAAATAACAAATTTAGGCAAAAGAAAATGTTTCCAAATCAGTTTCTTTCAATAGAAAACTTATGAAACTTTAATAAAAACTGCAGGTGTGTGTCTGGTGAATATTTGATTACAACATATTTGCTTTTCATTCAGTGGTTATAGAATCCAGAAATTTACTCAAGTAAGAGTAGCGATACTTCATAATAAAATTACTCAAATAAAAATAAAAAGCACTCCAAAGTTACTCAAGTAAATGTAATTGAGTAAATGTAACTAGTTACCACCCAACACTGGTGAATTAAGCCTTTCTCTTCCTCAAAAGACTAAACTTCTGCAATTGGCTTTAAGGTCAAGTGTTACATTTCAGGTCACCACTTCCCACAAAGCTACTTTTATATGTTGAAGCTGCAACCTAGACGTCCACTCCTTACACACTTTGTCAGGGTTTTGGACATGATATCTTTCAATGGAGCCTAAAAAAACATGATGAAATTTACTAAGCTAACAGTCTGAGCTCCTTTAAGTCTGCAGTGAGATAATCATCAACAGTTATGCCTAAAGGCGTGTTCGCTGCTTCGTGCTCTGCTCTTTTCAAGGGTTTATCAAAATCACAACATAGTCACAGTTTGTTGAGCAATAGTTTTCCAGTGACTAAGCGAATAGCTGCCAAATGACCTAATTTCCTGTCAGGGCTATAAAATATGCAGGTGAATGTTGGGTTTTCACAGTTTACTTTGTTCGTTTCAGAAGTTCACAAAAACTTCCTCGCCTGCAGTCCTTCCCCATAGTGGAGGCTGAAGACGTTCCAACATCCCTAAAAAAAGTATCAGCTAATTTGCTGTGTATGAAATCTACATCTTCAGCACTAGATGGTGCCAAATCCACAAACAAACTGCAGGGCGGAACACCCGAGCAAGAGTTTGACTTCATTTCTGAAATAGTTTTTATATTCGTTTAGTTTTGAAAGAGAAGACTGTTCTCACTCTTGAGTCAAAACCTTTTACTCCTCTTTCCTATGTATGTTCTTTCCATCAACATGGAATGTAATCTAAATCCGCCCAGATGTTACTCAGAGCCCTGTAAAGTGAGGAAAACACAGCTTCTTTGTTCAAACAGTGCTGGGTCCGTAAGCTTCAACCGAAATGAGAGAAGCAGTTAATGTAATGTATCCTGCTAAGAGCTGAAAGTTGAATGTTTGGGTCAAAGCCTACAAACACTTGTTCAGTTGTTTCGAACCTTTGCCGTACAAGAAAGTCAAGAGTTGTAAAGTGCAAAAATAAAGTTTCTTGAAGTTCCTTTTGTTTTCTTGTCTTTGGTTATACAAATATTAAATTCCCCTATTATAACATCAATAATTTTCCTAGTTTTTTCATGATCAACTGTGATGTGTTCCATTTTAACTACTGTTTCTATTTGGTTTTTCAGTGGTAGTTCAAAGACTTATTAACTGGCATCTCAGAGACAGCAGATGTTTGAGCTGATTTCTAAACCAAAAATAAGAACATTATATACAATCAAGGTTAAGTCATATGGATATACTCAAAAATTGCTCTAAAGTTCAAAACACGTGTCTGCTGCCCTTATGTGTTTGTAATTTTTTCCTGAAATTAGGGGGTAGGGTGTATTTTGCTGTGTGTCACTCTGTGGTAACTTCATGCAGAATTTAAGATACTAAATATTTCAGTTCCTTTTCGTAAACTTCATTTCTTGAAAACAGTGAAAACGTTTTTCATTTTGCAGTAACTCTTACGTGTGTTTTAAGAAATGCTGGCCTAATTTTCTACAACATTATCAAAAAAAGCTGACAGAAACGCCAGTCTTCCTTCATTCACTGTATTGCTCTGCAGCTGAGAGCCAATAAACAATACAGGAAACAATACAAACATGATCATGATGAGTAATTTCCTACTGGGCTGAGATCTTTTGCTCTTTTAACATCACACTGGGATGTGGTATGTGTGTTTGGAAAAATTTAGCAGATAAATGCTGTCTCTAAAAGTCCTAAAAGCTACATATTGAAATATGTACTTTTTCTGCAAAAAAATACAAAAAACAAACAAAAAAAACAAATACATGTCTAAAAAGAAGCAGAAATTATAATACATGGTTTTTAGTTAATTTTGCTTGGTTTTAAATATTTCCTCAATTGAGATGTTTATATAGAATGACAGCTTTTATTCTGCTCAGAAAAATATGAAGTCTCAGATGAGCTTCATGTTTACATTCAGGCCGAACTACCAGCAGGAGTTTCTCAAATGCCAATAAAATTTCTGGAAAAAGGAAATATACCGTCTACTACCGTTATTGCACAATACTACCTATATGCACATCTTGAACATATAGGTAGTTCAAGATATGAGGAAGGAATGCATTCAGAAGACATATGATCAATAGGTGGAGAAAAATCAACGTGCGTAGCATTTTAATAAACAGACAGTCGATGCATGTGGTTTATGCAGGAATTTATCTGTGATGTGTTGAGGATATAAATAAGTCTTCTGCAAAATGCTGCAACCAATGTCAAAGTAGCTGCTGTGAACGTGTTTTAAAAATAGTTGCCTTAGTAAATTGGATATGATAGAACTGCATCAGATATGAATTACCCAGGAAACTGCACTAGTATATTGAGTCTGATACGAGAGGATTTTTATGATACTAAATCTGACATGTAGTGTTGCTTTTACATTGTGTCAGTAACACTACTACCACTGAATATTCTTAAAGTTTCGAAAATTAACTTGTCTGGATTTAACCAGATTGACAGACGAAAGGCACGGACGGGGTTCGAACCCGCGATCTTCGGTTTACGAGACCGACGCCTTACCACTTGGCCACCGCGCCTGCGCCGCACAGACTCGCGTTTGCCATTTTGAGAGAAAAAGACGCCCCTCCTAATCAAGCTGTGTAAATTGGGGTTTCATACTCTATAGAGATAAAACTGCGAAAGACACACTGTTTGACGGTAACAATCCAAAAGCATTAGCCTACAGCAGTAATATGAATGTGTATGGTGGAAACGAGCTACAGACAAAAGGCGTTAATATAAATGTATTGTTGTGATTTGGCCACAAGAGGCTGCTGTCGTCTTCCGTCACAGATTTTGGTTGGAGCTCATTGGTGGTGTTTCCAGAAGCCTCTAACAAATAAGGTGAGTATTTACTTCTTCTGTTGAAAGTGAGGCCGAAAGAAAGTTTTATTTCTACTGCGGGAATTTTTGACGTAGCGTATTTGGAGTTGAAAAAAATGTCCAACTATAATTTTTTTTGAAGGAACCATGAAGTAGGGTTTATGTCAATTTTCATTTTAACTCTCTTCAGTGAAAGGAAAACAACGTATTGCACAACAGTGAAACTACTCAAATATGACTCTTCACATTAATAGCAGGTGGAGTGCATTAATCAGATAAACTGTCTGCCAAGATGCCCATCCATATATTTTTATATACTGTATATATATATATATATCTAAAAAGCAGGAGAATCATCTGGCTTTTTGGAAGTTTTTTGATTCTCTATTATTTTTTTGCAAAACAACAGAGATGAATGTTTTATTGTGCAGTTTGTGAGTGTGTGTGTGCGTGGGTGGGTGTGTGGTATCAGATATCCCAGAGGCAATATGGAAAAAAAAATCAATGAGATCTATTTTGTTCATGGAGAATTGGAGTTTTTACCTTAACCTGTTTGTAGAAAATTGTTATGGTATCACCAAAATCAAAAGCAGCTCTATGTCATTTGAATTGACAATGATTTAAAACATCTCAATAATTTTGAGATTGTGTTAAAGTTTATTAAGTTACACATTGTTCTATTACCCAAATTGTTATGTCTTGTTGCAAAACACAACCATGCCAAGGCCAGATTATGAAAAGCGTGTCCTTATACTTGACGAAAACTGGTTTTAAATTGCTGGAGGCCTTTGCAGTGTCCTTTATATTGTGACTTGCTCATGACAATGGAGTTCTGTAACCTAAGGAATCTTGTCAGAAATCCCATGCATTTGGGGCATTATTCTTCATGCAAGAAACATTGAGCAACTCACTCCCTCAGAGAATAAGAAGTATTTCTGTAGCAGTCTGTTTAATTATTTATCATTTTGTTGTTGTTAAACCATTCTTCCCGAGTCTGCTGCATGGGAATTTGTACTCCAGGATCTGTAAGAATATTTGTTTTGGTTTTAGTACATTGATTTTTTTTTTTTTGACACAGGAATGCCTGTATTTTTTTTGTAGATTAGTTTGTAATTCTTACTTGATAGAAACACTCAGATTTTGATTTAAAAAGGCAAACATAGCTATTTTAACTATAAGCTTGATCAAAGAGGAAAGGTTTAAGCCTTGCTTTAAAAGTAGATTGGGTGTGCCTCAAAGACTAAACCAGGAGCTGGTAAAGTGTGATTGAAACAATACAATTTGTCTACTTATACTTAAGAGTTTGAAAAGGTGTAACTGTTGTCTTGTGTTTGTGAAAGACTGAAAAAGAATTCCACAATTACAAAACTCCGCTTCTCTCTGGCTTCAACTTCACAGTTACGCACTAATTTGTGCACACAAAAATAACCATTAAAATATATTTAGGATTTTGGTTTTTATGTGACTAAATGTCAAAAAATCTCATGTCCTCTGAATACAGGAGAGATAATAGAGACACGGTTTCCACTACATTACCCTGAAAATTGTATTGGATTAGGCAAATTTAACAGTTGTGTCCTTCAGCATAATCAAAGACTAATAATGCACATTATATGACTGAGTGGGCATATTGATTTGTTTGCTCAGAATGTGAGAGTTTGCAAAACATCAAGAAAGATGTGTTTATTTTTTCATCAAAGTAATGATTCCAGAATGTATATTTTTATATTGGTTAAAATTTGAGAGCTAGAAATAAATATGCATAAATGTAGCACAGTTCTATTAGGCATGGCCGTCCCCTGGCACCACAGGTCTGTGCTGGTGCAGCTTGCAGAGAAAACTGGTCATTGTAAGGAGCAGCATTCTGCCTATGACCCCGGTCACAACTCGATGTGTAAGTGTGAAATCTAACTGAAAGGTGAGCAGCTGATGAAGCTGCAATACAAAGAGAATATAATTTCTCCCCCTCTTTCCAAATTTTTTCTTGATGCCCATCTTGCTCCTGTTTTTTGGGTTAATCCATTTAACAGGGCTGATTTCACAACTTCACTGAGTAGATAAATAAAGCTTTTAAAATCTGGAATTTTATGATGTATTCAGTTTCTGTGTTCTTCAGATTTAGCCTAATTTGTGTCAGCTCTGCCTAACTGACAATTCTCTCTTTTTTGCTTAGAAATTTGGTGATGTCCTCATGCTTGTTGATTCAGTTACCATAGCTACAACTTTGTGCTGGCAAGCATCTGGTCCTCGTTTTCTCCTGAAGGGTTCTACAACTTGAGCTGTAATCTAAAGTAAAGATGCCTGTCCCTCAGCAATGGTCTTGGGCAGCTTTATGAACAAGAGAAAGATTACAGTGACAAACATGGACCCATTCAATGTGGACCATGGAAACAAGACTGGGAAAGCAACACAACGTGAGAGCAAGGTGAAGGTAACTGGCTCCTGTTAATGATGACTTAATGGGTTTTGTTGATGGAAATAATTACTATAATCATCTTAGTTTGCATTAAGAACTAAACAGGATTAAGAGAAAATGTAAATACTTCAACTGGACTGACTTATGTTTGAATTTTGTTTTCTTAAAAAGAGCACCATTTGAGTTTTATTTAAGTTGACTTTTTTCCATACAGTAGACTTGGACATATAAAAAGTAGTTCAAATGATTGTGATTTATGAGCGACAAAGTTTTCTTTTAAAAAGAGTTTAAAATTCAATCTGTCACATTTTAGGAAAATATACAATCTGGAAAAACAGGAAAAATCATTGGTGACTTTTTAAACCCAGACTTGTTGAAGTCAAGGGCCAAAAAGCTGATTTTTCTTCCTTTTTTTGTTGTTGTGGGATACCCAAGAAATACTGTGAAAAATAAATGTGGTTGCTTAATCTGCTGCTTGGAAAAAGACAACAGCCAGTCCAGCATGTTCAAGCCGCCCCCCTGCTGGGCGGCCCATGAGCCCGTCGATATGCTGGTTTGATGTTGGATGGAAAATTAGAACCCCCCACAACAAACGGAGGGCTGGAACAGAGAGACTGGAACAGAGACAGAGAGGATAGAAAGAGAACAACCATCGACAGATGGACTCTGTTGTGATTAAAGATGGCGTCAGTCTTCACTGCAGACTACGAAGGACTGTATCCGATCAGTAAAGAAGTGGTGGGAGTTGTCTGTGGTTCAGCTCATCAGAACCACGAAGAACACAGTGTGGTACATCAGCAGGTATGATGACTGCTTTTGCAGGGATGAAAACCGTAACGTTCCATTGTTTAGTGCATCGGTCTATTGTGTCTGGTAACGCTTTTTTATGTCAGTGCTGTGTTGTTTGGTTGCATTCTTCCTCTTGTGGTAACAAATTGCTTCATTTGATTTGACCAGTGAATATATATCTTGTAAACAGACAACCAATAATGTATGTGAAGATTTGAATTTATCATAAACCTGACAGATTTCAAGCAATTCATTATTTGTCGTACATCTTAGCATAAACCACCATATAGCACCATTAGAAATGTAGGCCTTTTAATTAGGCATTTTCCCTTTTTGTGAATGCAGGTACACCAGAACAAGCATGATATTCAGCATGAACAAACTCAAAGTCTTCAAATTGCTAAATCCTCTGTGTCTAACACACTCCGAGACTTGTTAGGCATGATCTATTCAGTCTGGACAAAGGACAGCAACGGGACTCCAGAATACATTTTCTGAAAGTCTATTGATATTAATATTTGGGTCATTTTCGGAATCTCCAACTACTCTGAAGAGGTCCAAAAAGCATGACATAGTTTTATAAAACCTTAATGTCTCAATCATTTTGGTAACTGCTTCAGCTACTTTTAGTGTTTGCAGCTGAACCTTGCACCTTTTGCAATTTTCAGTTAAAAGTGCTTTGCAGAAGACATAATTTCACTTATTGATTTTGAAGAAAGCTAGTTAAAAGAAATTAGAGCTCTGCTGTGAAAGCATAGAAAAAGAGCGTTTCTTAAACTGTTTTTATGGGCTTTTGTTCATCAATGAGTCTTCAGCTGAGATAAGCTCAATTCACCCAAAACCTACAAGAAAATCTAAATCCACAGTGACAGGTGGAACAAAAGAGCCCTGAATGAACTGAACTGGGGAGACATGAAGTTGTCTTCTAGTAGTACTTCACTATAGTTAGATATTTGAGAGCGTGGGAACACTTTATTATGATAAATTTAGGAAGGAAACCTTTTTTTTTTACTACCTAGGGAGACATAAATTGTTTGTTGGTCAGCAAACGAGTGCTATAGTATTTGTACAAATGATGGACGAAGCATTCAAAAGAATTAACAGAAGTTTTTAGGAGTTTTTAAAAATACCAATGCTCAAAATGCTTAGGCTAATACACAGAAGACTTACAATACATAAAGTTTTGAATTTAAGAATGAATAGGCCTTTCTGTTGCAGTTAAATGTCTCAAAGAGAAACAGAGACTTTCACTAATTACGTTTGATGCCATGACCTTCCTATGGGCCACATTCTTTAAGGTCTCATTTCCAGTCAATAGAGATTACTTTTTAATGTAGTCTATAAACTGAATTGTTCTTAACTACAGTGATCTATTATGTGAAAGACTGTTTTGTTCCCACTTGTTGTCGTTACATCAAGAAACTACATCCATTTCATAGCAATAAGCAAACCAGCTCATAGCCATGTTTTTGGTAGTTAGGTGTATTTGAAAAATTACTGGGGTACATTTTTATAAAGTGATCTAATATCATGTATCCGATACAGCTTAAATTAGTTTCAGGAAATTTCCACTGATTGTAGTTCTGGACCGTTCAACTCTTGTAAATAGGAAGATTATAAAAGCAGAAAAAAACAAAATCCACATTGAATGTAGCTGTTAGATTGATTGTGGGCATAATCTCCTGAGTAATAGTGGAAGTAAAGGGGTTTGTTTTGGTGATAATAACATATCAAATTGTATTTTTGAAATGGTTGGTTTTCAGTTTAACTAAATTTTCTGATTTTGTAAGTTTTAGTAATCAGTTGGGCTCACTCACATGTTCTTGAAAAGCTCTATTTGTGTGCCTATGACCGACTGAAGACTAATTTGTCCTAAAGGTAGCTAATGGGTTGAACACACACCCAAAGTAAAATGGGATTATTCTGTGATTAGTAGTTGACTTTTCATCTGTATTAGCAGAATCAAGGCAAAATAAATATCTGAAGTACCTAAATTTGAAGCAACTGGGGAAAACCTTGCCTATTTGTTTCTATCACTTTTGCGTTATTTCCACTAAGAAGTACAACATGGGACAGTGTGGCTTGGCAAGCCATATTTTCTGATCCGATATCTTTACTGGGCCCCCTTTAGTTGTGGGTCCAAAAGACAATTGTACAGTACACTAAAAGTGGCACTATTAGCATAAAACACAAGAAAGTTTATTGATTGATGCACCGACCTGTGCCTTACTGCTTAGTGGAAATAAGGTTTTAATCAACAAAATGCCCACAAAGGAAGATCCTTACCCCATGGTTTGCTTTGAATATAACTTGCCAAGAAACACGAAAGATGGGCTTCTGAAGAGAATTAACAGCACTTCTGACAGACAATCTCATTTTAGGTTTTGCAAAACAACTTAGTCTTTTTATGGCTAATAAAAATGCAACTAAATACGACATTATGGTTTTAACATGCCTGATTGCATTCACAATGTAACAGAAATTTGCCTCATGAAAATACTCAGATACACTCTCAGCAGATTTAGAAACATGTAAAACACCATATCAGTATCAAACTAGATTATATCCTCTTGATGCCCTTAATAGCGCTTCATGGTTGCAGATTATTCTTGTCCTGCAACACATGAACAGTCCCAGATCTGTACTTATTCTGAATATGGCACTAGAATCCCACCTTGAAGATGTGTGGTGTTTAAATAAAGGTGGAACAATTATTGTATCGCCCAATTTAAAGTATAATGTTTATGTTTTCACAAGTTTTTGTCCATATTTACTCTCTGAGACATCATTTGTTTAAAAATATAAAAAATAATGGTTTGGCAGCTGCACACATAATTAAGCATATCATCATGGGTTTTAGAAATGAGGTGGTTAAAAACTACTCTAATTGGTTTTCAAATCAGCTGCAAAACATCCCCAGGGCAGATACAAATTCATGCATGATTGGCAGAAAATGTAGTAAATGACTGCTACTCTGTGCTGAAAATTACCAAAACTGCAAAAGGAAGGAGCAGATCGACCAGAATCTGCTTGGAAACTTCTTGAGTTTTTATTTTCGTTTGTGTGTCTGTTTTCTTGTGTTCATTTAGTTTTTGCTTGTTTATTCTCATAATCCAAAATTATTCTTTGCAGTTCATCACAACATAGAAACAATTTTTTCAATGTTGTCCTAAAATTATTTAAAATACTGTTCAGTGTTGTTATGTACTGTAAAGTAAAGTTTTGACCTTATTGCACCTTTGCTGCTTTATGTAATTATGTGTCTAATTGCATTAATAACAACAAAACAGATAACAAGTGCTGTGTAATTTATTTAATGGTAAAGATTTGATCTCAACCCTCAATAAATAAAAAAAATGCAGGAATGTTAAGTTCATATATTTTGCTTGAAATTCAATGTTGTTTCTGACACGTGATGATCTCTTTTTTAAAAATCTTTGTCTGCAACAGCATATTCCAACTCTGAAGTTATAGAAAAGTCCAGTCTTTAATTTGAGGATATTTGATCAGTGATCCATTTTATGTAATGACTGTTTTTAACAAATTCTATAGAGTTGGTGCTTGTGGCCAAGGAGGTTAAAGTGGTTTATACAGATGTTTTTTTGTACTTGACCTCTTGATCTTTGTGATGCTTTTACTTTCTTTGTGTGTCGGCTCCCCGTTAACATTTGCATGTATTTCTTTTAGTTTGGCTGAATCTTTCTTTTGCTCTTGTAGATGTGCAATTATATCCCAATCAATTTCCGCACTTCCCAATAGATGACTTTTTAATCCTCATTTCCGACAGCTGCAAGCACTTTCATTCTTCTCTGCATCCTTCCGTCTCAGCAGGGGCCATTTGGCATCGTTTGCATGTTCTCAGTCATTTGCTGGAGGAAGTTAGTGATTTGTGGTAATTGGAATTCAATTTACAAACAAGCAAAAAAAAAGATGGAATAATCTGTGAATTAGGTGCTAAAATTACACTTCGGGGAGCTCTTCACCATACCATAGGTCTTGGTTTCATGGTGTTTGAAATACTTTGAAATAATTATGACAAGTGTGCATTATTCAGTAAAGTTACACAAGTCATGGATATGTATACTTACAGGTATGCTCCAGTCATATGTAATATGTTTAGTAGCTTTCATTAGATGTCATAATTGGCATTGAAAGTGTAACCAAATATAATAAACTATGAACATTTTCCCTTGCATGGTAGAAACAAATGACAGCCATAAAACAACTTGGGAACTGTAGAAGTGTGAAGTTCAACAGATATCCTCAGAAAATGACTTTCTTTTTTACATCTACTGTAAATGCAGTGAAGAATTTAATCCGTATATATGTATAAGAAACTCTGTTAGTGAAGCTTTATATCAGCAGGGGGCAGCAACCTACTTTATCACCTTTTTTGTGTGAAACATTAAGAGGTAATAGTCATGCTCTAAGTACTGTGGAAACATTTAACATTGGCTTGTGTACACTGAATTTTTGTTTTTTATCTTTCAGGAAGAATTGGACTGCACAGATAGACTCACACAGCAATATTCTACTCCAGTCAGTTCGTTCCTTTTGTGGGAAATTAGACTGGCTTTCTTATTATTGCAGGATAATGCATTAAATAAGCTTACAATGGAATCGACAATGATAGGATTCAGACCTGGAGGAAGCATGAGGATGACAATCAAACACAAGGTAAAACATTTACACTCAAATCAGAATTTTCTCTATTGTCATTGTAGGAACATTTAATCAAACTGTAAACACACAAAGAACCACATTGAGTCATACTGGTAAAAGATTTATCTTTTGTTTCTTTTGAGATAAAGTTCTTTAAAGTTGACTCGGTGCTGCACAGATTGACTCTTGAGATTATTTGCCTTATTTCCTTTCTTAAATGATGTAGTTTAGTACCAGTCAGATGGCTGTCGTGTTGCAATAGGTGAAAATGTGATGTGTGTGTGTGTGTCTTTAGCCTGGAGGAAGCTGTAACAATAGGATACTTTTCATGATTCCTATTGCTTGTATAAATATTTAAAATCCTGTGCACAGCTCACACTGTAACATGTTTCCAGGTGTGAGCAGGCATTGCAGTTGATGTGATGAGATGGAGTGTGAAATGTGGACTCCTGTTCACGCTGCTCTTTTTAAGTCGTTCCACTGAATAATGTGATCTGAGATGTTTTCATGGTTTTGTGATGTTTCATCAGCCTTTCATGTTGGATTCAGTAAAACGATTTGACTGCTTGGTGCCTGCCTGATATCAAAGAACAGAAACAGCCTTCTAATCCTGCATTTGCTCTTCTTGTCTTTGTATTATAAAGTCATCGCAGTAATGACAAGTGCATCTAAGAAGCCCGGCAATATTTTAAAACCTACTGTGGAACTGAAACAGTCGTTCAAATTGTGCCTTCCTCTAAAGCTGGTTCCCATGTAAACCAATTATTGTAGTGTTGTGTGATTCTTTCTCTTTCAAGTGTGCCAATATCTATTTTAATGGCATAAAGTGGATACAAATTTGTCACTACTTAGTGTTGTTTTTAAGACTATAACACAACATGTAAAGGAAATGTTTTTAGAATATGTCATTTTTTGTGGATAATGCGAGCTGGATAAAAAAACAGCTCTGCTTTGTTTTGATGTTTGTAATACATTAATAGCAGTGTAGGGTTTTATATTGTTTGCATTTGAGATGGTCATTTAGAAAACTTGTGATTTGTTTTCTGCAACCTTCTCTATTATTGACCCAGCACACATTGCAAATTGAAATGAAAGCAAATTGTCTATTAGATTAGTCTTTTTGAATCTCTAGATTTACATTTCCTTGTTGAAAAAAGTTTGACAAAGGGAGCTTGATTGCAGCACGTAACAGGAAAGGAGACTGAAGGGATCAAGGCACCTTTGAAAGATGTAATCGGTGAAGTTATCTCATGCAGGTCGTGGCTTGAATGAACATTTGAATGTTCATTCAAACTGCTGTCCAAACTGTCCAGCAGTTTGAAACAAATTGCTGTCCAACCTGTTTGGCCAACCCCCCTCAAAAAAACAAAACAAAACATATTTTCATGTTAGTGCTTCACTTGCAGCAGTAAAAAGGCAAGAATTCACATTACATCTTATTAATGTAACATTTCAACACGTTACACAAATGACAATTATATTTTAGATCAAATATAGACTGAATACTGCCACTTCTCATTATTTTCACATGAAGATATTTCAAGAATAGATTTAATTTAATATTAATTTGTAGTTTTAACAGCAAATGTCACTTAACCAGGTAAATGGCTGTGATAGAATCAAAATAGATCCAAATTTAATTCAGACATTTTCAAATTTATGATATGTCTGAAAAAATATAATCATAAAGTCAACATGATATAAGTCAGATTCAGATCAAACTAGGTAATTCAGCCAATTCAAATTGCATTACAATACAGACAATTTTTGATGCCAGTTATCACTCAGACCCCACGGATTACTGATCCCCTCATCCTGAGATTAATTTATTCTGATAACAAAAAAGGTTATATGTCATTCGTTGAATGTCTCTTTTTTTAATTGAGCTATTTTTGTGTTAAGTGGTTATGACCTTTTATAGACTTTATCGCTTAGGTTCATAAACTGTTCAGGTTAAAAATGTTCCAGCCATCCTGACGTTTTGCCTACATACATGGGCTTGAGATTGTTAACAATTCTTTTAATGCTGATTTATTCTGGCATTCAACCTTTTTAGGACTTTTGCCAACATACCTGCATGTAGATTACAATCTTCAGAGTTAGAAAGTTATGAGGGAACTCTGACAAAGACTGTGTATTTTTGTTGCATTTTATGAAAAATTTAGTTTGAACTAAAACTAAGCTCTGTGTGCTCTTTTTGTCTTTAAAGGACAAAAAGTAGCATTTTAATACTTGCAGATTGATTCACAACATTTTCACTTGTAAGTGGTATTTTAATAATATTTGAAAATTAGTTTATAACAGCTTTTCTTGCACTTTTGATTGTGTTCTCTATTCATGTAGAAATGCTAGTTTTAACACTAAAAGCCAGAGAGTGAAAGAAAAGGGGGAAATAAGTGTACCACATGTAGCAGAACATTTCAGAGGCAGTTTGTGCAGTGAACAGGCGAGGCGCTGTGCATGCTCTGCTGTGCAGCCTCAGCTCCGCACAGACATGAGAGACAGCCACGGAGAGGAGAGCGGACTGTCCTCTTTGTTGTTGGTAAAGTCCTGCGCGTCCTAACCATGACACCGCGGGCAGAAACTGGTGTCGCTCCAGCTGCCCGATGCGCACCGAAGCGGCCGGAGGATCTCCACCGGTTAAGTATCTGTCACTTTTGTCTCTTCTCTCTGTCCTCCGCTTAGAAATTGGAAATTACGGTACTCGGTGGAAATAGACCCATCGCTTTGCAGCTTGTGTTATAAACCTGTTCAGAAATCGGTGTGGGATACCCGCTGTGCGGGGGGGGGGGGGGCGAACAGTTGCGGGCGGCTTGTAGCGCGTTGAGTTTGGCGGCCACGGCGCGGATATTAATAGTGTGACAAAGTTGTTGCACTTGTCGGTGGGCTGCTGAAAGGCCTGGGTATCTCTCTCTCTATCTCTCTCTCACTCACTCTCTCTCTCTGTGTATGTATGGAGTTTGTTTCTGGCTCCCCTCCCCCACTCTCCGCTGCTGTTCCTGCTCATTCAGGAGACGCCAAGACGTGAACGTGATGAGAGGCTCACCTCAAGATACAGTTGCAGAGCAAAATGACATTTCCCCGTCATCGATTTAGGCTTAATTCAGTGTAAATGCACACATGCATCTGCAATCGCAGCCACTGTAACCCTAATGCTTGAGCCTCGCAGGTAGAGAGGGGTGCGATCAGAGGTGATGGATCCGTCACCATTTACCTCCAGCTGTCATCCCCGGCACATTGGGATTGGTTATTCCTGCACATCTGGCCGCACGCACGGTGCACGTGCCGCTCACACTTCAGCACTGGGCAGCATTTGATTACAGAACAGCCGGTTTTGTCTTTTGTTCAATCAGGATAAATGATTTGTGTATGCATTGGATTAGACAGAGAGTGGGCGTGCCCTAAAGGGAAGGGTACTGGCAACCTAGAAAGAAATACTTCTCATATAATCACAGTGAGAGTGTGTGGGTGCCAGCCTTTTTATAAAATCCAAATAATCATCATTTTTAGTCCAATTTGAGTCAACAAGTGCCCCGAGCTATAAATGGAGAAGTAATTTACACAGAAAATGTAAGATGAAGACAAGGTTAAATGTCAAGTTTTTTTTTTCTTTTTTGCGTTTTTTACTAGGATTTGGATCTGCCAGCAAACTGTCAAAAAAATAAATAAATACTGGCCTTGGCACGGATATGTGAATTTATCCAGTCAGCTGTGGCTACATTAAACCTTAAATTAAATACAGAAGCCATATCTCGGCAGCTTAGTCATAAGCTGCTCAAGCTCCAGCCAAGAAATGCTCTATGAATACATGAGGAGCAAAATATGTCCTTGAAAAATGTGTTCGCTAAAATAATTTCGAGTGCGGCGCTCTGCAGACGATTCTGCCATTAGACCTATAGCAGAGGGATTAATTAAAATTAGAACATGGAATGAGGATTGATACAGTAACCTATCAAAAGTCTTCTTCACTTTTTCTAACTGTAAAAGGTACTAAGGGTGTTTAATTATTTAGCTCAAAATATAAACCCCTTAGAGAACCTAGATGATGTTTTAATCGTGTTTTAAATTAGGTTTGGAAAGGTGTTGGAAGTAGTCCTGTGATATGTCCTGTGCATATAAATCAGTTATATTCATGCTGCTGAGTAAAAAAATCCGTTTTATCTATTGAACCACATAAGAAGCCAGAAGTGTTTAGACTTGAGTTTCTTGTTGGTTTTTCTATTCCTCTGTAGGTGGTTTTGTAGCTTAATCATACCTAAATGTTTCAGATCTTGACACAAATTTTAAATCAGACAAACATAATAGGGGTAAATACCAGATGGAGTTTTCAAATTATGGTTTTATTTCTTAAGGAAAATGCTAACCAAACTAACCTGGTCCTCTTGGACAAAGAACTCGTCCTGCTAATTCAGGCATTTACCACCTTTTTATGGAAAGCTGAGTTACATTTGAATTATCCCAGGAGTGGCTGACTTACCAAAACTACTCCAAGAGTTTCCAGGCCAAAACTAAAGACCTCACAAAAGAGACATTGATATCCCCCAAGACTTTCAGGAACATTTTTTGTGGACTGATCAGACAAGTCAAACTTTTAAAAAGGTGTATGTCTTTACATGTTCTGTAAAGCCAATACAGCATTTCAGAAAATTCTGCCCGTCTGTGGTTGCTGTGGGAAAATCTTGGGCTATTTTCTGCTTCAGAGTTAATTTGTTTTTGCTGTAGCGAAACATGAATTATGATACGTTAAAAAATCTTGAAAAAGGATTTCCATCCTTCAGTTTGTCACTTTAGGCTCAATAGCACTTGGATTATGCAGCGGAAAAGGGATCCAAAGAACATCACCAAGTCCACGTCTTTCTCAAAAAAGAAGGTTTTGTAGAGGCCTGATTTGGTGCTCGTAGGTTTTCTTTGTCTGAAAAGTTGTTTGACGATCTGAAAGGTTTGAAAAAAAAAATCTTTAAAGCTCCAAATACTTCTTCACAGTACAGTACTTAGCATTACTTAACAACTCTTGAAACGATTTTTCAAGTTTTCAATATACAAAACTTGTAGTTCACTTAGAAAGCTTCTCTCCATTTTTCCTTTCACTTTCTTTGCTGAGGAGAAATAGACTTGTACAACATGGGAAGATTTTATTTGCCACAAGGTTCAAGTTAGAAGATGACTGACCAAAATCTGGACATGACTTTGCAAATATTATCTGAGGCCTGTGAAGGAAAAATGTGTCATCACAGGCCTCATTTGCTTCTGCTAATGAGGTGGAAGCAAATGAAAGTTGAAGACAGTTTCTCTTCAAATTTCTTTTTGGCTGAAGCTTGGGTAGAGCAGGACAGACAAAACAAGTGGTGAGAACTTTTTTTTTGCTGACAGAAAGAAAAATGGTTGTAAATATTATTGCTACCCTGGGACAGTGTGAATTATTTGCCCAGCATATTATTAAACTAATTGAGATTCGTATTTCTTTCCAAGTCTTTTCATACATTATGTTCAGAATACAGTGCATGTATGTCTGATAATTCAATTTATGAATTGCTGATTTAGCATTAGTCTAAGAATGAACCTTTGTGCGAGTGCGCTATCAGTGGTCTGCCTTCGTTGTCATGTGAGCTGCCTCTCATTATATATTTTCCCTCCTTGCAGGAGCTTTTTCAGAGAAGCATAACTAGAATACTGGATCCAACAGTTGTGCAGTGTGGGCACTGCAGGGTTCATGGATGCTGGGACTATGAGCATCAGCGACCAAAGGGGCTTCATCTCCAACCTGGGAGGCAGCTTCACTGAGGATGCTCCCAGACCTCCAGTTCCCGGGGAGGAAGGAGAGCTGTTGTGCGGTGACAGTCGCCAGCACGGCAACCTCACCTTCTCCTCCAAGAATGAGGGCGCCAAATGTGAGGCGTCTGTGGCCACGCCCAGGCGGTCAGACCTGGATCTGGGCTACGAGCCAGAGGGCAGTGCTTCTCCAACACCACCCTACTTAAAATGGGCAGAGTCCCTTCATTCTCTCCTGGATGACCAGGATGGCATCCTTCTGTTCGGGAAATTTCTCAGGCAAGAGGACTGTGCGGACATGCTGGACTTCTGGTTTGCATGCAGTGGCTTTCGCAAACTGGAAGCCAGCGAGGCGAACGAGGAGAAGAAAGTAAAGCTGGCGAAAGCCATCTATAAAAAGTACATCCAGGACAACAATGGAATTGTCTCCAGACAAATCAAACCAGCTACCAAGTCTTTCATCAAAGATTGTTTGATGAGGCTTCACATTGATCCTGCGATGTTTGACCAGGCTCAGACTGAGATACAGAGCAGGATGGAGGAAAACACTTATCCTTTGTTCCTTAAATCTGACATATATTTGGAATACACATGGACAGGAGGAGAGAGCCCCAAGCTGTGCAGCGACCGAAGCTCTGTTTCTGGGAATGAAAAGGGACTGACAGGGTATTTACCAACTCTAAATGAATATGAGGGGCCAGAGGAGACTGAGCGTGACCTGACCCCAAGCAGCCAGCTCACTCAGAAGCTGTTGATGGAGACGGTACCGCAGCAAGCTGCCAGCAGTGCAAAATTCCAGGACAGCCAGGAGTACAGGTAAATCCTCCCAGGCATCTTAAGAAAAAAGCTTTACCTCAGCTCAAACTGTGCACTGTTTCCCCTCCAAACTGCTGAATTAGAAATAAAGCTGAAACCCCAAACCAGCAGGAAGTTGGAGATGAAAACACAATGTGAGTGTAGCGCAAGAGACAGCAGAGTTGATGTTGTGTGAAGTGGAGCATCTCCACCTCAAGTGGGGAGGATATGTCGGAAGTTGAATAGGTTACTATAGCTGCTGTTTAGAGTTTGAAACATGAAATCATTATTTTTCTTTGTGCGTGTGGGGACTCTGGGAATTATGTTTTCTTTTTCTTTTTTCAAAGACCTGGCCAGGTATTGATGGGAAGGCGTTCAAGCTGATTTTATTTACATTCGTATTTTGGATAATCCTTGACCCCTATTTTTCCTTTCAGCACAGGGCACATTTTTTTTAAAAAGAAAAGTTTTTTAGAGTTTACAGTAAATTGTCTATTTTTCTCAGACAATTTGATTTTGATAAAGCTAGTCTTTTTGTAGACCTAATCTGCAGATCTATAAAAAACATGCAGAGCATTCTCTCTCTCTCTCTTTTTCTTTCTCTCTGTGTTACATATATATGCTGTTTTAACCATTTGTGAGCATAGCAGCAAATTTAGCACAAGAGATGAGACAATACACAAGATTGAGTTCACAGGAAATATTTTTCCTGTTGACCCACAAATCACAGACTGTCTTTTAAACTGTCTGAAATCAGCTAAATATTATGTAATTCTGGCTTGAATAGTCTATGTATTCTGGTTTGCATGCTTTCTACATTTTTTTCTGTGAAAATACTTCTTTTCAGGTTTTCATTAATAGAAAGAAAATGTTTTATGAATCTTTGTGTATTAAAGAGAATCTATTAAGTAGGAAACTATCAAGTTCAGGTTTGATCAAAGTATTTTATCTTAAGATAGAGATGATCAAATGGAATACAGATTCACTAAAAAGTGATGGTAGCACCATTTGGAATTATTTCTTTTTTGCACGGTTCTCACAGATTTTAGACGTAGTTTGAATCTTTTGTGTTTTCACTTTTTTCGTTACTGTAATCCCAAAATACTGCCACATAAACAATATGAAATCTTATTGTTGGCTTCTATTGGATGACTCCATCCAAAAGCAGTGCAACAACTAAAGAACAACTTCCTTTCATACTTCAAAATAAGATTCTTCACATCAAAGGCTCTAATTGCCCTCACTAGACAAACTCATTGTCAAAGCAAGTAGATAGTAGATGCTTCAAAAGTAGTATTTGATTAGAAATAATTGTAACATTTTGAAATTGAGATACTTTGTTCTATCTACATAAAAATAGGTTTTCTTGTGCCAGCAGTCTTCAAATCCAGGCCTCAAGGCCTGGTGTCCTTCAACCTTTAGATATCTGCTTCTACACACAAAGTCAAACAATGAGGTCATTAGACTCTGGATATCTTGACTGCAAACTGAGGAGGTCATTCAGCCTTTTGACTGAGGAGTATTGGAGCAGGTGCACATCTAAAAGATTCAGAACACCTACCAACCAACTCGCAGCATTAACTTGAGCAATACTTACTCTGAGCACAAAGCGCTGTGTTGTGATCTTCATGCCCGTTGTTCACATCTATTTCATGGTTTAACAAAGCAAAGTTGTCGGGCAAAATCTTTAACTTATTATCCGACTGCATCAGATTCTGCTGAGATTTCTTAGATCAAATAAACTCTTGAGGATCATATGTTCCCTCTGCACTTTATGGTTTCCTGCTGCTTAATTAATCGTGTTTGCTTTGATATGCTTCACAAGTGTTTCTCAGTCCCTTATTTGTCATGAGAGATCACAATTTGTAAAGAATAATTGTAGCTCATGGAACAAAAGGATCACCTAAACGTGTGATTTGTTTAGATAGCTCAAACTCCTCCAATGTTTTTGTAATCTCTTAATAATCTTAAACTTATGTTGACATTGCTCTGTTCATTGCTGTTCTTAGCTTGAATGAAGAAGATGTGTTCACTTTGCTGTTTCTTCTGTGATGACTTATGCTTCGATTCCTTGTGTCTTTTTAATCTATAATGGAAAGGTTTTGCATAATTTGCTTTTAATTCATTGCCCAGGTGAATATTCAATGAACGATGCATCCTTTTGAGCCCTTATTGATTGCTTTGTTGCGGGATGCCACTGTTGTCTATAATTTAAAGTAGAATACCTTTAAATGCCCTAAAGGACATGCAGGAATAATGCAACACCACAAGCCTGTCTTGTAAATACTCCATTATTTATTTATTCATGTAAATAAGAATCTTTTGGTAATTAAAATTGGACAGAGGCTCATCCTGATGGTCTGTAATGCTAAATGCACTGTGTATGTTTTGACGTATTATGAGGGCATTGCAGTGAAGACCACTGAAGGCTTTCCCCAACATGGACAAGCATCCAAGTTCTTTTCTGTATGTACTGTGATGAGACGCTAATTGTTTAGCATGAAAAAATAAATTTCTTCAAAATCAGTTAAAATTTCTTGCAAACAGAAATATGCCTCTGCAAGTGAAAGCCTTATTGCTAGAGAGAAGTTGGATGATGTTACCATCAGAACCAAGAGAAAAAAAAAATTAAATTTAAACCTAGTCATTGAAAACAATTGCATCCTGTGGTTAAGTAAAAAAGCCCAGCTGTTAAAAGGAGGATCCTAATTTGATGGCAGCTATTATCCATTTCTCTACAATGCGACTCTGCAAGAAAATAATTGAAGTTGCGTCACAGTTGCACACTACAGAGACGTTCCCACAGCTCCAGTGCTGTGATGAGAGACAGGAACTCACATCAGCTGACAGACAGACGATACCTTCCAGATAAAACTCTCTCTGTGACAGCAACGTGGTGCACAGTGCTGCACTCAGGAGCAGACTCAGAACAAATCCCAATTACAATTTGCTCTGTTGAAATACAATAAATGAACGGAAATTAGATATTCCCTGGACCACATGACTGCATGTTTCAGTCACAATTTTGAGCTAAACTGTGGGCCTGCTGAATGTCATCGCATTCACCACTATAGCCATATACTTTTTAGTGTTGATATCTGCAAATTACAAATGCTTATTTATGCAAGAAGGAATTTTGAAATTCTAACCGGGGGCAATTTTATGGAAATCAGTGTTTAAAATAGTCTGAAGTGCAGAAATGAAAGTGACTTTTAAAAAAAAAAGTAGAAATCTGCAGAGCTATTACAGAGATTTCAGTCATATGCATGTAAAGATCTGAATGGCAAACAAGAAACAGCATGAATTAATGTGTGAGAGAAGTAGTTTTTGTGCTGATTGTCACATAACTATTTCAGCAATCAAGCATTTGGCTCAAATTACAAAAAGACACGCTTCATTTTTAAATAGCCTCTTAGCACTACCCATTGGGCTTTTTTTGTGAACGTAAATTTTACAGCAGTTGTGTCAGATCCCCTTTAGAGAGTGGCCACAGAAGACATTAAAAAGTCTCTCAGATCAGTGTTGAGAAATGAAATGACTTGAAAGAGAATGTCGTTTGTGTTAATGTTTGGGAGTAGTTTATATTAAATAAAAACCGTTGAAATTTGTTCGGATTCTAGTGGTGTGCATTTCAAAGACGTGCCTACATGCCTTTTGTGATTCAGACATGGAATAATAATAAGAAAAATCAAATGTGTTTCTGTTTGATTTGTGTTAAATTTCTTATCTGCTGAAAGGACTGCAGTAATTAATACTACTGAAGTAATTTTAAATGCAAACTCTATGTTTAGCCTTTTCATCAGCGTGGCAACACTAATGTAATATCAGGGTTTGATGTTTTCTTTAGAAGGGGTCTTGAAGGGAGAAAATAACCTGAACTATATTCAGACTTTTACAAAGTGCTTTAAATGGATTTTACATCACCAAAAAGATCATCTTTATACTCTCCATGGTCTCACTGACAGCGTTTGTGGACAAAAAAATAACAACAAACCCTGTGTTGACTAGTTGTTTCGCTGCACATCCATGTTTCTGTGCAGTTTTCAAATATTTCAAAAATGTATTTCAGACAAAATTCAAAAATGAGGTCAAACCTTGTGTTAGGTTTATATATGAGGAACGCACTTCTTCCAGGTTCTTTGTTTTCTGTCAGCACTTATTGAATGGTGGCAGATTTTTTTTCTATGTAATCAAGTTCATTTGCTGAAAAGATAAACAACTCCAAGTGCACACTGGAAGAGTTGGAATAAACAATTTTAAATGTTATGATAACAGCTTAAATTATTAATTTCTACACTGTCTGAACGTTCATGTTGTGAGTTTCAGATACGTTTTCTAAGGGTGAAACCGTTATAATTTACTGAAATGGAGGGAAAATTTAAGCTTTATTAATGGACATAGGAGAGATATACAATTTCTAAGGTATAGGTTTCTTAACCTTCGAAACTCCACCATACCTCTCCTATAGTTCAGCCAGCTGAATTCAGACTGCTACTCTTTTCTCTAGCTTATAAGAAGAATACATTTGCCTTTTTAGAAATTGTCACATCGTTCCAACCCTTTACATATCTCTCTGTGTATCTGAGCATAAACCATTTGGATGTTCTGAACAGGTACACACCCTTATTCATTGAGTTTTTAGCTCAGCTAAATACCTAGGTTTCACTCAAAGATATTGCACTACTGCCTAGGATGTGATGATGCTTTGATTTATACTATGTCTTCTCAGAGGAGGAGGGCAAAGAAAAAACAAAGAAAGAATAAAGTGATTCCTAACAGAATAACAATGTAGGTTTTGCATCCTTGTTGTCCCTAAAAGATAAATTATCCTCACTAACAGTGTGGATTAGGTCACTACTCACTGTCTTTCTAAAAAATAAGCATTGTTGTTGCTGCTCCTACTTATAATATGATTTGTCTTTTTCTGAATCTGTGTGTTTGGTACCACACTCTCACTTGAATTGTTACTGTTAATGCCAGCACAAAGTCAGTGCAGTCACGTGGACGGCGCATGGACGTTCACAAAGTAACAACAAATCTAGTGGCCGCATACGGATAACAAATTTATGCTACAAAGGCCTCTCTGAGTAGATAGTGAAGCAGACTGAAAGGTTTGAAATAGACCTTATTAATGTGGCATTGTTCTAAAACTAGTTGGGAAGCTACTTTGTTAACATGCAACTGCTGGATACCTGAGCAGTTAACCCAACAGTATCCATATCAATTTGTGAAACCAAATAGCCAAATAGCAAAACAGTTTATTCCACATTTTGTTAAGACTGCATATAGAAATCGAAATAACAACAAACTGTTGTAGACAACACCCTTATATATATATATATGATAAGTAATACGGTATATTTATTATAGCAGTTGTAGAACATTACTTTTGAAATAGCAGTAGTTAGCTCATGCTATGTGTGTTTGTTAGAACTTTTCCTGTAACCAACCTGCCACCATGAAACTGTAGTATTTGTTTCAAAAGACAATCATGTCGTGAGAATCTCACCTACCTCCTTACAACTCATCTGACCTGAAGCATTCACATGCACATTAAACCGTATAATATTTCACTCAGCCATATTGTGCCAAGACATATCAGCTTGATTTCATTGTTGTTGGGATCACTGTACATTTGATACCTGACTAGATTTAAAGCCTGTCCTGGTATGATTTTTACTTGTATGTATGGAAATTATTATCATTATTTACTAAATACTTACTTAGCAAGTCCAATGCTGAGTTTTCTTAATTTTCTTTCACAATGTTATTATTTTTCCTACATATAAAGACTGCAACATTTACTGTAATTACAACTGCATTATTTAGTTATCATGCACCTTCACTATCCCAGTTCTGTAAATTATTCTGTTAAATGTTGGCGCTATTGGAAATCTGTTTGTCGTGAAGGTTTCATTTGAACTCTTGGTGCTTCTGCATTCCAAGCAGGGAGAAGGTTCGGGGTAAATGCTTTAGGGAATTCCTATTTGAATAAAGAATAATGATGCCTAACATTTATAATTCATGTGCGCACAGCCCTTTAAGAAGTCTGTTCAGCTGAGTTGGTGATGGTGATTGGTGTCAAAAAAGTGTCAACCTTTTTGTTGATGTGCACCAACTTGAAAAGCTCTCCTTCACATTTTAGATTTTATTTAACTTTTGTTAAATATCACATAATGATAACAAAATGCGGAAGAGTTTATCGATAAAGATTTGAGGTTAAGGTTAGGTTTTACCATCTGCATATCCTTCTTGAGTAGAAAAAATAACAGCCAAGAGATAATCAAAGGCTAAAGTTTGGCTCAAGTTTAGCAAAAGGCCTAAAATTGAAAAAAAAAAAAAAAACATGTAAGAGAAAAGTAAAAAAACTCAACTCAATTCATTGCTGTACAGAGACTGTTACAATGAAAAAGGGATGCGCAACCTGCAAACCACAATGGACAAGAAATTTGAGCAAAAGTTTCACAATGTTTTAAGAGGCTGACAAATATATGGATGAGATTCTTCACACACAACCTTTTACTGTCGACTAAATTTTTTAGTTGTGTGGCTTTCTATTCTTGTGGTTAAAACAATAAATCTGGTTAAAAAAGCTATATTATTGAAAGTCAACAAAACAACTAGAATTATGTTAAGAAGACCATTTAAAGAATACGTTTTATAAATGATTATAAATTCTTGCTGCACTTAAATTTTTCAAGTTTTCAAGAAAGCCTACATTAAGATGACTAAACTACCAAACTTGGGCAAGAAATTAACTAAGCACATTTTAAAAAAATTATTGAAATTTATTTTTGTGTAATACCATTTCTTTTCATAATTTTAGTTTTTTTTCTCATTTCCATTTGCAGGCATGGCCCGTGTCGAGAATCCATCAACTCGTACTACGTCAACATTGGTCATGTTCTGGCCCCAGCCACCAGTGCCAATGACAGTGAGCAGCAGAGCATATCCAGTGACGCAGAGACACTTTCGCTCACAGACAGCAGTGTGTATGTATCTTCTCAACACACAAGAAAACACAGTTTTACCATTTGTTATATCATGGCAGGCTTAAACACTGTCTGAATCAGCAGTTTCAACAATAAAATAGTTTCCTGGACTGGACTCAAAATGTGCAGCGAAATTAATACAGTTAAGTGTTTATTTGGCTGGACAATTGGACCAACTTGTCTAATATAAAGTATTAACTAAATGTTTCTTTTCCATAACCTTCACTTGCAAGCAGGAGCCCTAACTCTGTGTTTTATCTGGCATCAATTAAAAAAACTTTGATTTCAGTGTTTGATTATGAGTCGCCTTGTTGCTAAAATGAAGATTTGAAAAATCCTTTAGGTGCGGTGTGACTCTGTGGAATTGAGCTGGAGCCTTCAAAGTGTGCACAGCTGGTCCCCCCCAAAAAATGTTTGAAGCGGAATGGATTAAAAGCTGCGATCAGCTAATTGGTCCTAAGCATTCAGCACAGGAGACTGTGAAAGCCTCACTGACAGTTGCTACAAACTCATACATGTAAAACATGTTGCTGTGATCTGCCTGACCACTTGTGATGCAGAACGAACGGCCATAATGCTGTAATAATCCCTCTCAAGCTGCACAGGATAACAAAGGCACTTTTGGGTGTTTGTTTCAGAAGGAAAATGCTGTGTGAAGCATTCAGCTTCAAAGCTGCCTCTGTTGTTTATTCATGAGGATGATTTATGAAAATATCTTTGTTGTTCATTCCAGAAATGGTGTTCCACCGTACCGATACCGCAAACAGCATCGCCGGGAGATGCATGAGAGTGCCAAAGCAAATGGGCGAGTGCCACTACCTCATTTTCCAGTGAGTTATTCATGGGATATTTCCCTTCCACCTCGCTCTCCGCCTCTACACCTCTCTCTTTGTAACTGTCTGTCTCTGCTTATTTCTCCTCTGCTCTGCCATTGGAAATGTGCATATTTTAGTTCAGCTGTGTTACAGCGCCTGTGATGGAGTATAAGAATAGCTGATGGTGAAAGAGAAGGCTGTCTAAATGCAGCTTGATGCCTTCCTAAGCTGTGCGCGCCGAAGCCTAGCAGACATGAAACCTCCCCTGTGACAGCCCGATGCCTCCCTCTGCAGCTTTATGCTGTCGCTTGGTAGGAAAGCCCTGGCCCTAATTAGGCCTGGGAGTAAAGAGTCCAATTAAAAAGCCACACATGGCACCCTACTGTCCTAAGTGTGAATTTACTATGCAGTTTGCTGCATGATGCTCACATCACCTTGCTTAAACAAATATCTTATTTTCATCGTCCTTTTGTAATGAAAGATGGTCTATGAACCCATGTTAACAGCTAGCAATAGAGAAAATCTACTTTTTTAAGAGATTATGGTAGATATAAAGCCTAAATAACCCATTAATATGTCAGGTTTATTTTGACATATGAGGCCAAGAAAGGTAGTTTCCAAACTTTTCCCAGCTTTGTTATAAAAAATCTAAATGAAAAACTGCTGCATTAATCTGACTGAATAAATGCACACAGTATTAAACTAATACTTTGCTCAAAAAACTTAATGTAATATTCGAAATTCAATTTTCTTTGACAATATTTGGCCACTTTTGAAATGTAAACTGTAACAAAAAAGATTACATTTGTACAACAAGAACAGAAAAGCAAAGCAGAGAAATCTAATCCGTTGTAGTAATATTCAAGGTGGTTAAGTCCCGTTGCAGATTCATTCATATTTAAATTTACAGTCCCCCTTGGAAGCAACACTTTCAGCTCTGCCCCTTTCGTTGTTTCTTGCTTCTTTTCTTCAGCCTGACCTCTGACGGGTTGTGTGGGGTCAACCGTACTAAAACTGTTCTTAACGGACACACAAGGTGGTGGGAAGACATTCCACAGTGTGTGCTTACGGCCTGACGTTTCTTCCTCCAGCGCACAAACCGGATTCCAAAGGACATACACGTGGAGCCGGAGAGGTTCGCTGCAGAGCTGATCAAGAGGCTGGAGGGCGTCCTGAGGGAGAGGGAGGCTGAGGAGAAACTGGAGGAGAGGCTGAAAAGAGTGCGACTGGTATGATCATCTCACTTTCTGTTTCTGAAAGCATAAGCAGACTCACTGCGGTGACCTTTTTCTCTAGAGATGCACAATTTCAGGAATATATTTAATTCTAATAAAGCCGCTGAAAATTGCAATAACATTAGTGATTATGTCTAATTCTCATTTTCCAGACATTTTTTCTTTCTGTCATTGCACAATGTCTCCACCGCTCTATCTGCCACGAAAGAAATAAAGGACGATACACTCCATTTAACTTAAATATACTATAGATTTGCAGAACATAAATGCATAGGATATGAAATATTATATTCTACCAAATATTTCATCCAAACAGTCCATTATGATTGAAATATTTCCCATATATTGTGCAGTTCTAATTCACAATCAAGTAATTAAAATTCTGTTCATTTTGTTGGATATTTGAATATATAAAATTTTTTTGAATCATGAAAATAGCTGAATACAAAACTAAAAACATTCTCATTAATATAGTATTAACAAAATAATACAATGAAATCTATTTTGAATGTTGACAGAGAGCAGACAGGAAAATCTCTGTGTTCAAGCAGTCAAGAGTGACAAAAGATTTGCATCATAATAGTGAAAATATTGATATCAAATAGTATATTTTTGCACTTTTCTTACTTTATTTTAGTAAGTACATAATTTGATAAGCCCACTATAAACGGTGGGTAGAAAATTAGGTTAAAGAAAAATGATTAGAGGGCGAGTGAAGCCTGTTTCTGGGCCAGCCAGAGAGGTGTGCGTGTGTGTGTGTGTGTGTGTGTGTGTGTGCAGCCAACAGTCGTCTAATGTTCACAAACAAAGGAGACGTAAATCCGTCTGGCCTTAATGAAATAAACGAGGCCGGCCATTGGAGTGAAGAGTAAAAAGCAATATGAATCATGTGGAGGATTCTGTCCTTGGCCTGTCAGCAATCTGGCTTCCTGGATGAATCGGACGGAGCACCTGCACACTCGGCCACTTGTAAGCCTGGAACAGTGAGCCAGGCCCGTTTGATGCCACTTGGAACTCCGATGAAAAGGTTGTCGTTACCACAACTGATATTTCCCTCTACATGCGCTGCCAAGTATTAATTCTCTAGGTGGATCATTTATGTGGAGGCCTATGAAAAGAAAAGCTGTGGGTTTGTTTTATTGAAACCAGGAGCTAAAGATGAAATGATTTATATTGTGGCTACCTAGAGTAGGAAAAAAGAAGCTTTGGTTCTAGTGCTTTGGCAATTAAAATAACTCTTAAGCAATGTGCTGTTACATAAGAAAGTATCTAGATCCCTGCTACAAATTTTTATTGGATGGAGATTTATTACGTAACTTCCTATAAAGGGAAATAGTTTTGTGACATTCAATTGATTAAATACCTTATGTCCATCTAAAATTCTGCGGAAAAACAGATGAGCTGAAGATTAATACCAGAAATCTCTGGCGTTTTTAAAATCCTTTTTAAATAATTGAATAATCCCAACCTTTGACAACAGCTTGCACAATGGAAGAGAGAGGCGTTTTAGCATTGCTCTTTGCAACATCTCTCCTATAGCTACTCGGACGTTTTGGGTCTTCTCTTCAGCTTACCCAGTTTAGTTTCAATGACTGAAAAATATAGAAAAAAACTGATTTTGTTATATTTTTGTGGATATGAATAAATCTTTAGGTTTGTTATTCTGCTCAGAGACTTTTTAATGACTGGGTTATAGAGGCTGCCATTTTTTCTTAAATGTCCTGCTTATTTCAAGACAGGATCTCATAGTAGGGATCCCTCCACCCTCCCAAACAATGGGGTTGCAGAAACTCATTCTTAGTTTCTCTAAGTGATACAACTGCAGTTTGACAAATTTGACATGTGCATGTTATTGCTACCCAAAACAGAATTATACTTTTCCTGAATGTGTCAGAAATTATCAGCTGGTATGTAAACAGCTTTAATAGTTAGTAGGGAGACTTGGTGAGCCTATATGCCACTCTTTACTGTAGAACCAGTAAAAATTTTGGATATTTTTTAACCTTCCTTACCATCTTCCTCACTGCACATGGTAGCAAAATAAACTCGAACCCTTGTCCAGATTTGTAACGAATCCAGTTGTTGTAATCTTTTTTTAAACTGTTGTTCTTATTGTATCTGTACCTTAGTAATTTCCAATACTGACATAACACCTATTAGCTGGCCGTATACAGCAACAACAAAACATCTATGGCGTTTGCCTTCTGTTCTAGCTACATTACGACATTCCTGGGATTAAAATTATTGTAGGGAATATATTTCCATATACATGACCTTATCAAATCTAAATATTCAACATAGTAATCAGAGGTCCTTTTAACTTTCAGAATAAAACTGGACCATTACCAAACGTCTCAGAATTTCTCCCCATCTCCTGTTTTATTTAGTTAGATTTTTTTTTTTTAATTCATGCACATCCTCTTTTCCTTTTTCACCATCTTCTCTGCCCCTATTATAAATGCCTGTAGCACCCCACCCAGTAAATCCCCCCTGAGCAGATTCTGTCAGAGCACAGTTTTGTCTCAGTCAGTCAGAGTTGAAGCTGAGTCGGCTGCAGTTGTCATGACACAGAGGGAGCACAGAAGTGCTGTGTGCATACTGATAGACGGTGCTCATGGTTTGTCTCACCACATCTGCAGTCAGAGGGAAAAAGAATAAATTTATTAGTGGTATGGGCAAAATCTGCCACCTACAGGTTGAAATAGGAATAACATGTACAGTTGGGTTAAGTGGAATATCAGAAATCTGCTATTTATAAAGTGATAATTTATATTTGTTTGTAGATTTTTTTGTTTTGACCAATTTTTTAATGTTATTTTTTTTATTAAAGCAGGAAGAAGGAGATGAAGTGTCCTCGCCCTCATCATTACCCAGTCAAAGATTCCCCCCTAGTGCTTATTCACTGAATTACAACCCCCGCTATGCTGACATCACATACAGCAGTCCTTTTGTCCAAGATGCTCACGAGGAAAACCCAGAGAGTATCCTGGACGACCACGTCCAGCGGGTCATGAAGACGCCCATCTGCGAGTCTCCAGGAACCGGGCGCCACTCCCCCAAGTCGCGCTCTCCAGATGGTTTCTCAGGGGTGAGAGGGGTGGCACAATCAGGTCAGGGGAAACATTCAGCCAGACACGGTTTGAAAGGAGAGACGAGCCATGGGTACCACCACAAATATGTGCCTCACAGTCACACGACTGCGGTGGACCCTGAAGGGGCCACGCGTACACACGGCAACCCCTCCTGGAACCTGGAGACGAGCTGTTATGGCTCAAAATCTCGAAGCTATGCAGATGGCATGACATCTAACCCTGTGGAGCACATAGGCTACGGGTGTGGTGCAACTTTAATCATTTTATTCCTTACTCACATCTATAAAATCCTTGTTTTCTACTCATCAGTTCCATTTTTCTGTTATGCAGCAGCAAAACTGGCCCGCAGTGTAAAAGGGCGTTCAAGAGAGGTGAAGAGGCGAGAGCTTATGATGTGCCATGGCCTGCGGAGGAAGTGGAGAAAAAACAAAAAATCCTGTTGTGGCTGATGGAGGGACAGAAAGAAATGGCTCAACAAAAAAGAAGCCCACATGGGTCAGTGATTTCTTACTTTAAGCCAGAAATAGCATTATATTGGTTTAAAAGTGACAAATGTCTCATATAGTAAGAAAGCTCTGTTTTTCCTCTCAACATATCCAATTTAAATTCAGTATGAGTGCTTTAACCGCTCATATTCTTCACATTTAGGAGTGTCAGTGGGTCCAAGAGGACTGCGAACCATGAGGGATCTCGCCTCGGCTCCTCAGACAGATCAGGGTCCATGCATTCATGCCTCAGCGGTCAAGGGCGCAGCAACGTGCAGCCGTTTCACCCATTCATCCAGGACCCTACTATGCCTCCTAACCCGGCTCCCAGCCCCCTCATCCAACTGGAGGAAGTTTGTCGACGGCTTGAAGAGGAAAAGCTGAAGTCTGGATCTCTGCAGCCCAAGCAGAGGTAACAAGAAAGAAAAAAATATCTTATTCCCGCAGTTATCAGTGCGGTTAGTCAGTATAGTCTCGGAACAGAAAACAGATAGAACTGTTGGCTTTGTCCAGACAGTTTTGCTTTTGTTTACTTCTTTTGGCTGCTATGTGTCTAAATCGGGGTTGTTCGGTCCTCCAGGTATGTGATGGAGGTGATCCAAAGGGGTCGCGCAGCAGTCAGGCCTGCACCGGTCCCTCTGCTCAACGTGGTGCCCGCCGTTTCAGACAGCGAGCTCTCCGAGCCAGAGTATGTCTAACGGTTCGCTTCAGTAATGATGCCAGAACTCTCCTTGTAGTTCATGTCCAATACACTGCCCCAAACCTTAACACTGTTTATCACTTGTTTTGACAGTTTCAGGTGTTTAGTGGATAATTACGCACATTCAGGCACTCAAACAACCTATGCATATAAAACAACAGAACAGAAGAGACTTTCTTACATATTTGACCAGACTTTGAGCCTCACAGAACAGCTACAAAAAGGGTCTACAGAGGAAATGTTTGTTGTTCATGTTTGAACAAAATGAAAGAGGCTAGAGTATTACAGATGCATACCAAATCATTTTGTGACGTTTTTCTGGAAAACGTGTTTTTGTTTGATGCCCATCTAAGGTGGGTACTAAATAGATGTTGGGGAATGTGTTAGACTAAGATGAAATGCAGAGGACTTGGCAGATCCAGAGAGTGAAGCCTTCATGTCAGATCTGCAAGTACAGAAAACCTCTCAGGTTTTAATAACATAACCTTAAGCAGGTTAGATCAAATTTGAAAACAATGATTTAAAATCATTGTCTTCAAATTTGCAGCTGAAGAGACATACATGCTCTTCAGGGAGATAAAAATGATCTCACACTGTCTATCATGTCAGTATAGAGTCCTGATCCGTGATAGATGTTGAGATGTTGAGTTGTGATGGTGATACTGATTAGTTGGCATCTCTTGCCTTGCCACTTGCCTGTTGCCATCTGTGGATGAACAGACGACAGATGGATTCACTGTGGTGCGACGTACAAACACCAACATGTTGGCTACATGCTTCATTAGATTCACCATCAGATTCACTAATAAACCTCTTCAAATATGATTTTTCTGACTAAAGTCAATAACAGACTACATTTAGCATGACAAAACAATATAAATGTTATTTCAGCTTCTTATCCTTTTGGCAACTGCCACTTTAACAGTACTTTAATTCATCTGGTTTTTGTCTCATATTCTGTGTTTATGTATCTGTGTCATTGCAAGCAGCACCGTGGATGGATACTGTGCTGTCCTCTGCTTGGCATGTGTTTATTCTGCTCTTTGCTATCTATCTTGTGTCACTTTCACTAGAGAGGAGCTCATTTGTATCACAGTCCTGTTCATGCATTTTTTCCCTCCATGTTTCATTGTTCCCATTAGCATCTCAGATAAGGTCCATTTACTTTACCTTATGAGGTAAACGAGCAGACGCACTTGCAAATCTTAAGCTCCGGAAGACATTTTAACTTCAATCCACCTGACTAATGTCCGCTCCATGAATAGCAAAATGGACAAACTCCTCCTGCTCAACTCTAAAAGGGGCTCTACAGATCCTGGGCTCAGAAGACATGTAGCTCTCATGGGAAAAAAAACTAAATTCTTCACTCTTTTAACCCCACTTTATGTCATTTGACTCTCAAAAGAGCACAGATTTGTTCTCAGGAAAACCTCTGTGTGTTAGGTAGTCATGACAGTTTTTGGTTTCTTCAACTGCCATTTGCGTGGTATGAAGTTGCAGAGTTGTTCTCTATATATTTTGTTTGCTTTTAAGCGATACCAATTTTCTCCTGCCTTGGAAATGTGTTGGAGAGAAAGAAAGCTTTGTGTGTTTTGACACATTTTCTTTGTTTTACATTTTCAGACATAAAGCCACTAAAAAGCAATCATGTGAGAATATTACTGTGGCCTACTACTTTTGCGAGGAGCTGATACCGTACAGGACGTCTGTCAGAGGGAGGGTTGTCACATTGGGCCAGTTCAAAGAACTTCTTACAAAGAAAGGAAACTACAGGTGGGGTTTAAACAAAGTCGGATGCATCGCTGTGTAAAATAGCATCTTTTATTGATTTCAAATGGCCAATTATTTTAAAAGTTAGTCAACAGAAGAAGTTTTTTGTATAAAGCATGTTTTAATCAGTCTTTTTCAAGGCTGCTGCAGTTGAGGTGAAATGTTTATGTAAACTTGTCTATGTTTATGTAATCTGATTCCTTTCAATTGGGACCTCAAGATTTCCTTTTGTGGAAAATACATACATTAATGATTTTTTTTGTTTTGTTTTGTTTTCTTTAGATATTATTTCAAGAAGGTGAGCGATGAGTTTGACTGTGGGGTGGTGTTCGAAGAGATACGCGAGGATGACGCCGTCTTGCCCATCTTCGAGGAAAAGATCATCGGGAAAATTGAAAAGGTTGACTGATGTGAACGCCGAAGGGGAAAAAGGCAAAGCTGAAGTGGAGAGCAGAAGCTGAAGGTGAAAAGGAAGTGAGAAACAGAGATCAGAGGAAAGTGAGACAGCAGGGATGGTTAAGAAGTGCTGAACAGAAGACCTCATTCACATTTTTTGGAGTTCGATGTAGCATTGTAAAGTTTTCTAGACAGATGAAGAACAAAAGGACTCCTGAAGCTGCATATTTTTGATAAAGATAGATCAGAGGAAGCCTTTCCTAAAGTAGCAGCACTTCCAATTTTTTAAATGTCCAGATGCCAGATATGTACAGTTTGTGTTAAAAGGGTAATCACTTTTTTATTATTATTATTGTATTTCATCTACTTAAAATGAAATGGTTGAGTTTTATTAAAATGATTCTCGGGTTAAAGTTGATAGAAAATCCTTTTCAAAGCCGACATTTTTTCTTTTTTTTTGGCTTGAATGTTTGTGATCTTCTAAGTGCTTTTATATGTTATCAGAACTTTATTTTGATAGGCTGCTTGTTTATCCACATGTTGTGAACACGTTTTCTCAGTTGAGGTTTCCTTAATCTTACAGATGGACTCCTCAGAATCTTTTGGCACAGTTTGGAAGGTTTAATGTCATTTAAGATATTTAATAGACAATGAGAGTAATTTCATATCAAATTAATCTATTTATTACAAGAATATCAGAACTGACTCATTTTGTGTGAAATATTTCTGGTGTTCCTGGTTTGGTGTACACTGACTGGCAATAAAGCTAGCACCATTTTTAGGTGACTAGATTTATTTATTTTTTTGCCCAATAGCAACTAAAAGTAACAAAAGAAATGTGATGCAATAATTTCAAACTAAAAAGAAAAATTGGAATCCAAATGTGAATCTATGCAAAATTATCACAAAAAGTATTTGCCTCTTGGCATATTTCTTCTAATTTTTCCCTTTTGGTCACTTTCCTTCAGATCATCAAAGAAATTTGAAAGCACAACCACAGTAGAGACAAAATGTTTTCAAATTATTTATGTAAGAAACAAAAGCTCTCCAAACCAATATGGCGCCCTATGCGCGGAAGCGTAATTACCCTACAAACATTATAACTGGTTGTGTGACTCTTGCCAGCAAAAACTACCATCAGTCTTTTAACTAGTAGAGATTCTTTTAAATATTTTTTTGAATCTTTGAATATGTAGTTACTATTGAATAATATTTTATGCTTAAACATTTTCATGTTAATGCTATCTGTAAAACTAAAAAAGCAGCTATTTTACTGGTAGGTTATAAGAAGAAAATCCCTGAAACTTTTGTTGTTTTTTTTTCCTCTTTTATTTGCATTTGACTTGCAGTCAGTAATTGTCATTATGTTTTTTTTCCAAGATTTCTTAAAGAATGAACTCCATCATACATATGTTGTTGCAGTATTTCTTTTATTGCAACTTTAAACCTTGAATAACTCTGTAGTCTGTAAATCAATGGAAATGCAGGCTGATTCCTAACTGGAAGCCTTCTCTGTGTGCCTGGCAGGAGTATTTTGATCTATATGTGATAAACACATTTTGCACCAAAGAAAAAAAAAGATATCCTTCCGAATGACCCATTTAAACGTCATTTTACAGCAGCGCTTTATGTCACAGTTGCTACTTTTTCGTAGTAGAAAACACACTGAAGATCTAACCTGTTTTTATGATTGAGATTTTCTTATAAATATCAGCAAAGGACTGAAGAAACACTTGATGAAGCTTGCAGAGTTACCGTTTTCCTTCTACTCGATGAGTAAAATGTCTCTGTCATTTTACATAGCCTACCATCCTGGCCATGTAAAGACAATGCTAAGGATATTTTCTGCACTGAAATGGCACAAAAACGAATACTAATGGCTCGGTGTCGGCCAAGTTTGCAAAGACAAAATGGGGATTCAAGGCCACCACATTTGTTTGTTTTTTTATTTCTTATCATTGCTCTGGACTCCATAGTGAGAAATGAGCCATTGTAAGGAAGTGGATTCTTATGGCAAACAAGAACACTGGTAGACCATGAATGCAGAGTGCTGTATGTGTTTTATTGGAACACGGCATGTTACATTTTTTCTTTGTTTTTAAAGATGCTGCTTTTTAGATTACTAACTTAAATCAATTTAATATATTTGTTGTTTATTAGTGTCTAATAATTACTAATAATTTATGTGGTTTCAACATCCTCTGTTTGAGTTATTTTTCATCCCTTTGAAACAAAGAATCTGTTCTGTATGAGCTCATCTCCTTATTAAATCAATGTAATGTATACACTGAATTACAGAGTGCCTTTATTGCTGTGCTAATGATGTCTGCAGCCCAACGTGACACAATTTCCTCCTTTGTTGAGATTTTTTTCATGTGAATCACTTTTTTTCAACCTATTTATGTAAATGTAAATATGTAGAATCTAAGCTGTCAGCAGTAAGCAGCTCAGCCTTCACATTTACTTTTTTTTTTTCTTGTTTTGTTCACTAATTAGCATGGTGACCATTTTAAGGTACCAGAATAATAAATTCATGCAATATACCACTATTTCAGTATTGTGTGATTTGTCAGTCTTCACCTTTAAATGGGACACAAGCTAACAATTAATGGAAGTCATGAAATGCAGCTAAAACATAAAGGAAAAGATATATAAAAAAGGTTGAGTTCCTTTGTGTTTTGTATAACAAAGTCTGAAAATTTTACATTTTCAAGATTTTGATATTTTCTTTTAAAGTATTTTGAAAAAGTAATAGGCCTTTATAATAAATGGGGACAATGGAGCACTGTCTTAGTAATACGTAAGCAATAATGGAGTGATTATAGTAATCAATGTTCTTACCAGTGATCAATTATTACAACTGCATAATTGTAAATTGTGCAAAATATATTGTATTAGGCAATTATGCTGTACTGTCAGAATTTTTCATATAAAATGATTGCATTGTAACAACATTGTTGCATATATAACACAAAACACAGTTTGAATATGTCAAACATTCTTTTTTCTTGGTTTGCTTTCACAATTGAGGTAAGTTTTGTAGTTTAAGGGACTCTTATCTGTTGACCTGTTGCTGCCACATTGTGTCACGTTTACGCAGCAGCATTTGTGCTGTGAAGCTGAGCAAATCTGCAGTGCTTTACTACAGACTGCAGATGGCGCTCTAATTGTCTAATTTCGTCTGTGATGGTACATGTGCTTGCCTGAATTAACACCTCACAGTAAACCATTAAAGGAAACAGTTTTAAGAAACATGCCCCGTTACACATAGATGACATTCAGGTGGATCAATGTGTTCTAACAGACTGTAAGCAGAACATAGGCTTTCCCTATACTGCAAATTAGCCAAGTATAGGGTCATCTTTATGTTTTACCTCTTGTCCCCATGCAATATGAATGAATATATATATATATATATATATATATATATATATATATATATATATATATATATATATATATATATATAACATATATATATACACTGCTCAAAAAAATAAAGGGAACACTTAAACAACACAATATAACTCCAAGTAAATCAAACTTCTGTGAAATCAAACTGTCCACTTAGGAAGCAACACTGATTGACAATCAATTTCACCTGCTGTTGTGTAAATGGAACTTTGTACAGAACAAAGTATTCAATGAGAATATTTCTTTCATTCAGATCTAGGATGTGTTATTTGAGTGTTCCCTTTATTTTTTTGAGCAGTGTATATTATATATATATATATATATATATATATATATATATATATATATATATATATAACAATTGTGTCTGTTTTTCATGGTTATCAAGAGTTAAGCAGCTAATATAATTAGGTGCATAATATATATATATATAGCTAATTATATTAAGTTAAACAGCTAATTATATTAGCTGCTTAACTCTTGATAACCATGAAAAACAGACACAATTGTTAAGGTAAGCTCCAATAAAAGTATCTTCATACACGTCCCAATTTTACAAAGCAGCATCAAGCTGCACAGTTTTTATTGTTTCTTTTCACATCTCAGCATGACTTCATCCTGCAACCTGTTGTTTGTTTGTGCCATTCTAGATTGAATCACTGAGAAACCTGCTGACCTCCAGCCTTTTGACACTATTCATTTCTCTCACCTCTTCCTCTGAGCTCTGCTGATAAAATTTGAGTCAACATAAGGAAACAATGAAACAAAGTGAGGCAAAAACAAAATGACACAACTGCAATTGTAATTGGAGTTAGACTAAGTATGAAAACAGAGCAAACGTGTTGTCTTCTTAGAAATTCCTGATCTACAATTCACTGGAAGGTTATTATTGATTTTTTTGTCTAATAAAGTCAGATAATTACTGCTGAATTGAGGCTTAGACACTTTAAATCCACTGCATTTAAACATAAAGTGATTCATATCATGAAAGAGGCTGGAATTAAACAAAAATACATGAACACTATTCTGCCTCCTCCTTACTGAATTGCTGTAATGCTGCCCTGACAAAACATCTTTATTTTTTTTTCCAAACTGGAAGACAAGCTGAGCTAGGAACTGTTGACAAAATTCTGCATTATTATGCCCCAAAGCAATTTTCAAGATAAATAACAATAGAGTTTCCAGGGCAACCAACCAGCCAGTGGAGATGCTGCCAAGGACATCGGTGACGTAGGTATGGATTTTCTAGAATTACCGCTAACCTTCTGGCAGGGCTAATCTCTTCACTTTTGGCAAATTTGACTTTAACAACAGTGTTAAATAACACCCACTCAACCCCTTGCTCCTCATGTATTGGCCTTTTCATGCTTTGGATTTTTGTTCCCTCAGCCTTCCAAAAGAGCATGAGTTTTCTGATAATATAGAGGATTACAACAACAGAGTAATAAAAACGTAATTGTGTAATATTATGTAACTCCTTTTTATTTTTACTTTATTTTTAGGTTGCAACAACACCATAACAGAGTAGTTTTTTAGTTTTTGTTTTGTTGAGTAAATATGATATTTCCCTATAATAAAACATAACGAATTATTTTATTATTTTACAGCCTTAAAGTTACAATTATTGCATGGACATTTTCTATAGTATATTGGGAAAATGGGAAATTACTATATAATTATATAGAGACAGTTACTTAATTAAAAACTTCATAAAACACAGGCGTTGCTTGGTTGCTCCTTTCCCCAACATTTCCAATTTTAGCATGAACACATGTACCAGCATAACCACTCTACAGTTTATTAATTAAGCTAGGTATAGTATTACCAAATAGCTGTACAAAAATTCAGGGTTTTTTTTTTTACCTTCTTATTTGGTTGTTATTTTAACTACTAACTCTTTTACCTTATTAAACTTAACAATCCATGTTGGGCATTGAACTGTGCCTGCAAATGGCTGGGGAATAAAGTCCTTGTTTAGAATTTCATTTTTAATTCTTCAGACCATGTAAAGGATCTATCTACACTTGTTTATTATGAACTTGTTCTATCAGGTGGTGGTGTAATGTTGTGGGGCACATGTTCTTAATTTATTGCCAACTTAGCAAAATTTAATTTTCTGATCTGGGGATTGTTGACAACATTTTGAATGCATGCCATAGAAAATTCAAGCAGTACTTAAGGCAAAAGGTTCAGCATTCTTACTACTTAGCTATCAAGGAGTGTATTTTAGTACTGTTTGTTTTGGTTTTCTATCAAACCCCAAACATTATTTGTCTTTGTGTTTTATCCTCTTTATTCCGATACTTTATTCATAAAAACTTTTAAAATCCCTTCAGGAATCCACTCTGTGTCCTAAACTCCCATCATATCAGTGGACATCATGTGTGTCTAATGTTCAATTTTCCTCACAATACCTGAGGCTATTGATTCATTTTCTCTTTGTTTTCTCATCATCCCTCCCAATGCTCCAGGCTCTGCTACCACCTCACAGAGAAACAGCATTCTCTAAGGACTTCTTCTGTTTTGGCCCTCGTGCTAGTTAGTCATCTCCTTTTTCCGACAGCACAGCAACAACCAACATCATAAGGAGAGCAAGGAAATTCATCTAAAAGCCAACATACAGTATTTATGTCTTGAGGTTTGCTATCACTGGAACAAATATCGGCTAAAAACTTCTCCCTGGTCTCTCTCCTGCAACAGACAAATTTACTAAACACCCTCAGTCGCACCTGTAAGAGAGCTGGATCCAGCTGCCACAGTGAATCTTTCATGTGTGTGCACTGAGACAGCTTCACCAGCAGAACTCGCCCAATCATAGCTGCTCTCACAACAGAAGGAAGCAGCAAACGTGGAAAAGAATCCACCTGCAACGCTAAAGCAGTTTTAGAGACAGTTTGTCTCAGACCTTGGAGAACAGACTTTACTGTGAGGATTAAATATATATTGTTCTGTAACACATCTGTGTCATGCCCTAAAGTAATTTGAATCTAACTAGCATATTTGCTTGGCTCTACAATAATGCTAATTAGGCACAGGCCGAATTTTGTTTCTGCAGATGTGAGGAAGCCAAGTGAGCTGTTTCAGCAGGGGGGATTTGAAGTCCCAGTCCTCACTGCAGGAGTGTGTGTCCTTTCAAGCTACAGGAAAAAAACCACTGAGTAATTTGGAAATGATGAGCTTATTATATTTGTGCCATGTCTTTCTGCTCTCAAAAAGCAACATATGAATATGTACACAACAGCCTGACCTCACATGGAAGACATTTTCTTTTAACAATAGCAACAATTAATTTTGTACTACAATAAATACAATGAATGCTACATTATCATTATGCACTAAAGACTGTCCTTTTCCATAACGGTGCACAGTTTGACTTCTACCATAGGGACAATACCCTGTAAGAGAAACTAACAGAACTTTGAAGGAATTTAAACATAGTACACCACCATATTGTTGAAAGGCAACGAAAGGTCAGTCACACAATTCAGTGACAGAAACTGCAATTGTCTCATTTGTGCATAGAATTTGTATGTTGTATATATTATTTATGAATACCTAAACATGGCCGTTAAGCATAAACACAGTGAAACAGGCACATCCTTGTTCTAGGCTGTGTTTGAGCTTTGTTGTGTTCAGTCAGCTGAATAGATTAGAATGATATAATTTACATTTAGAACAGATTTTTTTCCCCAGTAACTCAATGTTTGCTGAATGACACTGAAACAGAAATGGCAATTAAAATCTAACCACAAATTAAGTTCAAGGTCTACTGCAATTAAAATCAAATAAAAGTGTCAAACGCCTTTGATAACTCTACATAAAGCACAAGGTGAAATGAAGCTTGACTTTGTTATATACTAACTAACTAACTAACTAACTAACTAACTAACTAACTAACTAACTAACTAACTAACTAACTAACTAACTAACTAACTAACTAACTAACTAACTAACATAACATCTCTTTCAAACACTACCGGTCTTTATACATAATTTATTTAGCCATTTCATTTGTATTTTTGCTACAGAAACAAAAAAAGCCAATATAGTACTAAAGGATGTAAATATATAAAAAGAGAATACTGATTGTATAAATCTAAATATTTGTGTGAGTTACAATCAACTGCCTTGTTGCTGAAATGTGCTATACAAATCAGTTTGATTGACTGAATTAGACTGAGATAACTGGAGATAACTGCTGTAATATACCAATAATGTTGCAATAATCATTCATATTTCTGATTTTCCATTTTAACCAAATATTGTGCAACACAACCTCACAGCAGGAACTGGTTTATTTGGTCATTTAAGCTATTCAGTCGACATTACATTCTTTCTCGCCATTAAAACGTCCAGAAACGTAACAGAAACAAAATGCTTTTTTACAGCTCTGAGGTAGAACACAACCTTACAGTAAAACAAAGGTGAACTCAAACCTAACTGTACTTTGTGGAAAAAAAAAATCTGCAAATGTGTGGTTATCATTTCACAGCTATACAATATTAAATACACTTTAAAATATACTTGGATACATAAGTGCACTCATTGACAAACACATTCTTTTAACTGCATAATATTTTACACTAAAGAGAGAGAAACATGCCATGAATACAAGAAAAGCAAGAAAATGTGGGCAAATACTGTAGAGTTCTAAAAGATTTCTGTAAGTCATCTATCCCGAACTTTGCACTTATTAATTTTTTTTTTATATCTTAGCTCAAAATGTCTAGTGTCAAACCTGATTCTTACATTTGGCACACAACAGTGTGCTCTGAGGCATATTTAGAAACTTCTATATGCAGGTGTAAAACTGCAATGTAAATACTTAACTGTTTTGCACAACTGTCTGCAGAGTTAGCTTAAATGCACATTTTTCTAAAAATGAACAATTATCTCGACACGAGAGAACAGCATTTGCATGCAAAATACAAAACAAACAACTTGTTCCACAAAAAACTACACCTTGATATCCGACGGGTAGATTTAAACCTGACAGGAAGGTCAGATTAGACTCCAGTGATTACACCTGAAAATTTGATCACATTGAGAAAAATCCAGCAACTGAAAACCTAAACTTGGAAATGGTGTTGGTTAAAAAGTTTTGCGTAGATGAGTTATCAATGAGTCACAAGTGATGACGTTGACATCAGGTAGGAGGAACAACAGAGGAGAACTCGTAAGCAACACAGCAACCTTGCAGCCTCGATTTCAATAAATGCAACCAATCATTTGAAAAAAGATTACCTTGGCATATGAAACAAAATTTTTCTTTGCAGCTCTACTCAAATTAGTGGAAGATCTGAATGACAAAACTGTAAGTACTTGAACTGAAATATGTCTGCTGGTAGGTGTTATAGTGGAGTTTAATTGAGCTGACAGTATTAATGAGACAGGAAATAACTTCTCTAAAATCATGTCTACATGCCAATATTAACGTAATGGATTAGAAAGATGGGATTAATGAAGAACATTTTCGGGTTTAGTAGTTAACTCGCTCCCAGTTATTGTGCCTCCCAAATTTAAATTTGGAATCGATGAAAAAATGTAGACTTTTTCTATATAGTTGCACAGTTGTACATATAAGGCAATCTGCTCTGAAACCGATCTGATCGTTCATCAAGTTGGGTGCTGAAAGGGAGAATTTAGCGTCAGTGTGGGCTCTCTCGGCTCCACTCGCCTTGGCCTGTTCATCATTTCGCATTCATTCTGTCGAACGTTCTCCTCATTCATGTGTGATACCTCCGTGGAGCCGGCCTCGAACCCAGGCCCTGTGTTGTCCACGTGAACCACGTGGACTTTATTTCTGCCATTCTTAATGAGGATGCAGCTGAAGACTTTCTTGAAACCTTTGCGGAAGTGTTTGGACACCAGAGCGTACACAATGGGGTTGACGCAAGAGTTGGCATAGGCCATGCAGTGAGAGAGCAGCCTGAAGGCGTAAGTGGTCTGATTGAAAGGGAAGTCTCCGTACAGATAGCACAGTATCACTACGTGGTATGGCAACCAGCATATGCAGAAAAGCACAGTTACAATGATGATCATCTTGGTGACTTTACGCTTGGCTCTCTTAGATTCGGACATACCATCCAGAGGGTCAACGGCCGTCCAGAGGTACTTGATGGTTCGAGTGTACGAGAGGCTCACAACCAGCACTGGAATGACGTAGCCAAACAGGAAGGTGCAGGTGTCTAGGACCTTACGGTTCTGCTCCTCCCAGCCAGGGATACACACAGTGCTGTTAGCAAAATCAATCAGGTCATAGTAGCTAAGATATGGACCTGCAAAGACCAAGGAGAGGCCCCAGATAACCACCATGGCAACCACTGCATTACAAGGGGTTCTCAGCTCTCTGGAGCGCAGAGGGTAGCGTATGGCCAGATATCTGTAAAAACAAAGACAAACAAATTCAATGTATTCTTAATGTTTCATGGTCTGATTGTAAAGTGTATACAGTCATCTGTCATTCTAAATGTTACCAATAATTACCAATATTTATTATCACAAAATATCAGACACATACAACCTGAACCTTCTCAGAAGTTGCTGTCCTATTAAAATTACTCCAAAATAGCATTGGTGATACCTTTAGGAGGTCACAAAAGAACTCTAAACAGCAAAAGGAAATTTGATAAAAATTTGTGTCCAGAAGACAGTTTCATGTCAACAGAAGAAATCTACAAGTCAAAAACATTTCCAAAGCTCAGTATACAGGAATTAAAATTATAATTTGATAAACAATAAAAGACTTTGTGAAGGGAGAATAGTTGTACCTGTGAGTTTTAACCAAAGACAACACCAATGTTCATTGCTCGTGGTTAAAGGTTTTTGAGTCAGTTTTTGATATTGATGTTGCGGCTCCCTGCACAGTCTTTGTATTTGCCAAACTTCCTGTTAATGACCATAAATTAGTCTTAGATCTTGAATCGTTTGCTCAAAGGCCGTCATTTGTTTGCAAAATCTATTTCCATATGACTATGTTAATGTACTTCTTATCTTTTAAGAGGATTTTTCTGTGGCTGTACTTTTCTCCATTTGTTATATTTTTAACAGTCTTGTAGTCAGTGCAATAGTGCCATTAGTCTAAACTACATGTTATTGTTCCTTGCTGGGATCAACCAAGCTATGTTTCAGGAGTCAAAGGGTCGGTTCTGTGTATAACCAGCTATTACTGTTAAGTACTTTGAGAACAGAATGAGTTCTATTTAAAGATTATCATTTTACCATCACCATTTCCCTGTGATCAAATGGTGTTACTAGTTTGTTGCATCTTTACAGGTAAATGGGAAACTAAGCCAAGTCACTTCTCAATTATCATTTTGCTAGTTATTTAAAATTGTTCTGATCTATATCGCTTGAATCTTTCTGAAAGGCATTCAAATTAATTTCTCAACTTGTTTTGATTCTTTCAGTTTGTGTCCAGTACCTGTTTTCTATTAATTCATTTTCCAATTAAATGAAAAAAAACTACTTCCTTTGAAGTTCAAGACATATGCAGTGCAAAAATTACAGATGGCTGAAAGTTGTCCGATTTCACCCCACATAACATTAGTAAATGAACAGGTAAGCAAATTAATTTTTATTTCCACTATTAGAAATAATGCTTTTAGTGCTTGGATATTCAACTCCGGCGCTGATAGAGAAGTAATTTTAAGGCCTTACAAGAAAACTTTCCACTTAAATTTACACTGCAAGCCCTTCTGAAGGCGCACTCAGTATGAGTCACCTATTCTTTTTCTTTTTGTTGTATAGAACAAAAAAACAGTTTGCCTTTTCTATTGTACCTAAAAATATTAACGGAATTTGTAAGACCGTGTGCAGCATTCACAAAGAGGATTTTTAATTATTTTTGTACAGTCTGATCTTAAATTTGATTTGATGAGTTGGGCCTGAATTGGAGAAGCGCAGGTAGACAAAACGACAATGAAAAAAAAACATTTATGAACAATAAAAAACAAGTATAAAAGCAATAAAGAAATGAGTACAAGAATAATATTGTGTTACATCCTATATACTTACAGAAAATATGTATAAAAACAAAAAGAACTGCTAAAAATCTGGGAAATATTTAGCAAGATAGCCTTTCACTTTTCTGTTTTATAGAATTTGATGTCATCTAAAAACTGACGTGGAAATATGCACCAGTAATAAAAGAACATGATCTGTGCTTAAGACAGGTGTTCGCTAAGCATACAATCTGTTGAAACGTTTTATTGTCTCTTTGGATGCAATGAAGAAAATGATGTAAGCTGTTGCTTTCCATTAAACCACACAGTGATAATATCGTCATTACAATGGATTTCACAGTGGTTTAACCGTTATCAGTGTTGGTGCACTGGGTGAGGGTCTGTTTTAAATTGCTGTGTGAAGCTTGCTTTTTTCCTCTACAATATGCACGTTATTTATCAGGCTTTCTTAGACAGTCCTGAAGCATGCGTGTTCGGATTAAGGATGATTCTTGGGTCTCTGATGGACAGCCAGCCTGCCTAAAATGTCACCTTCTTTTGGCAGGCGAGAACTGGCTGGATATAGGACATTCACATCCCTTAGCAGAATGTTGAAGTTATAAAAATAAACTAATAACTCACAAAACCAGCACATTGTCATATCCTTTTTTTTGTTTTTAATTCGATATTTGTGCTTGTAGCTTAAAGTTGCATGAGCTGAATGTCTTTTGACAGGTGTCCCCAATATTTCAGCTTCTTTTGCAGTGATTTTAGGTAAAACAGCACATACATCTCTCAGCCTTTTTCATTTATGAAACACTTCAGCCACCTCTCCAGAGACAGAAAGGACAGCTACTCTGCTCTTTGATATTTCCCTGAAATGATAGCTAAAGGCACTTATGTTTGACATGAAAGGTAGAAAGAAGACACTTTGAACCTACTTGAATGAAGCCTCAGTGGTTCGAACAACTAACGTCTCTGTTTGCAGCCATCCGGCTTTATTGATAGGTGGAATTTGAAAGAAATGTTCATTTTCATAATGTTGATTTGAAATTTGGGATTCAAAACAATGTTGTAACAAGAAAAATGGGCATCCTTTAATTCCACAGATGTGCTATAAAGACAAAAGTTACACTGACTGACTTGGCTCAACCAAGAAGTTACACAAATACCCATAGCTTATGACTGTATTTAGTACACTTTGTATTTCATACCCTAAAATGTACATGCAAAAACACAAAATACATTTTCAACATGAATTATCTATGAAAACCACGCTTCACCTGGAAATACTGTAAAGCATTTGTCTTCTTGAACTTTGATTTCATTCCCAATGATTCTCCACTCACAGGCCTTCTTTTCAGAGTTTTTTTTTTCCTATCTGTATGTGGTTCTGCATTTATACAACAGAGTGTGGGGGGAAAAAAACAGAAGAAATTTATTATTAACAGTCTGACTCTGTCAGTTTTTTTTCAGACAGAGGAGGAAACAGTGAGTGAATCCTCTGAAGGGTAAACACAGCCAGTATGAGTAGAGATTCTGCTGCAGTGAGCAACTCCTCAATGACTGTCCATACTGACAGAGCTGATTATGCTGCCCAACAACTGTAATAATTACACAGTGCTTTCTCTGCGAGGGGGAATCATTTTTAGCCAGGGACGCTGCATGATTGTCTCATAAGATATTCAATTATAGCTTAATTGTCTTGTGAGGTCGAGTCTTTCATTAATTCTGTTCATGTGTGCCTTTGGGGTTTCACTGCTAGAGTCTGCTTTCTTCACATGGGGAAAAATGCATTCTGTGAGGTTAGCCAATGTCGTTGTTAAATTATTAATTACAATAAACAGATAACATAAAATAAAATGAAATAAAGACGAAGACCTTGAATTCATATTTTTACCTATAAACATTTACATTCAAAGGCATATAAGAAAACCAAATAGATGAAAAATTACACACTAATAGATTTCACATCTAATAATGCATGATTATATTTTAGCTTAAAAATTGTGGTTTCCATAGGAATCCATTAAAATTTTTGTCGTCAAGTAATCAAGTAATTAATTCCTCCAATGCTTAAATACTTGTTACATAGAAAAAAACAACAACAACTCATTTCTGCATTCTTTTTCAGAAAAAAAAAGAATGACTTGTGATTTTGGCATATGAGGAGTTAAAATTCTGAAAATTATTCAGTATTTGATGTCTGGTTAAAATCCCCCAAAACAAAACAAACAAAAAAAAAAAACAAGAAGTGGCACACAAAAAATATTTACTATTTTTAAAGTGGATTTTTGAAGTGGACATGATTTGTCTGTTATGAAGTGTGAAGGTGGTAACTTTTAAATTGGATTCTGCACAAAAACTAATAATAACATGGCATAAAAGTGAGTGCCACAAGAAAGCCATATAACAAGGAATATTGTTGATCTGACTAAAGCCTTTGATTCCATTCACCATGACATCTGAATTAGTTGGATTACAAACACTGTTTTTGAGATAGACTGCTGGTATGATTAAAGAATTAATAATTCTTGGTCATGTAAAATCAGTGCAGGCAGTCAGTTTATAGTCTGATGCTATGACATTACACATCTGTTTGCCTCAGGATTTTATACTAGGTCCAACCCTTTAAAAGATCTCTTATTGTTTCTCTTATTTGTTTATATGCTGATGACTCCACTCCCTGTACATCTAATTCAACTATGCTACCTGCAGGTCATCATGATGCAGCTCCAATTTTCTTCAAAATGGCTTTTCCACGCTACATTTTAAAATACAAGTGAAATCAAACATGATGTTTTAACCATAAATTACCTTAGATTGTTCATTTACTAAATATCAATGGTACAGCATTAGAACTTATTTACTTCAAGTAATATTTAGGTTTCTGGTTTTCTCACAGTATTTAGACACTTGTTGCATCAAGTCAAATCAAGACAAAAGTGTATTTATTCATCTCATAAATACATGTAACTGTAAGAAAATGGAAGCAGAAAACAAATCTCTACTGAACATGTTACTTTTCTTTTCTTTTAAGAAAACAAAAGCTATTGGGAATCAATGCAATTCCTGAGAAATTTCTGAGCAGTACCAATATTGGGATTCATCTGCAAAATATATTTGAGGAGATTTCTTTCTTTCTTTCAGTTCTTAAGGATTAAAATTTAAATAGAGACAGACTGTTCTTTCTTTTAAAAGTACAAAGAAAGAAGGCATTCATGAGCTGCACAGCTACAGCTTTAGAGTATTCTGAGAGAATAGTTATTAATTTATGCATGTACTGTATGTGTGAGATGTGTTAGTTCTCAATAATGAATCACAGCCTTTAGGGAAGTGAGGAATAACTTAAGGCTTGATGGGCTTGAGTTAGTCATTTGAGTGGGGTGGATTTCTAATTCAAGACCCAAAATAAAATCAATAGTGGAACAAAGAATCGACAAAGGATTTTCCTCATGCTTCCACACATTCATTGCTCTAGAGGTAAATTAAGAAGGTAAACAAAACAGAATGAGGATATTCGATCAACCAAATGCTGTATTAAAGAGTTTTATTGGTATTACATTTTTAAATCTAATAAAAGTAGTTAAACGAAATGAAGACTAGTTCAACATTATTGGATTGCAGAGGCAAAAATACAAGGAATGTTGCTTTAAAATGCTTGTAATGACTTTGAAACAAACCCCTTTTGGAGTCACTTTATTGAAAATCTGAACTACAATTACAGTAGAATACAGCTAAACTGGAATAGAGTTAATTAGGAGTTAGGTTAGAACAGAATAAATCTATTTAATCCCAAATGTTAATCGACTTACCTGTCAACTGATACAGCAGCCAGTGTGAAGCTGCTGGCGTACATGGTAAGGTTGATGAAGAAGTGGACCACTTTGCACATGAAGGAGCCAAACACCCATCCCTCCAGAGAATAGATGGTGGCTTGGAAGGGAACGCAGAAGATTATGAAGAAGAAGTCAGCCACGCTCAGGTTGAGTATGAACAGGTTGGTCGTGTTGTATCCGAGCTGGCCGCTCCGCAGCAGCACAGCGAGCACCAGGCTGTTGCCGATGGTGCCAAGCAGAAAGATGAGGGAGAAAACCACAGACACAATCACACTGGTGGGGTTCAGCTGGTAGCTTTCAGAAACGTTGGCCTGTCCTCCTGTCCAGCTGAAATCCTCAAAGTCAGACATTTTGGTGAATCTAGAAGGAAAGAAGAAAGATAACTAAAGCATATGTCTGAAACGACACTTATGGTGCACATCTTAAATTAAAGCTATGAATACATTTAGAAAAAGAGACAAGTCCTCTGAGGAAGGCTAATGGTGAATGTGCTGACATGATGACAAAGGTCATCTCATGGAGGGTTAATTGCAACGGAAATGACAAACCTCCATTCAGCTGAAATGGAGGCTTGAAACTCCGAAGGTTTTGGAAATGGTTTGCAAATTTGCACAGACCAAGAAAAATAAGACTCTATGTAATAGAGGGTAGTGATATCTAACCAAACAGTAACTAGCAAAATGTTATTTGTGGAGAAAAACTACATAGAGATGCTGGTCTAAGTTGGTGGCAAAATGAATGGAGGTTAATGCAGGGAAACTGTTGAAGAAAATCTGGAGGATGCAAATGATTTAATGCTGAAAAAGATGTTGAAAAGCAATCCGCCATATATATGATGGTCTGATTGTTTGATTAGTTAATTAATTGAAAAACAGTGAAAAAGGTTTTCAGATAATGACAATTACTAATTCAGTTTAGATGCAGATAACAACATTAGAAGACTGTGCAGGGAGCCGCATCATCAATATCAAAAACTGATCAAAGCAAATGTAAATGTTGCTCAAATTTAGCAACAGTGATAAATTTATCTTTAAGCAAATAATAGTTTGGTTTTTTTTTGTTTGTTTTCTGCCAGTTGTATCCTTACTGTTTTGATGCTATATAATTATGTGATGCACTGCTGCAGTTGACTTCAAGAGGTAATTGGACCAATAAGCGACTCGCTGTGCCCGAGCTCAGCTCCTCTCCACCATAATTGAATGGATCGCTTCTCTAACCCACCACTATCTGAGTGCTCTGCTTAAATTTACTCAGCGAAAACAAAAAGAGCAGGAGCTCATTCGTGGATACTGGGATGCTTCCCTTCCTGCCACGGCTATATAGAAGCATTGATCCCTACCAACGATTAGAGACCCACTCGTCTCTGTCATATTCTGGCCTTAAACAATGTCGTATTGAACCCTCTGACGTGCAGGATCGGGTAAAGTAATGTCTCCAATGACGTCAATCTGCTCTCATGTCATAGGTATCCTCATTTCACATTGCACGGCAGCCAGCCATCGGTACGAAATTGAAACTAAAGTGGTCCACTTGGAGGTGAATCATAGAGTCACACACATAGCAAAATATGTCTAAACACGTTTATATTCCAACAAAGAGAGTGTTTTTTTTTTTTTTGTATTAAAAGGTGCTAAAAAACAACAGGGTTTGTAATTTATTATTTCCCTTACTATGAGGCCATTTTTGGCAGTTAATTGTTAAAAGCCAGTTTATAATTACAGGTGTTAAAGGAAGTAATGGGTGTTTGGTGACAAAGAGGATATGCAAAATTCTAATTATGCATGATCATCTTCTCTAATTGTGCAATTAGATCATTTGTGAAATGAGGCAATATCTGCAATTAACCCATAATCCACAGACACCTATTTATCAGCACCAACATTTGTTTTTATTGCTGGTTCTGCATCACAACTTTGAGTGGCGGTCTTTTGCTCTGAGGGTGATCATCGGGCTTTGATGCTGCAGGATGTCACAGACAGGACAAAGAGGCCGGGGTGTATTTGTTTCAAGTATGTTATTATCAACTCTTCATTTTTTTAAAGAAAATCTTTTTTTTTTTTTGTTCCCAGTGAGTAGACTTATAGGAACAACTTGCTCTTTGAGATCGCCATTGATTTTCAGGAGAAAATCAAAACCAATCAATATGAAGTCACTCTCAAAGTAATGCACTTCATTTAGAAATTGTGCTCTTTGTAATAGCATTTGAGTGCAATTGTGCTCTAAAATTGAAGCATGTGAAACTTTCAATCTACACAAACTACTGTCTTTTTCTTTTTATATTGTTAGCACTGCGGTATTTATGTTACGGTTGCAATTTTGTATCATTAATGAGATCAGACAAAGGAAGCAACCCACGCCTGTCACTGCTGCTTACTGACCTCATTCAGGAACCAAGCAGGTTCAATGAAGAGAAAAAAGCTGAGATTTTCTCTACAGCAAATGAGCAGCTTGATTATGTTTGATAATGCTTTAATGAGAGGCTACTCATCACCCTAATCAAAATAATGTTATTCCCTATCAAAGAGATGGCAAGGGCAGGCTGAAAACACCAACGTGAAAGATTCTTGAGTTTCAGCTTCCTGTTAAATAAAGAGATTATACTTTTTTTTCAATCTCTTAGGAAACAATGGACATATGTATCATCTGCTTTTTAAAAAATTTTATAAGTGTAATGGAAAAGTAAAACATTATATGTCAAGTTATTTCCAGCTACAGATTGAAAAAACAGATGCAGGAATGCCCCGGTTAAATTTATATAAAAGGGATCGCACCTGCTGCCTGCTGCTGCAGAGGAATTTACTTCACAGCTCCGTTCCAGATTTAGGCAACGCTAAACCCACCTTCTTATCCATAAGGCTACACAATTTGCACTGATATAAAATGTTAGTCTACAGTAATATGGCAGTGGTAAGACTTCAATCAGAGCTGGACATGTTTCGGGATCGCTGGGATCAGAGGAAATGGGGACAGATGAGCAGATGCTTCATGGTCTGGTGCATGCAACACTAGACATGCAGTAAAATTCAGAGGCTTTGGTTGAGCTCTGTGTGATGTATTTGGAGGTGTAATTAGGAGTTAAAGAAAAGGGATCAATAAAAGAGTAAAGGAAACAGGAAATCCAAAGAGAGATGAAGAGATCGACGGGGGTGTACCACAGCCAAAATCCGAGTCAGTGGAAATATATGAGCCTCAAAATAATAAGCTTCATCCTAAATAAGAAATAAGACTCAAACACACACACTATGAGAGTCAAAGTTACGATATGATAAGATAAGCTATGTTTGTGATGAACAAATGTGAAGAACAAATACATGTTAAAGATCAGGATACTAAATGTTTGGCAGAATGGTTTATTTTTATCTTGCATAACCAGCAACAGCAGGATACAGATCAGTCATGGGTGCTGCAGAGAAAACCTACCGGACTGATGATGCTGGACAGTATCCAAAGCCTCCCAATCTTCTCCGATTAGGTACAACACTCCCAGGGGACCAATGCTGTTATCATGCTGATTCCTTTTGTACAGACGTCTCTTCACTACCAGCATCTGTCGCTGTCTGCCTGGGTTGCTGGTGTCTTACTCTCTTTCTCCGCCTGCCTCCCCCCCTCACAAGAACTCCTCCTCCACATTCACTTTAATGTTCACACTTCACTGCAGAGAAAGATGGGAGAGAACAGAGGTATGGAGGGAGGTTTTAATGCCTGCCGGGCTCACTGTCACTGTGTAATCAGGAGGTCATCTGATAAACAGTTGCCAAATATAACAGAGTGTGAACCCAGACCCTAAATTGTTAAACAAAGGGTTATCTTATTGCATTGCTCCATTTACATCAACAACCATTGCCTCTAAGAAGGAGACTGAGTTATTCACTGCAGACAAGGTGGAAAATGTCTCAAAATTGTACACTTTGTTTAAGCTTTAGTTAGTTAGCTAATGTTTTGCAGTGTTAAGGTACAGATAAAGGTCTGGAAGGGTATTATAAGAGCACAGAATACATCAAAAACAAACAAGATCTTTGTTTTCTTATAAGCAATATACATTAATATTCAACCATTAATTATCTTTTGCTTACCTGAGATTAGGCTGTAAGGTCTGAAAGGAAAACCCCAGACATTCCTCATCCCAGCATTACTCTCCAGCTCATTCCAGGGATCCCAAGGTGTTCAAAGGCTGGAAGAGTTATTTATAGTCCCTCCAGCGGGTTCAGGGTTTGCCCCAGGGTCTCCTCCAAGTGGGATATGTCGCAAATTTTTGACAGGAGGCATCTACTAGGTTGTCTCTATCACATGCCCAAACCATGTTGCCTCACCATGATGGAGAGAAACAGTGTACACTGAGCTTCCCTTAGATGACTGAGTTTCTCCCTCTGTTCGCCAAGGCAGTCTATTTTATAGAGGAAGCTTGTTGTAGCTGCTTCTATCCAGGATTTAGTTAATCAATTGTGAATCAGTTCTCATGACCAAGTGATGGTTGGTCAAATACTTAAGTGAGAGTTTTGCTTTTTGGTTCAATTCTTTGTTCACCTGAACAGATTGGAGAATTGCTCACATTACTAGAGACAATTTCTCCAATCTGTCAATCCATCTCCCACTTCATCCAGTTTTCAGACAATATAAAAACAAAAAGAAGCTGTCACCCTTAATGGCAACTGAGATCCCAATTCTTAGACTTAGAAGGAGAGACTCTCAACAACTTCATACTTTGCCACAGACAGTTCCAAACTGATGGCTATGGCTTTGATACACCAACAGAACTGCATTGTCCATCAAAAGCAACGTTGAGCGAATGGCTTCATAAATTCATCCTTACCATGAGCAAAGCATAAGATGACCAAACAAGACTTTCTCCAAACATCATAGTGTTGAGCATAAAAATAATCTCCTTCTTGCAGTCAGCTTGAGAACCTTCTCACAAAAGTTGTGATATTTAAATAGTAGTAATTTAATGTAGATAAATGTAATTTAATGTGATGTAAATTTAAATGTTACTATTGAATACTTGTATCAGGATTTCAGACCCTCCTCCAGATGGCCTTCAATGCTGTGCACCTTTCTTCAGCCGCTCATATTTTAATACACTGAACAAATGTTTCCACCTATACCATTTCTCTACCACCTCAATGTTACAAAATGATAGAAAGTAGAAGAGGAAAAAGAATTAAAAGGATTTTAATAATGAATCTTGAGTGCAGGAAGGGCGAGGAGAAAACCTAGTAATGCAATGGATTGCAGAACTTCCATTAGCAAAAATAGTGGTTTATATAACTATCATGGATGTTTAATTCATATTTGAATATCTTAGAATTTATAGGAAGACCAACCTTTCAAAGCTGTAAAATGTGTACACTACCAGGTTCTGCTTGTACATTAATAACTTACATGAAAACTGCAAACATTTTCAGTGGCAAATGTAAGCAGATGATGCTGTAACATAACTGAAAGCATCCACAGGAGGTTTCAGAGACTTTAAGCAGACAGTTAATCTCCCAGTGGTTTAAGAATAACTCTCTGTGTTTTACTTGCCCCCAAGCTGTTTCAATGTTTTTCACAGTCAAATCACGTATTGCCAAAGCAACATCTAAACGTATCAGGATTAAAGTGTTGTGTTGCGTTATCAACTGAAAATTAAGTCATATTTTTTGTTTTCTATTAAATCTATGTTTAACCAGATAAAACCTGCTGAGATCAAGATGTCTTTCACAAGAGTGAACTGGCCAAGAAAGGTAGTGGCATGCCACAGTGGCAAGTCAAACAGAACACACACACACACCCACCCACACACACGCACAAAGAATCATTAAGAATAAATAAAATACAAACAATTTGACAAAAAAGTGCAGTAGTTATGACAATAGCCATTCAAAATGTAAAAGCAGTGACAATTTAAGATTTGCAATACAGGCACTGTTGACAGTTTTTCCATTGTTATTTTTTAAAACTGGGCAAATCATTTTAAAATTTAAAAGTTTTCTTTTAAAAGTCAGGGACAGACTGTCTACTTACAGTCTGATCAACTAGTTTGATCTCATTTGGTCAGAGCCTATCAGCATCCCACATCTGTAATATATAATATCTGCATAGTTTTCCTTAAAACCTGTCTCCTGCTCTATCAGATGTAACTCTAATGTCTGGTTAGGCCTCTTAAAACTGTACTTTTCTGCAGATAAAGATATCCTATTGTTGAGTTTGTTGAATGCTTCAAGTTATTTTTGATATATGCAGCACTTCCATAACAACTGAATGTAACATAATTACTTGATTGTGCTGCAACATTGAATTATGTGCCTATAAAATACATGATTCTGATTCCTCCAAAAGGCACAATTTGCAGAGCAGAAAAAAAATCAGTAGTTAGTAAGGTCCATTTTCCACTTGACGTCCATTCACACTGAAGAGTGGTATGATTTATACAAAAGTAAATCATTCAAAAGAAACAAACTCATTTTTCACATTAATAACTGCAATTGCCTTGCAATTCAAGATTATGTTTCTTTCAGCTCTTCGTTAATTGCTAGATAGAGATCAACAGAAAGATATGCATGGGCAGACAGAAATATCTATATAGAAGAGCCCTTTTGTCGGCTTTGAAAAAAAAAGGATCCAATTAAATCCAAAGGCAGAGGAGGAGGAAAAGAAGGAAGTGAAGGAAAAGTAGAAAAAAAGAAGATGGAGAAAACCTTCTGTCCTCCAGAGCATTGGAACCATACTTATAATCTTCACTAGAGGGTTGTTAGATGTTTTATCCTCTCTGATGTTTAGGTGTACTATAATGGAATAAGATTGCTACAAAAGTTAATGTTACCACCACAAAATCAATTAAATATTTTTAATTCTTCTTTATAATTATGAAGGCTTCATGTACATTTTGTTGCTGTAGAAAGTAAAAAATGAATTAGATTTGAAGATTTCAGAATAAAAGACCAACTAGCATTTATCAATCTTTTGCTATCCATCACTTAATGCATTCAGAAGTAAAAGATGAGTTATTCATTATTTTTTCTCCCGCCATACGTTAGTGAGGTGGAATAAAATTAACATATTTTGTATAAGCTAATTATTGTTGTCAATTAAATCTTAAATAAATAAATGCTTCTCTGTGGCTCTAATCTGAAGTCATTGCATGCAGATGTAATAATCCGTCCTGCTTCTTTCTCTTCTTCAGCAGTCTATCAATCAAACTTTGAGGTGCTCACACAGCACCAGCTGTAGTTGTTTCCTGATGGCTGTGATAAAGGTTTTCACACTGTCAAAGTCCATTTCTAAGCTTAAAAGCTTTGCACTTTAAAGAGAACCTCACTTTCACATTTACGTATGCACTGATTCTGCTGTCTCTAAACACACACTAGTCACTCAAGCTCCGAGGATTTCCTCGTCTTCAGCATGCTCCAGTACGGACAGAGAATGTTCATGGTCAATTCATTAGGGACAGGCGCTGTCTGATCTCAATCTGGTGCGCGACTTGACTCTGGATACTGAATTGTAAATGAAACAGCATTCACTTGTAGCCTCAGAACCTTCAGCCTGACACATTTCATCCTACCTCTGTTCAGACTGCGTGCTCTGACTGATGGCATCACTGTCAGAATTCATCCATCAATAACCTGCGGCAAAACAACATCATTCACACAGACCGAATAGCTGTTGGACTTGAAACAAAACATGTTTTTGTTTTTTTTATTTTTTAAAGGACATAGCACTGCCGATATGTCACATATGTTTTGCTTTTAAATATTGCAGTTTCCATTTTTAAGCTCTGGATTATATTTCTTTTTTTAAAACGAATTTATCTGCATTTAAAAAAAAAAATCAAGCTACAATGATGAACAAATAAGAAAATTAATTGAGAAGGAGAAAGACAAATGACACAAGTTTGAAAATATTTTACACATCTTTGTCTCTTTCTACTTAGGAGAATAACAGGACAGATTGTTTGTGTAAGTGCTCTCAGCATGTTTCTCTGTGAAACAGGGACTCTGAGCTAAAACTGAAATTGACATTGGAAGTGAAGGGGTGTGAGACAAACACCGATCATAAATTTAGATTATTGTTCAGTGGTTCCAAAACAACTTCTTTTGTGAATGCTTCAAAAAATATCACAGCCTCTGCATATAAAAAGAATAAGTAGCTTTGAGAAATAAATTCTCTTTCTCAAGAAAGACACGTTTCATGATTTTAGTGAGACTAATTAATCACACAAGCTTTTATTTAGGAGAAGGCAGGTGAAAACATTTGCATATAGTTTTTACATTATTATTTCTGTTTGAAAGTAGCATATAACTGTAATAATTATGGGTTACTTTGTGTCGGCCTGTCACAAAAGAAATCCAATAAATCCAATAAAATACGCTCAGAATCGCAGTTGTAATGAAACAATTCTGAAAATGTTCAGTTGGCTGTACCGTAGGTTTGGCAATGGCATGGCACACATGTTCAAGAGTATAAATTCACAAGTGATGCTGGCACTTTGTCGACCCTGACTGATGCTGATTCCAACTGAGAACATATTTCACTGCCTATTAATGAAACAGGGCCGCCCCCGATTTACAAAAAACAAAAAAAAGGGAAAGGGAGAGAACAATAGCCTGAGCCAAAGCAAACAGTTTTGTTAGGACAATGATGGAGCTCCGCCCTGACGAAAGGCAAATTGAGATTCAGAAATACCTTTGGGTGTTGTTTTGTGTGAATGTTTCCATGGTAACAGCAGATGGATTACCACGAAAGGACGAGGAAAAAACAACAACAAACTATTGATTTGTGTGACATTTCTCAAGAGTTGCCTACATTGAGGCTTGAATTATTAAAAGGCAGCTTGCGACAAGAAATCAAACATATTTCTGATGTTACTCAGAGAGTCTCTGTAGAGATGGGAGGCTGTGGGGTCTCAGTAGCAGTCTGTCAGCTACTGTTTGCTCACATCAAGTTATTTAAGGCAGATTTCTAACATGCCAAAACTAATTTGCTTACTTATTTTAACATTAAAGAAAAAATAACAAACAGAAAGCCATCCATGCTTTTATTATGAAGGCTAAAAAGTGGTTTAAAGAAGAGCTTTCTTTAGATGATGCTCTACGTTCTTCTGCGTTCCTGTAACATGGTGATGATAAACAGAGCAAACTGAAACCCCTGGATGTGTAGCCTGTGGGAAAACAGCTCAAGTGTTGACAAGCAGTCAAATTGCTCCTATTATAAAAGTGTGATAAAAATACTGATGGAATCATTATCTTTGAGAGGCTACAAGCTCAAAATAAAAAAAATAACACACTGGCATCTCTGTCATTTCAAGCAAACACTCATTAATTAGTGTTCTGCTGCAGAACAACAACAAGCATTTAGGATTGACATGTTACTGTGAAATCAATTAGATGGTGAGTACATGGTTTACATGGGAAGCTTTCATTGGACCTCGCTTTATTGGCCCTGTCTTAGCGCAGGGGATCAATCACAGCAATGTCCTCAGAGGAAATGAGAGGTGCATCAAAGGTGAAGGCTTAAACTTAGCTTCTTACCTTGGCTCATGATTCCTTGAGTGTTTACATTAGCGGGAACTCACAGTGAGCGGGGCTAGTGAAATAAAAGGTTTCTATCTACATTGTCTCCAAGGATTGATTGGCTTGGCCTCCTGATGAAAAAATGACTCAGTTTCACTTAAGAAAACTGTTTTGTTACAGACTGAGGTGTCTTTGTTAAATTTAACACGGTGAGGACAGAAATTAAAAATATTTATTTGACTGATAGGTTTACTGAAATATCTGCGACACAGATTGGGTGAAACTTTCACACCCAGCTTGGCAATGTTATTCACTCGCAACATATATACAAATCTGAAGCACCACTTATCACAAACAGAATGGTATTAATAAGGAATCTTTCCATATTGGAAGCCTAGATGAAGTCACAACATTTGAGGCTGACCTAGGGATTTTCTGAAGCTCACGCCAATCATATCCCCTATTCATTTGTCCTTAAAAAAATCAATCGATAAAACAAAAACAAAATTTTGAGCCTTTGTTCCGGTAGTGCAAAAAATAAATTAAAATATTTTTTATGTTTGCCCTATTTTGCCTAGATGTTCGGTACAAATAAACAAGATTTATTTGTACCGATTTATTTGTATTTGTAATAATTTACTATTAAATTATAATATCAAAACTATTCGCCTGCTATGCACAGTAGCTTTACCGTTGAATTACTCTGCCTTTTAAAGCTTTCCAGTTATTCTCAACTGATGGAAAACTCTGAAAGTCAACATTGAAGAAATATGCAAATTTCATTTTAAAAGACTGCAGTGAAAAACATCCGAAAAGTTCAAACACTGGAGGCTGATTAAACACCTTTGCACTGAGCTTTTCAACTGGGAACATAAAAGGTGTCAAGTGGGAACATAAATCCAGAGCCAACTGGTTACTTGGCTCATCAGAAGTGTTTCAGCAGGGAACTGAAATTTGATTGCAGAAGGAAATTAGAAGAGAATTGCAGCGCCGCCATGGGTCAGCCCAGGTCTAGGCTACACACTGTTTTTGATTACCCTCTTGTTGTCATAGAAACTAATGCAGATGATGATATGTCTGCACTTAACATCAAGTACAGCAAATTTGTCTTAGTTTGTGTATTTGCTGGAGTGCTGTTTGCCTCATTACATCTAAAAGTGAAAGCAGTAGACAGTAAACATCTAGAATCATATTTGTGCATCACTGAAACTTTAGCTCACTGCTTAACATGGTGATAACGGAGACATTTTACCTCATATTTTAAAATGAGGGAAATATGAACAGCTTTCATCTGCTGTAAGCTGTTCAGCTATTCAGTTTGTGTTTAAAATTCCCTTTTATGTGATGTAGATCAGTGTAATCAGATTAAAGTCACACACACACACACACACGCACAGCCACAGCACAACAGCACGGTGATGGCAAACTGAACAAAGGATTCCCTGCTGAACAATTTCAGCAGCAGTCCAGGACGACTGACATAATTTATCAGTAAAAAAAATCCCCCAGCAGGCATCAAATTAATTTAGAAACACCATTTTAAACAAAATGTTACTCTAAAAAAACAAATAAATTACAGTGCCAGGTTAGAGGAGCTGTTTCTGTATTTCCACTGGTTATTAGGAAAACAATGACAGTCAGTAGCCAATTTTAGTAGGAACAAGCCCAGCAGCTATACTCAGGCTGTTGTTAAAAAAATTATGCTCAACTAGTACAATATGGCCTAAAGTATGGCATAAAAATGTACACACACCACCACAAGCCTGAGCTGTTCTTATAAGTCAGGATGCCTTCATGCTTTTATATATTTTCCACCAAAAACTGACCTTTTACCTAAATCTTACAACTAAATTGAGATTAACAAGTGTCCTGTTTTGGTCTTCTGCTGCTGTAGCCCATCTGCTTCAAGGTAAAAACTGTTGAGCATTCAGAGACGGTATACAGTGAATCTAAAAATTTGTGTTACATACTTATATTACAGATTTATTCCAAGTTCTCTTTCCACTTAATTCTACACACATTAAGACAGTGAGAAGTGTTTTTCAAATGTACTTTTTTTTTTTTTTTAAAGCAAAGAAATCCCATTTGAATAATTATTTTATTGCTTAATACTTTGTTGATCCACCCTTGGCAGAAATTGCAACCTCAAGTCTTTTTGAATGATAATATTATTATATTATTTGCTTTTTAAAAGAAATACATTTTCAAAACACTCACAAAATTGAATTCACATTTTCATAAAGGGGCATTTCTGTATAAAAACTTTGAGGAAAATTTTGAATTACTATAAAATGAAACAAGGATTTAACATTACAAAATGTGAAAAAACTGTATGTAATCTTTCCAGATGCGCTGTATGTTAGTGGTAACGAGTGTGTTTTTGTGCTAATGTTCTCTTGTTTTCCTAGTCTCCTTTGACCTTTGACATGAGCAAGGCATCTTTGTCCACACAACTGCTGCTTGCTGTTTACTTTCCTTTCTTTAACTTTGGACATTCTAAGAAAATCCCTGGAAGCTGAGTGAGCACTTTCTGAAATTTTCAGAACAACCTGACATCACCAAACAAAAGACACTAAATTCAAAGACACTAAAATGACTGTCTCATTCACAAAGTATGCTTGCATTGTCCATTGGAAGAGCAGCTATTTTGCAGAATAGAAAACTTTAAACAAGTGGTGCTGGTGTTTAAGTATAGGCTAGGAAGAAATATTTTATTTAAACAATCAACTGAAAAATGTAGGATTCAGCTGAAGGAGCATATTCGCCTGGCACTGAAAACAGTGCTTTGTCTTTTATTCATGCATTACTTGTCCTTTTGTCTCTTCTCCAGTGACCTTAAAACACTGAGGTTTTTTTTTTTTTTGCCATTTTACACCTATCCAATCAAATACCCACTGCAGAGAGAAATCTTCTACTTCACTGCACACTCTTAGTCAAGTGTTACCCCAGGATGACACACCCTGGCTTCAGCTAATCCATGAATTCACTAGAGAGCTAAAACGTGAAGGACAAACAGTAGCTGGAAACCAAATATCATGACCCTACAACATGATGGTTGAGCTATTAATTTGTGAAGAATTTGCCTGACTTGCTAACATAAATGCTTTTTTGATAAAATAAATCATTTGTGCACAGAGACATTCAGTCCAGTGAGGGGGAAAAAAACCTAAGATACTTCTACTGTTTTTGCTTTTTTGAACATGAGTGACATAAATAAATACAAAAAGCAATTTTGAAATTATAACTTTGTTAATTAAAAGGAAAAAATCTATCCAAACCAACTTGGCCCTGTGTGAAAATGTAGGTGCAGCCTCTATTAGGAACCTGTGATCAGTCCAATTTGATGAGTGACTCTTACATTGTTTTGCTGCCAGACCTGTAGACTATAGAAACCATGTAAATAGAACCTCTCTGACAACATGAAGTAAGGTAAAAGATCTCAAAAAGGAACAGATCTGGCCTCTGTAAAACATATATAAAAAAGAAAACAACAACTGAAAAACAAGATTGTTGACATTTTTCAGTTTGGAAAGGGTTAGAAAATTATTTCAAAGTTGCAGTGAGAGGCATTATCAACAACAAAACAGGATAGTGGTGAACCTTCCCAAAAGAGGTCGACTGACCAAACTTACCAACCAAAAATGGTGTCGACAACTACTCTGGTAAGGTGCCCCCCCCACACACACACACACCCACTCAAAATCAAGATCAACATCAGATCAGAGTGTAACTATTAAAAAAACTGCACAAAAATCACATTAGTAGAAGAGTTAACTAGTCACAGAATCACTGCTGACTAGCAGATCAAAAAGGTCCTTTTCATATTTGCAGAGACATCATGTTGGTGATCCAGAGGGTTTTGGGATGTGAATCTGGACAAAGACAAAGTGGAAGCAGATTGTGAGTGTCCAGTGTTTTTTTTATTTTTTTCCTTTTTGTAAAATGCATGAATAATTTCATTCAATTTCATACAAGAAAAAAAATATTTTATTAATTCTACTTTTCATTAGTTTCAGTTTTCTGTATATATTTTTAGCTTTGTTGCTGCTACATTGGTCTACGGTGAAGTACTTTGTGACTTTTAGATATTTAAAGGTGCTATAATGACAAGCTTTTATTTACCTTCATGTCTAATCTACCTACCTTCTGTTAAACATTGTGGTGGTATTGCAATAGTTTGGTGCTGCTTCAAGAACTGGAACATTTGAGGTCATTCATGAAACCATGAACCACGCTTGAACAAAATCTCCAGAAGAATAATGTCTGGCTGTGTGTTTTGTTAACTTAACCCTTTCATGCATGAATTATGATCCTTTGTGTCGAAATTTCTTTCAATTTTTAAAAGTTTTTTTCTTAAGGCATAAAAAAAGGTAGGAAAATTTTTTATTTATATATATATATATATATATATATATTTTTTTATGTGATCAATTGTAATTTTCTCCAAATACAAAGTTGTTATTTGAAAAATGCATCAGTAGTATTGTTCCTTAGGGGTTATCTGATGTCACAATATTTTTTTTACTTGCAAGAGTCGTCTACAGTAGAAGGAGGGACCTGGTCGGTTCTCCTGCTTTTTTGTCTGTCGGCCATATTGTATTTAACAAAAATAATTTCTTGCATTTGCAGCTGATGGCCAGTAGTTGATGGTATATTTTATGATGCATTAGTGTCCACTTCAGTGGTCTGTGTGCATTTATAACATAAAAATCCACAGGAAGCACAAGAAAATGGCTTTTAGATAGCTGTCCACAGTAGTGACCACTATGCATGAAAGGGTTAAGCTCAAGCGAACATGGATAATGAATCCAGACAATGATCAGAAGAGTAGCAGTAACATTGCCTCAGAATGACTCAAAAAACTGAAGAAAAATGAGGCATTGTGCCATATCCTTAAAAAGACTGTCCTTTTTCAAAATGTATTATATTTTGTGGAATTAAAGCAATTCTACAAAGAAGAGCAAGGTACAAATCCTCCACAACAATGTAAAACACTAATTTCCAGGTATTTCAAACATTAGAAGGCCATCATTGTTGTCAAGCGCAACATAGTTATTAGGTTTTGTGGGTAATTACTTTTCAACTCCGGGCTAGATTGGTTTGTAGAGCCTTTTCCCTGGATGAATGAAATCATTACTTCAAGACTGCATCTTGTATTTACTAAGGCTACCCTTGTCTGACATTAAAATCTATTTTATCTAAACCTAAGCAAGGGGGGAAGGAAACCCAGGTGAAATCTGTTAGGAGGGAAATAATGTTTCACAGTACTATATCTTCTTACATGTGACTTGGACTTGTTTCTTATTGATCATGGCACACTCTCTCCATGTCCTTGTGCTCTTTGAAAGATTCATGCGGCGCTTGGAAAATGAGAAGCAGCGATAATTACACGCAGCAGCACAGTCGCAGAACGAGAAGCAATTAATGGAAGCTGAAGCAGAAACCCAGCCACAGCTTGTGAATGCTGAACTATTTCTCAGTCATCCAAACATATAATGAAAAGTAGATGAAGAGCTTGGAAAAATGATTTTTGGTTTGCTTTCTGACTGTAATTGTCAAAACATGGACGGATTTAGTTTTTTTTTTTTTTTTTGGTTCCAGACAACATCTGTAATGCGCCAACAATAAAGCAATCAAATGTTTTCCTTGTTTTACTCACAAGTAAAACAACTGACTGAATCTTGTTTGATTCAGTCAGACTTCCCAATAAAACTTTCATCAGTCAGTTGAAACAAATTACATTCAAACAGCACTTTGGTCAGTGGTACTGTTTTAAAGTGCTATATAAATAAACTTGCCTTGCCTTGCCTTGCCAAACATCATTTGTTTGACCACTAACTATGCATGTGTGCTTAATGCATAATGATGTTTACAATGCTTTTACTCTGTCACATGCTCCTACCTTATTATGACTGAACACTACTCATGTGTTCAATGGCAAAGCAGTTAGAATTATGGGGGAAAATAAAAACAGGCAGTTTTTCTCTGTCTGGTTTGTTCCACTTTGATATCTGAATGAATGTCAAGTATACTTATCAAGCTGAGCTTCACTATACTTACCGAGTCTACAGCTCGCAGTGCTTTATGGCTGCAATTAATATTGTTTTCTGCTCAAATTTTCATGCATGACAGTAAATGACACTTTGTTCTTTGAGTCTAAGCAACAAAAGTATCATCATTGCACACTGACTGTCCTCTAAACCTTAGTTTACATTAAAATACTTGCTACTTACTTGTTGTAGATAATAGATGTTTTCAATTTATATAAAATTAGGAGGAACCTTTGTCCTATGAAAGCTCCAAGTGATAGTTTGCAGTGAATGGGGAAAGTTGAGTGAGTTGTAATGCGTTTTGGTCTTGTATCATTGGTGGTGCTACTAGCAAACAAGCTGAGCATCTGATTTATAATAAGTGCATGTTTTAGCAAATTAGTCACTCAACATTCACAGTCTGCTGTCCAGCTGGTTTACCGAAGCAAAATCCTCCAGGGAGCTTTGTAGTTTATTAATTTGCCACAACAGTGTATAGCCTTAGCAGCAAATCCTATAAAGCTTCTTAAGATGCATGGAGACGGAATTTTGATCTAAATCAATATTTTTTTATGTATAAATATAAAAAGAACGCATACAGCTGTAATTGTCTGATTTCTTACAAACCTTTCCACTAGGACGCCATGGGCCTATTTTGAACCACTCTGCTGAGCTCCTGCTGAGTTGTGAAGTGCAACTGGTCATACTAGGAAATTGCAGTCACATAAGAGCTCTGAGCTTTTTCCTCTTCAACTTCCAGGCATTACATCTCCAGTTGCTCCAACAGCAAAGACAGCAATTTAGAGCTTTGATGTCAGCTCCCATGTAAACAAAAAAACAAAATATATACTTGCCTAAAGACAAACTAGCCAATGCATTGTTATGATTGTCTTATTATTTTATTTACTGCCTCATAAAATACTCTTTCTCCTTGAGCTGTTTCACATTTTTGCCATAAAATAAATAATTGTACTTCCTGTAAAATTATTCATTTTCCAAAATGTTGAACGAGTTGACATCTGGAAAGTGTTTTATCAAAAATAAAATCTAGTGCCTTCAGAAGTCATGTAATTAATAAATAGAGTCCACCTGTGTGTATTTCAGCATAATTACCGCTGTTGTTTGAAAGCCTGTTTGAATACATTAGTCAACAGCCTCATTAAATCCAAGGAACACACCAGACAGCTCACAGATAAAGTTGCGGAGAAGTTCAAAGGAGGGTTAGGTTGTAACAAAATATATTACGCTTTAATCATCTCATTGGTCGTTCTATGATGCGAAAAAGGAAGGGACTGGACTGAGAGGTAAAGAACTCCAGTCAATCTAACAGGCCTGCCAAAAAGAGTATTAATCAGAGATGCAGCCAAGATGCACATATTAACTCTGGAGGAGCTCGAGATCTACTGCTCAGTCCAACCATTAATATTGCATTTAGCAGATCTGATCTTCATGGAAAGATGGCAGGAAGAAAACATTTGCCGAAAGCACCTCCTGTAATTTGCTACTAGCCTGTAAAACACAGCAAGCATGGATGGGGTTTACATTGAAGCAACGAACTCAATAAATGGCTGCCATTTAGTGTAGAATTTGTACAAATTTCCAGTTTTTGTATGTCTAATTTTCTCAACTTTCAAAAAAAATAAATAAAAAAAAAAATAATAATAATAATAATAATAATAATAATAAAAAAACTTATTATTCACCAACAACATAGCAACTGGGTAAAATAAGTGACATTCTGAGTTTAGTTTTCATATCTGCCTTCACATTTTGTCAGAATTTGTACTGTAGATGTTGGATTGGATCACATTATTCCTAGTGAACTCATGTCTCTGCGTGGAAAAGGCCAACATAATGAAATGTAAATCCAACACAGATCCAGCCAATAAGCCTTATGATTTCCTTGCAAAAGCTGAAGATTGAAAGTGACTTTGAGGCTCTTAGCCTGCCTTCTGCATGACCATAATGGTCAAGGCTTGACCTGAACCAAGAACTGCTCTTAGAGTGGAATAGCCACTTATTAAGTCTAAAGCATAGAACAATATACTGGCTCCCTCAACTCTGAGTGACCCCAAAGAAGCCCAGTTGTGGGCTCTTAAAAGGATTTACAACAGTTTACATATTCATATCTTAGAAGGGGTCTTAGGCATGTAAATGATAACTTAAGAGAGCAATTACATACATGGCCGCATGCTGAAATCTCTCTAAGCAATTAATGACATCAGACTTATCCGGCGCTTTACATGGTTACATATAAAAAGCAACTGATGCGTTCACTCTTGTCTATTTACCACACGTTTCTTCTTGAGCAACTGAGCCTAAATGTTTTCTTTTATATGACTTTTAAATACATGGGGTAGATCTGAATAGCAATGTATTTTTCTCTCAGATCTATCCAATAAAATATGATTAGTCCTGTTAAAATAACATGCATTTTTTTGCTCGTAAAAAATGGAAAATAATAAAACTAACCTAAGCAAAAGAATGTTCTCAAATGAAATGGGGTAAGTCTTACATAAAATAAAATAATACTTTTGTTGGTATGCAGAACTACATGTTGGTGTCAACACTAGCAAAATATGTTTTTGTACTTTTCCGGTGTATCTCATCTCTTTGTTGTAGTTCTCAGTGTGAGAGGACAGCACATTTGTTTATTAAAATTCAGGACATGTTTGTGCTTTATGTTATTTTACAACTCTTTTATGTTGAACTTGTACATTAGTGTGTCACACTATTTCTTTGAATCTCCACATTTTGTTCATCTGTGACCTTTACAAATGGCAAAATGTCAACACCTCAGTATTATAATCCACTGTGTTTTTAGATGAAAGCAGGGCTGCATACTTTTCCACACAGAAACTGTTTGCAGCTGTTAGCCAGAAAGCCTTGAAAAACGCTGCCCCAATATCAACAACCAATGCAGTTGTTTAGCTCTCTGAGTGAAGAGTATTGTGTCACAGGAACCAGGTGTGTTTGAACACCCCATCTAGACTTAAAAATCGAATATAATCTGCAAAGACAGAATCGAGAGAGCAGAGGTGAGAATTTTCCATCGCAAAAGCTGTCAAGAGTTAAAATGTTTTCTTCACCCACAGAGTGACCTTTAGAACAATGGCAAAGAGCATTTCTTTTGGCAAAAGTAGTAGACAAAACCTGGGTTTAATTTTGCTTCTGCAAGAACTTTCTTGTGGAGTTCTACTCCAATATTTCATAGCAAAAAACTGCATTTGAAAACTGCAAGAAAGCTCTGTTCTCTGAGCTGCACATACTGTTGAGTCCTTAAACAAAATAGCTTTCTGATGGATCCATTTGCTATAAGTTTGATTACCCAATATCATAATATTTCCAGATTCAACAGAACGTCTTTTTGCATTCATGGAAAATCAAATTCCATTTCATTTTATTACTATAAAAACCCAATTTCACAAAGATTAAAAAAACGACTGCAGCAGAAAACTCTTCTGCTCTGTCTATAGGTGTTATCCAACCATCTGATTAATAATTTGAAATTCATGTAATGTGTGTGCTTTATGACAGAGGACATTAAATCTGATTTATGTGATCAGCAGGGTAGGTTAATTCAAAATGCTTTGACTTCTGACTATATGTCGCAGCATTGTACAACCAAGTAACTAAATTTGCATTTATTTAAAAGCTTACTTATAGTAGCTTGAGAAAACCATGAATATGTAAATTAATGCAGTAAGATGCTGGAACTGATCAGGTTTTCTAGTGCATAACTGCATATCTGAATACAATAATAAAGCATGCTGTGATGGCAAAACTGAAGAATACAATTTGCATGAAAATGAATCCACTCTACAATCGCAGCACTGCACTTCATTACAGTATACCTGCAAAACGATGACTCACGTAACCACATCAAAGGCATCAGATGATGGTAATTAGACTTTTGTGACACTTGCAAGCTGTTCCAGGTCAAAGGACATGGCTAAAGAGCTGCTTGCCTCCAAACGGTGCCATTTAATTACCATTACGTAAATGGATTTGGACAGCAAGTGTCACCACGCTATTTTTCAGCTCTGCTCTTTAACTACTTTAAAGGTTACTCATATTAAACAACTATGTAGGTGTTTTTTGTATATTCATTATGTTAATGGCAGGTAGGGCAAAAGATATTGAATAAAAAGATTTGAGATTTTAATTACAGTGATGTAAGAAGAAATTATTGCACAGTGCAAATTTACTCAGGTATGGATATGGAAATAAATGGGAGCCATTATTGGTGCCTTACTGCCCCCTGCTGTTTATAGTGTAAATACATTTTGGCTACATAAAACTGACCAGAGCTGGGTGGAGCACCCAGAAATTGTGCTCAAGTGATGCACTACATCAACATATTTTACTCAAGAAAACATAGCCGTCCAAGAAATTACTTACGTGAAAAAAGCGCTAAGTAAACAAACAAACAAAAAACGTATTCATGGATTAACAATAAAAAAAACAAGGTTTGACTCTGATTACGTGCTCTTTTGGCTTAATATTACTAGGCACAACCAGACCTTTTTAGAGCCAAAATACTAGGATCTACAAAAAAAGAAAATAAGAGTCATATTATGCACAATTTAAAGAAATTCAAGAAATTCTAATGAAAAAGAAATGCCATTCATCAGTTTTGAAAAGGGTTAAATAGCATCTGTAAGACTTTTGGTTTCTCCAGCAACCTGACAGCACAGTGAGAGCTGTTAGGAAACAAACTGTCATGAACCTGACATGTTGACCTTTAAGAATTACTTCAAGAGTTTATCAACGTCTCATCCAGGAGGTCACAAAAATGGCATCCTTCTTTAAAAGGACTGCAGCAACATAAGGTTCAATAATAATAAAGAAATCCAAAGGGGAGAATACTACTCTCTGCTTGTGAGGAGAGTTGTAGCTAGTTACATTTACTCTGTTTTACTTGAATAACTTTTTTTGGGGAAAAAAAAGAACTCTCATTAGTAATTTTACTACACCATACTTTTTTACTCTCACTTCGAGTGATATTAAGTATTGCTACTCTTTCTTCAGTAAAACTCTACCCATTGTGAGTAAATTCACTGCATGAAGAACAAACATCTTTTAACCAAAAAATACACCAGACACAATTAATACATCATACCTACTGTAAGCATTTATATATTAGAAAAAAAAGTATTCAGAAAGGTTTCTCTCACTTACAATGTATTGCTTTGTAATTATGTTATTAGTATATATACTTTTTATTTTAGTCTCTTGCATACTGGAATTTGCACACAAATTATATTTCTATATGTCATTTTAATAGAAGTAAGTGAGGTCTGCAATGCTTTCGATTATTTTTTGGGTTTTGAGACTTTTTGGATCATTTGTCAATTTAGCTAATTAAGTTCAGTCAGTTTGATTTTAAGGACCTTTGATTGCTTTGTGTTAGACAGGTCCCATTTAAGTCGTTTTTTGATTATGCACATTTGGCAGTATCAGGCTTACCTGAGGCGAACTCGGCTTTTAAAAAATTTTGTAAAATTGCTAATTAGTTTATTTGTAATCATGAATTATTAGTTTAAGGGATGTATTTTGACAAAAGGCCAAGAGGTAGTGATGTCTTTTTCCCTTAAGAAATTATTACATGACTGCTAATCAGTATATCCCCAGGAGATCTTTGTCTAGTATTAAACTGTATTTGAAGAGATGAAACAAGGTAAAGAGAGTCAAACCAAAAGAGATTTGTAAAGGGGCAAATACTTTCTCCACAGTGATGTCACCAGCAATGACTAATCTTTTTTTCAGTTAATCCTTTATCTCCAAATGTCTGTTGAATTATTATCGTGATCTAAACTGCAGAGTGAATCAATGAAACATTTCTCTCAAATGTTTTGAATAAATTGACATTCTGATCATTATTAGTCTGAGCAGCAGAAGACAATTGTAAGTTAAAACTTGATTACCCCAATTAAATTGAGTTGATTTGATATGCTGTATTTCACAGCAAAATCAGAAGTTTAACATCGCTCATACTGATGCACTTTGTGTAACTCTAATGCAGTTAGCAAAAAATAACTGTTGATTTCATTGTCATCAACAGCATAATTAATTATTTCTAGTTCCATTTATCTCTTGTATTATGCATGCTTTTATCTTGTTTACATTTGATTTGAAACATAATCAACCATTTTCTAATTAAAGATAAAAAGCAACAAAAAAAAAACAACGAAATTTAGGAAATGTGTTCATGAATATTCCAGGTCAACACAACAAATGTGTCACACACAAACTGGCTGTGCTAGAAAACATCCTCACACACTGACATTTCCCACTAAAAGCATGGGCAAATTTATTCCACCTCACTCCTCTGATGGACGTCCTGATCCGCCTTAACAACAAGACTTAGCACTTTAGATGAGTTGCATTAAATTACACTCAAAGGACAAAGTTAAAATTTAAGTGCACCTTTAATTTATTCAATATTTATATTATAATAGAGTCATCCTGATTGGCATATAAAATATTTACAACAACAACTAATTCATTAAAAATGACAGATCCTGCTGAAAAGTGTATGTGCTTATATGTGGAAGGTGGCAAGATTGCAGCAACTTTCAAGAGCAATTCTTCATGGAACAATCAATCATTCTGGGTACTGACATCTGAGAAGTACATTATCTAGCAAACAATTAGCACAGCTTGAAGCATAAATGGGGCTCCAAGACTAAGAAAGGCAGCAGGGGGAATGTTTGGTCTCTCTTCCCTAAAGAGAAAGGAGAAAAAAAGCCCAGTTAGAAACAAAGAACTTTCATCCACACATTTTCAAAAACCTATTAGAAATTTGATGTAAATTAGCCTTTCATCTGCTGCTAAAAAAACAAAAAACACAAAAGTTCAGAAGCGGATGGGTTGCCATGACAACTGTGTACCTACATGTTTTCCTGTAAGCATGCTACTGGTGCCTAAATTCCGGGTACCTGTTGTCTTTGTTGTTGGCGTCGGTATTCTTCTTCGCTGGCGGCCAGAGCCTGAGCCAGGGCCTGGTCCTCCTGCTCCTGAGGGCTGAGGGGAAAACATCCCGGAGTGAAAACCCCACAAACTGGACAACATGCATAACGGTGGACCCTTGAGTTTGATTCAAGTGCAACCTCATTGAAATTATTTAAATAATCCCATCAGCCTGTTTTGTTCGACAAACACTAAAGAGCCACGCCTATGTGATTTTATCACCTTTCAAATAATTCAGTTTATTTTATCATCATTTATATGTAATAGACCAAGCAAAAAAAAAAAAAAAAAACACATATAAAGTGGAAGGGAAAAGAAACACAGTTTCCTAAATTATTTACAGATAATATCTGAAAAGTGTGGCATGCATTTGCATTCAGCTCAGTATAAATTCCAGAGAATCAGTTGCCTTGAGAAGTCACAAAGATAAATAGAAGTTCACCTGTGTGTAATTTTATCTATACATAAAACCAGCTGTGTTATGGAGGCCTCAGTGGTTTGTTAGAGAACATTACCAAACAAAGAGCACTGTAAAGTGCAAAGGTCACTCCACACAGAACAGGGTTGTGGACAGGGTTAGATTATAAAACTATCTCCACAGCTTTGAACACCTCACAGGACCGACCAATACCGAGTGCTATTTATGTCAGCATTAAACATTGCTCAATAACTATCAGAACCAAGCAAAAGATGGAAGCTGAATAAGTGAATGTTTATAAATCCATGTAGATTCTTAAAACACTTTTAAGTCACACAGTTTTGGAACATTATCATAACCTTCAGAACAATATAGCTGAGTATGCTCATCATTCACAGCAACAAGGGGAAAATCAACCATAAATGACCTGGGAGACTGTAAAGCACCTGAACAGTAAAAACAGTATCTAGCCAGAGATCTGGGTTTTAGCTAAAAATTAATGCCCAGTTATAAAAAGATTCTGCATGCATTTGTGAAAAGACTTTTTCAGCATATAAAGAAAAAGTTCATATCACAGCTAAACAGGGACAATGAGGATCTAAGCGGCAATCCTGAAAATTAAATGCAGAATTAGCTTGCAATATATACCAACCATCATGCCCACCCCTGTCACTGAGAAACACCTGCAAGTCTGTATTTCATCCATATTATATACACACATTACTGATCTACTTAATAAGCAGCTAAATGAAGAGGAAGTTAGGGAAAATCAGTGGCACTTTGTTAATGTAACTCACCTGAGGGTTGGTTGAGCAGCTGGCCTCGAATCAGCCAAAGACATCTCCAGTGCTCTTTGTAAAGCCTGCTCCTCTGTCTGAAGAGACAATGTAGAAGCAGAATGTTTGAGTTCACTTTTAATATACTAATGGTTACTTTACATAAGGTGATTTCATCAAAGTTGTGTTCATACCATGCCGGCCTGAAAGGACGCCGAGGGAGGAATTACATTCTGTGCTGAAACGGATGTGGGAATCCGCGGGGTAGAGCTGGGAAAAGCAGGAATACAATGTGTTAAATAAAGTATATATATTCAATATGTCCATTACTGAACAAATGCGGGGTAGCAACACTCACCCTGAGCTGTAAGCTCTGTTGTTTACAGTTACGCCATTAGAAACAGGCCGAGGGTTTCCTGAAGCAGATGAACGAGAACTAGAGGCAGACGAAGAGGAAGCATCTTGAGACCTCATTACAGCAGCATGTCTATGGAAAAAACAAAAAACCTTAAATCACGAGGTTCAATGTGATAATTCAGAAAAAAAGGAAAACTGTTTCAGAATACTTAGGATAACTGTACTCACCCAGATTTGGAAAGAGACTTCCCGTCAGTCTTACAGTCGTGGTCTAGTGGGTGTCGATGTTTGAGACAGTAATTTAAATGACACTGGTCGCAGGTCACTCGTATCATTTCCTTTTGTTTACAGCCACCTTTAGAACATTTATTTGTGAATATCTGAAAGGAAGAAAAAAAAAAACCCTGTTATCACTGTTTTTGATGACATTGTGCCACATGGTTAGGGGGAACTCTGCATTATTTTAACCTTTCTCTTTCTTTGCGCAGGGTCTGATTTGCAGTCCTGGTCGATGTGTTCTCCCACTTTTATGTCGGGCATCTCGCCTCTTTTGATGGGAATGGGAGTATTACACAACGGGCAAACTGGAACCTGGACATCCTACAAGAACATACACAACAGTATTAAGCAAACAAAGGAACAAACTAGAAAATTTTATATCTTTTAAAAGAATAGTAGAACTAAAACCATTCCAATTCAACCAATTCATTTTCAAAACCAAGGCCTATAAAATCTACAGATTCTGATTGATTCTCCAAGCAACACTGCTACTAATCCACATGAGTTGCTTATATGGCTACTTGTTGTCACAGTTTAATATGTGTGGAATAGGTTATTGACTTCACAAGAACAACCACGCTTAGGTGAGCATGTTTTAGACAATGCTGTGTGACATAGGTTACATTAAAATAAATGGAACAACATATGACAAGATCAGTACATTGGGTAGATCAAATAGACATAAATGTAATTCAAAAGTAATCGAATAAAAGTAAAACCCATGGTGTAATTGTTTGTCCAGAAACATTTTGTAGTAATTGGATGCATTAGTTAAAAGATGAATACGCTGAGTAATTTTTTAAATAAAGTTTTTATTGAAGAGGATAAAAATCAGGCCTAAACATGAGTTCATATTTTATTAGGTTCTATCAACTCACCTTTTTGTAGGATGATGTACATTTGTGATTTGCATAGGTGATGTGATCCTTGCAGAAAATCTCCTGACAGGCATCACATCTCATTGGAAGAAAATCTGCAATCAACAAGCAGTATTTTATGAGGGGACAAGTTTATCAATCAATCACATTTTATTTGTATAGCATCACTTAGCAGCAAGGCAATTCATAGTGCTTTACATCATAAAAACGCAAAAATACAAAGTCATACAACACACAGTCAAGAATTTAAACATTTTGTCAAGCGCCATCTTTATACATGAGATTGTTGATTAACGTTGATTATCTTTCAAATCTAACAACAACATCAACAAAAAATTATAATGCTGTTTTTATTTGAGACTTTACTCACCTAAACGCTTGCAGGTCTTCTCGGAGCAGTGCTCTCCCAAATCTGGAAACTCCATTTTTTTTAATGGGTCTTCTGATGAAAATGACTGGTTTTTATTCTGAAACAAAAAAATAAATACAAATAAAACTTAAATAGATGAGAAGCTAGCAGTTCTTAGAACTGGTCTGCATTGTAATAACAATGAGGCTTTGAGGATAGTCATGAGTCACATGATTATCAGTCTGCAGACCAACAATGAGTTTGCTAAATTATTAGCAAGAGGCTAAGCTAACTTCGATCAGACTCACAGATGATCGATTACGCAACTAATAGCTCAAGTTATCCACTATTCTGTTAGACAAACAGAACACAAGAACTTCAAAATGAGAGAGATTTTTGCGATAAGTAATACATGTTCACAATGTAAAACATGAATGAATTACAGTAACAAGATATAGAAATTAAGCAACTACTTAATTTACCCAAAGTGAGCAATAACACATATTTCTGCTAAGTTGAAAGAAACACCAGCACCACACAGTATACTTCTCCATAAATGTCAATAACAAATACTAAAAATAAATATTGACTATTTATGGTGAGAGTGTATTCTCACCGCTGGATTCTTTGCTACGCTAGCAAGATGATCAGCTAACCTCCTCCTTTTGTTCAGGTTTACTCACCAGTCGCGGCTTTCTTCTCGGTCTTTGGTTTTGTAAAAAGAAAGTCAATGTATTCTTCCAGCCAATATAACTCTATAATTTTTCAAAGTGTTTTAGTCTGTAGTTTAATTACAGAGCCCCTGACGTCCGTTGCCTTGTTTGTGAAGATCCTCGTCTGTTTAGCTGTGTCACGCACCGTCCACTTACGTCAAGACGCCGCTGATGTCACGCTCGCTACGTCGTAATGGAAGGCGTGGTTTCGAAGGCGGTCGTAGAAATTTCAAGAAAACTCTAGAATGACCCAGATTGTTCAAATAAAATTATGGAAATTGTGTTTAGTAAATCTGAAATAGAATCTACTATTAAGAAAAAAAATCTGACTGGAAGCGTTTTTTTAGAGGAGGGCACTAAAGCTTGTCACTTGTTTCAAAAAAAAAAAAAAAAAAACTGCTGAAGAAAGTGGAAAAGAAAGTTAAAAAAAACCCAGCTATCACAACGAACTAGAGGTTAAATAATAAATGGGCATTGGTGAGTGAGGCATTGACATGGAAATTGTTTAACAGAATAATGCAACGTGAAAAATAAAGGGTGAGTGAGTATAAAGAAACATTTAAACAAGAATTAAGGAAATATAATGACATACTAAAGATGAATGTTGGGTAAACACGAACAAATGAGCAAAATATTCATTAATTTTTTTAAGTAAACAGGATAACATGCGTGAATAGATAGATGAGACATACTCGGTTAACACTTCAGCACAGTAGATTCAAGAAGGAAATTCAGATGTTAAGTTGAAGCAATTTTAAGAGTGGATAGTCATGACAGTGGTAAAACTGTTTCCTTTTTAAAATGTTTGAGTTCATATTTAGTTACACATAAAATGAGTTGAACATTACTGGAAAGACTGCAACATGTCAGAGAATAAAATAACAGAAAAATATTGGCAAATATAAGAGAAGAAATAATTATTGTCCCTGAATAGCAACAATTCAAACTTTCTTTGCTCCTTTTGACCTTTTTAATTCTTGCACTAAAATAAAAAAAATCACATTATCATAAATTAATATTTATCCCTTCATATTCATTACCCTCATTTGCTAAAGCTGTTACCAACATAGATAATATTTGAAACTTTACTGAAACAACATAAGTCTTCTCCTTGTAAGGATTTAAAAGTAATCCATTTAGGCAGTTGACATTACATACCCAAGCTCTGTTAGTTAATGCATTTATGGCTTCATTAGCTTTGTGCGACACAAATTCTCTTAAAATCTAAACTTTTAATGAGCTTAGGAGCCCTGAAACAAAAAGACATTATTTGCATCTCTGCTCTTTTAAATGCAGAGTAGGATACCCTAATTTTGATTGATACAATCAAGATCAATCCACTGGATATGATTTTGGTCTCCAGCTGTGACTTTTCTGTCACTTATGTAAATGCACTCAGCAAGGTACTTGTACCCTAATTAATTTGGATTTTACTATTGGTCTTCACTTCAAAAGTCCATATTCAGTCTGACAAGACTGGAATAAAATGTTAAGTGTGTTTATTAGCATAGGCAAATGAGACATTTTGAATAAAACGATATGAAACTTCTGTTGATAGAAAATAATAATACACAACATCATGATAATATTAGTGCTGGTCCACAGTTCTGCATTACGACTAATACATACTGTACTGCTTTAGGCTAGTCTAAATACACTCATTAAGGAAATTTGTTTTGCATTCAGACAACTCAAAACAGAGGAACTGGAAGGAGACATTAAATGAAATATAACACCCCAATGCATCAAGTGACAACTAATGTTTGACTTTTATCAAGTCATACATTAGTTAATATACTATTATAATAATAGTAATAATATAATACTAATATACTTGCCTTTTTTGTTTAATGCAAGAAGCATAGTTTGGAATAAAAAAAAGAAGAAATTTAGCATAGTGAATTATGTTTCCCTTTGTTCTCTGTCTCTAACACTTTGAAAGATAAAAACGCCATTGTACTAAAATACCATAAATGCTGAAATATTTTGTTTTTGCGGAGTGACTGCAGCACATATGGCTTGCATGGTGGAGTAGTAGATAGGACTGCAGAAAAAAAATCCAGGTTTGACTAAACGCCTGCGCTCTTTCTGAATAGTTTTCATGCTTTCCATGTGCATGGATAGCTTTTCTTCAGATGTCTCAGGTTGATTGGTCTCTCTGAATTTTGCTTAGGTGTGAGTGTGTACGCATGTTTGTTCTGTGTGTCTCTGGGTTTACCCTTTGATGGAGTGTCAACCTGTCCAGAATGTACTCCGTTCACCTCTGTAAAACACTGCACAGCCAGTAGACAATGGATAGCTGCAGCTCACCAGTTACAATTTTTAGTTTTCAGTGGTTCCTAACTATTCTCAGATTACATCTATACATAATATCATAAGTAATGCATATAATTCCCTGGTCCATGAAGTTCTTAAATTATTACTGAGTGGTTCTCTGACAAAGTGATTGTTAATGACCCATCAGCTAAAGAAATATTTATCTGCTTTCTCTGTGTTAAATAATTGAATGCCCAATCAGTATTTGAAAGTACAAAAGTTCACAAAAAGGTGCATAACTCACTTTTATTAAAAAGTGTGTTAGGGCCATATAATTTCAATCTCACACTCTGACATTAATAATTTAAACTCAAGTCCAATAATCCAATAAAATGTACAAAGAATGTGCTTTAGATGTTGTTAAATTCAGGATTGGGCTGTTACCCCAAATGTGAGCACACTTTGGGTTGAAACTGATTTCAGTATTGTTTTTTTATGGGACACAGGTTAGCTCTTAAGAAAATGTTGGCTTTAAACGACTTATCAAACAACATTTTGGTTGTGTGCCAGGCTTGAGAGTGTATTTCCAAGATTTACCAGTTGGTGGCAGCACTGGTCTTCATGAAAAATACAGCTCAGAGAAGGAAAGATAAAAACACGATGAACGAGGAAATCACCATAATTGTGACCACTAGAAATATCACATGTGTATATAGTCATGACAGCCTGGGATCTAAAGTTTTCCTTTTTTTATTTCCAACTTAAAGCTGGGGAAGAGCATAAAACTTCTTCACAAATAATTAATGGGCACTCCAATTACTTCAGAGGTAATTGGAGTGCCCATTTATTCATAATTTCCTTTAAACATTTACAAAGTGATGTCTTGCAAAAAGTGACAGTGCCAGTTTTTGGTTTTTAACAGTTTACAAACAAAGGTTCAATCTGTATTTTATGATTTTAAAAGACAGATTATGTGCAGTAGGAAGTGAGAGGATCTAGAAGGTCACACTCTCAACTGTTTTGCAGCTCCAAACCAATCTCTTTTAGGTATTCTCCCTGTAATTAGCTGACCAGGTTGCTCTCTGAGCAAAAGAGCATCCTGATAGCATGATGTTACCAGCTGCTATCAGGTTTCATAATGGGGACAGAGGGTTCAGAACAACAATTCAATGTTGTTCTTGGCTCTTTTGTGACTTCTTGGATGAGTCATTTCACTGCCGGGAGTAATATGAGAACCTGAGAAGGTTCACCACTGTTTCATGTTTTCTACATGTGTAAAATGGCTCCCACTTCAGGTTGTTGGATTCCCAAAGCACTAATAATCGATTTGCTACTCTTTCAAGATTGATGGCTGTCAGCTACTTTGTTTTTCATCTGTTCTATAATTAATCTTGCTTGGTGCATGATGTGTTGCTTTCCTATTGTTACACAAGTTCTGTTTAAGCAATTTATTGAGTTTTATTTATTAAGTTAACACTGGGGGCAAAGAAATTCTTGCACAAGCCCAGGTTGGCTTGGGTAGCATTTCTACCTTAATAAATGACATGACCATTTGAAAAACACTCTCTGTATTCATTCAAGCTATGTGCTTTTCAAAATGTACTTGATCTGAAACATAATGTGCTAATAAAAATTAAAACCAAAAAAGAGTTGTAAGGAAGCAAAATATTTGTATGTATGTGTCCAGTAACCATACACTTTCCCAACAAAAGGCTATGAATCACATTACCACTGATAGCCTGTCCTGGTGTTGTGTGCTCTCTATATAGTGAAGCAGAATGACTCCTCAGACCAGGCTACCCTATTCCTTTGCTCCATTCTCAATTTTTGATACTAATGTGACTACTGTTGAAGGCTCTTTCCATTGGATAGGGGTTAGCATGGGCACCCTGACTGATCTGCCATGTCAGATCTTCAATTCTGCAAGCACCCCCCCCCCCCCCACACACACACACACACACACACACAAAAACCCAGCAGTGTGTAATCTGATATCTTTCTATCAGAACCAAAACAGTCTTCTTATGCGACTTGAGCTGAGGTAGTTCCGCCACTAGAGGGCAGAATAGGTCTTCCTGGCTTAACACTGGTTTTGATGTTTTGAGAATTCAACACATTCTCATGGCAGGGTCAAGGATACAAAGGCTTAGGTGTCAGATAGATGCTTTTAAAGAGATGTTGTAACAAAGATGAACCTATGAGTGCTAGAGCAGTTGTGTTTTTGTGCAATTTCCGTTATTGAAGTCAACAAGAAAATCCAAACATCTTTCCTGTACTTAGTTTTTTTTCTTCCAGATTTTAAAAATCCATGCACACACCATTAAAGTCTATGTTTTGTATCACAGAATTAACTCATTTTTCTTTCAAAGTAAATTTCCAAGATTTACTTTGAAAGTGTAATGGCTTGTGCACTTACAGAACTGTCTATGTAATACTCTGTCTGTATAAATTGAAGAAGTTGTGACATTGTCAGCAATCCTCTTCCAAGTAGTGTGCAGCGGAAACACTAAACGCAGAAGCACAGCAACTTTTAAAAACAACATTTTTGGAAGGTGGCTCCAAGTCTTTTGCGTTTAAACTTCAATTAATAACTGATGTTAAAGTATGCATCTCTGAGACATGTTCTCTGCAAACAGTGAACAGTCGGTTGAAAGTCAGGAGAGTGCAATCATCTCCAAATGCACCCCCTTCAGTACAAATGCGATGGTAGAAGTTTGGAGCTTTTGTTGAAACTACCCAATCATGTTTTAGCGCAAGTCCTATGCGCACATGCAGAGATTAATGCGCACATGATCCATAACATAGTGACAGGGCTGCTTGTTTAAATGCACCTCACCAATCCATATCCATTTGGGATTATATCCAGGGTGGCTTAAAATTGGGTGAGGCAACACCCCCTCCCCCATATTCCTGTAGAGTTGAATTATTAGATTGAAGTTGAATAATAAGCACTGAGTCAAACAGCACACCCTTCATCTGCGGAGCTGTAATTAACGGGGGCAAAACGCAGGCGGTGGCGAAGGGAGGAAAAAAAATGCAAATTATTCCACACAAAGGCTTCTCACAAATTGGCGTCACCATTTCTCAAATTATATCATTACTATATTTTGAAAATGTTAATCTGTTGAGCGGATTTCCCGGGGGAGTTGAGTAAATTAGTTCTATTTCCGAGACTGCCTCTCTGCAAAGGCACGGCAGCGACAAGCACCTCTGATTTGCTGATTACAATTAGACTCCCCAGTTTGGGCTCCTTCAAGCATTGATAATTTTCGGCATATTAAGCACGTTTTAGCAAAGGTGATAAGTCAGTTTTAATTGAAATGAAATTATTATTCTAATGGAAGTTTGGTTATTATTATTAGGAGGCACTAGTCATTCTCAGCTTCATTTTTAATATATAAATGCTGGAGAGTGGAAAAAAAAAAGATTTTGAAGGGCATTAGGGTGTCAGGATTGAATGAGGTAATTTGAAGGGAATTACTTTCTCTTCTATCAGAAATGAACTGAATTAAAAGTCCAAATCAATCGCTTTCACTTCTCCATTCTACTTTGACAGCGGCACAATTACAGATAATTAGATGGGAGGAAACTTTTAATTGTGGGATTAGAGGGAGAGAGAATTCGGAGGATCAGAGAGAAAATTTCTAGGCAGAGTTTCTTCCTTAAAATCGAATCAAAGGATTTGCGAGCTTAAGATGGCACCCAGCTTTTCTTTTTTTCCCCCTGCTGTTTAATTGGAACTGCATCTAGTTCATCCAAATCATCCAAAACAATTAATTTTTATTTAATTCTATAATTATCATCAAATCGAATAATGTGCAACCTAATTTAGATAGTTAAAAATTAACGTGCGTGAAGTTAATTGAGTAATTAAACTCCTAAACTGCTGCCTATTAATTTGCCTGCCTAATTAAAAATGAATGTGATTCTGTGCTGCTAAAGAAGGCATCATTATTGGACGGACTGGTTGATAAGTCCTGTGTCTTATTTTGGGAATGAGGATTTAGGTAGATCATGTGAACACCTATGTTAAGTTGGCATGCTGAATTTCACTTTCCTGTTTTATCTGTTATGGATAAAGCAAGTGCGCAGCTGCAAAATCCTCGGGCTCCAAAGAGAGGATATCAAGAACGCAAGATGGTGGCATTCGGGACATGTGTTGGGAAGAAAGTGGAGGCTAAACATCAAAAAGAGAGAACTTTTATAGACATGGCACCTGTCCCTGTTATTTGCAAAACTGAGAGCAAAGTTTGAGTGTTATGGGAAGACTTTCTTGTCTTTCTTCACCTCTGCGCTGAGTAGTTGATTTTGCCCACACCCAATCATCCACCATAAAAGCTCCCTTCAGAGACTGTAGCTGCATTTAGTACGTCCATAAGTTATATCAAATAGAGGAGACATAAAGAGCATAACATCAAACTTCAGTCACTTCTTTCAACGAGACTTTGAAACAAATTCTAATCAACACAGAAGTTTTATAAACGCAAAGTGTGAGGAGTGATACAAAAGGTGAAGCTCAAAGCAGGAAAACAACCATGAAAAAGACCAGTACTTCAACTTTTACATATTTAGTAATGTGAGTTATTGCATTAAACTGTAAAATGATGAAGATATCGCAGTGTCTGTATAGCTGTCAGCGTACACCAGCTTTCTCCCCTATATCTAATCTCTTGGCAAGTAAATCAATTAGCCCATATGCAATATTTTTTCTATTGACGGAGATCGACAGCGTGTTGTCATCCTAGCAACTCCAAAGAAGAAGAATTTTTTCATATTTTAAGAAAAAGTATTTCCAGTTGCCATGAACAGACACACACACACACACACACACACACACAAAGGAAACAAGGCAGGGCAGCACCGCATCTGAATGCTGGCCTTGTTCGCCTTATTATCGGGTTAATTAAAGCTAGAATCTGACAATGTCACCCGTTGTAGAAAAAACGGATTTGAATGCTGCGTCTCTGGAGACTGTGTCAAGGGTCTGCTTTGCACTGAGCCCCTGAGCTCCTCAGCTGGGGTGATGCACACAAATATATATATATTCTCTGACCTCCTACATATGTAGGTGACGGGAAGCAATTATTGAATTTTTGATGTACAAAATTGAATGACTGGGGAGGAATAATTCATAAGATTGTGTCCGTGTGGGCTGAAATTAAAAGTTAAAAACACAAAAGAGTGAGCGCTCGCTGCTGTTAAAAAAAAAAGAGACTAAGATGGATAAACGGTCGAGATCATTTCTGAGGAGTTCATTAAAATGGAGGGCTACACGCTGAAATGCAGAGGGTTGTTATTTGGGCTTGGGGGTCAAGTGACGAGAGGATTATATACTTCCTCATAAAAATATTAATTAAACAATTTGCATGCTAATAGGGTAACAATTATCGCAGCTTCTGTTGAGAGATTCAGGTTATTACAACATGCCAATCCAGAAGCCAAGGGTCAGGCAGGGAGTGGGGTGTGAAATTTCAACTCTGATTAACATTATGACAGCGCCAGACTTGGGATAAATAAAGTCGAATTAATTATTTGTAAATAATAATAATAATAAAAAGAGTAAAATAAAAATTAGTTGAAAGGACTTAGACCACATATGGAAAACAGGCGGAAGTGTTGAATAAAGTCACATTCTCGTCTTTCCTCTATTTTCTTTTTGGTGTTTATGTAGGGCACAAAACTTAAAAGTTGTCAATTTAAGTTTAATTACCAGAAACAAAGATATACAATATATATATATATATATATATATATATATATATATATATATATATATATATATATTTATTTATATATCTTGAACTCACTGCTTTAACTTTTTGCTTTACGCAGTTTGGGTATTTTTTTGATCATTTATATTAAGTACTACTTCCTTCATTCAACCGTCCACCTGTTTAAATGCGCAAAAAAAAACAACTCATTCATAACAATAGGCATGAATCAATAAATGAGGACAACATTTCAAATGATATGTTTTGCCTACAACATATCAACACTCTACGCATTCAAGCTATTATTTGTTTGGAGCAAAGAAAAAGTCTGGGAGCTGCTGGCCTCATCTCTCCGCCTGCAGCCTTTTCTTCCCGGGATCCGCTGAGCCCTTCCTCCCGGTGGGTCCCCCGTGCAGTTGCGATGTAGTTCTTATCAAAGCCCTCCTGTCTTGTTGTGACAGCTCTGATATTGTTTATTGAGGTGGATGTCAGCTTTAATTAGCAATCGATACGGGGAGCGTTTGCAGAGTGCGTCTCTGACGTCAGCACCCATTACCGCCTCTCATTGGATCTCATATTCCCCGAGCCTGGGCTAATTATTGGGAGGTTCATGTGGATAAAGTACAGCTCATCCCTCCCTTCACATCATGTCCCCCGCTCGTTGGCCACACTCGCTGCATGCTTTTTAAATTCCCGTCGCCGGGCTCCAGACGTCGCTTCCTTTTGCCTGCGGGATGATGGACAGCAGGATACTGGATCCACCTCACGCCCAGTTCGGAGGCTCTCTCGGCGGGATGGTTGGCTTCCCGTACCATCTGAGCCACCATCACGTTTACGAATTAGCAGGGCATCAACTTCAATCTGCGTCCGCGGTTCCCTTCTCGATAGACGGATTACTTAATGGCTCCTGCACGGCGTCGGTGGGTAATTCCAACCCCCTCTTGTCTTCGGGCTGCGGGATGAATGGAGATAATCAGCAGTACAAACTGTCAGGTAAGCCACACTACCCACAGCACAATGAGCTCCGCTCGAGGTTGGCCAGCTGTGGAAAGACCCAAACAGAAAGAAACAAAGGCTGGATGTTGCGACAAGTTGTCTTCGCCGTGGGTTTGAAAGGCGTTCTCGCCTCCCACTTCATTTCCTTCATGTAAAATTGAGGATTTTTCAACAACAACAACAACAACAACAAAAAAAAGAAACAACATTTCTCCTCCTCAGTTACAACATTAACAGCTTGTGTTTACATCGAAAGCTTCCTTCTCCAAAACGAGAACAGAAGCTGCAACATTCCTTTCATCATATTCACCTTTAAATTGAACAAAATTTCATGGCATATGTGCAAGATAAAAATCATGTTAAAATTCTTTTAAAATGTAGATTTTTTTTTAAGGAAAATATAAATATATTTTTGACCTTATGTGCTTTGTTTACATTTTGTTTCCAACATTTATATGCTGCCAGACTCGGTGGACCCAGACAAAGATAGCCCTGGCTGCAAGAGAAGAAGAACTCGCACAAATTTCACAGGCTGGCAGCTGGAGGAATTAGAAAAGGCTTTTAATGAGAGTCACTATCCGGACGTGTTCATGAGGGAGGCACTGGCTCTCCGACTGGACTTGATAGAATCAAGAGTTCAGGTAAATGCCCATTCACTGACTGCATTTGTAACTTCGAGCTCGATTGTGTCCTCTGTTATGTTATTTGTGACAAAACACCCGCTTTACATGTGCGATTGTTGCAAATCACACATCTATAAAAACAAATATCAATATTTACATGGCCATGAGTAAATATTATTTTCGTGAAGACTATGAAATATTAAATTTAATTCTTAAAATGCCACATATCACTTTACTTTCCCCTGAGTTTATTGGTCAGGATCTGACGAATGAGTACAATTTGACTTTATATTTGTTTTGAAAAACTTTTGAACTTTGATTTAATAACACAAATAGTTGCAGGCTGTTTTTCCAACAATGACTAGGAAGAAATATCAGACATTCATAAGCGTCCATTTATATATATATATATATATATATATATATATATATATATATATATGTTTTTTTTTTAATTATACTTGAAATAAACATAAATAAATACTTAAACTATATTTTTCTTTATTATTACACGTAAACTTTATTCGCATGGACAGTTCATATTTGTGAAAAATTATGTTATTGAAAGTTATCCCAACTTGTTTTTTGTTCAATGCATTCGTTTTTAATAAGGCCTAGTTAATTAAAGGCTCAGGAGAAAAAAACACAACATGAGGAAGGTGTAACCTCACTATTTGTTTAATTACCATGTTACAAAGACACTGACACATTTTTTTTTTTGGCTCTAATTAATTTGACCCTAGCAGGGGCAGCCAGTGCTCATTACACTTGTTTTCACTTTTTTCCCCCTTCCTCCACTTCTCTATCTGAAGGTCTGGTTTCAAAATCGCAGAGCCAAATGGAGGAAAAAGGAGAACACAAAGAAAGGCCCGGGTCGACCTGCTCACAACGCCCACCCCACCACCTGCAGCGGGGAGCCCATGGACCCAGAGGAGATCGCCCGGAGAGAGCTGGACAGGCTGGAGAAGAAGAAGCGGAAGCAGGAGCGCCGGCTGCTCAAGTCCCAGAACAAGCTCGCTTCTGGGGATCTATTTCACACCCCGGGGTCGGACAGCGACAGCGGGGTGTCGCACGTCACCGACAGTGACCACAACACGTGCCCACCCTTTGACTCAGTGGGGGGGAACCAGTCGATGTGCGACCTCCAGAGCCAAAACGAGAACCAAAGACACCTAGACCGGGATGCTGGCGGATCCGAGCTGGACTCGCCCGACCCCAGCCACCGGCCGAGCCTGTGCTCCAGCAACACCAACAGAGCCTCAAGTCTGCAGAAACTCAACCCGTTTAGCGTCGAGAGCCTCCTTTCGGACTCCAGACCCAGACGCAACCCCGCGGCCTTACCCTCCTCGCGGCCTTTAATAGGGAAGGGACACTTCCTGCTCTATCCTATCACGCAGCCGCTTGGATTCATTGTCCCTCAGACTGCCCTGAAGACGTCATCAGCAGCGGCAAGCTGTGACGGAGACGCCCCGGCGATCAGAGACCAGTCCGGTGTCCGCTGCAGCGCCTCCTCCAACTCCCCGGGATGTAGGAGCAGCTCACCGGACGCACAAAAGCTCGGACAGGTGGGACAGGAGGAGAAATCGAGCCCGTCCAGGGCCGCGTTAGCCACTGGACAACCGAGCTCGGCTATTTGCAGCGAGTCGACTTTTGAACTCATGACGCCTGTCGACACGGACAAAAAGGAGCACTTGGAGCACACAGTCAACCCCGAACCTCTGAGTGACTGTCCCACACAATTAAACTCCACAGAAGATGTCGATATGGAATAAATCAGAGGGAGGTTATTTTTTATTTTTTATTTTTAGAAAGAAAATGCAAAAATAGCCTCTAAACGACACCTTTAATTAGGCCAAAGCTTAACTACATCTTTGCATTTAACCTCCATAGGTTTTGCCCCAACTCTGCTGATTTTTTTAACAATGTCCCTCTCCTTATTTTTCCTCCTGCGAGTGTGTGAGAGTATTTAATGTGTGATAACATGTCAAAAACAAAAAAAAACAAACAAAAAAAAACAAGACCAACAAAAATCCTCAAGAGCTGTAAGAAAAGGTATTATACTATTTATATATGTAAGGTTTTTCTTAAATAAATTTATTGTATACAAGCATCTGACACCGTGTGAAATCTTAAATAGCGGCGCAGGACGACAGTACAGTGGGAAGGGCTTTTTTCGTAAAGAAATCTTATGTTGTACTTTGTATATTGCCTTAACAAATTTATTCATCTATAAGCCCCCGCTGAAATGAGGTTACGAGCCCGAGGCGAAAAGGACCCGCTCGACTCCTGCAGAGTTTTGATATGAAAGTAATTATTTTCCCGGTGGCTACTGCAGGGGGATTCAGTTTATTTTAGCTCAAAGGGGGTTATAATACATTACCGATTTCTAGTGATATGAAATCACATAAACTTCCAAGAATAATAGAATTAGCATGAAAAGGCCTGGGTGTCAAATTGAAATAGGAAAATAATAGCCCCGGCAGCTGGGAGTGTGTGTGTTTGTGCATATTGGAAAGGAGATGGAGATTCGTGGGGAGGCATTTTCATGAGGTTTTTTCTCTCCTTTCTCCTCCCTCTCTCTTCCCCTCTCTCTCCTCACATTGTCAGGGCCCCTTGTAGCAGGGCTATATTAAGATAGATGTTCGATGATATCCCTCATTGTTCTGTCGCTTTACATTGATGTTTCTGTGTTATCAGCCTATTGATCACGCGTCGGCTGTAATAGGACGGGCTGAGGCAAACGTGCCTATTTACAATAGCAGAACACATTTGTTCTAATAGGGCTGCTGGTCCCCGGGGAAGCCGCGCAGGATCTGGGACATCTGCTCCCCCTTTCGCAATATTAGCAGCGGCTGACCACAATATCAAGCCGAAGGAAGAGAGCACGGTAACAGAAGAAAGCAAAGGGGGGAACTATATATAAATATCACATAGCCTTTAGAGTTCTCTTTGGGTTTTGATTTGCAAATAAATTGGAAATAATCAGAGGGAGCGAGCTTTACGACTGAGCCGGCGCAAATGAATCCCTGAGCCAGTGTCCCTTTCAAAATATTTACATAAATTTCAACCCATGCAGCTGTTTGCTCTAGGAAGCAACGTCTTATTAGGTTGGTGGCGGTGGTGGTGGGTTGTGGGGGTTGTGGGGGGCCTCGGGGAGCGGAGGCATGGAGCAGACACAACCAGCATGGCACGCGCAGAAATCACGCACGGGCTCAGGCCCGCGTGGCTCTGGGTTAAAGGTGGCCATATGTACTGGGGTCATAGCTTCCTTATTGTCTGTGTGGTTAGGATTGTGATTTGCCTTGAAGACTTTCTTAAAGAGTCAGAAATAAGTTAACATGAAGCAAGCTTAAAATAAAGAAAAAAACAGCTTTAAATAATTTTAAATAATAATAATAATAATAATAATAATAATAATAATAAAAAACATATATAAAATAATTAAAAGTGTAAAAACCCTGAACTAGATTGTTTAAAATTTATTTAATGGTGAAATGGTATTTTTAAGTACTGTTTTTTTTTATTTTTATATAATATTTTTTTCATTCTTTAGTAACATTTAATCTAAATAATTTGGGGGGGAATATTCAAGAATTTCCCCGCAAATTTCAACAAAAAAGTCCAAACTCTGTGTTTTCTCAAGGATTATTCACCAATTTGTAAAACAACCCATCACAATCATGCTTGTGTGTGTTTTTTCTTTCTTGAAATGCTTCTCTTATGCTTTCTCTGTTCTGTTTTTTTTTCCTTGGGACGTATGCCCAGTTCATCCATAATTCATTAGCGCACTGAATAGGAGTATCGCTGGCTGCACATTGGTGGCCTAAAGGTGAAATTAGCGATTTGCTTAAGTAGTTAAGCTTTTCTTGCCTGAGAGCTGCACGCTGCATGATTCAAGACAAACTATCAATCGATATGCCCAGGCAGCCTCCAGGAGATGTGTCGTCCCATGAATCATACTTTATGAATTCAATTTATACCCGGAGAAATTTTCAATTTGAACGCCGGATCATTATGGGAGAGTGTAAATTGTTTTTGCTCTATTATGCATCGGACGCCATCATTTTTCTTTCTAATTACGGCGGTGTCAGGTCGGGCTGTCATGCAGACGCTGATTTTCAATTTAACTGATCATCATGCATTCATTTTACCATTTGATAAATCTGCTATCTCGGAACTCCTCCATGCCCGGAATGCTAAAAAGAGAGGCGCAGATTGGGAGAAGTAATAGGGGCCTGTATGCGGCAATAAGTGCAGATCAGGCAGCTAATTTAGCACCTCCTGGTATTTCCATTTCCATTTCTCATTTCCAACTCTCAAAGGAGGAAAAGCAGCCCAAAGGCAGAAAGCTGGTAGGGTTTTCATATCAGAGAAAGACAGAGGAAAAAAAAAAGTCGACCAAAATGCCTTGTTTTCAACCACCCATCTCCTAAATTAGGAAATCAAGCTTAATTAAGGCTAATAGAGTTTTCTTACTGTGTGTGTTAGTTTTATTTAATAGAAACAAATTTGCTCAATTAATTATGGCCATGATGTTGAGAGTCTTCTTTACAGCATTGCCTAAATGAGCATCTTCAGGAAAAAAAAACCTCATTTCCAAAGTAATTGTTTTTATTTAGGCTGTTTTCATATTGTTTTCCTCTCTTTATGACAGCCGAGTAAAACTGAGTCAGTTTAGAAACTGTTTCACTGCGCTAAATGAGCTGAATTCTGTTTCCTCTTAAAAAAACCCCGCAAAAAACAAAAACAGGATCTCATCTAGCAACAAAATCTGCTCAAAAATCATTTCGTCTACTTTGACTGTCATCTGGAGCAATTTTTTTTTTGTTCACCAAGCATTTAATGCTTGGATATTGTGATGTGGAGGGATTTACAAGTTTCAAGTCTGAATCAACTTTAATGGACAATAACGCTCACTTGTCACAAATCCATCTGTCTGTACAGGCTTCTCATGTGCGCTTTGTGCTCCTGTAAGAGATCTTGGAGAGTCGGAGGGCTCAGTTTGGATAAGAAAGAAAACCTGGTCCCTTAAAGAAAAAAAAAAAAAGGATCCTCCGTGAAATAAAATGGCACTTGACATTTGGCTTCTCCTGCAGCAACTCTGCCATGCCTTTTAGGATTATTTTACATCTCACACTCATTAATGCGCCGGCGGATTTAATCATTCTTATCTTTCCCGTGCATACCTGGGATAAGCCTGAAATTACCATCTGCATTGATTTCAGGACAACCCTTAAAATTATTTTAATTAGTTCACAGTACTCTGCGAAAAAAAAAAGCCCCTAAAAAAATGGTTATTAAGTCATTTGGATTTTCATGTGTTCAACACTTGAGAACCAATAGATAGATCTTTCCCAAATCCACTGGAACAATTTAAGTTAAACTTATTCCCAGGAAAAAAAAAAAAAAAAAAAAAAAAAAAAAAAAAAAAAAAAAATATATATATATATATATATATATATATATATCTATATATATATATATTACAGTCTGTTCATATATATTTAGTATATTCACATGTCTTTATTATCATGTAACAAAGCGTATTGTTTTCTGCCATAACACACTAAGAACTTTGAAAATAATTAACTTCTGGCAATAGACCAAATACTGAGTTTTTTCAGGAATCATTTTTAAAAGCAAAGAAAGACCTCTAATAATGCATATTTAGTTAATACTTAGGAGAAGAAGTTTTCCCCATTTAATATTGTAATTTATTTCTATTACACATGCTCCATATTATGTTAAAATGGCTGTGGGCAAGGATTAGAATATTTAAGAAGTTTCATCTATACAACAAGAGAAAAATGCACCATGTTTAGAAGGAAGTAAATTGATGCCACAAAATTGCAAAATTGCCTGTATATATATTTGTAATTGTTGCAAGTTTGAAACTATGAAAAAATGTATGGTCATCAGATAATGTTCAAACATTTAGAGTGTTTAACATAAGCCATTTTGAACGAAGAAAAAAAATGACAACAAGGCAATTTGTGGCATTTTATTTTGTGCCAGGTCACATCCTCCCACCTAAATTTCTGGTGTTAAATTTTGTGCAACAATTTTGCTATAAAATCTGATTGCGACTTAGAAAAAGATTTATCTCTTTCATTGTGTTCACATCTATCCAGTTACTTTTTAATGGTTCACATGTTGCAGCCCAAAATTATGCTCAGGAAAGTTTTTTTTTCTTCATCATCATAACTATTAATCAGGTATTTTTGGACTTCAGTAAGTCTCACGACAGAACTGCCAACCTTTTTCTGACACATTGAATTACAAAAGGTAAAGTTTAGAATAGCAAATAAATGCTTTCTGAGCTGCACGACATCAATCATGGTGTGTTAAGGATCTGTCTAAAAGCTCAGTCATCTTCTGCATGCTGTTCTGAAAAGAAACTCATTTATAAAGAAATGAGTGCTTCATCAACTATTTTAGTTTTAAATGTTACTAACAGAGGTTGTTAAAAAAAAGACATGCATCACACATTGAATACTATGGCTTTCTGAATACAGGCAACACAGTAATTACATGTCATAGATTGTCATAGCACAATAACAATTAACACTTTGTCTGCTGTTTCTATTTACAATAATGGCAAGAATAAGATCCAAACATTTACAGTTTAACGCTGCAGCTTAGCTGGCTCCACTTTTAGGTACGTGTAGGCAAACTGGCAAACTAACGCACAAAACCATGGCAATGCATGAAACAATTATATAAGATGAAGATATTAATAACTCAGTCTCAGAAAAAAGTTACAGAGGTACATTTGTTCGCATGTAGCGTCACATAGAAAGATAAAAAAATTGATTCAGATATTTTTTCTTTACCTGTTGCAGAAGAATGAATGGAAAATGTTCAAACAGGGCTAAGATGTATTGATCTGGCTTATCAGTCTGTGCCCTAGCACCACTCTTCAACACATGCTACATTCTGCAAGGATTTATAAAGCTGTCATGGTGTGCAATCTCTCAGCTCTGCTTAATACAAAATCTTGCATGTGACAGTTTGCAAAGAAACATGTGGAATGTTTTCAAGGCCTTAGAAATGTACTCATTTAACAATAGTCAGTCATACATGATGTACTACAAAAAACGATATGCAAGATTTTACATTCTAGAAAAGATAATTTTGCACTTTCTTTGCTACTGTTAAGAACCTGCTTTATTTATTTTTTTTTTTACACATTTTTACACACTCTGGATTGTGACTATGTTGCAACATTTCTGGATTCCATTCTAAAGAAGGAATCCAGCCATGTGAATCAGCTGTGTTGAAACAAAGGTAAAATATGAGGGACACTGGTCATTGAAGGCCAGAAGTGGACTCAGTTACTCTATTCAGCAAAAAGCCAATATAAGAGGAAAGGTTGAAGGAATGGCAACTTTGCAAACTGTGCCGTAAGTTCACAATAATACAATGAAAACAAAGTCATTTGGAAATTAATTAGGTAAATGGATTCCATTTGCAAAAATGTTCTGCACTTCAGCAAAAAAACAACTTAGCAGCAGCCTAGGGGAGTGATACAACTATATCCACAGAGGCTGCTGCTTTAGTATTTAGATTTCAGACAGGAACTAAAGCACCACAGGGAGGAAGGGGAATGGACATGGAGAAAGAGTTGATTAAATTTCCCAAAAAACGTTATGTAATTTTACTGTTTCAAGTTTTGTATTTCATATAAATGTGTAAAATTAATTCATTTTTTTAACTTTTCAAGCACTTTTTACTAATTAAGGTGCATACAGCCTAAAATATATTTCAAACCCAAGTGATAGATGATATGTGATAACCGTCTCTATTTTAGACTTAAACACTATATGAGGAAGAATAGTAAATAAGAATGCTTGCAAAGAATCATTAGGTTATATCATTAGTTTAGCTTACCTATGTATACCACTGAAAGTAAAGGTAGCAGACCTGGAGCCATCAGAAATGTCCAGGCAACAGTTTGGATGATGTGAAATTAGAAGTAAGTAATAAGTAACAAGATGAAATGCATTATGTAAGCGAATAATTACTCCCACAACTAGTTACGATTAAATCCAGGGTTTACCACATCATGAGGCTGCACACCCTCACCAGATCCTCCATATGCTGCTGGCGATGCCACAGCAGACTACAAGATATAGAGGAAGGAGTTAGGCAGTCACTTGGGAATGGTTTTGGTGTAACAAGGGTGTGAAAGCAACTCTTGATCCAAGACGGAAGAGCGACACAGACAGAAAACTCCAGGCTATAACAGCAATCAGCCTAACGTCTAAATGGTTCAGTATAACATGTGATAACCAGCAGCTATGATTATCCAGCTGAGGCTTCAAGCTCTGGCTCTGGAAGCAGTTTGGATAAATAGGAGGTGCTACTAAACACAGTAGAAGGACTTCAGGTAATGTGGAAAAGTATAATTTTCAATACTATAATGAAGGTAATAACATTGTAGATCACAAAACACAGGGAGATAAATGGCCCAGGAAATACAATAGGAAGTAAAGAGGCTATAATATATTCGCAGAGCTCTTCGGTGTGTCTTTGTTATATGAGAACGTTTGTCTAATAAAATTAACTTGAACCAAAATGTCAAATTCTGAGGTTTGCATTCACAGTGCGCTCAATGACTAGTCTAAATTTAAAAATCCTTGTCACTTATATCAAAATCTGCAACAATACACAAATAACGGCCCCTGGGTCCTAGTGTAGACAAAAGAAGAATGCTTTGTCTTCTTATTTTGCTGAGTTCTCCAAATTGAAACTGCAATTTGTAGCAGTGGGGGCATTTGGGTAGCCATGTGAACTCAGTTCATGAAGAGTCTTTGACTTTTGGGTTCAATAACATAATTTTTCTCTTGGATCGATGCAAAGAATCAGAACAAGAAATCAGGAGGTGAATCAGTCTCAGTTGTTGGGAGGGTAAAGGTATGTTTTTTTGTTTGTTTTTTACATTTACGTCCCAAATGCCTGTGGAAGCTGTATCCGAGGGAAGACACTGTAGTGGATGACAGCAAAAGGACTGAGACGACATTGGAGCAAAGTCCCCTGTGGACTTCATGAAAACCACAAGAATGGCAGCAGGTATGCAGCAATAAACGAGACCATTGTATTGATTACAGGTGGATGGAAAGAGTTTGGATGGCAGCTGTTTATGTGCTTATGCTGCTGGTGTCTGTCCGTGGAGATTATATATGATAGTCTATTTTTTTTTTTTTTCACTTGTGTACAGATAACCTTTTTTTTTCTGCGGACAGTTTAAATTGTCTCCATATTGGACGTTTTTAAAACTATTTATTGGTTTCCCCTTTTACTATCTAAGAATAAAAAAAAAATTATAAAAGAAAGCCTAATGTTTACTTTAATGAAGAGAAGTCAAGAGTATCGGACATCATCCTTGCTAAAAACTGAAGCTTAGAAAAAAAAAATGCTACATAGGCTTGATGACCATTTGGAAAACTTGTGAATTAAGGATCTTTAAGTAGCACTATTTTCATAAAAGTAATAGCGGATAAGAAATATTTCATTTTATGACAATCTTAACAACTCTTAATTTTTGGTATGCAATAAAATTAGATAGCTAACATGAATATTGCTGGTTAAAAGCTTTTTAATTAAAAAATAAAAAGAAGTTGCAGATAAAATCTTTACCACTGATACTGTTTTTTATTATTTTACGAAGACATATATATATATATATATATATACAGTATGTACTGTATATATATATATATATTTATGACACATGTTGTTAATTAAACTTTATTTATGTGCTGTGTTCCACTTCTAAATTAGAGATCCAGTAGGGTTTATTAGCCATTAGGGTCAATGACCTGGGTAATTGGCAATACATTCAATAAGTATCTTATTTCTCAGCATTAAGTGCATTTAAACAATTTGCCTACATGTTTACAATAGTCTGATCAAGGCCAGGTGTGAGACTGATTTAATAAGATGCAAAGCATCAAAAAAGAAAGACCCAGAGCATTGCAGCTCTTGTTGCGTAGCAGCGGTGATATGATATTTTTAATTTCAGAAGTTGGGGATCATGATGGAAGTTTGACCAACAGCAGTTGATTTAACTATCATGTAAGTTGAACCCTGTGGCTTCCAAGAAAAAATGGATTTGATCTACCAATCCCCTGCCCCACCAAAAACAGTTGGTGGGGGGTGGCAATAAAAATCTGTAATACCTAATCATTAAGTACCCATTTCTTTTTTTTATTTTTATTTTTTTAAAATATATATATATTTTTTTACCCCTCCAGGAGGTCTTTTGTGGGCTCTAGTGTCCCTTATATGACAGTAGGCTGACAGGACACTGGGAAGGAGAGGGGGGAAGACATGCGGCAAATATCGTCGGGTCCGGGAGTCGAACCCACGACGGCCGCGTTGAGGACTCAAGGCCTCCAAATATGGGTCGCGCTAACCCCTATGCCACCACGGCACGCCCTTTAAGTACCCATTTCTAACAAAAAACTTGAAATACTAAATAAAAAATGTAATTTAATAATAATTTAATATTGTTGTTTAACCCAAGATGATTATGTTATACATAGAAAAATATATGTCTTTTACTGATGCAACTTTATAAAAATAATCAATTTATGTTTGATGCTGGCAGATATAGAGCTCATATGTGGGTGTCATAAGATAATGAACCACATGTTTACATTTCTCAGAAAGAAAGCTTAGACAAAACCAATAAACACTGTAGAAAATATGTTTAACATCTTCCTCACTAAAACTGCTGGTTGGTGGTGCAAATCAAATGGGTCTGGGCTATTCAGACAAAAACTTTGCCTTTTCACAGATGTTGTTTCTGGCGATTAGTGAAAGCTTGCTTTTCACAGTATCATTTGAAACATCGCATATGTTTATGTGTGCACATGGAAATTTGCGATCGAGACATGAAGGTGCATACAAGAAGCATGCTGAATCGCACTCTAGGCGGAATATCAGTTATTATCTGGTGTACTGTCTGCATGTAAATGCTGTCATTGGGAGATTACCGCTCGGTGGCGATTTATTTTGAAAAAGACACGTTTTTTTTTCCTCCCTTCCTTGACTTCCAAGGGAATCTGTGCCCCGGAGGTTAATGAAGTGTGAAGTGTGAAAACTTCCCGAGATGGGATGAGTTAAATAGTGTTCTCAGATGTTAAAGCAACACTGTCCAAATTTATTTGTGTGTGTCAGTTCTTTATAAGTCTTAAATCTGGCTAACATGGCCCCATGGGCCATCTGCAACCACCACTCGTGCTTTTGCCATTTTATGTGTTCCAGATAGACCACATTAACAGGTGTAATAACGACATCTAAGTGAGAATTTGAATTAAATCCATGGAATTGGTCAAGATTGTTTTGCTGGGTAATATTTCAAATAAGGGGTATATTGAGAAATTCTTCATGAAAAGTCAACAAACAAGCAACAACAGTCTTTGGTTTACATACTTATAATATATTTTACAGAAAAAAAGTTTGGGGATAATTCAGAATAACAATAAACTTTTGAAATAAGATTTTTCATGCAGGAAATATTTCAACCCAAGCCAACCTACTTCTGGCCACAGCAGCGGGTATAACATATGAGCCTTAGGGACACTTCACTAATAGACATTTTTGGTCGCAATTAAAGATGGTTCCCATGAAAGACCTGACATGTCTGCTGAGGCAAAAGTCTCAGACTTTGCTCTTTCCTTTCGTCATTAAAGTGATATTGCAAATGTTCGGTGCATATCAAGGCCAAGACCTCAGATCTCACTATTACATGCACATTATTTAATCCGTTGGCTCTCTGGTAGTACTGACAAGTACAATTTCTGTCATTAACGTGCCTGTTAGCTCAGAGATGGACCAACTTGAGGTCCAGGCTTTCATTTAATGGCCCCAGGGGATGCCACGTTCAACCGGGCCTGAAATGTTACTGTAAAAGTGCTTTGAAAGAAAGTGTTATGGCTCTGAAGCTGACTAGATCGATCACATTAGGGCTAAGGAAGTGGTGAGATGTGACAGCCCAGAAACATTTCAATACTGACACAGTGTGCATGAGAGCTTGAGGCACACTCCTGGAAATAAAAAAAAGCCTCGTATCACTCCTGTAAATGGGTGTGATTAGTCATAAAGGAGCTTATTGGACGGAGGCTGGAAGCAAGTTAGAGGTGATAGTGGGACAGAATCAATGCTGTTTACTTCTCGGAGGTGTGAGCGAATCCATCAGCAGAACTGAGGATGGTCTTGGTTGCTTCCTTCCCAACAACATATTGACAGGTTGAGGAAGACGAGGGGAAGGAACATTTAAAGCACAACATTCAGTGCTCTGCTATCAATGAACATCAGCAGCACTTTCCAAATAAGCAATTAGAAAAAGGAAGACAATTAAAGCACCATCCAGAGCTACTTAAGCTGAATGTACGGGCAGTTTAGAAGAACATGTGCACTGAGCAACATTGAAATAGTATTTCTTCTACTGTATCTAAAATCTGGGGATATTGTTTCTAGTAAACAATATCCCCAGATTCTCCTGTTCATTTCCAAATCCATTTCATCCCAAATTCAACTCCTTTCAATTCAGTTCATATAATATAATCAAATAACAGAATCAGAATAAGTTCCAGTCACATACAATTCAATTTGATCTATATTACAATAAAATACAGACAAATTCAGTTGGTCATATAATATAATTTGCCACTAAGGAAACTCAGCTTCAAGGTGTTGACCATTATTCTGGGAAAAGATTGTTGATGGATGTAATCTGGCAACGGAGAAAAGTAACAACTCCCTTTTAACATGAAGAAACCTCCAACAGAGAGAAAATCAGAATGAACAGCAATCTGCTGTAACCAGCTGAGTGACGGAAGCAGACACAAAATTAAAAATAGTCACTTGTTCAAGAGAAATTAATAAAAGCAAAGAGTTCATAGAGTTATAAGCAGCAACAACTCATCCATGAGAGAACCAGAACTAAACAGAGGCACCGTACCAGCAGTGCTTTGTGTCGGAAAGAAAAACAATACAGGTTATAAATGTCATGGAACCAATGTCTCATTCAATTACTTTCTTCAGAAAAGAGAACCAAATGAACTCAGTCTAATCTATGTTCTGTAAAATGAAAATAAAAAACCCCTGAAAGACAATGGAAGACGCCAATGAAAATAATATTCCTGACAACATATTTCTGATAAAAAATACAGTTTAGATGGTTTGATAGAAATTTGCAGGATTTAAGAATGCTTTAGGGGAATCCCAAAGAGAAGAAACTATTTTTATACAAAAAAAAAAAATCTCAGGAGGGTTTGATTACCTCATACCTAAACAGAAAACAAGGTACAGAGGCTGAAGAATTGCTGATCCTAATTACTCTGTTACTGAGGAGAGAATTGACTCACAGTGTCTACGCTCACCAGGAAGGCCCAGAGGAGGACTGTATGAAGAAGAAAGAAAGAACAGGAAAAACTAAAGTAAAGACCCCAGGTCAGTATGTTTCTACAATGCTCTAGCCAAATATCACAACATCTGTTTTGTCAAAATTTATATGAGCAGAAAATTTCAGGTAAGCAGTGTTGTGTTGGTTTTATGACGAGTGGCCGGTCTAACAGAACAGACTCTAAACAAAAAGAGCTACAACTTTTTTGTTGTAGCTCTTTTTGTTTAGAGTCTTTGTCTTGAGGATGTTTTTTTTAGAGTGATGTATAGTATTTGTTTTGTGCCAAATATAGAGATTTGTATGATAAACTTTAAATACCTTGTATTTGTATAGCACTTTGTCAAGTCAGAGTACTCCAAAGCACTTTACCATTTAATTATTATCAGCCACCCATTCATACACACATTTACCTGTTGATGATGGTAACCTACCACAAAAAAAACAAACAAACAAACAAACAAACAAACAAGTCAATCACAGAGAAAGTCACACACAGTGAGAGGAAAGACAACATTAAGGGAATAGTAGTTTAACTTGCAGTAAGGATGTGAACTGCCCTAGTTCCTGCAGTCGACTCACAAGCCCCGATGTCTCTCAGAGGACTCAAGTCTCCTCCAAAGGAAGGTGACTTTGTCCTTGATAAAAGAGACTCTTTGCCACCTGCAGCTTTCCCCCATCAGTCAGACATATATAATGCCAAGTGAAAATATTGTTCGAGGAGAGATTATATTTTGATAAAGAATTCTATGTAATTTTCCATTACATGGTAAAAATATTTTGTGCCAAAAAAAAAAGGTGGCACAATGATCTGCTGTATTATTGTTATGCTGTTTGGTGAAACCTTGCTTTAGATACAGATGTTATAATATGTCCACTTCAACCTAAAATTATGACTTCCTTCTTTACATACATAAAACCAGTAAAAAATAGTCCAAACACCTGCAAAGTGAGCAGGGCCGTGCTTTCCTTTTTATTTCTTCCCTATGGATCATCAACTTGTAAAGCGACATGTAGCATTAGCCTCAGTCTTCTAGCACCATTTCGTCCATGGGGCCATCAAGTGCACATCTGATACCCTTCGTTGCTCACAAATGAAGGATGCTGGGCCATTTGAAAAGTCAGATTCAGGCAGTAATTTTAACCAACTTCTGAATTTGTGTAGGCCTCATTAGCTTAGATGATAGATGATAAAATATGCTACAAAGACAAATAATTTTAGCTTATAACAAACTGAAAAAAATATTTTTTATCTCAAATGTGATATTATAAATTGCATTAGTGTTTTGTGTAAGCAGAGGATCAAAGGTTGATCTGTTTATAACACATGGAGAACTTAAGCTGTTAGTGTCACAAATGAAGGAGTTATTTATATTGCTTTTCTGACTTTAAAGAGAATTATTATTTTAATTACAGAAGTTTTGAAAATATAACTTAACACATTCATCAGGTAGCTTTCTGAGGGGACTCTTGTGTTGTTGACTTGAATATATTGTGGTTTTAGTGACAATGCCTGCTGTGCACATTTCAAACAGTTGTTTAGAAGTTGAGTTACTTAGCAAATGTAACTTCAAAGCAGAGCTGAAAGCGGCCTTTAAAAAAAAATAAAAAAAACAATCGACAAGACAACACAGAGCATTTGAAAACAGCCGGCTCGGCCGCAGATCTTAAAGCATGTCTGCAAATTCAAGATATCCTCCAGTACAAAAGCACTTTCCCATTAATGAATAGTACATGAGCTGGGGAAATTATTGCTCGAATTCTCTGGGCAGATAATGATTCTCATCTTTATCAGTGGTTTATCTTTTAAGGTCAAGATTAAAGTGAAAAGTGATGTGAGCCCCCAGTGTCTCCAATTAAGACAGAGAAAGGAAAAGAGAGATGTGGGGTGTGAGAGGGAGCAGAGGTGGACCGAGCTGCATTACGCCGCTTGCCGTTCCCTCAAGTATCCGTGAGAAATAGAAAACAACACAATTAAATTATGACACCTGACACCTAGACCTCACATCAGTGTGAATCATAATGGACTAACTGCTGGAAGTGAGATTCTGTCAGGCGATTAATGCGATCACACACATTAGCACCTTTCTAACTTGACATTTTCTTATACTTTTTTTCTTGGTAAAGACCCAAGGATACATGTCTATAGAAACTGTGTGTATGTTAACCTATACATGATCTCCATGAGGAATCAATTAAGAGGTTAACCCAGTGGAAAAAAAAATTTCTTTATTGAGAAAGCCAATTGGGCCTTCAGACACATTTTGTATAATTTCATTATTTATTGCCTACTTATTTTTTTAGTTCTTAGAAAATATATTTATATTACATATGGAGAAGCTCTACATGGATACACTTAAAAATTATCTTTATTAACAATAAGTGGAAAATTACATTTTGTATTCTTTGTTTTCTTGTGCTATAAAGGGACTGTTTTTGCTTCTGTCTTGTGCTGTGAAAGGCCTCTTTCTCATAAAGCACAATTTGCTGTGATTGACTACTCTGCTCACATTTACTCATCATTCATAGTCTTTGCTGGTTATGCTGTTGAGAAAATAAAGAATGAAGGAAAATGAAGCCTAGGCGCAAATTCAAACTGGAAGACTCTTTAGCCCCACCTGCATCATCCAATCGGCGCGTCCCGCTCATCGCCGCCGACCTATCAACGCTGGACCAAGCCACATCACGTCCAATCACTGACCAAGGCCCAGTTGATAAGGACCTCCATCCATGGCATCTTCCGCTTTCCAGCTGCTCATCCATCCTCCACCCCTTCTCCACCTCCACTCTTCAGGCTCGCATCCTTCACCGACCTCCACCACCAGTGTCGGGTCCCGGGGGATGACATTCCTAACCTACATCGGGAATGCTCATCCGAGCTTATTGCAATTCACAGCTCAATGTCCTCAGCCGGGGCCCGAGCGCCAAAGAACTTTAAATTCATGCATGTCAATAAACCTTTTAAATCGCTGTTTTTTCCATCTGAGCCTCTCCAGATTGAAATTTGGATGAACATAATTTCATTCAGCAAAGAGGTAGTCATTTTGTTTTTGTGTTGCCTTGCATCTTTTTATACGATTTAGCCTATAAAATTGAATTCACAGCTTTGCCACTTGGTGCTCAGATTTTGTTCCCACAAGTTGTAATTTTGTACCAGCCTTTTCTTAAGAGTGAAAAAAGGGTTCTATGTGACTGAAAACAAATTTGTTGAATAACTTTCTCAAGGCAGTATGGATCCATGCATGATAGATATCATACAGCTGCTGGTCGATGGCTTTTTCCTTAACCAAGTTTGAAATGGTGAAAAAACAAATGTATTAAAAATGAGAGACTATGACTTAGTCCTCAATGCTCTTGTGTATCAAGATGAACAAAATTTCCAGCTGTACCAGCAATTGCTTCTCCAGATTATTTTACATATCTAAAATGTTGTTCACTAGCAGGTGAAATACTTAGAAGCTGGAAGATGGAGACACTTAATGTTGATATCTGCACATTTAGTGAGAATTATCTTGTGCCTTCCTATTTGCCTTCAATAACAGTATATTCCATTCCAGTTCAGATATTGTTTTCTGTTTATCACTCCAAGCAAAGAACAAAAGAACTGGAAACAAAAAAAATACTTTGAACAAATACATATTTTTGTTAGAAACAAATCTGTGATAGTAACATATTTTGTTGACAAAAGGGTAGTTGGCAGCTGGGAGTTTGGAGGGCAGTTCATGCAGTCTGCTTCTTCTACATTTTTATCATAAAAGCCAAACTTTCCAACATCTTGATTTTAAATGAACAGAAATTACATCTTAGCACTACACACACAAGACTTACGTTATCACAAAACACCTACATATCATGCCCACATTGTAACAGTGAGTGCTTTGTTATCGACACAAAGCTTGATCCAAGCAAGAATATCCAAACAATTTTGTGGCAGCGCAAGTGCAACGCGTTTGATTGCAGAGTATTACTGTGTCACCACAAGGCACCAGAACAGTGCAAGTTATTCAAACAAAGCCCCCTCAAAGATTAAAATATCAGCACAGTTGAGAGGAACAAACTGTTGTCAAACTTTGTCACAAGAAATTCAGGCACATTCTTTTTTTTTTTTTTAATCCTCTCATTTTATTAATCTGTTTCACAAAGAAAGTAACAGTTGGCTTTCAAATCTTTGTAGAGCATTTTAAAGTTTTTAGGTCTTATATTTATTTTGAATTTCAGACATTAAACTTTCTAACATGTTTTCAACACCTTAATCTAAGTTATTCACTAAATATTGCTTTCACATTGGCACTTGACAAAAGTTGCTCTGAAGGATGATTGTTGACATAGAGGCAATTTAATGTGTGCAGGAACTGTTTAACTGACGGAATCAATTAGTCTTCCATCAGTTTAACGAGCTAAAGGGTCTCACTTTGTTTTGGCCTGGCAATAGAGACGACATAGCAGCAAAACAAAAGCAATCCTTTAGCTCCACTGGTCAAATAGATGATTCCTCCAGGTGATTTTTTTTCTTTTTTGCTTCAGCTGAGCTGCATTGATTTGGCAGCTATGGGTGGATGTCACACATGCACTGAACAATGCTCAATGACTTTGCTATCCCATTCCCATTTAAATTGCCTCCGCGTTTTCTTTCTGACACCTGTTTAAATCAATGCCTTCCTCTGCAGGTCATGGGCTGAATGTACTGAGGCGCACACCGGCCGCCTCTCAAATCCACTAAAATCAACACAATAATTGAAATATTTTCAAGCTGATTACACCGAAGCCTGGGGCTTGGCTGGTTGCTAAGAGTACGCTCCCCAGTTGCTAGGGGGAGTAAATCATCTTGCATTATTTGATTTTTGTTACTGATATGAAACTGCTAGTCCCTCGATTAAATGTCTCACAGTCAAACACCTTGGGGATGGACGGGAGAGAAAAAAATAAAATAGCCACTGCAAACCTGTAAAATAGCATCTCTACCTCTCCGCTCCATGGGGCTTTAACACAAATCTATCTGCTTGTTTATGTTTGTTCCTGCTGAAATAAACGAGACCTCCGGTTTTTCTCTCTTTCAGGAAAAACAGAGGCGACAGCAAAATATCTAAAACGCACATCACACAAAGGTTTGGTTTGATCAGGACTAATCTGTATGTCTGTTTTATCAAAACTGAATGCGTAGTCAAGACTGGGTGGTTTGAGCAGCAATTTTAGAGCAATTTGGATGGGATGGTAAATTGATGAAAAAGTGTCACGCATGATGAAGGGTCCTTTTTCCTAGTGGGAGGTATCTTCACGTTAAAGTTGACACTTCTTGCACATTTACATTTCAGTCACAAACAGGATTTTTATTCCACCATAGTTTACCTCCAAACAACTTCCACTTCCACTTATTACCTTCATCCGAGCAAAAAGCGGACTATCCTACTGCACTATGGCCTCCTGAATCTGATGCTCTTTGATAACAACTGCACCTTCACTCCCATTCAATTTAATATTAATACAGCGGTGAGGAGGATTTTCTCTAAAGACTTGTCAGACACCATGGGCTGCTTCAGCAGGCCTTGTCAAATGAGATCAGTGTTCACCATAATGGTAAGGTCAAGAGAAGGGGCAGCCTCTTAACTTCATAACATCCTGACAGCGAGCATTTTATTATGTTCAGTTACTATGGAGCACATTGAGTTGTGAAGTCCTGCATGTGTAAAAAAAGTGAATCCCCTAAATAGATGTAGCCTAAGAAAAATTCTACTCATGTAAGACTTTCTTCAATTTAGTAGTGAATTAAATTTCTCTGAAACACATTTAAGCTATCAAGAATATTTGTTGACTTAATCACCATAAGATGAATTTATTTCCCAGCAAATAAACCTGAGTGGTCCAAAAATCAGAGGGCTTTGAAATGGACGCTACGACTTATCGCTCAGGGCACCATTCCAGCAGGGGCAGCACAAGCACGTCTAAAAATGTACTATTATTTGCAAATGCAGTCAACTGGGATTGGGTGCCAAACCACGTTAGCACTTTAACTGAAGGAGGATAATGATGCTGAAATTAGTTAACTGATTTGCAGATTATCATTCAGTGTAAATTTAATATTTAGTTTTTTTTTCTAAAACAAATTTGTCAGATAAAGACTGAAAATTAATTGAATTCATGTGATACATACTTCACCACATGTAAAACAAAACGTTTGCATCACAGTAGGTGTTAACCTATAGAAGAGAGAAACACTATATATGGCTAATGTTCTCAATGCCTTGGTGTTCATAATATGCTGATGTTTTTAGTGATGTTTTTTGTGTTCTCTGTGGTTGTAGAAAAGCTCCTGAACCATGTACTTAGCATGGAGAGGTCCATGGTGTACTGAAATGGGCAGATTTAACTTTTCAACTCTTTATGAAATGATCCAATGTACTCTATGAATTTAAACAAATATTAAGTTATTAAGTTAAAGCAGAGCTTTTGATTTGGTCTTAAGCCATAAAGTGAAACAGGTCTTATTGTGTATATTCATAGTTTCATAGTTTCATTTTATAGCACAATCAAGAAATTACATGACCTTCAGTTGTTATAAAAATTATGTATGTATAAAAATAAAATAAATTTGACTTCACATCTTAGCCATATCTGATGCCTCTGTCTCTTTAAGAAGCTCCTACCATTTCTGACAGTCCCCCTTAGGGACATCACTACAACAGTACTTCTCCATGCCTTCCATTGATGCCTAATCCAGCTGTTCTTAGGAGCTCAGCAGACTCTCAGTTCCAGTATGTGTTTGCTAATTGCTGCTGCAGCTAGTCTGGAGGAACTGTGTTGGGAGGGTACTGAGAGAGGGGTGATCTGTGGGGTTGGAGCTCAGCTTGGGACTGAAGACCCAAGATGGAGCTTTGGAGTTAAGGCATCCCTGAATGCCTGCCACAGGATGAATGAGTCAAAGCAACACTGGGTGTTTGATGAAAAAAATAAAGCTCATAAATGTCGATTTTGCAGAATACCCCCCCCCCCCCCCCCCCTTAAAGGCCTCTGCTCTGTTTATACACTGGAAGTGTCTAATGTATATAGCTGTGGATTTGTGTGTAATCTTTCTGACTGCTGTACATGGGTGTCACAATGCTGAGGTGTTAGCAGTGGAATACAGTGTTTCACAAGAGGAAAATGTGTGGAAATCAATCAAATGAAAACTCTAAACAGGAATTTAAATACATTTGTACCAGCTTATGTTCAGATCAACCCCACCATGGATTATTCCGGCCTCTACAACCATGCTAACATTCATCATGGCTTGTACATCATGTGGAGTCACTTTCTGGCTGAAACACATAAGCCTGACGTTCTTGCAGCTGGAGCACTCCATTCATGGGAGTTAAATTTTTGGGGGGAGCATAAGTTTGTCTGACTGAATGGAAATGCATCAGAATCCATGTTTGAGTCTGGGAAAGTTTATTAAAGATAACCAATTAACCTAAAAAGTGGATCTTTGAGTGAACCTTCATTGTTTGTTTTTCATCATGACCATTAGTATGCAGCAATCCTAATGCAATTTTTGCATACTCCTTGAAAACTTTGCCATTTTGGGTGAAATTTTGTATTGCTAAAAAGTGGATGTCCTGTTTGAAAGGAGGGGTCACACTAATGGAGCCTTTCATACAAAAAACCCTGCTGGATCCAGAAAAAGAAGAAGTAACACTATTAAGCCATCATGTTAACAGGGCTTGTGATGGTTGGATCGATAAAGTACTTCCATTCACTTTTATTTACCAACCAGCGTTGTTCTTGTAGCTGATTTGTCTTTAAACAGTGCTGCTGTTTAACTGCTTTATTCTACCTCTGTACAAGACCATCTGGCCCCCTGTCCTGTAAGTCTCTCCTAAAGCCCATGCCTGACAAGCAAGAGATATGTCAGTGCAGTCCTCAGCACAAAGCAACATCTGCTATGCCTGACGCCCACCATTGTGTGGCCATTTAATCTGTCCCCCTCCTCCCCTTTAACGGCACACAACAGTTCCTGGTATTATGTTTTGCCACTCAATTAGCATTATCATCCCGCTGAAATAGAAGCCAATTTACCTTTAATGACGTGATTGTTAGATGAGTGACAGCAGTCGTCGCAGCCACTGTCACTACATAAACGGAAGCCTGCCCCTGTTTTCCTGACTGGTCGCGCTGAGGGCTGGGAAGTCAGAGCCAGCCAATGGCGATGGCCTGACTTCACCCCTTTGCCACCAACATTGTTTCCTAGGGTTCATAGAGGCAGTGTGCTGGAAAATTGAGTCCAGATTCATTAGGTTTTCAGTGTGCCGCCCGAGTCAGTTAAATTGATACATTTCCTAACAAAATTGAAGTGCTTTTGTGGTGCCTGCGGATGGCTGGTGACCCCACTCGGCCCACTGAGCAGCCGAAGCAAGCTGATGGATCCATTAGACCGCTTAGACTGCTTATTCCTCTCTCTCCATCTCTGACTGACACTGTAAATCTGAACCAATTTCAGACTCTAATCACCATTACAAACCCCTTCCACTGTCCATTTGTTACTCTGCAATTCGAATACACTACCTAGATTGGTTCAGAAATACCAGTTTAGAAGGGCCCTCCTGCTTTCCCATGGTTAAATGGCTCATGACTGGTCCCTTTTTCCCAGCTGAAGCAGAAAAATGCAGCGGCCACAGGAGGAGCAGGCGGGGGGATAACATACAGAGAAACAAAGAGCCTTGCACAATTCCCAGAAGATAAACAAGAATTAAGAAAAATGATATATAAATGAATAAATACTAGGAAAAAATGGGGAGTGTGAAATTCAGTGAGATGACAGACAGGTCTCAAGGCCACACTGCTGGCTGTGGTAGAAAGGTGTCCCTTGAATAACAATGACTGTTACACCTCCAAAACATTTCCTCATCCACTAGCCATTTTTACCCGAGCTTTTATCTGCTCAGTCAACCGCACAGCACAAGCGAAGTGGCTGGAGGATATTATTTCCCAGTTGGCCCAAGTCATATAACTCGGCTTAATATGCACTCTATAATTTAAGAAACTTGAATTATAGCACAAATACGCCTCGGTTTATATTATCTATCTAACCTTCAACTTGGTTCAACTTTGAATTAGTGACTCCGAACATTTACACATAACGGGTAAAAAAAAGAAAAAAAAGAAAAACATGCTTGGAAAAAGTCAGATAGCAAAGCCTTATATGCATTATTTATGCCCTTAAATCATAGCAGTTCAATTGAAGGGCTTATATTGAAAACCGGTGAGCTCACCCGTCAGTCTACATCTAATTAACTGCTGCACCTCATATCCTCTGAGTGCAGTGGAAACACATTTTAATTGATATTGAGATGTTTATGCCCTTAGAAAGTAATTAAGATTTTCAATTAATCCTCTCTTATTTCTGGACATCTTGGTTTGATGTCCTTGAGCGTCCAACGATTATTCCCCGAACCTCTCCTCAAATGAGGGAACTTCAATTACTTTGCAGGGAATCGCAACCCTGTGAGTGACCTCATCTGAGGCTGCATCATCATTGAAATTAAAGGCCATACAAACCCAATTAAATCATACAATGCCAGTGAAATAAACACCAACTGCATGGTAAGTTTGAATTGGCCACGTCGTGAACTCGGGAATTTAATTTAAGTTTAATGAAAGCAAGAAGACAAGCAATTGTGGAAACAGCTGCTTTTAGGTTATCGATAGCTCTATAGCAATCAATTAAAGCAGCCGATTCTCATAAAGTTGGTCCCCTTTTGGGATTAGAATGATTTTTATGCTCCAATCCTCCCAGGCTGCAACATTAAGGCCAAAATAAGAACGCAGCTCTAATAAAGATTCTTGCTCACTGGCAAAAACTTTGAAAAAAACAACTAAATAAAAAAACAAAATTTTTTTCTTCTTCCCCAACACATTCACATTGCTATAAGCAAAAGGTAACAGCTGATATGAAAGCATAATCCATGTGCTACTGTATTTTATTTGCTTTTCAGATTTACATCTGTTCCAGCATCAAACACATGCACAGAATATGACAATGTGACAACACTGGCTGTCCAAACGTCTATTATTATGTAAGGAATAAATAATAACTTCTCCCTACTGCTCTTGCAGGTCTGCTTTGCTCACACATAAAAATCACCTGCCCATCTAGGCAACAAAAAGCTTGCTTAGGGATTATGGTGACATAATCTTAGCAGTGGCCTGTGAGTCGGGGGCTGAATGGGTTTGAACCCTTTATGCCACACTGAGATAACATTTGTCACCGGGGTTTCTCGGCGCCCTATTCACAGATTAGTGGACCGCCGCCTTTTCAGAATGTGAAATGGTTTTGGCACTGCTGTGTGTTTATTTTCAAAAACCTGTGCCTCTAAGGATGAGGGGAGCATCTTGTCCTTTTCTTGAGTGTGCAACCGTTTGGCCTCATCCAAGCAAACAGAAATCAGCAGCCTCTTTTGTCCATGTGAATCTGTCAGGGCAGTGAACACTGGGGAATGCTCTCATTCTATTGTTCCTCAAAGGTTCTCCTGAGATTATATGTGATATTCTAGCCTTAAAGTGGCAAAAATTGAAACTTGAAAAGCAAAAATAAAATATGTATGTTGATATTTTTAGTTTTCTCATACTCAGATGTTTGAAAATATTATTATTTTTTTTAATTTGTGAGTATACTTTCAGCTATACAAAGTGTACAACACACACAATTGTTCAATAAAAGGCTGCCCATATGTTTTGAGCAATAGTTGTTAATTCTTGTGCTAACCTCTAAGAAACAACGCCAGTAAAGTAATTTTGGACTCTTCATGCAAAACAGCAATAAACTGATACATGTTAACCATAACACATGTAGAAATTAGTACTCAGCTGAACATTACATTTAATCTGAGTGCTGTCTTTTAAAACCTTCACAGTATTATTATTGTCATTATTATTATTAATGCATAAGGGTTCCTTAACAGTATTATTTTCTTCTTATGTTTTTTTTTTCCTTTTCTTTTGTATGAATATGCAGATCCCCATGTTAACTTGCTGCTGTGACAATTTTCCCCACTGTAGGAGAATAAAGAACATTTCTATTCTATTTGTTTTATTATTCTTTGTGTGTGTGCTGTTTCAGACTAGGACCTATATAAGCGCTCATGTAGTAAAAATGTGCTTTAAGGGTTATTAAGCGATCAGGGTGCTCAAATTTATGTTCAACCAATCTTGAAAATAAAACAACCCACTAAAGGGGGAAAGTATATTACCTCATATCACTTCCTGCACAAGGTGAGTCCTGAATGTGCAGAAAGTTGCATGCCTGCAGGTGAAAGATCAAACTGACAACCTTTCATCTGTAGTGCTTAGCACTGTCTTCTATCAGAGATTTGTAAACATGACAAATCACGAGTAAGATGAATTCCAGGCCAACATTTAAAATATCCCCAGAAATATATGATTTGAAGCACCACATGAAAGATTCATAATTCACCTTTATAGTAAATAAAACAATAATAATAAAAAAAAAGACTATAAAACATACAGGTATAAAAATGTACAAGAACTAGATGGGTGTTGTTGCAGTAATGTTATTCACATTTATCTATATTGAGGAAACTGGGTGAACTTTAAAAATGGTCCATTTATTCTGTTTATAATTTCCACAAATGTGAGTTGGTGTTCTTCATGCTGCTGACTAATCAACTCTATCAAAACTAAAAAATTTTGAGAAATGGCATCTCTAATAAGAGGGTGTCAAGACAAAGGGTAGACAAAAAGGTTTTGTGGCTTGTGTGGCTTCTAAGTTTTGTTCTCCTCAGACTTTCAAGCAACAAAGGTCTGATTTTGCATTCAAAATTATTCCTAATGCAGAATTTGTCTTCAGATTATTCAGTGCCATGAAATACAGTATGCAAGACTTTTGTTTATCCGACTGCAGAAACTAAAAAAATATATTGATAAGAATAGCTTTTCTGGGAATGAACTATACATGAAGACTGTTTGTGTGGACCCAAAACAAGAATAGCAAACTGATGTAAATATGTCATAGAGCAGACAGCAAAATTAACATAATGTCGTCGTTAATACGTTGCTTTACACAAATTCTGCCAAAATTTAAGAAGTTATTTTGGTAGAGTTCAATCTGGGAAAAAACAGACTAGGAGTTTGACCAAATGAATAAAAATAAATTTTCAATCTAGGTGGCGTGGAAGAGTTTAAACATAGGTTGCATTTGCATTATTTGATTACAGTTCTCCGCTGCAACCCATGTCGACATCTATTATGTGCCTGTTGTGTAGTGAACACTTTGTTTGATAGGAAAATTCATTACTAAGAAAAGACAACAAAGCATACCTGTAATTATAGCTCAGTTATTTGTTTTACTCACTGCAAGAAACTGAGGAAAACATTGATCTGCTTCTGCTTTAATTGTTTCAGCTTTAATTAATTAGCTGTTACTGGCAACTTTATTCATATTCTCATATAAAGGATAGTGTTTCTCAAAGTTAATTGGTACTACTTTAAGCAATAATTTAAAAATGTATCATTGTATATCAGCATGGTAGTTTCTGTGATCCCCCTGAGTAAATGGTTTCTCAGTTATCTTATCATGAAAAGTCATTCAGCTAAACATTTGTGAATCTACAATACGGCTACAACTCTGCAGCTCTGTAACACACCCACTGTGTATTATTTGAGCACGCTTCAAGGGGTCTTTAATCAGCCTGAGCGGTCCCCACAGTTAGCATTTAAAGCGAATCTTTGCATCACAAAAGGGTGGGATGTGTAAATGAGATGTGACATTTTATTTGTGTGAGGCTATGCAGCAAATAAATAAATATCAGCCCGTGACAGACAGAGACTGCTGGGAAAATCTCCTTTACACTGCACTTGCTGGTTAGCTGTCACACCATTAAATTGTCTTTCTCGTTGACATGGTGCCATCCGATCGGTTAGCAGATGTAAAAAAGAGGGAACACTTGCCAAACTGCCTCCAAGAGCATGAAATTGATATTGTGAATTGTATGTGACAGTGCCTCTTCTGGCCTATAATTGATCTACATTAAGGCTACAAGGCTTGAGCATGTGATTGGGAAGCGAGGCACATCATGAGGCTTCTGTGCATCCCCGGCTGGCAGCCAGGACAGTTTATTCTTGCACTGGAAAGATTACATCTTCAATTTTACCTGGAGTGTATGGACTTCAGTGTGCCAGCAGATATCTCTCCATAAGTGGGACCTTACTTACCGCTCTTTCAAGTACTAGATCTAGCCATTCACTCTAATTAAATTGAGCTTTTTAATCTGGTTCTTCTAATCCAGAGTCAAGTGTGTTGGGACTTGGATGATGTGATTTGAAAGTGAATACGCTTGATTCGCTGAAACACTGTTATCTCTTCCCTGCTATTGAAATAAATTTGAAAATTAGGTTTGTGCACTTAAGTGCCTAACATTCAGATAACCTGAGATGGCTGGAGTACAGTGTCTTTGAAGTAAAGCGAAGGGAAGCAAAATCTGTCAATCAGCAGCTATTATTTTAAAGAACAGGGAGCCAAAAGCGGAGCTGAAAAGCAGTCAGAAATAACACCGCCTTTCATTTGCATTTATTTATTTGTCCAAACAAACCTTGCATTGTCGTGCTGTTAAAACCTTCTAATAGCCAGATGGTGAAAATGGAAAATCTAAACTCCTGGCCAACCAGAGAATTTCAGTGCCAAACCCTTCAGTGGAAACGAGAAAATAAACTGATAAATGGATAAATGAGTGGGATTTGTACGAAGATGACCTCTCTTGGCAATCCCGGGGTCCATCTGGCTGAAGGTAAGCCCTCCATCTGAAAAGCAGCATAGCATCTATTGCTCCACTCTACAACCTCTCTGCTGGGGGAATGCAGTTTGGTCTTTAAGATCCAGATCAGGACGGGGCTTGATAAAGCTTGTTCTAGCTGGGTATCCAGAGATAGGGGTCTTACCTATGAGTCATTTTCAGCATGATCACCCTTATCTGTGTTGAGCTGGTCTCCCCCTGGTTACTCGTGGGGCCCCCTCTGTTTAACCCTCCCTCACCCTCCATCTCTTGCATGGCTCCACCACTAAAAACACACACAAACGAAGCCCTCCCACTGCCAAAGATGCTTGTTTGTCAAGGATTAAAGGTATTTTCCACTGCCTCAGTTTCAGCATCTGTATTTGGCAAGAGTGCACCTTTATTTCGGGTCACAGCGCCACCAGCAAACCGTAGGCCACAGTCCAACTTAAACTAGCTGACACAAATCTGTGCAAATTGTGACAGAGTTACTGCCATGATGAAAGAAAGACAATGGGAAATATTTAAGCTAAGTATTTTATTCATTCATGGTGCGAGAAGATTCTTCAAAAAATAAATAATTTAGAAAATTAGCCTAGAGAAAAAACACTAAAAAATTTTCTTAGATTGAAAAAGGGAAGTTGTGGGAAAGTGCAATATTTCATATTGCTCTGTGATTAGCTTGGTAAAACCCAACCCTTTCTTCAACACTTTACTTTGTACAGAATGTTTGGACCCCTGGCTACGGAGAAATGATTGCCTTCTGTATGTTGGACTCTGTTGAAGTTTTAAATGATTGGAACTGATTTGTAATTGTTCACAACCTCCTAATACTCGTTGGTGATTGGTCAGCATAAATTTCATCCTGAAAAATCAAACTCAATGGGAGAAGTCCCAGATGAAGCACTGAAGGAAGATGAGAATCAAATGAAATTGCTCATTAAGACAATGATTAGGCTAGTGTGTTTGTAGAACAGTGAATGCATCCTCGGAGAAAGTCATGTTATTGAGTGCACCCTGCACTCAATAACAATCCCTTGTTTTTTGGTGGTTTTAGCTATTTAAAAAAATCAAAATGTTTAAAAAATGTTAAAAAAATAAAATTATATATATATATATATATATATGTATATATGTATATATATATATATATATATATATATATATACAGTATATATCATAATGACTGTATTTGAGTTGTAATATAAAGTGTTGAGGTCTGACACTGACTTGAAATGTTAAAAGAGCATATTAAATAACCATCAAAACATTTATTTGTAAAACTTTGACAAAACAGGAACTGTTTATTCTAATGATTAAACATGCATATTTCAATTAGGAATAAGTAATAGAGGTTGATTAAAGGCTTTTAGATATGCATATTTCTAACATAGTTTGTACATTCAAAATGGATACAAATTTTTAATTCAAAATTTAATAATGTCTTACATAATTTGCAAATTAATTAAACTATTGATAAAAGCCATCATGTTTTACTATTGTGATATTGCCCACATGCATGCTTTATTCTTCTTTAGGGGAGCTCACCCGAGAGTATGATGCTTCTGTATGTTTAATTGTTAATGTAAGATTTTCACTACTCCACAATTTAGTGAGTTGGACATAATTAGCAATACATAAACGAGTACAACTCTGGCATATATTCATTTATGAAGAACTGCTATATAATCTCCCAACATCTTGCTTTCCTTCAGCTGTAGTTATTCATATTTTCATTGCTTAAAGTGTTTCCTTTTGACAGAGTTTTGCCAACCAGCTAATTCACCATTAACTACAAAAACTTTTAAACTAAAAACATTCATATCCATGGTCAGCTGACGGAGTTAGACTTTGAGCCTCTCCCACTCTTTGAGCATCCAGTTTGCCCTCATTGTGCCCCTTAAAAATTTAATCATATGAAACTATGTTGGTGGTTTGTACAATTAATACTGGTGTACTCAGGAAAACATAATGCCTTCACTATGTATAAAGCTAAGACACTGTTAATTAGAGATCCTGAGTATCGACCTAGAGTGGGAAAAAGTTTTTGCCATAATTTCAAATAGGCATTTTTGCCTGTCAGGGAAAAAAAAGTACATCACTAATATAGTGACTTGGGTCATGGACACTCACTTTCAAGTTTTTGATCTACCTCTTTCACAGAAGTGAGAAGGGATCAAACAAATCAGTAAAACCAATTACTGTAGGCCAAATATAAAAACTACTTAATTGTTCTGTTTGTCATATGAATAACAAAATGAGTGTCTTTTTATGAGGGCTTTGGAAAAAGTAAGAAATAGATTTGAGTGACTCACCAAAGCATACAATAGGCTGAAGAGGTGCTTCTGCTGTGACAGCATTTCGTGTATATTTACATCTTTTCCTCATGGGATTGTCCATGAATGTAGGACTACCATCCCCAAAAGGAATATCACAGTAAACTAATCAAAAAGCTCTGACACAAGCGGCTCTCATGTCCCAAAGTGGAATGCTCCCCTCCACACTAATTGGTAAAGTTAGATCCGCTGTATATATCTGCAGAGACATCACTCAACGTGAACATTTATGATGAAAAAAAAAATTATATCAGGTTTTTTGCACACTCATGAGGCAAAGTCAACAGGGGGCCTCAGTCGAGTCCCTTGTTTGGATAAACAGACAAACATCAATTTACCAACCCTGATTCCATCTCTTTAGGCTAACATACATTACCGCTCAAATAGACTAAATGGATGTTCTAAACAGCAGCTCATAAACAAACGACAGCAGGGTGGGAATGATCTTTGCTGTAGCACAAAAGGATGGCACTCCAGGGGGTTGCATCTCTCCGCAGTGGCAGGATGTGATCAGGGATGTCCCTGCTGAAAACTATCCAGGTTAAATTATACCCAAAGCAGAGGCAAAAGAATAAAAAAAAGATGAATGTAATAAAAAAAATGTTGACCTTAAACACTTATAGCCCACAAAAACAAAGCAAAAAAGCAATTCTGCTTTAACAAACACAAGACCTTGGAGAAAAGAAGAGAGAAGATAGAAATAGAAGAAAGGGGAATAAGTGTGTAAGCCGGTGTGTGTGTGTGTGACGCCAAGAGGGAGAAAAAAATGGGAAGATGGGGCTAAAAGGAAGTGAAATGACAGAAGAGAACGGAAGTATTGGGGTCACACTGATGGGCACTGAATTGTGTTGTGAATTGAATGAACTCATCTTTGAAAGACTACTGTGTATTTTTCCTTTATTGAGAGAATAGCCATATTAACATCCTGTTCTCTTTGCGAAGTCAAAGCCATATCAGATGATGATTGGGTTTGAGAAACGTTCTGATGGGAAAATAGAGCCCATTGCATCCACATCACCATCTCACACCACATTGGCATATGCGGCTCACTGCCTCTTACTCCTGCCAGAATTGAAGAGCTTGCACAGAGGAAAGTAAATAGATGGTTGAATAGCAATGGCCTCTGCCACCGAACCTTTTATCAGTGGGAATCTAACAGCCGTGCCGTTTTAGAATTTCAGTTTAGCTTCCGATTACGGTATGTCCCGGCATTTTATTCCCTACATCTCTATGCTTCATAGCCTTCAAACACTTCTCGGTAACTGCCTATTATCCAACAGTTCCACTCCACTGACCCTGCCAATAAAACTCTTCATATCCTTATAAATGAACTCAATTGCAGCGTTCTAAACATTTACACTGCGCTAACAGATCATCTTCACACCTCGGAATTGGCTAAATTCCTTTTTCCTTATGAATATATAGGAGGAGATTAGAGATATGATAGCTTTTCAGATTGCTGCACCCAGTGAAATTAGTTTAGTGAGCGTTTACAGACTAAATGGGAACCATTAAATAGCGGATTGAATTGATGGCACATTCATTGTCTCTCCATCGGTATCACTGTAAAATCAATTAGCCGTCACTTTTCCATTCTCAATAAAGTATGATTGTCAGCTACGGATGAGTAAAGAAGACCCCGACAGCTTCTCACACCAGAACGCCATGTGAAAACAAATCTGGGCCAGGGGTCTGGCAAATGTAATCTGTAATTGTGCAAAAAGAAGCAATTTTCTGCACCATGCATGGGATGTGCCATAAGGTTAAAAATGTATCACTAGGAGTGATGTTGCAAAGCTCTAATCACATTGTCAAGGTAAGGAAATGTAGGCATTGCCTATTGATTTTTGTCATAATTTTTGATGTGTAGTGTTATTTTTACAGTAATAAAATTTGTAAAATCTGAAAAAAATATATGGGTTTTGGAAGTTTAAGTTTGGAAGACGAGTAAAAAAAAGCATAAGTGCATTTTTTACCCAAATGCTTTAGTCAAAGGAAATAAATTGGCCTAGTGATACTTTTCATGTTTAATTACAATATAAACTTATAACATTATTATCATCACCCTATCCAATTGGTTTCTCTATTTTAAGACAACACCAGGAGTAGAAGCATAAAAATATATTTTTAACTGCTTATGACTGAAAGATAACAAAGGGGTTAAGATGATTTTACAATGTGAACCATTATATTTTTAACAATAAGGCAATTTTTTTTTTTAGTTTACAAATTCCAGCAAATAGCAGTAAATATTTACCGTCATGCTATTTTTATTATGCATGTATCAGGTTTTGTTTTCCAGTTCTAAATCTTCTGAGTTCAGATAGCTTCATTGCAGTACTAGTCTCTGCTACATACAGTCCTTCATTTCTTTTCTACAAGACAAACAAGACTTTTTAAAAAAACCAGGTATCGAATTAAAGTGCTTGTGTAAGGCCATCATCATTCTCTTGTAGCTTCTGGTCAACATTCACCTTTTTGCCATTTCATAACTTTATTTTGTGCTCATGGATTGCCATTTCTATCTCACCTGCTACCATTTGGTATCTAGAAAAAAAAGGAATTAGTACCCACAAGCCTAATCTTCAACATCCTTTACCATGTGTACAAATATAATTACCACACTATGTATTTCTCTCTGTTGGTTGTTTTTGTTAAGCCATGGTGATAAATATTAATTAAATGAAATGATTTAAAAAAATGCTCTTTTGCAGCAAAATACATGTGTCTTTGTTGGCACTGGAAACAGACAAATTAGTCTTGGCCTTGGGTCAAATTCATATTCTTATATCCAAGTGTTCCCATTTCATCTCGTCCTACTTCCATTTCTGACTCTTAAATAGTTTAGTGCCCATGTTTTTAAACATACTTTTCAAAGGGTTTTCTTAAAAAACAAATTCCATCATATGTGGCAGATTTTCTTAGCGCAAACTAAGAGTAGATTTTGGGAAATTACTTTAATTGAAATGGAAAGTGGGGAGAAAACAAATTAAACATGGGTACAAATTTGCACACCATAAGTAGGAAATGTCACGTAATCAAAAAAAAGTTGGGTGAGAAAAGGCCATAAGTTCTAAGATATAGAATGTATGTCTTGTTACAGTGTACTAATATGTTTTCAGCTTTTTTAGTTATTTGTTTTTACTAGACACAGTATTCATAATTTAAAGAATTAGCTGGTAACATTTTAACATAGGGTTAGGGTCAGGGCGTGCTTTTTGACCATAGTCTGTCTGTAAATGTGGGTATGAAAGGTTTACTTGAAAGGCACAAAAAATACTGATATAAATTGATATGCAATTGGTACAAAATATTCTGTGGCAAGTGTCTTTTTCCACGTGTAAAATTCTGGTTTGTGTCTGTCATAAACAACTACAGTTATCCACTGTTATTATTAACAGACTTTCATAACATTTAGTTATTTTATGTGTAAAGATGAAAATCTGGCTTGTACGACATTTATTATTATCATAATTACAATCAAACTGTCCTGTAAATGTATTGCCATATGGTGGAGTGTTTGCTGGTCTGTTATATATTACACCACGTGTGTGTGAAACACTGTAATGTTCTACTTCTGGTCTTGCTAATCAAACAAGTCATTTGTTTAACAGATTGTTGTTTGGTATATATTTGCATTGTTAGTCAGCTGTTCTGTTTGTGCTGCAAATCAAACAGCTTTGTGTCGACCAGTTTGCCAGAGGCACAGCTAGATATCCTCCAAGATCAAGACTCTCATCTAATTTTTCTTCTAATGAAATAAGATAGGTTCTCCCAGTGTCCCTCATCCAAACGCTTTGTGCAATGTCTGCACTGAGAGCCTCTGCTCCTGACACCTCCTTATTTTCTCTGCATGGAGTAACATATGAACATGCATATGAAAATTACCAGAGGCACCAGCATCACATATGCTGTAATGCCATGGATGGCACAATGCAGCAAAGCCAGCTTTTCAATAGGCCATTTTGTTTAGTGGAGACAACAGATGAAGCTTTTTTTTTCAGCTAGAACTGGATTGGCCAACAGCCTGATTGACACTGCAACTTTTAAGACCTGCCAACATTTATCTGCTGGCAACAATCATCTGAAAGAAGGGCAGAAAACACAAGATTAGCAATAAAAGGTCTGATCTTTAGAATTTTGGCCTGCACATTCTACTAATTTTGTCAAATAAAACGGTTTTCTAATAGCAGTAAAAGCAGTAAAATTGTTTGACTTTGACTGTTTGTACCTTCCATTGAGCAAAAATATTCACATTGATTAAACATTTTGATTCACCAAAGGTTTCACTAAAGCCACAAGGTTTCCAAATCTTTTCATTCAAAATACATAATCTATCTCCCTTACTCCTAAAGGAAATAATCACATGCGCCAAAACAGCGATTGATGTTGACTGAATGATAGAAAATACTATATTCCTGCCATTGCAATTGGAGCAAAATGTATTAAAATCATTGTCAAGACCACATTGGTTAAATGTCTAAACAAAATTAAAGCATCTTTAGCGGCCTGCATCAGGCGTAGTAGCAGCAGAGGATTGATTATCTCCTTACAGATTGAGGGGCTTTTAGATTCTCAGATGAAAGGTGAAACGTGAATGCAGTCAGGTCTTATTGCTTCATGCTATCAACATTTCAGCTACCAATATATGTACCAATACACAGCAGATGCTCATCTTGCAGGTAAATACTTTGATTTCATGAATACAAATGGTTGCTCACAATAGGAACGGTAAGAATTCAATCTATATCAATCTGATTCAGAGACTTTGCAGGCTCTTAGAGAAGAATGAAGGGATTCAGTAGTCGCCTTCAGATATGAGCTCAGTGTTTGGTTTCAGTGGAAGGGGGGGGAGGTATAATAATAAACTGACTGTGTGCTTTGCAGTTAGCCAATAGCTGCTGGGCTCCCAGGTCGGCGTGGGATTGACAATGTTTAAAGAGGCAGGCCAAGCAGCATCAGGGTCAGAAAAGGTTCCAGGTACCTGATCAACCTTAGACTAGTCCAGGAGCTCTTTAGTGTTCAGAAACTAAATGCAAGTGAGCAGAGCTTGCAGGGGGCTTTTCTCATGAACCTGACCAACATGGGAGAAGGGCTGTGGCGTAGGTCTGGAGATTCCTCTGAAAAACCAACAGCTGATGCTTGGTAGCAGGTGGGGTGCCGTTCTGTCCACAGGTGCGGCACAGATGCCTCTGAAGCAGAGCGAGCACCAGTTATCCTGGGACATGGATACTCGCTGGAGTCTCCCGATTCTGTCTCACCCACAGCCTCTGCATCTGCTCAGTCATTCTCTTAGAGTAATTACACTTGACACCTGGTGGGCACATGATGGATGCTGGGAAACAAGAACAGAAATCTGACATGATTGTTTTACAGGGTTCAGTGACAACAGATTAAGTCAGATCCCTTCGTATAACAATAGTTTTTATGCTGTTTTATATGCAGATATGAAATAAACGGCATCTATATTTCTTTAATTTTTTTTAGATGTTCAGTATTTCAAAGCCATAATGAAGAATAAATGAAACATACACGGAAATGCTGTCAAATTGGTGTCATAATTGCTATTTGGAAGATTCATAATTACAGAGTGCATCCATCAGATAAAAGAGTGTGGATAAAAAATAGAGTTGGACTTCTAATGGAAATCTGTTTGGAGGGGGATAGTTTCTAATAAGTAATTTTGCCTAATAAACTATAACTGATTTAATCTGCACATTATCAGGCCAAGATTTCACCACTTTCCTTTTTAATTGGCTATTTTGTAATCCCGATTCCCAACAGAGCGGATGGTCTTTCTCCCTCTCTGGAGAGATACCATGAAATCAGTTTGAAACAGTGTGTCAATCTCATTCTGAAGTGGCCATCTGGCCAGTGTACAGAAGCAAGGGATGGCATGCTGAACCACGGGGTCTCTGTGAGGCAATCATGAGCAGATTTACACAATGTGTTAATGCAAATTTAATAGAGACTTCCTATCAGCCACTTTAATCTTCCATGTGTTCTCTTGGCCCGACCAAAACCAATATTTAACATCGAGATCCCAAAATAAGCATAAACTTTCCGATTTTTAAACATGATTCATGTGGAGCAACCATATGTCAAAATGACTAATATGATTTACAGTGCTGGGTAAAACTATTAGCATCCTCAGGTAAAATACAAAATGAAGTTTTCAACCAATAATTGAATTTATTTAGGGGAAAAATATTCAAATTAACTAGGCCTTATACATAAAAAAATATAATTGCTCTCTTATGAACAATTTTTTGGAATGGTGCATTTAAATTCACAATCCATACCCACACCTCATTACTGCCAGACTTGCACAATCGAGAAATGACTAATATTGAACCTGCCTGACATCATGAAGTAGACTAAAAATGGCCTGCATACCAAAATTACTCCACCATCAACAACTCATCCAGTAGGTGACAAAAAAACTCATATCTGCATCAAATGCATTGCAGAGCTTCACTTCCTCACTTAAGATTAATGTTTTATATTCAGTAATATGAAAGAGACTGAGCGCAAATTCTATCCAAAAGAGCTGTTCAAGGTTAAAATCACTGTTGACCAAAGAAAGTACAAGAGCCTCTCATACATTTACCAAAAAAGATGCTTCGAAAATGTGGAGTTATGAGAGAAAGGTGGACCTTTTTGGAAAGTGTACATCCTAATATATCTGTCATAAAAATTACACAGCATTTTACAAAAAAGTGGGATGTTATGGTCCTACTCTACTACTGCAGGATCTAGACAACTTAAGGTAATAGGTGGAACCATAAACTATGTTTCTTGCAGAAACCTTGAAAGAAAACCAGTTCAGTTGGGATACTTAAAAGGAAATTGATCTGAAGCACAACAACAAATACTGTTGGAAAATAAATGAAGGTTTGGGAGTAGCAGAGTCAAAGCACATATTTAAATTAAGACATTGGCAACATATTTGACAGATTGTTTAAGATTAAAACCATTCTGAAAAGAAAAGTGGGGCAAAATTTCTCGATGTGATGTAAATGCTTGATGAAAAGCTGTTAGTGTCAAACATGGTTAAGTTATTAATTACTTTCTTCACTGTAGGCTGGTTTGGATAGCTTTTTTTATTAATAAAGACAATTCCAGTTTTTACAGTGCTTTTTATCAGATATTAATCTGTTTCATTTATTGAATGACTTAAGTATGACAAAAAGGCAAAATAATACTGATTGTTGTGCTGTAAATATTTGAGTCATTATTGATGTTAGTTATATTCAGCTAAACAAACTACTACCTTAAACTATAAAATAAAATGAAGTCATAAACAAAGACTGGATAATACTCAGTGCCACACACCCACTATTGACAGAGCACAAACCATCTTGTATGTCTGCAGACTTGTGAGTCAGAAAGTCAAACATCAATAAGTGCTGAGATGATGGGATGTATGTCAAAAGAAAAGACTTTATATTTGTTTGGTCCAAGTTTCCAAGTAAATAAAAGACTTCTTTATTATTTTATTTACAATAAAACTTAACTATTTGAGACAAAGTATTATAACATATATGGTAGATTTAAACTTTACATGAATGTTAAATCACAAAAAGGACACAAAGATTAAAGTTAGATAAAAAATCAAGTGTGAAATCATAAGCAGTTTTTACTGGTTGTATGATTTTATCTCTGAAATCAGTTACCAGTAAACATGTAAAGAGTTTTTCCAAGTCATTCCAATCATTCTTTTCTTAAAAAAATAAAGTCCCACAGTGTCCCACAATGTTACATTTCTTAGACATTCATCAATGTAGACGTCTGAAGAAACTAAAAAAAAAAACAAACAAACTCTATGGGGTTCCAAAATGTCTTTCAAAACACTAATTTGCTAATGACTGCGACTTTTTTTTCCTTCTTGGTGTTTCAAATTTTGTTTAACAGAAAAACAGCTGAAGTAAAAAAATGTTTTTCTTCTTATTTCAACCGAAAAAAAAAAGACTTTATTTGCTTTTATTCAAAGACAATAAATCTACATTGTCTTGCGGTGTCCTTTTCTTTATTATTTGCTTTGGCCCTGTCGGACCCTTTGTTGTTTCATCATGCAGTTCCACAGCGCTGCTGCAGCAGTCACATATGTACCAGCCGTCTCCCCTGAGAGAACTGAATGAATGCATATTAATGAGCTTCCATATGAACACGCGCCACGACACTGGTGTTGTAAATGAATGAAGACGACAGAGGACCTTATACCCCCACACGCTCCCTGTCTATGCATAAATGCAGTAAACAAAAGAACTGATTTCACATTTTTACTTCATATTAAGTAGAGAATAAATGATAAAACCTTTAAAAATATCAGACATAAATTCTGTTCTAGAGTAATAGTTTTTTCCCCCTTATGCTGTCAGAACATGTCAGGGTTGAGAGGAAGAGTTAATGAGGCTGTGAATCATTTCCCAAACTTTAAGGAAACTTTTTAATAAACCAACCAACTCAGAATGATAGTCATTCCAATCACTCGGATTAATAAATACTATAAATTGTTTTGTTTCAACCCTCCAAACATTTGGAGTTTTATCTTATTTACACTTGTTGGACCTTTCAGCTTTCAGGCACCCTGAAATATCTTTTTTGTCATGCTACATTCTCAGCTAATTAAAATACGCTGAATGGTTTTTCTGCAAAATGACATTGTCATATCTGCATAATACAGGGCCCCGGTTTTTATAAATGGCTAAGAACAGGTAAATAAAAACCTTTGATTTCATTTCAGCTTGGATGTTTCTTAACAAAAGAGACAAGGCCAAAGACAGGCTGTGGATATCAAAATGGAAATTTCCCAGGGTGTTTAATTGGATGGCCACTTTTACTTAACTTATCTTTGCAGCCAAACTCATTCACTCGAAGTGAACATTTTCCAATTAAAGAAAATAACTATTTCCTCTCAGGTTAAAAGCGAGCCTTTAACTGTCGTATTCAGTCTTGACAGCTTGTGTCAGAGTAAACAAACAAAGCACTGAGCAAAGTCCATTTTTGACCCCATGAAGTGTATCAAGTTTGCTTGCATACCACAACTTCATTTGCAAATTTACAAAAAAAATATATGCTGGAAAAACATACATAGAGAGTTTGGGTTTTAATGTAAAAAGTATGCTTATTTAAAGATCTGAAATTACAATTCTGGCACAAACAGCTACCCTGAAAATCCCCTGCCTCTCCTGTGTAAGCCAACGTGTCATGAATCATGATAAACATTTTTAAATGACACATACTTACAGTTTCAACAACAAACTCAGTGAAGAACAAATGATTTCATTCGCTTCAGAATAATGGAAAAAAATCTCCTATATTGTTTTTTCTTTTCTTTTTGTTCTTGGATGCTGCAGAGCCCAACATTAATCCCAACTGTCTGTAAAATTGAAGCAATAAAAACCACAAGCAGAGGCATCACATTTCACCATGGTGATGCTCCTCAAAAGTATAGATCCGCAGACAAACAATGATATACTTGATTGTTTCAGTAAAGATTCCTGGACTCTCTGCATTCCCTTTGTTGTACATGAGAGAGACATTACACCAATAGTGGATATGACCTCATTTGCTGCAAAGAGGAAATTTAATTAACAGAGCAAACAGAGTCTGCCAATATGCCTCCACAGAGACTGCAGAACAGGAACCTGCAATACTGTCTTTAAAGACTGGCCAACAGCTGGACTGTGAGGGTTTTTTTTGTCTATCTGCTTTAAAAACTGGTAGATTAATATCTTTAAAGAATTCTGCACTCGGAAATTAGGTAGACGGGATCTACATAAACAATAAGAAAGCAGAAAATTCGAAAATCTTCTTTATTGTAATAATTTCTCTCGGAAAACTGCTCACTTGACTTTATCGCTGTTCTTCTTTTCTGCTTTTGTTGTGCCAAAATAAACTAAAAAATCCCAGGAGATACTGGTGTATTTCTTCTCCAATCCAGTTCATGTTTTGGCCAAACTTACTTTATAAAACACAATGTGATGAAAATTATTTTCCCACTCTACAGTGGAAGCACAAACTCATCCCTGCACACATGCCAAAGAAAGAAGCTGAGCTCACAACCTTTGTCCTCTCAACATTTTAAAACAATATTAACTTCTGGTTTATTTTCTTCTAATTTTACAAAAAACACAAAATCTACAAAAATAATATTTACAGTGTTTCTGCACTGTATTTTGGGTGTTCTCATTTAGGAGTCAAATAAAGCCATTTTATCAAAATCTGGAGGCGAGGATGCCTTCATGTACCTGCTGCTTCAACAAAAAGCCCCTAAAGCAAATGGAGCAGATGCCATTCTCAGGTGTTTTATTGTATGAACAAATGACAAGATCCAAATGTTTCAACTAAAGATGATCTGCTGAAGAATTTAGAATACTGGCACTTGTGTTTGTTATTTTTGCTATCTATCTTTTAAACATGGGATTTACTTCCAGATTTAGTCTGAGTTATGCTTGTTGTTTAGTTTGGTTTAGTTAGCACACCCTGAAGTTGGATAAAATCTGGTCCACCTTGTATTTCAGTTACACTGGGAAAAAAAAGTAGCTGATTGCAATTACTGCTCCAGAATGAGCTTCTCTGCAGTCCAGTGAAATAAAATATATCTCAGTTAATCGTACATGTTACCCTATTATGCCTTAAAATCACATCGTCCTGATTATGTCTTATATATTACGTTATTAGTCTCAAATCTACATCAAAATCTGTCGGTTGAATAAATTTTCTTGACTTAATGAAAGCCATGAGAGGAATATACTATAAAAATATATTTATTCTCAGAATAACAATTTTAAGAATTCAAATAAAACTGAATCATTTTATGGCATTTACCTAATTTCTAAATAATTTGGCTAGTTAGTGTCTGAGAACTTGAGTGCTCAGACATTTCAAGATGATCTCAGGGTTGACCCATAAATATGTAAAAGAAAATATGACATAATAAAACACCAAGAATTCTACAATCTTGATCCAAATAAATATGCTCCATTCAAAATTTAAGTGTATGAAAACCTACCTGTGGTGTGATAGGACCTTATGTTCCACAAAATCCACTTGATTTTCATACTTTCAGACTGACTACCATACTTGTTTTTAACATGCAAACAAATATGGCAGAGGTAAGAGAAATTTGTGATAGCAGCTTTAGTTTTAGAAAAACATAAGGTCGATAACAGGAAGTGCATAAACGAGGTAATAGCAAGAATTTTATCAGAAATCTAACCTTCTCTTAAAAAGCTATAAACATATTTTGACTAGGATTTTGGACATATTCTTAAATTCTATTTGCAAATGAAACACCAGAGTATGCAAAACAATTGCCTTTAGCAGAATCATGTTTTACATGCAAACAGCCTGTGCTTAGAGATAGGATTAGCAATGAACAACATCAATCTGATCCCAAATCTGTTGAGCTATTGAAAGTATATCATGATTAAAAAGATGCCTAGTCTTGAAAGAGGCTTGTCAACATTCATATGTGATTTTGATAAAAAACATGAATCTAAATAATCTGAAGACGCTTCAGGAAAAGACCAACTATACAAACTTCTTGCATGGCTCTTTGGAGGGTACAACTGAGTCCCTTAACATTAAACTTCTAAACATATGAACATAATTTTCCTCCAGACATGTCCAGACAGTTTTCTTGACCATTCATACAATAAATATAAATCAATTCAAAGTTTCTGATAAAGACTTGTCAGTAACATGAAAATCCAACTAATGTAAAAAGAAAATAAATAAATATATATATATATATATATATATATATATATATATATATATATATATATAATGTGTATGCATAATAATTGGAGGCCAAATCCATTTTATTTCACCATTTTACATTGATTTAATTAGGATTAGTTGATACATCACATACAAATATTATCTTTTGAGTAAATAAGCCTCGCTGTAATTAGCTGACATACACTGTACATTCAGGTCAGATTTATTACCACATAGGATTATCTAAGGACACAGAAAATATATTGAACCTGTGAAAAATGTTGACACTCCTACATAATTATTTTTGAATAAGTGGGTTTGTCTAATCTTTTGCATAGGAAAATAGGTTGTTTTCTGGTCAATAAGACAAAAGTTGCATTTTCTGATTGAATTGATTTATCATCTATGAGCTATGCTAATGACTGTTCAGTCTGCCTTGACCTCTCAATGCCTGTACAATTCACAGACATCTCACATTTACCTGCGTAAAGGCAACACCCTCACATACCAAACAGGGACAGACGTAGTGCTCCATTGCCCATGTAGCCCATTCATGGTTATGATTATTATTCCTCCTCTGCCTGAGACCTAAAATACTTCCAAGGAGGACTGGCTTCACTGATCTTCTGGTTCCCGGATGGTTGAGCGGACTGATTTGTTTGCTGAGGGAATTCTTGATGTGCTATCAAGAGCCAATAAAATAAACAAGAAGTCTGGACCCCTTGATGTAAAGGCACATCATCTCCTGTCGGAATATAAAAAAGAACAACAGATTGCCATCCAAAATATCATTATATTCATGTTTCTTTCCCTTACTCTTAATTTTTAATATAGCGGCATAATTGGTTTCTGTGATATAAAATTCTTAGCTGCAGTGAACAGAATCTTAATTTCAGTAAACAATTTTAAGCCTAATTTGGTATGAGACACAAATGGCCCAGCGGCAGCGTGCAACTCCAATTATGATAAGGATTAAGCACATGCAATCAAAAGATATAACAAGATATTGTGCGAAGATACATTTGGCAAACAGGCAATTAATTGGAGAAGCATGACACCCTGCCTGCACAAGATGAGGCAGAAAGATGATGTTTCAACTTTTCTGTAAATTTAATGGCTAAGACAGCCAGTCTCCCCTTATTTGTGTGAAGAGTCTCTAGTCATTGCAAAAAGAAAAAAGAAAAAAAAAAGACAGTCTGTTGTATTTAGAAGAGTTAGACAAAGCTGTTCGGATGTTTGGTGCTGCTTGCGGTCCCTGTCTGTCCTTGTAGAACCCAGCAGGCAAGGAGTGACTCAACCCACAAGCTGATTAACAAATTTTCTCATCCGGATGTCAAATTCGTACTTACTGGGAAGCACCAAAAAAATAATCTCTAAATAATTTTTTTGAATGCAGAGAGTTTAGAGCAATTTAACACATCAGCTTCTGTCATCATGACAAATGTAACATTGAAGAAAAGATAAATTCAAGCTGATCTTTATAGGTTGCATGAAAAAAACATGACAGATTCTTGCCAGCGCACAGATTACAGCATAACGTTGATGAAAACATATGTTGAATCTGTTTGGCTTCTGACTTTTCAACTATTGGGAGAGATGATGAGATTAATTGGAAGTGAGATAGCTACTGAGGGAGAAATGAAGCTGTCATAATACAGTAGGTGTTGAGTAATGATAGCTGGCTTGTCTTTATCCTCAATGAGACTGTCTGCCGCCGTGCTTTGACTCCGACCCAATTAATGCCCCAGGTAAACAGGTTCCCACTACGGTCACAGCCTCAGTCCTCCTGAGACTGTTGGTGAAATGAAGCCGCACGTTTTATCCGTGCATCATGCTCGGAAAGTCAACTTGACAGAACGTGGAATACTTGATAAACAGTCTATCTAGGGCACATGCAGTACAGCAGCTCTCTCAGGGGGGGCAGCTAAAACCCAAGACATTACGGGGAAACCCAAAGCAAATTATCCTGACATGGATGAAACAATAGCAAATTGGACAAATGATATAATTTGAGTCATATAGGCCCCAGCAGAGTCTGGTTGTTTCTTGCACTCGAAGGGATTTCGAAACAAGAACAGTGTTCTATGGTAAAGGTCATGATACAAAGGCAGCTTTCTGTTTGGCTTCCACAGTGATGTCAGTTTCTTGGCGAAATAACGCCACAAACCAACATATTCAATATTTTGCTTCCATTGAGTATCACAAATTCATGTCACAAGGAGATATTTTCTTAAGCTTTCACTCAGAGTTAGTCATTTTGCTACAATTGCGCTAAAACTGACACCAACTGGTAATTTTATTAGTTATATCTTATTAGAACCAAATGCTCCAATCTCTTATTCAACCTCTTCCCATAGGTGCTCTATTAGATTAAATTCTAGTGATTGTGGAGGTCAGTGAAGTGTGGTGAACCATTTGAATATGATTTGACCTTTGTCATATGGTGCAGCATTACACTAAAAATAGCTATCAGAAGATGGGTACACTGTGAACAGAAAGGTGTGAACATGGTTAGCAACAACGACTTTCAGGTTATTTCAGGCATTTAAATAATGTTAGGTTTAAGTTTCGCAGCCCACAGCATGACAAGAAAATATCTCCCATACCATTACACCACCTGCCTGAAGCATTAGGAAATGTCAGGACGGATAAATGTTTTTTTATTGGTTACACCAAATTGATGAATGGCAAGATGTGTCAAACTTTTCCAATCATTCATTGTCCGATGTAAGACCCAAAACACACCAGATCTGTTTGGGATCTGATCCAACGGAAATCGGGTCAGATGATGAACACAGAAATTAGAATATGTCAAAGTCAACTGGGCTGAGCTGCTCAAGATTCCCTATGACTCAGACTGTCCAAACAATATATACCAGCAATTTGACAAGAATGTTATGAGTGAGAAAAGAAATACAAACTAAAATCATTTACTCACAAAAAAGTACTGCACTTGGTATGTGGTATGCTATGTCTTGAATAGCACAGAGAATAAATGAAAGAGTGAAACAGCGATCTTACTCGATTAGCTTTCTGTTTACTGCCGAACCGGCTTGTGTGGACACCAGTGGGTCGTCTGGTATATACTCTTGTTTCCGTGAGTCTGATGGTAGTGTCGTGTCAGAGCCTGTGTGTTATGCAAAAATCTAGTCAGAGGATGAAAAGTGGTGTATAAAACTACCCAAATCATAGCCTTAATTTGTTCCAGATTGTAGGAATGGCTCCCCCTGTGGTCATATGCTGCTGTAGTCAATCTATTTCGAGGCTTGATGAATTGCACATTAAGACATTGTATTCTAGTTCCTTTGACTGTAAAGAGTGATTTAATGAGCTACTGTTGCCTTTCTATCATCTTGAACCTGTCGGCTTATTCTTATCTGACATTTTCTGACCTTATCTGATCAACTGTGACTTTTTGAATATTTTGTCATTTCAAGCCATTCAAACACAACCATGCCACTTTCAAAGTTATTTAAATTTCCGTTCTTCCAAATTCTGATGCTCAGTTTGAATTTTGGCAAGTCACGTGTTTCTGTCATTGCCTGATTTGCTATTTGTGTCAACAAACAGTGGAACAGGTATGTCCAATAAATTGTGAATGTATGCTACTGATATCACCAGCCAACAATATCACTACCTTCTGATTCCAAACACGTTATGTCCCCACTTGTGTTGCTAATTAGATTTGATTAATCACGAGGGAACAGACAGATGTAAATGTGACTTTCCACTTGAAAATCAATTATGATTTTTTTTTTTGAGTCAGAAGAACAAATGTGTTAAATAAGTTCAAGGGGACAAAGGTCTCCATGGAATTAAAAATTCCTCTCCTGGCGTACAGGCGTCTGCTAAGAGGGTCGCAGGTAGGAGAAAATCTTATTCTAGACGAATGATATGCACTTTTCAGAGGGAGGGAGCCACAGCAAACCATTAATCATCCACTACTGACACTGAAAACCTTCTACCCCTCATAAGGGCAAAATAACCTCTGACAATGATAGGAACTAAGTGGCCAGAGATGATGGGATATTGCGTGGTAGTTTATGTTGCTCTCATCAGCAGTCCAGCCAGCCTGAGACGATGGAGCAGCCATTTGACACAGCTCCCAGATCATATACAGCAGCAGGAAGGGACATTATGTGGTTAGCCACAGTAAAATAGCCACTGATTCAAGGAGCATGCAGTTCCTCAAAACAAAGCTACCACAAAAGCCAAATCTTCACACAGACAAAGAAAACTGTTTAGTTTGTACTACATATACCCATATTGTCAGCTAAAGACAATAAGGGTATAGGTAAATGTTCACCAAACTTGCCTTTCTATTGAGTTTTGGTCTGTTCCAACAGACAAAAATACCAGCAGGTTAAGTATTCCAATACTTGACCTTCTGGTAAAGTATTGGTACCAGTATTGGTATGATACCAATACTGGAATATTGAAAAAGTCATACTGGATCCATCCCGATCCATTACTTTGAGTCCTTCCTGCTGCTGAATATCAATTTCCTTGATCCATTCTGAGGGGTTCTCAGGACACCAGAGGTGGAGCAATACACCCAGCTCAAGGTACAACAATACTCAGTTCATAACAATGAGACAGACAAGATCATTCCCCCAAAAATCTAGAAAAAACTCAGAATCACTGTTTTTGTGCCTTCACAAATCCCCATCTGCATTTTAAAGAATCTGCAATCAGTTTAAAATATTTCAGTCCAGAAAACTATCCACAGAAAATAACACGCAGAGTTAGATCTGCCTCAGTTATGCCCATATTGTCATAAATGCTGCCATCTAATGAGGCTAAATTAGCAGATTACTGTAATATTTGTCAGAATGTAATGTCATTTGTTACATTTAGACAACCATTACCAGTAAAACAATGAAAGATCTCTAGTATTTGCAGCTTCATGAAAACTGAGTAATGTCCTTCTGCAACTAATTACAGTTATAACCACCAACTTGAGCTACATGTAAGAAGAGAAAATTTCTCACCAGAGAGCTGAATGTTTCAAACAAAAAAAAGTTCCCCAGAGAAAGGACCTACAGCAATAACACACATTTGCATCCCAGATTTCATGAAGGCATGAAGCTGATTGATTAATAGAGACAGAGCATGCCAAGCCATATCAAGAGCCCTGTGCAGGTTAAATGGTGCTAAGATTGTTTTATATAGTCTGTGATTAGAGGATGAGGAAGGAGGGTTTGATCTCCCAGACTTGCTGACCTTCTAATCACAGGGGGGCTTTAGATCCTGCACCAGCGACTTCAATAGGGCACGCTGTTTGAGTTGGAAACAGACAGTGGGAAGAAAGAAGAAAACACAAAACTGGACTGAAGAAATGCCTTGATAGATAAATTTTTTTTTATGAAGATTCAATTAACTTGAATACATTTTCACCTAGGATAAAGTATTTTTGATGGAATGTGAAACACAGCATTTTTAATTTATTTAAACTAAAATTTTAAATCATAAAGATAAATAAGATGATGCTGTTTGAGGTTGAAAAGTACAGTTTTTTGTGTGTGTGACCTGATCTCACAGAAGGCTCCCTACTCCTTTTAGTTCTAAACAAGTCCCAAAGACTAAATAATGGATTTTATGTGCACTAGACTTAAATTTAGGTTTTTGTGATCAATTTTCTTATTTTATTTTTTAATGACTAAATAAAAATTGAAGATTGTTCTAAACGGCAAAGATGGCCAGCACAAAATCATCCAACTAAAACTGATATGAAATTATCTGTTTTTGGATTTTTGGGGCAGTTCAAAAATAGCACAAAGTCCACAAATTGAATAGACTTTCAATGATGCACTAAAATAGTTTTACCAATCAAACAAATACTGTTTCAGACTAACTTTTCGGTTTAAAAAAATTGTAACATATTTGCATAGTTGATCAGAAAAAGGGAAAGCTATAAGGTGCTTCTGCTGTTTGCACAGGAGAAAAAAAAACCCACATCAAAAGTACAACATAATTATCGACATCATCAAAAGTAATTATGGATGCATAAATTAAATGCATGTCAGCACCCCCATTGTCCAGTGCATATTTGTCCTCTGCACAGATAACACTGCATTAACATTACAATAGAAGGGCAATAATGGAGCTGCCCAGCTGGGGCTGAGGGAACGTGACAATAAGCCTCAGTCAACCCTTAATCAGTCATAGGCCTCAAAAACTAAACAAAGAGAATCATTTAGTTTTTCTCTTCTTCCTAAACATAAATTTTAGTTTTCTGAAATTAATGTTCATTTGGTTGGGCCTTCTTTTGCAGGAATTACTCACCACCATATAATTTGTGGACTATTGAGTGCACCAGAATATAAGCCGCACCCACTAACTTTGAAAATATATATATTTTTCCTCTTTGATAAAGTGGTTCATTTTATGTTTATCACTTGTCCCATATTCTTATTTCTGATTCACTTTATTTTTCCTTAGTTGGTCACAATGCTAACATTGCTGTTGCAACTTTGCTTCACTCACTATCCCAGGTTTGTTTGTGCTAGCATTGTGTTGCAGTTTACATCTATGTAAATGTTTTAGTTAAACACTTCTGGTTTATTTTATTTCAAGGCACATTTATGGTAAATTGTTTATCTTTCTTTTTTACTCACCATTGTTTGTCCATTTCAGATGCTACATTCTGAGTAGGTGTATGGGAGGAGCTTCTTCTTCTTCTTCTTCTTCTTCTTGTTTTATGGCGGTTGGCAAACAACTTACAGGTGCATTACCGCCACCTTCCAGGTTGGAGTATGGATCACAAGCTTATACCCTCCCCATAATACCTGTTCTTCTTAGAAATCTAAAAAATACTCTCAAATATTATATCTCCTGATGATTTCTGAAATATTTTTTCTAAATCTGATTTACAATTATTCAACTCATTAACCAACGTCTCTCTCTCCCTTACATACTTATTGCATTCTAAAAATACATGCTGTATTGTTTCCATCTCTCCACAATATTTACAACAACCTGTACTGTGTTTATTAATTAACTTAAGAGTACTATTTAACCTTGTGTGCCCAAATCTGAATGGGAGGAGCTGGCCTAGCAGTTTCTGTTTAAATGGTTGTAACACTGATTGCATCACTGGGTGCTATAAATAATTTCCCTGCTGGGATGAATAAAGTAATTCTATTCTATTCTATTCTATACCAAACTTCTACCAAGGGGTTTCTTTATTGTATTGTATGTTTTTCTTTAAAATGATTCTTTGAGTTGCCCTGTGTTACATGCTTTATTTTGCAGACCATTAAGTTATGTAAATGACTTTGTAAGTTAGATGAATGACTTTATTCCTGTTTCTCTGTTTAGATTTTGTTGTTTGTTATAACTTGTTATGTTGTGGTATGGTCTAATGAAGTGCAGGTGTGTTGCCAATTTAATTTAAGACAGGAAAGATTTCAGATGCTCCAGATGGATTTCAGATCCTAAACAAATGCTAAGCAATAAAATATCAAACCACCTTAATCTCATTTAAATCCAGACTTTGAGTGTTAGACCTTACTGTGTGCCTTAGATCATTCTCTAAAATATTTGACAGGGATTCTCAAAGTCAACTTCCTCAAAAGCATTTCTCTGTTGTTTAAAAAAGAGAAAAACGATATCAGTTCAGTATGTATTTAAATTCTGGGCTTCTTATTGTTTTTCTCAGTAATAAAGAAGTAACTATATATAAACTTCATTTTCAACAATTATAAATGGGAAGAGGCACTGCTCAATGTGTTAATGGCAGAGAAACAACTTATCCTTACAGGAAAATTTCTCAGTTGCTGTGGCAGTCATGCTAACTAGCTTTAGCGTTCACAGCAGGCCCCAGAATGAGAAACTTTCTGTAGTACCGCAGAGAGCAAGTGGGAGTGTGTGAACATCATGTACACTATGGTGATTGACAGCACTAATGCGCTCCTCCGGTTCTGATTGGTTGTTTCTGACAGAGGGGTTTATTTCCACAAATGGCAGTAGGAGCTCGGTTACTGTATGTGTCTCATATTATGCTGTCACGATATGGTGACAAACATGTAAAAAATATATTGTTTAATAAAAATTATATGCTGCAGCTTTAATAAATAAAACCAAATAAAGCTCCAGTTTGTATTTATTCTTTGTGAGACATTAAAATAGGATATAATAAATTTGGTGTTTCCATGAATTGCCTGATTTTTATCTGGAATGATCCAACAGATAAGTCTAAAGTAAACAAGCTGATTTATCATTTACCCTGATTAACAAAGACATTTAGACAAAAAGTGCCATCTCATATAAGCACTTCTCTGCAAAATTTTCACACAGACCCACAGGGACTGCAGTTGTCTTGGACACTTGGGACTTAAGAGGAACAAACATAGTTTCTGTTTGAAACTGAATGAACACCAAATTCAATATTTTGATAAGAAAAATTAAAAACTAGCCATTTTCTATCAGACAGTACAATAATTTTTATGCCTCAAGGGTTTTTTAAAAATATATATTTTTGTTTTATTATCTGAGGATGATTCATTAAGACCCAATCTGACATTTTCAAACCAACTAGGTGATTTGAATGTAAATATTACAATATATGTTAGTGGATTCAAGTCTGGTGAATAATTATTTGTCTGAAAAAACTTCAAGCTGAACATGCACTCGACTTTTTTAAGCTTTTCCATTCAAATACCACTCAGATAACAAGCCAAATGCTGAGTGGAACCAAAAGCTATTTAAATTTTCAATATTTGAGCTCGCCGTTGAGAGTCTCTTATTTGTCAGGCAGTCAAAGCATCTCTGAAATGATTGATTGTCAAACATTCTTATCCTCAATCAACATGAAGTGATGAACGCCTCCAAATACTCGATCCACATTATTCTCCCAGTCTTCTGCGCTGGGTTCAGGCCTTTTTTTTTTTCTCCCGAGCTTCAGCCATCACACCAGGCCTTCTCCTTTTCAGTTGAGACACTCTGAGAATCGCTGGCAGCTCATATATCAAGGGAGATCCTCACAGCGGTACTCCTCTTCCTTTTTCAATGCGCAGGGTAAGTATTTTAATTAGTTGGCTAATTGTCTAAGTAATTGGAAGACAACTTAGCTCAAAGAGTAATCAATCTCTACAGGGCTGTGTTCTATCACATCAAAAGATCTGTAATTAACACTGCAAACCATGGGATGGTCTTTGACTGAGCTCGGTAGCGTGGGGGCGTATCATCACAGATAACACAGAGGTTGAGGAGACGGATCTTCAAGGCCTCCAGTGTGCTTGAAGATGAGATTCACTCAGAGAAAAGCAGACTCAAGAAAGCAGAGACAGACCTGTGTGCACTTATCTTCAAACAACACATCAAATATACAAAAATATGTTTATACTGTCAATAAAAAAAAATCAACATGATGCTATCATTCCAAAAGTCGAACGTTCAACTCATATCCTGATTTTAAATTTCCCCATAGAACCTCTGTTAGCTGGATTTTGAGAACAAAATTGGCAATTCATTAAATGTTCTCATGCATCTAGTATCAATTTCACTTTGCATCAAAGCTCGTGCTGGGCATTAAAAGAAAATTATCCATTTGGGATGAAGAGGACTAATCATGTCTGAGATTCATTCATTTGACGCCCCTTAATTTCCCCACTGTTGAAAACAAGACGTATAATGAACAATTATACATAAAGTCAATTTCAGCATTGTGGTGGAGACTTAATTAAAATGTTCCAGCTTTCAGTAATATAAAAAAGAACTGCTTACAGTGGGAAAGTTTATTTGTCAATTTTAATGTTAGAAGATGCATATTTTTTTATGGAAGGTAATGAGAATGACCCAAATGGCAACTTTCTCTTTATTTTCTTTTCAAACACATAAAAACATAAACCCCCAAACCTATCTTCTAATTCAAGAAAAGCAGTTGGCATAATTGGGTAAATGGTAAAAAAAAAAAAAATAAATAAATAAATAAATAGAGCAGCTAAATAGCTTTTAGTCCTCATAAAGTCTGGGAGGAGGTATCAGATTATCAATTAACAAATGTCGGCAAAATGCAAAAAATGACTGTCATGCTTGTGGCAGCAACCTAAAATGGATAATTACGATGAAACATCCAGAAGAGAGCAGCAATTGGAAAGATGATATTCCCCTAAAGGATCCCTTCCCCCCCTGCAGCCCGGAAGCAAGGCGAAACTCACACAGTGGCACTGACAGATTGACAAATAAGGTTAATAAGTACTTTCCAACCCTTCCTGAAGGCTAATCAAATATTAATCCTTAAGGTGTGGTCAGCAAAATAATATATAAACCAAACAATTGGTGGAGGGAAATTGATCTAATTGATTCTCTCTCAAAAATGTTCAGGTAAAGAAGAAGAAGAGGGAAAAACAGGCAGGGGCGGCGGCGCCAAGTTGGAACTGTAGGAATTCATTTCAGGCTGAGAGTGGACAAATATTTGGGTATAAACGCTTAAAGCAATTTCAATATTTAATCCATCTCCACATTCTGGTGACTCTGTGGAGGCAGTTTGTTCACCGCATTCTCACTGTAACGTGGGAGTGAGTTTTTGCTCATGACCCCCACCCACAGCCATTTCCACCCCCTACCCCCCATGCACACACTTTTAAAACAATATAGTCGATGCTCTTTTGCACAGAATTGAGTCCAAAAAAAAAGAATATATATATATATATATATATATATATATATATATGACGTGAACAAAAAATAAATAAATAAAAAATCAGAAGAGCAGAAAAATGTGATATTAAAATCTCTATGCAAGTGAGCAAGAATACTAATAAAAAAGGAGCACTGAGAAAACATTGCTATTGGTGACAAATGAGAATTTTACAAAAAAATCTCTTCACCCGCTCTAAGGGGTTTTCACAAATCAGAATCTCCGGGACATATAGGGGGTCTGGTGAACCTGTGTGAGTGGGGCCACACACTCCTGTACTGATAGGGCAAAAATTGGATCCAGAAGGAATGCAAAGAGGCTTATCAACCAACACTTCCAGGCAGCGCTCTCTGCAAGAGCATGTGTCAACATCATTTATTAGATGTGGCTGGGGACTAAATTATGTATGATCACAAAACGGGGGAGAAAAGGGGGAAAAAATAGGAGTGCACAGAGCAGGTGGATAGAATAATATTTGTGAAGAATATTAAATTATTAGCAGAGGCCCTTAAGGGAGAATATTTGTTAACATTAACTGGTGAGTCATTTGCAATGCTTGGTCTTTGTAATTAATCATGCCGGACGTTTCAGAGTCATATTCTTACTTAAGTGAATGTTTGGGACAGACTCTTCATATTTTACTGTCACATATATTATCTATGTTAATGCTCACTGATACAAGAAGTAAATCGTTTTTTAATGCAATGAAAAAAAAAATTAGAAATTTAAAAACATTTTAACCACACTCCGTTCATTCTAGCTAAACACACTGTATACTAAGTAGCTTTAATATTGCCAGACGGGCAATCTCTCAAGCAAAATGCTCTTTCGAGATACTATGTAATTGACTCCACATCTAACAGTATGGAACAAATCCCACTAGCAGAGGGAGTTGACAAATTGCATTAAAAACACTCAATTTGGCCAGGATTGGGTAGAAGCTCATGTTCCTTCTTATCCCATTAAACATGAAACAGTTTAATCTCCAAAACTTGCTGACATACAGGGAAAATTCTTAAGCATACGGCGAATATTTGATTTTGCAGGAAGAAGAAATCAAGGTGCGACAACGCGCCCTTTGAACCGCGGAGCTCCTCTGTGCGCGGGTCACACATGTAAACAAGACTGGAGTTTACTCTTGGCGCATAATTTTAATCAGCGTCAATTACATCGCTTAAAAAGCTCAGTGAGAGGGAAATCCTAAACATGCATATCACTTATCAGCCTCCTCAAAGTGGTGAATGTTAAAGAGACTCAAACTGTCAAATCATCCAAGTTTTTTTCTTCAATAGCTTACCCGATTTGAACATGTTCCGCTTCTTTTCATGACATGTAAACAGGTTTTGACATGGGTCTAGTTAAATGTGTAAGACATGCTGAAAAAAGGAAAAGGGAAATGCCTGTGTGTAGAAAAAAAAACTCAAACCTGTCAACACACAGTACCTGCTTTAAATCTGTTCCCCATTTCAGGCAATCTGTGGGAACCAGGCCTGTGGAGTCTAATCCTGTTTTCATCCGTACCCCTTCAACACACCCCCCTCATCCGTATCACACTTTCAATTCCACTTGCTGCTGCCTTTGTGTGATTTTCATTTGATCTACTTTTTAAAATTCAAAATCTATTCAGGGATTTTTTTTTTTTTAGTTGGATTCACGCTGGTGCTGTGAAGGCCTATTTATGTTGTAGATTTGGAATTGCAAATCAAGAGTGTACTATTTGTGACGGGGCACAAGGGTGTCCAAAAGTCCCCGGATTCGCCTTTTATGAATCCGTAGGTTTAAAATGTTAACAAGGCCATTTTAGAAAGCTGATTTGTGAGGTAACAAGCAAGCTGTGAGAGCGCAGATGACATACTCTTCTTTTGGGACTGTAGGAGTCATTTTTAATAAAAAATAACCTGCACCCATACCGTTCTGTACATTCTGTTTCTCCAGCACAGATAACTTCAGTTAGAAACAAATGAAGCATCATAAAAACTTGCCCTTTAAAGATCTAATGATTAGCAACAAAAAAATGATAGTATTAATAATATCCCTTGCTTGTAATGAGGAATTAGCCTTCACATCCAATACAATGTTGAGGAAAAAAAAGATATCTTCTATGGGAAAAAAAATAAGATCAGAACATCCAATACTCAGAGAAATAACATTAGCATTTATTCATCTCAAAGTTTTTAAAATATGAAAAAGAGAAAGAGAAGAAATAGTGCCTCTTGTTTGGATGTTGTGCAGAACAGTATGCTGAAAAGAGCAGAACAGCAAAGTGTTTTGCAAAGTTACGTTTGGACAAACCAAAAAAGTTTGGAAAGCTGATGAATGGACAAAACAAGGGAAGGATAAGGCCAAATATACATGTTAAACATTTTTCAGACATTTGATGCAAAATGTCTGATTATGTTATGTATCTACTGTTGACAGTATGTGCATTTTACAAGTCATCAGATTAATAAAATGTGTTTCCAACTGCTGCAACCTTGTTTCATGGAAACTCCTCAAAGAAACATACTCCAGGACTGCAACTGAAAACATTAATATGATCATTTCCACAATGTAAAATGTTGCTGGCTGTTCTTTATCTTAATGTGCATGAGAATAAGTAAAAAATAATAAATAAATACAACTCTTGAACTATCATAAGCATCTTAAATTTAATATGACAGGAAACTTCAAATGACTCTGCAAATAAACTGCTAGTTTTGTGTTCAGATATAAGAGGCAACTGATTCTTATTACCGAATTCCAGCCGTTAACATTCAAAACCACAAAAATATATCCTTCAAATGTCAAGGCACACAAATCAATATTATTTCTTCATCTAAAGGAAGAGCTGCAATGTTTGTTTTTGAATAAGTTGCAACTCATATTCATGTAAGCAGTGCTGGCTTATCAGACAATATTCTTGCATTACTTGACGCCCAGCGAGGTACATGTGAGAGCATTATAAACCCAGCCATAACAAGTCCCATTTCCTGTGATTATCTGACACAGGGTGCTGACAGATGTCCGATGTTGACATTTCTGTTGATATTGGCAGTGAAAAGGACAGCACAGACAGAGACTTGGGGAGCCTGCAGGACACACAGGAATGTAATTCTTCTCTTTGTTGGCTCAGATTGTGGAACTTACCGTATCATCTGCAGCTGAATGAGCACGCGTGATACTGACCTGTTGTGACAGACTGACTTCCTACACATCAGGCATTGGGGGTTTGTTGCCCACTGTCGTCACAGTTTGTGTGGCCAGAGCTGACATAGGGAACAGCTGAAGCATCAAAAATGCAAAATATAAAAGCCCCAATTATAGACATGTGTTTGAAAAAGTAGTATGGATAATGGATGGAGAGTCACAGTGTCAATGTTATTTTATGTTACCATCTGATCCTAATCTGATTGGTCTTTGTTAGACATATTAGAAGGGCGTAGACCCTGTTTTCCATAAAATAACAGGTGAGGTTAATGGCAAATGATTTGTTGCATTAAAACCAGAGTTTTTCCATCTCCCTCTTTTTTGTTTTTGGTCTAATGGATTTTATTTTACTGAATATTCCACGAAAGCATGCATAATCATATGTGCTTGGAAATCTATGTTTCATGAATACAAAGCATCATTAAAAGCAGAACTTAGAGGACTATGAATTTATAATATTTTTATTACTAGAAATGACAAATCCTCAGTTTAGAGCATTTTCCCTCAACTGTGTGTGGTGATTTATATTCTGCTCCAACAAATCACGGCTCGTTTACATCTTATTACATAGATCTTAGAAGTCCTGAATTTACTTGGACTAAGATAATATTTTGCAAGTGTCAGAAGGTTTCTCTACAATGTCACTAATATGCCACGTCTTATTTTAATCCAGTAAATGTTTCACTGGTATTTACAATGTTTTTATTGTACCTTGAAAACACAGTGAGACAATCATTGAGTCAGTTTTACATGCACAACAAAAAATGGTTTTCCACAATTATGTTTGTCATATTACAAGTCACTAAGTAACAGATGTTGTGTTACTTGGATCCCTTATATGAAGTTAGAAGATGTTGATGTTGTACAGCCTCACATTTTCTGCATATATATTTGATTACCAGGTTCTTGGCTCAAATTATAATTAGAAACCACTGCGAGTTCCACACAGTTCAAAAGGACAAATGGCTCCACATCTTTGTGTCTATAGTTATCATCATGAAGCTTCCCATAAAAGTGTCATACCGTATGGCAGCAATTCCTCTCCAAACACTGGACATCCACAGGCTACTTTTTCAGTTTGTTCAGCCAGCAAAATACATTAGTAAAACAATTAGTTTAGCTCATATATTTTTTACAACTTTTGTCTAAACAAAGACTTTGAAAATCAGCCAGGTTTAACAATTTCATGGACAACCATGTAGACTTATATTTCTCCATGGTGTTATATTCACATTGGCAAGCTAAGAAACCCAGCTGATGATAAAAAGAAAAAAAACATGTTTGAATTCAGTCATTGTCCTGCTCAGGCATGAAGAGGCTGCAGAAATGAGGAATTATTTTTAACAAAGTATATGTATATAGATATACACATATATAAATCGACAGAGAGAGGGAGAGACATCCAAGGAGTAAGAAAGTATGAGTATTCCCTTGCAAAAGTATTCACATCCTGTAGTCCATATATATATTTTGTCGTGTTAAAAACCATAAGCTTCTGCGTATTTTAATGGAATTTTATTTGATTGACCAATAAAACAGTCTTATTTTGAAAAGTTGAAGGAAAATGGTAGGTGGTTTTCAATTTTCTTTCCATGTAAAAGTAAGAAATCTATACTGTGCATTTGGCTTTATTTAAAGGGCCGTCATCCTGATGGAAGGTCAGCATTTTCCCCATTCAACCTCTAATAGGCTTTCTTCCAGAACTCTGCTGTATTAAGCTTCATCATTTGTCTAATAAGACAATAATAATTCTATCAATAAAAGAATTTTGTCAATCCAGCACTCCTAATCACATAATGCACTCTTTGGTTTTCACATATGATTTCAAACACAAACTCATATGCCTGTAGTGTGTATATATTGCCAGAGGTCTGTCATCAGGCTTTCCTTAGAGTATTAGTGTAATGATAGTGGAACCAGCTTTTCCCATGACATTTGGAGGTTAATTTGTGCTGGTTTCATGGTCATTTATTGACGGGGGGGGGTTCAGAAATCAGCATTAACCACGCTATTTATTGACAGAAGTGTTTAATAACCCATCAAATCAAATGGGATGGCCAGCCAGGAAGCTCCAATGTGGGAAAATACACTTTATTTAAAATGCAAAAGGCTTGTTTTATTTGTTGATTACTAAACTAAAAAATAGAAGTTCAGAATTTTATGCAGAAATGATTTTCGATATCATTGCAACTTCACGGTAAATATTGTTTAGGAGTTGTTGAAACTGGTTTGTGGGAGGGAAGGGGGCTGCATGTAACAACTCTGCATGAGGTGCCATGAGCCAGATGGACCTGGTTATTGTAGAAAAGAAAGGGTGAAGTGGAGGCTTCATCTCCTCACCAAAAATTCTTCCTTATTTAAATAGATTTACAGACTTGCTGGATCTAGCATGTCTGTTTTCTCCCCAAATTAAAGCCCTGTTGTGAAACTTTGTTGCAATTCTCTAAACATGAGTAAAATTGTTTTATGCTTTGGCTGAAGGCCTGGCAATTTTCTTTCTGAGAGGTTTCACAAAGAGCATAGGCTATGGGACAACATAAAAGATCACAAACATTCATTTCATCTGAAAAGCTCAAGCAAATCTTGAGCTTTTTAGATTTTTGACTCTGAAATTGGCACAAAATCTCTTTCATATGCCAAAGCCTCTTCATACACTGTTATCTTCTTCTAACCAATGTTTACTACGATTTGTATAACTGCATGTTCCATGTACAGTATATTTGCATGGCATCTCACAAACACAGAGTGAAGGATACTCATGTTCATAAGAGTCTTCATGTGGAGTGCTGGAGGATCTGGAAAATGTATTAAAAGGAAAAAAAAGGGTGAATAAAAAACCTTTCAGGACTTAGTAAATGTTTCAGCTCTAAGAGGAAAGGGAATCTTGGAGTACAAACTGTTAGTCAGCAATCAAAGCTTCAGCAGCAACTTTAATAACACTCAGTATTCCCTTTAGATTACATGACTGAATGCTAATAAGTAAACAAATCTGACTTCTAACGTATAGTTACTGGACAAGGTTAATCCTACAGGTTAATAAATACTACATATTCCTTCTTAACAGAGCATGCAGCCTTTTCAGAGTTCCTTTATCTTCCAGCCAGTCGGCGAGGCTGTTATATAATTATTTCATTGCATTTGTCATTGGGTTTCATCCCTGGGGTGAAGAACAAATTAAAGCACAGACTATGTTAGCTTTATATTCCAAATGTCCACAATACACAAACCATAAAAAAGTTCATATTTTCTCTGTAATGAATGTTACATTATTTATACTATGAATTATAGATGTACTCGTGCAGACCTGTGCAGCTCTGAACAGGCTGGCCTGTAATCAATCCTTGTCAGCCGGACTTCTCCGACAAACATTTATTAGTAGTTAGACTGTCTTTGGTTGGTTTGGAGAAAACTGAGCTGTGCCAGGCTGTAAAAGGCGCCATTATTACCTGTACTTGAGATGTAAATTGCACCACTATTCAGAGGAAATGTATTATAATTTAGGAATAAATATTAAGATGTTGTGGCTGTGATGATTCGAAGATTATGGTGAAAGAGATTAAACAGCTTGCTGATTTAAAGGTGCAGAAAAGCTTATTGAACCAGACTGTTAATACCATTCAAAAAATACTAAAGAGAATGCACGTTAAATGACAGCATCCTTTGAATTAATACACTTTGTAACTTCACAGGCAGTATAAGCACTGAGCTGAGATAGCGGGGAAACATTATTCATGGTGTTTTTCATCCTAACTCTACTTTATTAGCTTATTTGATTCCCCATTCTCCTCCTAGTTGATTCAATACATTTCCTATTTGCATAGAACTGTCCGGTAAGATTATCTTCACTTATTTGATCTATCCTAAGAGTCACCTTGTTCAGAATCTTATATGAATAATGAGATTTTAAATTGGAAGACACTCACACAGAGAATGAGGCATTTACAGTTAATTCATCTCATTGAGTTACATTGCTTAGAGGTATTGGAGGGTTTAGATTTTCATTCAAGCATCATATTTAACAATGTCTGCTTCTCCCCCCTCTCCTTCCACTTTACCGGCATTGAAATTTAAATGGCCCAAGCCTGACAGATCCAATATTGCGACCCACTGTTGCTATTTTCCTGGGAGCAAACACACTGTCAAAATCCTTCTATGTGGAGAATAAGGAGGCAAAGAAAGAGGGACCACATGCAGCTCTTCACCTTTGAACGAACATTTCAATAGGGCGTGTTTTAGTCTAGTTTTAGAGACATCTTCCTTATCTTTCTCTCTGCTTTAAAAATTACGTTAAAATAATAGCGTGCCAGCCGTACAATAGAATCGTACACTCAGATTTGTGTCACACATGCTCACACGTTCCCCGTGATTTGACAGTGAAAGAGGCAGAGAATTAAGAGAGTGGGAGAGACAGAGCACGAGGGAGGGGGTTAATTGGCTTTTTATGACTCCAATTAAATAACATTATGCATATACTGGCTTAACGGCTTATATGTGGCCTCTATTAACAATGTCCTCTTGATTGGTTCTTGGGCTTAAGGTCTCCTCCATCACGAGCAGCACTGGTCATAGTGTTAAAGTCCATTTGTGCAGAAAAAAAAGAGAAGATAGAGATTTTATGTGTGTGTGAATAATTCAAAAGAAAAACTACAAATCTTGAAAAGATCAATGACCCTATCTATACGAACACAACCGAGCAACAAGACCATTTGTACTTTTATCTCCAAGTTGACAATTGAATAAAATAAATCTCGTCATTACGGCCTTATCTTGAAAGTAGAAGAGTGAGAAAGAAAACAAGCATGTGCCTGTCCTGAAGCGGAGCTCCTGAGGTGTTAACTAATCTCTGGTGGCCAGTCTATACGCTGCCTCCTCTAATTGCTCCCTGTATTTCAGTCTGGTGTGAGAGCAGCCATTGTAGCGAACGCCCAGTCAGCCCCCAGAGGTCTCACACCTTCATTATCACTCTTTATTGCAGAACCTTATACGGGCACTCAGCACCAAACAGCCTGCCCGTTAAAAATAGAGCCTTCTCCTCTCCTCTCCTTTTGGTGGTTTCAGTTTTAATTACTAACACGGAGCCAAAGCCAGAGTCCTCAGCAGGCCTGACGGTTTTTTTTTTTTTTTTTTTTTTGTTCACTAATTAAAGCGAGGATGGAGTTTATTGAAGGGACCCTGACTCTGCTCTCTCATCTATTATTAAGAGGGCAGGACAAATCATTTTCAAATTTATATGCTGAAACCTATCCAGGGACAGGCAAAGGGGCGTCAAAGGTTGGGGGAAGGTGGGAGGAAATGGTGCTGAACACAAGGAAGGGTAGTTGAGAGTCTATATGTGTTGGAGACGTAAGGCGGTTCTGAGGAAGGAGGGTAAATGCAGATAATCATAACACAAACACAGAGTTCCTGTAAATTTTTTACCATTAAAAGAGAAGAGTGTGGTGGAGCTGCATCGGCACTGTTTGACAAAGATAATGGGATTGATTGGGCAGACCCCCTCTGTGTGCTCCGTGTAAACAGTGTGCATAAATACCAAAACAGCAGGGTGGTAAAGTGAGAGCACAATGTCCAGCCAGATTGATGTTCTGTGTGATTCACTAACCCCCTCTGTCTAACATTCCTAATTGTCTAAACAGCCGTGACCTCGGCAGCTGCACAGGTAACTCGGTGAGGGAACAAAAAGAACCCTAAGAAGGAGACAGCTGGAAAGCACAACATCAAGCAGAGCCAAACACCTGAGAGTGCGACCCCTTCCTGAGTGTATTCAGATGGTAACATAATCTTGGCAAAAAACCCCGTCTTTTCTGATATCAAATATGCTTCAAATTGGGGAAAAGCTGTCATAAATGAACGCTTAGTTAAATTGCTTCAGGTCCTTCTCTCTCGAATCCTATGAAGTACAGATCCACATGGAAAATGAGAAGAAGACAATTAGAGAAAAAAAAAACTTCATATCTGGTATCTAACCTTTGTAAGATGAGGTGGAGGGAATTGAAAAGGGAGAAATAATGAATTTAGCCAGCTGAGAAGCGAGTGAATCCTTCCTTAGCCTAACAAGCAGCTCGCATCCTCAGGGCAATTAGTCACTGTCATCTGAGGGCAAATGTAGAACCTTTTGCATGCTTGTTAAGTAAAAACTTACACAGAGGTCGCTGACATGTAAGAGAAATGCAGTGCAACCACTGAGCTATAAAAGGTTTTTACTGTAAAATAAACTTCAGGCTCACAATAAACCTGTTTTGTTTAAACTGTTAATCTACAAGTGAGCCCAAAATTGCTGATAAGACAGGCAGATTTACATTTAAACTTTTCTTTACTCAAACAAGAAGTTTGTTACTGATAGGAAATGTGACTTGGGTTTCTCAAAGGTAATGCAGTAATACGAAAAGAGAATCAGTTTTGAAAATAAATTAGAATTACAATTACAATTTATTCAAAAATGTTATTTGAAATTCATTTACAATCCTTAAAAAAAAAGGAAAAATATTTATTTGCTTTAAACAATCACGCTGCTCTTATAATTGCTAACCAGTTCTTTATGTTTCCGCTGGTAATTTGTCGATTTATCTTTGGGGATGAGCTAAACCTGGAAGACCTCCATGCCATCACGCTAATCTTTAGCCACCTAAACAGATCTCTACCAGATCCCTAGTGCCGCAATCACTATTTCGGCTCATGCAATTAATTATTAGCATTTTTTTTTTCATTTAAGATTCACTTATTTTTTCTACTCTTGGTGTCTATAAACTTTTATCACTAATCCTTGACTTACTGTTTTCCTGGGGAGCGACATATCGCAAAGGCCAATTTCGATTATCCATTTTCAAAATGTTAATGATAATAAAACATGCCAGCTAAGTAAAGCAGTTATTAGAAAAATCTTTATATAACATTGTCAGAGGAAATTGTTGTAAAACTGATGCTTCTACAAAAGAAAATTAATTAATTTTGCCTCTTCTTACAAGACTTTGCTGGGCTTCCAAATATTGTGTGGCGTGCTGCATACATCTGCCCACTCCACAATAGGGAGATTTCTGATGAGAGTGAAAATCACTCTGTAAGCTCTGAAATCAGAGATTTAATTAATTACAGAAGTTGACTGTTATTGTTTTTCTACTACTATTTAATTCAGTTCTTGTGTACTGATATCCCTACATCCGGTTACATGCTGATTTGATTTAACAAAAGAGCTCAAATCTAATACTTTTCTTGTGCACACAAAGCCGAAGAATGTAGTGAATTTCACAGCTATTTACAGAACGATTGTTTAATTTTTCCATTTCTACGCATTATAAATAATTTTTTCCAATACATACAAGGAGGGATATATAGGTCAGAGACCCTGGTGCCTTATCAGTAATTCACCGTTGCCTGGTTATTAAGGACAGCTTAGGTGGAGAGGCCTGGAGTACCAGGAGGGGTTAAGGTGAATTGATTGCCTGTGGACATGTTAAACATGACCCTGTCAGGCCTCCACTCCACTCCTAAAATGCGCCAACCTGTGCACCTCACTCCAAGTAATCAGCTGTGGAGGCTTTAATAAAATTCAGAAAGCCCTGAGAACTTCCCTCCAGGGACTGTGCCAAGTTGGAAATAATCGAAACCCGAGGCAAAAGACATTTGCACTGTGTTACCGTAGGAGGCATAACAAAATGCCAAGTGCTCTGACCCTTTCAAAATATTTTTAGGACAAAAAGGAAAAACTGGTGTTTTATGAGCATAATTGAAGCTCATTGGCTGATGTTGTTCACCACTAAACAGATTGGAAACTAATCATCAAAGTGTCTGTTCCTTTACTGAGTCAGTTCAGATGCAGCAGCTTGCGGAAGAGGGGCAGTGGCAGGGTAATTATGGGGCAACTTGGGCTCAATCTGTCTGCCGACGCCCTCCCTCTTGGAAGGGGGTGTTTCCCTTGATTAGCCCAACTCAGGGTGAAGCCCCCGCTGCAAACGGCAGATTGAAGTTCATCACAGGGGTCTCAGCTGCCAGTATGTTGCAATGAATTGCTTCCCGTAAGAAGGTGTTGACAGGAGCAGCTGGACATCAGAGAGTGATGAAAAGAAAGGGAAATTCATGGAGAACCCAGACAGGGCAGTCCATTGGGGAAAGCATGCAGAATTGGTCATCTGCTGGTGGGGAACAGAACTGCATTAGGGTGTGTGTTTATATTTGGGGTGTAGTTGCTGATGTGGGGTTTTCATCTTGGAGGATGCCAAGCCAAAGATCACCAACAGTTTAGTAAAACTGACTGAGTGGTCAGCTGATGCATCTGAACCTCAGAATATGGAATTACATCAAATGAAAATGCAAAAAGTGACAACATTTCTTGTAGATGTTTATAAGCTGTCAACAGCGATTCATGTTCGAGTGTTGAGTAGACATTTGACATAAAATCCTGTGTAGAAGCCAAAGGCTGTTATAATGACAAGAAATTGGTCTTTTCAGGGTGGCTGGCAGTGACTGTAGGACATTACATGTGTCTATTGTCTCCCAAGTGCTGCTCCTTAGCTTCACAATGGTGACTAATGTTAGCGAAAATGAGAAATGTGTGCACTTTGATGAATAGAGATAGTGCCCTAAGGTGAGGACGGACTATATTGGTGTGCTTTTACCATTTGCTATATTAATGAACTGCCTAAAGGTGCAAATTGGGTTTTAATGGGTGTTACTTTACCATCTTGGTTCTACTACGTGCAACAACCCATTCACTTAGTGTTATTTCTGCACCTTTGAGTTAGAAAAAAAAAGAAATAACACACTTTCTAGCAATCTGAGTGATGCTAAAACAAAATGCAAACATTAGCAGTTCAGCACCTGAGTAAAGAGGCTTTGTGTCCATTATGTTTTTGTTCAAGCTGCCAGTTTTTTCATAGCTCTCTGTAAATCAAGTTGAACCATCATGTTTGCTCGTGCAGAATAATTTATCACTCTGTCTTTTTCAGCTTATGAATTTGAAAAAACAACAACAACAACATGTTTCCGTACATATTACAGTACCAAAAAACATGACAAAAAATAAGTTAAGAAAAAATAGGACCCTGAAAATATTTCTTTTGACAGCACTGCTCTGATTAATAGTATTTTTACCCACTTGAATCCTGGCTCTTCTTGGTGGTAAACCATTCAGAAGTTGGATTACTCTTGTACATTTCTGTAAAATTAATCAAACTCACTTTAGACATTCTTTCAGACCACTCAGGTGTTCTGGATCTAATCTTTTCTGCATCTCCAGAACCAGAACCAAACATGGAGACATAGCGTTCAGTTGCATCACAAACCTGGATCAAACTAGAAAAACTGCAAAACAGCCGAAACACTGAGTTCCCTTAAATCAAGGCTAAACCTCCACCTATTTAGAGATGCTTTTTATTAGTAGTAAATGGAACATTGATCAGCATACTTGCAGTATTGATAATTTTGTTGATATTTGACAAGATGTAATGTTTATTACTTTTTTCACAATTGGTGACTACATGATGTTTTTATAATGTAAAGCAGTTTGAACCTGCCTTGTTGCTGAAATGTTCTATACAAATTAACTTGACTTGACATATGTCATGGTTAGATTTCAATCTTTATTTTAATGTTTAATTCGAATTCCTTTTTCAAAGGTGTTTAATTGTAAAATATTTTGTATACTATACAAGGACAGAGTTGAAGATTTCAGAAAAAATTGATAACAGAAAAGCTCATAGAAGTTTACAGTTCATACAAAGCCTAATAATGAATAGAACATGACTCCACGTTAGGATCAGCTGGAATATATAATTGGATTAAAATAGTTTTGCATGTTTTTTAAAAAGTGCTATGAGATGAGGGGTGCTGTGAATTGGCACTATATAAATAAATGTAAATGAATTGAAACTAAATCTGAACTTTCACACTCATTTAACTATTTTCAACCTGCCTTTCCCGTGACTTTATATCTGGTCAAATTAACCACTTATAATATAGAGAAAGTCTTTTTACCTCTATTATGTGACCTCACTATATTGTTTTGAAAAATAATTTTGTTTTGGTGTATAAATTGCTATATAAATATATGTATGTCTTATTGAATAGAATGACTGCTGTGTAAAACCTTAAATCTAAGCAGCCCAGCCAAATGCAATAGTATCTGCAGTGATTCTTTATGTTCTGTCTGAGTTTAATTTAATGAAACTGTACAGTTTCCTTTCTCTTATTGCAGAGAAATGCTAAAGCTCCACCACAAAATTCAGTCTCATTCAGCTCTTTAGTTAGGTAAAAAAAAAAATTTAACTACATGGGATAATTAAGGAGAGAAGCTACTATTTCCCCCCCCCCAAAAAATTGTGATGCTCAAGTTCAAATGAATCTATTTCCAAATCTTCTAAACGTTTCTCGTCTGTGTTGCTAATGTCAGCTGATCAACATGACTATTGTGCCTGTTGTGATGTCATGAATCCAGTCACACCTGAAGAATAATTTTCCTTTTTTTTCTCCTGTGCACTTTAAGATATGTTGTATATGCAATATAAATCTACTCTGTATTACACAGCGGGGTTTTTACTGTCATTGTGCATTAGTTACTGGACAAAAGATATACCAGTGGCTAATATATTTAAGACGCGGTTTGCATCTGTACAATAATCTGTCACACCACTGTCAATACCTGATGAGACGATTTTGACACACATTAGAGTTGACCGTGTAAAGTCTACAGGGAAATCTTGGGGGCCATGTTTCTGCCCGTATGGCTAGGCTGTATTGCATTTTTTACTCTTTAACTCCTCCACTCAATCTCTAAACATACTACAAAATCAATTGTCTTATTGATCTATAACTAATTAGGGGAAGATAAATGGTTCTGCTGTACAAATACGGGCACTATAATGAGCCAATGTTGAAGAAGACATTTTAATTGAGTCTGACATATGAGGTTGTTCTTGAAATGTCCTGTTAAATGGCTAAATGTGACTGTTTCTCAATGTATTCCTGACCTGGTGGAAAGCAGAATTATGGCTCTTAGTTAAAGACATTGTCTGACTTCCACACAAGGGTATTTTGCGTTGTCGGTGTAGCAACCAGATCCCATGGTATACCCACCTCTTGGGTGTGACTCGTGTTGTGTGCACTCACCAGCGATCAAAGGCTAATTAGTTTCAGCGGACACGGGCTATGGCCCTCAGGTCAAAGATCATGACTGATGTTATGGAGATGATGGCGAAGAAGGAGGAAAGCAGGGGGGAGCAAAGGGATCAGAATCCTCATTAACCAGAAATTGGTACCCCCTGCATCAAATCACATGCGAAACCTTAGCTGAACACATATTCTCTCCTAATCACTTGTTTTACATCTATACAAATCTGAACTATATAAACTCTAGTGTGCATTACATTAAAAAAAAGTCACTGCATGTCTCCTCTAAATATTATTTATTAAAGCCTCCAAAAAGTCAAGCAGTTTACATTATAGAGTTGTGACATATTAGTTCATGTACTGACTCAGAACCAGGAGCTCCCTCTACAGGTCATGTGCTGACTCCAACTGCATGTAGATGAGTCTCACTGACAGCCTGCTCTCTTGCAATGCTTCATTTGTCATAGTAGATGTTCAAAACTATTTTCCCTGGAAGCCTAAAATCTGAAGAAGTAAATTAATATCCCCTCCCCTCCCATTTTAAGTCCTGCAGACTCAGTTCATGCCCTGCACTAAGTGCCCTTGTTGACTCAATTGGATTAGCACTAATATGTAAACACAGGAGGTAAGAGGACTAATCCTCTAATGAGAAGAGAAAAAAAGTGAAATAAATAAGTTGAAATGCCACCCTGCGCCTTTAACTGAGGCATCTGTCAGGTAAGCTGTAAATGCTGCGCAGATTGAAGTAGGTATTAAATGTGGACCAGGGGATATTCTGAGGTAAACTGTTGTGACCATTCAGTGACAGCGTAATTACTTGTTTGTAACTTAGTTGGATAATAGGAAAAGAGCCTCCCGGGGAAAAGACAAAGACTTGTTAATTATTAAAGCTTACATCAGTCAGCCACTAGAGATTTGCAATTATTAATGTTGTTGTTCTTGTTTGTGCTTAAACACTACCTCTGCTGTTAATATACTCATTAACCGAAATGAGTGATTTTATTACTGCTGATTTGGTTTGGGGTTTGTTAAACATATCACGGGCTCAGCTGTCGTTGTTTACTGAAGGAGAAACACTTCTGGCAGGTGCGGACAGCAAGTCGGAGAACATTGCATTTGATCACATTAAATTCAAATGTAGAAAATGGATTTTTTTTTTGTTGTGTTTTCTTTGTTGCTGCAGTGTGATGAAGCTAAATGCATTCCTTCAATTAAAATAAATCATTCAAGTTGCTGGAAACTAGTAACAGTTTGACTCTGAGTCCGTTTTGCCATTATTTTAATTCAGTTCAACTTCACTCAAGTTGTGTAGCAGGCTGAAGTCCATCAGTGCAAAAATACAACTAATAACACTATAAAACCATAAAACAACAAATATGTAAATATATGGTATATGGGAAATCTAAATTAAACTATATTATACTAAAAAATGTTACCTAAAGAGACTTATAACAGTCCATCCTCAATCTGGATACATAGCAGGCACAATGAACAGCAGAATTTTGAATGCATTAAAAACAACATTTATTGCACCATCCAGATGTTGTATAACATCAAAAGTTAGATTTCTAAAAAAAACATTTTTAAGTGCAGCTTCTGGCATTCATAAACATCTCATTTCACCCTGTTTAAGGTTCTCTTGGCATCATTACAGTTTCAGCTCCCTGCAGCATAAAGCAGCATATAAGATACTCAAAACAAAGTTGTTGTTTTTTTACTCCAACTAGACAGAAGGCAAAATTGTGTAAAAGGATGTTTGCCTCTCATCACCATCATTCACTGTCATCTGTGATGAAATGACTATGGTGATTCACCTTACCTTACTACAGACCTTAAGGGAAATTAAATTATTTATACATTTTTGTCTTGCCTGATATTTTATATCATATTTCACAACATGGTAAGAAAATATATTAAGAAAATATTGTAAATCAGCATAACTCGAACTAGTGCTAACTACTTCAGTAAAGTTTTTCCCTGGCCAACATTACTAACTTCAAAGGGCGCCAGTATACTGCCTTCATTCCCCCTACATCTTACAATAAGTCTACCAAAGGGAGGGAATCCTCACAATACACAAATAAACTCTCCTATTTATCAATTTAATGAAACACTCTTTGTGGTTAACTTCATCAAATGACTTAGACACATCAACAAATCCCATTATTAAATGACGAGACAGGCCTCTATAAATATCAAGCACATTTTTTTTAAAAACCTTTGATAAGATTGGAATGCATCCATAACTATCTAGACAGCTACTTTACCAAAGTGATAAAGCGGATGTGGCATACCACTATTCATAAAATCAGAGAAACTGAGGCCTACTTGTTGAAGTAAGAGTTTTCCTTAAAACCTATTTCATATCAAATGCATTATTAAAAATGAAGTGAATGCCATTTAAGTGAATTTTGTAGTTCTCCTGCATCAACTTTGAGTGACACAATTGCAGAGTTAGCAACACTGAACATAAAGTAAGTAGGTGCATAAATCTGACAGATCAGGTGGGTATAAGCTTCTTGAAATCTTTTTATAAACATACAATGTTGGATTGCAGCCATGAGTCAAATAATCACAAATGATAATCCTAAACACAAATTAGGATATCTTAAAATAATTTGTTTTTCTTAAGGGACTATTTTTAAGCTTTACTATTGTTTCATATTAAGCTCTATGTTGTCACTTCTAAATCTGTCTGGATCTGGATGTATAGGCTTTATTTAATTTGGCAAAATTATCAGAATATTCTTAGAATACATAGAGAGATAGAAAGAGAAAAAAAATAAAGTAAACAAGCAATTATATCTGTTCACACTCTATTGTGAGCTAAAAACCATATGCAGCCTTTAAGGGTGTTTCTCTTCCTAATGGGCCCCTGGGGGATAAAGAGGTTAATTGATGCAGATGTTGATCGCTTTTACACATGATAAAGGGAGCGTCTCCCTGGTGGCTCTTATTAGAGGGAGTTTTAATGAAGTGCTAAACAGAAGGCTTTCCTACGGTGTGGCCTGTCCTGAGGAATACCCAGCAAAGAAGACACTTCTCTACAAGAAAAAACAAGGTCCACTATTGATTGTAGTCCCAAATAACCAAATCCTCCTCTAGTCAATGCCTATTTCTCAATTTATAGACACAAACAGAAGACACTGGGAGAGGAAGTCAATCACTGAGGTGTTATATTGCTTAGCGAAAATGTTCATGGGGAAAGAAATGTTCAGTTACTGACATTTTGCAGTTTGATATTTAGAATAAAAAAGCTTGATTTTTAAATGTATATTCCTACGACACCTTTGCTGTGAAAATAAAATATCCAAGGGACTATTTTAAACCAATTCAGAAGCCAAAGAATTTTACTTCTAACATCATACTTGGAGAAAATCACACCTCATATGTCCTAGGCAGTGGAGGCTGGTTAAAGTGATAATAATGCGATTGGGCTTCTCACACGGCGTAACCAGCCCATAGTCACTAAATTCAGCTCATTAAAATGACAAACCCAAACACACAGTTACTCAGGCGTGATCTTCAGCTGTGTATGGCATCTGGCCCTGATGCTCCTCCGCCCCCTCCCCAACTCCCAAGAGCGTCACACACACATGCATGTGCACGCACACACACATACAAGAAGCAGAGTCAAATTTTAAAACAATCAGCATTCCTTTCATTTCCAATTAGGTCACCTCACCTGCCACAGTCTCTTATTAGTGTCCACTATCATAAAGTATTAGGTGGGGGTCTATAAATGAGGATGGTGTCTTCCTCCTCTTCAGTCTGACAGTTTTTTTTACAGTCTCCACAGCCAGTTTCTCACTTCATCAGTCAGCCTCCTCCATCCTGATTATCAGGAGACACCAGTTTCAAAGAGACATCTTAATAGTGATGTCAACGTATTAATTAGAAGTGTTAATGAGCTAAAAGCAACCCAAATTAAATTAATGCAGCAATAGACAGAGAGCGAAATTAGCTTCAATTTCTGTAAATGATTCTGAAGTGTGCACAACATATCAGGCTGTCTGAACATTCCCATCCCCCAAAGCTAATCAAGAGCTACATAGCAATTAGCTGCTTAATTAAAGCAACACTCTGCTCAGAAAATCCTGCACAATTAAGTAATGGCTGTTATACCATGAAGACAGACTGTATTTTTCTTCTGGAGGGAGGGAGGAAAAATAGAAAACAACATATTCTATCCCTAATGGCCTGCAGGGGATTGAGCCAGTCAGGATGTGCCAAGATGGAGAGGTTTCTATCTCACGCTTCAACGGGGATCTTTGCTCCAGCTGGAAGCCTTGTGAATCAATGACAGCAAGGCAGATCAAACTGCCATGCCCATGGTTGCTAAGACGTCTGAATTGGCACTGACTAGGGTGACTGCGTCCTAATCACCAGTCCTATTTTAGCAGCTCAATGGCTTCCAGTTGGACAGAGGGACTCCAGACTATTGACACTTTGCACATATTTCAGCAGAAGACCTGTTACTGATCTCTGTTTCTGTGGACACTGTTGTCCTTCAGTCCCTGCTGGTGTGGCTGGAATGTTCCACAGTGTTGGATAAACACTCCCGAAGAGCCAGAAATAAAGCCATCTGCAGATTTTGATAAAAGTTTAAATGTCCACATTGCATTACAATTACAAATGTAAACATGTAATTGGCATATAAATGTGGCTAATTAGCACCTGAAGTAGGTTGCTCTGGATGCCAAAAGTTTGGTTTGAATTTCCCAACAAGTAACCTATCTTAATAATTCCCATCTTCAGAAACATAACAGGCACATTTTGCAAATCAGAATATTATTATAGAGGATGTGTGTTATTTTTCTGAATTAAACTAAACTTGAATTAGATTAATCACAATAATAATATGTCTAAAAACAAGAACAAACATGGAAAACATTTCTCAAACAGGAAATAGCAGATGATTAGCTACAAAGGGTAACATTATATTTAAGGTTGTGATGAATCATTTATTTGTTTGCTATAATTTTATTATATATTTTTATATTGCAGTTAAAAATATAAAAAGGTTTTTGAAAGATGGACATCAATTGTTTGTTCTCATATAGAGTTTACACATTTTATGTGTATGAAATCCTGACATTGTTGTAGTTATCCCTGTTGCTTGTGTGCCTCTTATAAGACACTTTTTCCTTCCACTCAATTTTCCACCTATGTGCTTTGATAAAGTATTCTGTTAACACCCAGCTTCATTAGCAGTGACTTTTTGTGAATTACTCTTTGAAGAGGGTGTCAATGTCCAAGACATACCATTTCTGAATTGTAACTTCCTTTTATATTTGTCTAATATTTTACTCTATTTTTTACGTTGCAGGATTTTGGGTCAAAATGAAAAGAAAAAAAAACACTTGAATAAAGTTGTGTATAATATTTTCTCAATTTTAATCAAATTACAGAAAATAACATTTGATATGGCTATTTATTGAGACATACCCTTTATATTATTTATTACTTTGTTTTTATATTGTCTGTAATTTCAATATAATTCAAAACAATAAGAGTTATGAATGTGAATAAATAAAGTTAGAAGAGAATTTTTTTTAATGTCATCCTCACATTCTGAAATAGCTACAGATTAATTTAAAATGTTAATACTGTTAATACAAGCAGTACATTATGACATTTTGGCTGGGGTCATGCCTTCACTAAGGTTAGTGCTATATGAACTTTTTGGTTTTACATAAATTGGTAAAAATCTGTAAACCCTTTTCATTACCTGAATATATTTATTTACCATTATCCATCAATTTTGAAGCTTTTGGTATCATTATACACATTTGGCAATTTAAAAAGTGTTTTGTTCCCTTTTAATGTTTCACCATGAATTGTGCTTTAATGCATCTAATCTCTTAAAGAAAATACAGCAAAACTAAACTGATATGTTATATAGTTTTGGACCCTCGCATTGTATTTAGTTTTGGGGCTTTTGCAGTTTTTTTTAACTGTTTCTCAGACTTTAAATCCTACATAGGCCATGTTGTTCTTAGGAATCATAATTCTGTTGTGGAATAGCAGCTTTCAGGTTCTCCTAAATGGTGTTAACAAAAACATCATCTCATTTCTCTTCAAAGAAAGTGTCAATATGGGAAGATCAAGTGAGGAACTTGCTCTGTGTTGGTGAGTCATTTACTGGTTTCAAAAGTGCCTGAATGAGTGTTGAGCTGTGATTAACAGCCCCTCTCAGAGGCAGAATCCAGGGACTGTGGTGTGAACGCCATCCTTCAGCAGGTGCAGGCCACAGCAGAGCATATGCCGTCAGGTAACCAAGCTGGTTCGCTCTGCAGAGACTCAACTGTGATCGTTTCCCCGGGCCCTGCTTCTGCTGGGAACTGGTGTCACTCACAAACACCATCTGCCAGAAAATCAGGTGTGCCTGCTTAGAGCATTTATCAGTGGGTCATGGAGTGCTGTCTTTCTACACACCTGCCCAAGAAAATAAAAGGAGGAGATACACTGCATTGCTTTTAATTTCCTTCTCCCTAAAAGTCCTCCATGTGTACATAAAGCAGAGAAAGCGCCAGGCACGAGACAGTGCTCCAGGATACCTTTCCCTTTGGTAAAGAGAAAAGACACCTGAAGTGTCTGATGCTAAATTAGCTTTTCAAAGGCAATAATTAGACTTCCACCCTAAAGGTAAATTACCTGCTAACCAAGTGAACCCTGTTCTAATTATAGGATCTTTCCTTTGAGCCATTGCACGGAGCCTTGTTCCTTTCAAGAAAATGTAAAACATGCAAAAAAAAAAAAATCCATGTTGAGGTGCTAAAATCTGCAGAGTACAGAGGGTAAATGTGTTCAGCCATCCTATTGCTCTGCAACAATGAGCAGGAAAGCTGATGGATCACTTGCATAACTGCAATAACCTTTCAGAGGATTTGAACAAGATAATTTCATACGGCGACCAGATGGCAGCTTCCTTTCCTTATACGCATTCTGACAGAGGAGGTTGACTGAGCAACACTGGATGGGTGACAACTAGGTGCTTATCTGTGCTTTGCATATATTTGCAGTTGATGTTGTGACCCTGCAAATTGATTTGTAAGACACAAAGCCAGTGAAAGGATATTGAATATTTACACTCGCCTGGTAATAATACCTATCACGTCTGTGGTGGGGAGGGTTTCGATGGCCTTTGGGTCTGAGTAATTTCTCCCATTGTTCTGCAGGGTTGAGAGCTGAAGCCTCCCACAAGGCGGCACTGTGGCTCGCAGCAAAGGGGCCGTGGCAACGGGGCCCCGCATTTGAATTCATCCTGCACCAATAGCCCTGTCACTAATTAATATGTAAATCTGACACTGTTTGTTTGCTGCTGTGTCAAACTTTGATGTGAAGAGTGGCTTCCAGGTTAACAGAGATTTAGTTGAGATTGAGAGCTGGAGACCTGCCTCATATGCCAACCACCCTTTAATCTAACAATTTATTTAAATACATCAACTAATACTGTACGTCTCCGCAGCTTAAAACCTGGGAGACAGGCTAATGATATTTTATTAAGCCAGAGTAATTGAGGATCCCATCCAAATATGTAATTAAACACTTAAGCATAATTACCCAACACAGTAGGAACTCGATTAAATTAATTTAAAAAAAACGTCAATACATCAATTTATTTGAATTCCTTTGTTCCTTTTCTACTAGTAATAATTAACATTTTAATTGCTTTAATCTGTGATGAGTATAAAGAAATGTGTGTTTTATTTGATGCCAGCAATAAAGCAAGAAATTTGAGGAAATGATTATTAATGTTAGCCACATAAAGCTCATAAGCCCTGAAAAAAAAAAAAAAAACTAAAAATGGAGAATTTTATGACGTGTACATTCTGTATGTGTGCATGTCTGTGTGTGTATACGTGAGTGTGTGCATTAGCTTGCTTGCCTGGGTATATGTTCATTATCAGCAAGCTGCCTGGGTTTGATGCATACCTGGAGAGCAACTTAATATCCTCGGGCCACTACTACATGTCAGGCCAGGAGAAAGATACGCACACAAGACAGAGGAACATCCCCGGCCCCGGTGGAGCCATTTACCTTTCGCCAAGTAGGTTCAAGATATTAATTAAGATAAATCTACCTCAATTCACACATTCTGCCATCTGCCTATTTATCAGAATTATGTTAATCATTTCTGTAGGGCAGAGGAATTATTACCCATTTTGTGGGTAATTTGTATTAACATTTAGAACTAAATAATTTTGCATTTTGTTCCATATGGAGCCCTTACACTATGACATATTTTCAGTATGCAGGATAGTAGAATGACGGTAATACCACAAACAATATGGAAATGTATCCATTGTGATCAACCCCATCACCATGAGTTGTTTGTCATGGTGCACCTCATATGTTTGAAGAGCTTTAAACAAAATAATCTTTTGATGATATGTTCAATCTCAGTGGCTGTGTTTTGAAGTGATTCAAGACTCTTTTTTTTTCCATCCTTGGCCAATAGATGAGCGAGTTAATTAAACTCAGAGGAGATAATTAAGACAAGACGGCTGCTTGATTCATTCCGGTCATTCTCCCATTATCTGGGGCAAGCCGACAGGTGGCACGAGTCTGCACCAGGTGACAGCTGAGCCAACAAAGCACATGATATGATAGTAGAAGGCGAATTTTGGAGCATTCCCTGGTGCAGAGCTCTTCAGCAGGACCCACATGTCATGCAAATCTACAGTAGATCTGTTGAACTGCCGGACTTGATGTCAGCTCTGAGTTTGTGTCTGCTGGCTCGTCCAGGTCAGAGTTAGGGCTCGGACAGAGAGTGGCAGAGCTGAACGAGGGCAGATTGTACTTCTCCACAAGCCAAGGACTAATGAGGGTGAGGACAGGGCCAGGCAATGCTGTGTGATTAAATTTAGATCTGGTGGGAGATCTTGACCCACGATGGCCTGTGTCTAAGTGACATTTACCCAAGAGAAACAAGCCACAGCTGAGGCTTATTAACCTTTTAAAGATCTAAGCATTACCGCCTGTCTTTATGGCAATTGGATTATTAAACAGACCAAATTCAAAGTGATTTGATCCATCAAGGTCTCTGCAGTGAGGAATACATTTTGGAAGATCCACTCTGGGACAATGAACTCATCCTATCGATGTGAACATTGAGTAAAATTTGAATAAAGATCTTATCAGCTTAACTGCAGACAGGTTCATCAGAAAAGTCTGAATTAGTTTCAAAGTTAAGTTTCAAAATTGAAACGTTATGTATCTTTAGGATCAGAACATCTGGCATTGCTTGCCAGATGTGTAAAAAGCTTTCAAATATTTTTCTCCCCTCGGATTACATTTCACACTGTGAACCTACAAATAAATATATCTAAAGATTTTTTAAGATTTTTTGTTTTTTTATATCTCTTAGAATCCCTGAAGAATTCACGACTTTCTGTTTTCCTGAGAAAAAAACCCAAACAATTTTGTCTTGTCCTCACCATACACAGTAAAGGTGATGGAGAAGAGCGTCAAAAGATTCTCCAAAACTCCACCTTTAAAAACCTTATCAGAAACCACAAACCTGTGTCACCTAGCCTCCATGACAACCAATAGACACTATTTAGAAACTGACTAGTTGTAAATGTGCATAATTCAATAAATTTGGACCTTAACAGCAATTATGCGCTTTGCTCAAATGAGGGATGAGAATTAGTTTTTGGTCTCAAACACTCCTGGTGGCTATAGTGTAAAAAAAAAACAAATAAATGGTAAAGCACCTCTTCCCCACTCATAATTATATGGGAGAATGCTATGATGTTGTGAGGTATGACAACACAGACTCAGATATATCAGGACATTTCAAATGACACATATGCTATTTTATTACTCTACTCCTGCTGTATGTGTAGGACACCCCAAGGTCCCATCTTAGGGCCCCTCTTATTTAATATCTTTATGCTCCTGTTAGCTCCAATTATAAAAAGAAATAAGATTAGTCACCATAACCATTCACACAGTGCACAGCTCTCATGCCACCAGGTGACTATGAACCCAATCAAACACTGAGTAGATGCAAGGAACAAATCAGTGTGAGGAGGTGTCATAACAGCTCAACAGAAACAAAAACACAAGTTAATATTTTTAGACTGAAATAGAAACAATCAAGATAAAACAGTTTCAGCCATTGCAGCTGGAAACTACTGAACAGGCCCAAAATCTGGGAGCAGCGATGGAGCCAGACCTGCACCTCTAAAGACAAGATTAAAGGAATAATTTCCCAACAAGATGAGTTAAAAAAAAAACCAAAAAACTCATCTATATGTTTATCTTGAGTCAAATTGACTACTTCAGGTCTCCCTAAAATCCGAAACAGCCAGCTACAGCCGATCTAGATTGCTGCTCCTCACATTTGCACTAAAACTTGGAAGACAGAGTACATCACCGTAGTTACACTGGCTCAGTGTGATTGAGTTAGTTTAAAAATCACTGAATGGCTTAACGCCAAAATATACACTTCCACAGAAATTCACAGAAATGGCGTACTAAAAGCAGATCTAAATAATACAGATGAACAATGGGCCACACTAATTTTGATATATTTTATATATATTTCACAATTCTCTCAATAACAATTACACGAGCAATATAATGATTGAAACGAGGAGTTCTAAGTATACCCATTTCAGGTACTCATGTTGCAACTCTAAATATTGATTATAAAGCCAGCTGAAAGCTTTTATTGATCACTTTGAGTAATATCTTATGTCTGATAAATCCTTTATTTGCTCAGACTGTTTAATGTGAAAATGTAAATGGGTGGCTAAACCCAATCACCAATAAAAATACATTACACAACCCCTAAAACGTCCCTCTTTTTTGCTATGTTGATGAAGATTCTCATTTAGCGAAAGATGGATACTTTTACAGACTTCTTACAGTCAGTTAAGATGACCGACAAGCACTGGGAACATTAGTTCTGTGCCACAAGTCCCATACATCAACTGTCTTGTGACAAATAAGGGAGCGGATCAACATACTCTGAATGAGCAGACATAATCCCACTGAATGTGGAGTTAAGCCATTTCATAATTAGCAGATTTTCTAATGTATGCCGGGCTTTAATGACCTTTGCAAATGAGAATGGTTGTTTGAATTTCCATCCTTCACATCATTTTATCCCTGCCATATCTGCCTGATAGAATGAGTGCGCCAGTTGATGATATGCATAAGCTTAATGAACAAGTGCACACACTTCCGAATGGAAACTGATGGGCTCAAGCCAGGAAGATTGGAAATGCATTTTCACACCTTGCACATCATCATCATGACCGTAAGTGGTGCCTCTCTGACCCGTTAACAATGCATTTCAAGCCTTTTGCTTCAATTAGGCACACTCCTCAGTCAGATTTCTCATCAAAATGCTATTAGCATACTATAGTTTAGAAGTATACCAGCCATCTAGAATACCACATCCCTTTACCTTCTGTAAATGACAAAATTATTCTTCATTTAGCAGCAAAAATGGCAGTCATAATGAGCTTAAGACTGCTGCTGCAGTTAGATTGATACTATGTGTATGTAGACATTTAAATGGAAGTTGAGACCAATATATCAAGCTTTAAAAGAGGTGGTAATCAATATCATTTCATTAACACTGAACAAATGAGTTGAATTTGAAGTGGCCATTTATTACCACAATCAAAGAATTAATGCAGGGTTTGCTCAAAACCAAGTTTGAAGCATCTTTAGAATTCTTTTTTCTTTTGTTTTGTTTTAATAGAAAATATTTCTGAATGGAAAGGCTGAAATAAAGTCATTCTCAGCACACACAGTAAAGTAGGTAAGGAGGCAAAGTCATTATTCTGTACGTCTACCTGGTCAGACACCACAGGTTACCTGCAGGGTCAAGTGGAGTCCATGTTCAATTGTGTCAGGGCTCTTCAGGCAGCAAAAGACAGACATTGTCAGTTACTTGCTATTTCTTAACAGTGTATGTAATAACTGCAGTACTTACAAGCTCATTAATGTTTTTGTATAAAATATTGGTGCTGAAAATCAAAGCAGGAAAACATAAATTGTACTTTGTAAATAAGAACTAATCACTTGAATGAAGAGATTCACAGGTTAATTTTCAGAACATCCTAAATGTCAAATTGTCAAAATATCTGCTGAAATGAAGTGAGAAAACATGCCAGAAAATGACATGGAAATCAGAATGTTAAACTGATTCTCAGAGAGAATTTTTCATTATGACACCAGTGATAAATTTACATCTCCGCTGTTCCACTTCAGGCCCGCATGAAACCTTGTGGTGGGTTCTGCTGAAAGCCACCAGCAGTCATCGTGGCTTTAAAACTCTAATCTGTCTGGGATTGCATGTGTGTTAACACAGCTGCAAATGCAGAGAGCAAACACTTCAACAACACTACATAAATGTCTCAGTATCTTAACTAGACAATAAACAGCCTATTCAGTTTTGGGGATTTGCATGAGAAACGTGAGCATTAGTGAGAAGCGACACGTCGTCGAGGGGAAGGAAGGCTTCCAACATGATCCTTTGTCAGACTGGATGGGATAGACAGACACAAGCTCTCGGTTTTCACAGATCTTGGCTCAGAATGCCATAGATTAGTAATAGCCTGACCACAGAGCTGAAATAAGCTAATTGCTTAATTAGCTGACCCAATTCTATAAGCTTCTTTTAGCATATTAACATTAGCTATGTAATGAAATAGCGTGGTTACACAGAGGCGGTGTTTGTTTATAGAATTACAATAATGAGGATAAAACAACATATTGTCAATGGTACTTATAAAATGTATGTTCCACAGAAAGAAAGCATTGTAATTTTCCATAGAAACACTGGAGGTGGCTTATTTATGTAAAAAGAAAATAGGCCACCTCGGTGTCGTTTGAGGTACAAGCAACAGCCCTCATGCTAATTTGTTACCGACACCAGTTTAATGTCTGCTATGTGGGAATTTTTGTTTATAAATTGTTTTTATTCTGTTAAACAATTAAGATGCATTGAGGGGCAATAGTTTAACTGGCCGTTTGAGCAATACTGGACAAACGAAAGATGGGATGGAAAAGAAAAAAAAAATCTTATTAGACTGAATGATGATTGAAATGGATTAATTTACATTTCCTGCATGCATACTTTACATACATGATCTTTGCTCAGCACAGGGAGTTCTGGGCTAAAGAGCAGTATTTGTACGAGATGAACTCATCTATATGCTAATTCATTGGCATGTAGGCCTGCCTGCCTCATTTCTTCCATTCAAGACTGTTTACCTATTAGCTCTCATAGATGCAACGGGAATTGAAATATTAAAAACCAGAATAAGCAAAGGAATATGGAACATTAGCAGTACATAAGCTGTTATTACATTTATTTTAGAGGGACATTTTTTGCCCTTTGTTTACGATGTGACCATGAGCCAACATCGGTGACATTCCACAAATAAAATAAGCCAATATTTTTGCTTGTGTCTTGTCACGCAGAGAGTCACCGCAAATTTTCAGAAGCTTTGTCAGTGATCGGGGCAAATATTGGGGGGGGGGGGGGGGGGGGGGGGGGCGGCACACTGATTTATATTTGAAATTATGTGGCTCAAAGATTGAATATATTCCTATTTAGCATTTCTGCTGTGCATCATGATTCAAGCTCAAAACTTAATTTACACAGATAAACACCAGGCAACCCAAGGAATAAGCAAATAAGCAAGCTGATCCCCTTCTAAAGGCCCAAAGGCCACCAGGGAGCTGCAATGGGGGCTTGGATCTGAAAGCTGCACTGTTATAGTCAGGTTTGCCAAAAGTGAACCTGTAAAAAACAAACAAACAAAAAAACCAAACTCTACGATGTTTTCTGAATTGCTGAGTTTGAGATTGTATTGGGATCCTGCGTACTAGCTAAAAATGGCAGAACAAATGAGTAAATCCTGAAGAAAATACCAGTACTCAATTTATTTAGAGTACAAGAGGTTTACCAACTTTTAAACCTCTTGTTCCAACAACTTTGAAGTGACAGAACATGCTCCATCAGAGTAGAAAATGAAATAAAAGTTTAGAAAACGTTTTGGGGCATTGCTAAGACAACGAGAAAGAAATATTTACTGCAACTGAATCTGGGAAGTTGGTCAGACTTTTTTCTGATTCACCTTGGAAATATTTTTTTTTATTTTTGCTGGTTTGCTTTTGTGTCTCAACTTCTGAAAGCAGATTCTAAGGAAGGAGTCATGAAAGTTCCTGACCAGCCTGTCAGAAAAGCTTCTGATTTGGACCATGTGTGGCCAATGTGAACTAGCCATAAAGTTAAAGGTTTTATTCATAATTTGTATGAATTTGTAAATAAGCAAAACACAGTGGCACTAGATTTAAGTATTCCTACCTTCACTTTTTAATAAACTGCTTCTTGGGAGGAGGGGAGTTTGTAAATTTGGTGGTGGAGGGCGATTATTCAAAATAAAACAGCCTGCAATGGCAAAGTCAAAGCATGTTTTTACAACAATATGTAAACAAGCATAAAAAAGCAGATGTGCCTAACCTTTAGAGACATATCCCATAGGATCGCGAACTGTCATTCCTCTAACAGTTGCAGCAACAAAATGCCAATATTGAATTTTCAAAGTAGTTTGAAAACATCTTTTCAGGTAGAAAAGAAATAAAAATATATGCAAATCAAGGTTGTAATAAGATTGAAGGGTAACAAAAAGGGAAGAAAAAAAACAAGTGTGGCTTTTTTTATTGGCAATGTGGGATGAGTTAGGTAAGAGATACTTTGATATATTTTGGAATAATGTTTCTATTAAGCTTAACTCATCAAGGTCATAACAGATTTGACATTTTGATGACTCGGGATGCCATCCATCCATTTTCTAGCACCCTTGTCCCTAATGGGGTCAGGAAGGGTGCTGACGTTCCAGCTAACGTTCCGGGCGAGAGGTAGGGTCACCCTGGACAGGTCGCCAGTCTGTCGCAGGGGTACACAGAGACAGACAGGACAAACAACCATGCACACACACACTCACACCTAGGGAGAATTTGGAGAGACCAATTTACCTGACAGTCATGTTTTTGGACTGTGGGAGGAAGCCGGAGTACCCAGAGAGAACCCACGCGTACACAGGGAGAACATGCAAACTCTGTGCAGAAAGACCCCGGGCCGGGAATCGAACCAAGGACTTTCAAAGCAACAGTGCTACCAACTGCACCACTGTGCAGCCCCGCTAGGGATGCCATTGACATGGAATAGAAGGTTTTGGTTAAATTCAAGAGTTTATCAAGGGCATTTTGGTGAAAGCAGGTATGAGATTAGACCTGTTTTTTGATCTCATAAATTTGACCATTTCTTTCAGACTCAAAGTACATATTCTTAAAAACTGGAGCATTTGTATGAGATGCTGGTTCTGCTGCGGTGACTGACAAGTGGAGCCCCAATTAAAATTCTGCTTTGGGTCCTGTTGCAATCTCAGGCCAGCTCTGAACATGTCCTTCTATGGAGATGTTTGACAGATCAAGTTAAAAGTGATGACTAAATGCTAATGTAATTTCACATGCCCAGGCTGAAAGAGATGCAATCAACCATTTCAGATTTGGAAGGCTGTTGTGTTTAAGAGGATGACAACCTCTTTTCCTTATTGTCTATGTAATTCACCAAAAATTGCCACTTACAGCCGCTAAGAGCCGGACGTTTCATCTCCAAGCTTCCTCTGGTCTTTGCTACTCATCCCATTTCTACTTCCTCCAAAAGTGCCACCACTTCATTAACCTTGCCAGGCATGAGATAAGAGAGGGAGTGCATCAAAGCTGCCTGCTCACAGAGAGAACAGAGCCCTGCATGTCTCCGCTACACAGCAGTCATCATGCACACAGGCAGATACACAGTCCACAACTCATCCAGCACACAGAAAAGCTCTTTTGTGTTGCAAACTGTCATTCGGAAATGTTGAGCGTGTGCTCGCACATGTAACTTCATTATGCTTTTAAATACAATTCAGTACCAGAGGTTAAGAGCATTTAAATGCAAAACAATTCATTCTGGTCAGAGTCTTATTCAGCAGCATAAAGTGCGCACAGGACTGTCATCTCCCTGACCTGTGCACTTAAAACTTCAAAAATGAGAAAATTATACAAGAAAAGCATCAAAGCCAACTTCGGGCTGATGAGTAACAGCTCCAGAGTTGCTCAAAGTATGAAAGTAGAAGGGAGGAAATGTATTAACTGAGTCACAATATTGTTTTACTTGCACCACATACAAATCTCTCTGGTGCATTTAATCCTTCTACCCACAGTTTCTCAGAAAGGAGGATATAAATTATTTTCCTTTGGTGGAAACAGCAAATCCCTGCCTGGATTCTGTTAAAAGGCTTAAAATGTCACTAAATGCCAAGGCTGAGACTCCTGCTAACACGTAGGTCTTAGAGACAAGATGTTAAAGCGTTGAAAGTTACCTGAAATTGATGAGGTTAATATTCTTATCGCAAGCCGAGGCTTCTGAGAGCATGGATATTGAAAATAGCCAGGTAACCCTTCATATTAGAGGCTATCATGCGGATTAGCAGCATAAACAGCAATTACACATTTCATTGTTTATTGTTGGTAGTGTTTAGAAAATGTGTCACATCGCATAAATTAAAAGGATTGGGATGCTGAGCAGGGTATTTTCCAGAGCCTTTTTTTCCCAGCAAAGACGACAAGAAAATATCCCTGGAAATAAGTCCAAATGCTGGGTTGTAAATGAGTAATTTACCATGAATATCTTCCTTTATCCTTTTACAGCCAAACGAAATTCCAGACCACATTATACAAGCATGGAAGGGTCTGTCACTGAAATTTGAAATAGAGGACAAAGGGCCACTGAGCAAATAGGTTTTTTAGCCACCTTCCTCTGAGTTCCCTGCCAGTGTGAATCAGAGGTAAAATACAGTGCATTAAGTCGACCTCTGAGGCAGCACAGAGGAGGGTAGAGTGAGACATTCCGCTATCTATTAAGACTTGCGTTATGTATATATTGTGTTCTGAAGGAATTTCACTGATCCACAAAACCAGCAGGAAGGGATAAGAGCGAGTCCCTAAGACCATGTGGTAAGAAACTGCAGAGCAGAATCTCTGGCAAGTTGAAAGTTGCTGTGCCGTTAAGGAGGAAAGTCTGGCAGGATCCTGCATGCCCGCTGATAACATGGTTGGATTAAGGATGTTTAAGGGAAGTGAAAATTATTCATTTGAGATGGATGAAAGCTGCACTTGTCAAGTCCTACCAGTCATGGACTTTATACATTTCATTTCCACTAGCCAGCATGCATAATTTCCCCTCAATGCAAATTTCTACACACACTCACCGAATTTTGTGAGCATATTTACCCCCGCTCTCCCAACGCATTCTCCAACAGTAAATGGATAATCTCCACTCAACAGTGCGCCACAGAAAAAGAAAACAATGCAATTTTGTTTTCAGAAGTGTGAGAATCTCATTTTTGCGCAGGAAGATAAACTTAAATATATTTCATTGAGAACACTGCCTGAATCAAGAGACTTGCGTTTTTTGTTGATTTTTTAAGGCTTGCTCGTCACAATGGCTCCCGGTAAATAAAATCCACACTTATTAACAGAATGACTACTCATTCCAAACCTCGATTTCAGTGTTGGTCTAAGAGACGTGAAACTGACAACTGTGTGCATCTCTCCCTCCCTTTTTCTCTCTATACAAATATTATGATCTCTCTGATGAGAATAAAACCTCTATCCTGAATGGCCAATAAATTAGGAGCACGCTTCTCGTTTACTCATCAGAGCTAATGAGGCTGATAAAATTACCTCGAGGATCATAATTACAGGCTAGTGGCAGAGAATCTGGCAGGGGCTGAAATAAGAGGAAGCAAAATCTAGATCATACTGCATGAGACCATAAAAACCGTTACACTGACTAAACCTCTAATAATTCATGTATCTTCATTCAGAAAAAAAAAATCCAAATGTTTTTTATCAGTTTATTAACAGTCCTAAAAATGTACAAGATTAACAATATAAAAATGTGCTCAACAGTTGTAGAGATTCTACCTCAAACTGATTTTTACCACCCTTTCATAAAGATTAAGCACTTCATGGGTAATGGCATATTTTAATGAATGATGGCAGCCTGGACACGAGAGCTCACCTCAGAGGATTCCATTTCATCACACATTCACAGGATGAATTGTTTTACTTATGAATATTAATGTACCTCTAATTTGAGGCTGTTGTTAATGCTTGTCGCTAGGAGCTCGGCAAATCAGGTCCCCATTCCTGTTAAAGCCGTGTATTAGACACCCCCACCACCCAAACCCCACCCGACACTAAGCCCTCGCCTTTGATTCTTAATTGCAGAAGTGCAAGCATTCGCAGTAGATGGGGCGCAAAGCTTTAATTAACTCTAATATCACACATTCAGTCTTGACTGTCACCCGCATCACGCATGGCGTTTTTTTTTGGTTTTTTTGTACCAATATCATCCCCAACTCTGCTCAGCTAGAAAAATTTTTGTTCCAAGTTTGTGGTTACGATTTCATGCATCTCAAAATGAGAGAAGTGTTAATTTACTGTCATCGGTTTATTGCATTCATTTTAACTTTGCTTTTAAAAAGGCTTTATTAAAAGCAAAATGTAATGCTGTTTTTAAGTCAACACTTGGCCTTGATGCATGGAGTTTGCTTCCATACGAGCGTCTCGTTTTGGGATCAAATCGCAAAACACTCTTAAAAAGGAAGGGATCACCTTAGTTTAATAATCTGGGTAAAAATAATAATAAAAAAGTCACTATGCATAGCAGTCTTAGAAGGATTTTTATTGAATAGATTTCAAATAGAAAAGTGTACATACGGTTTAATAGCACCTTTAGAGTGTATGTAAAATTATAAAACATTTTATCACAAACACAGCAAAAAGACATTTTCACAGATGAGCAACTCCACATGTCCTTTGAACATTTTAATAGCTCAGGTATGGAGCCATTCTGATGCAGATATCAGCAAAGAGTAATGTTTAATTAAACCTGGTTCTGAGATAAAATGCTTAATACAACCTATAGTTTGTAAGCCTTTCCTCAGCCATGAGCTACAGCTCTGCCTAATCCTCTTTCACATAATGTTATTGCATCAGCACAGCTGAACACTTTTTGTGGCATTTATAAAATTAGCAAAGAAATTAACTGTCTGTACTGTGGCAAATTGGATTTCCCCAAGTTCTTGCCTTGTGATACTGCATACCCAGGCTGCCACCTACAGTACAGCGGGAGATGAGCCACAACCTGCAGCAGCTCAACATGTGCGGCTCCAGACACATTCGAAGTTAATGAGGAAGACCTCTAATATCCTTTAGGTAAATTAGTTAAAATCCATTATTAAATAAATACTTAAATAGTTCAATTTTGGACCAAGACTTTTGAAGGATCATGCACATACAAGAGCAGCCAGACTTTCTCTGTACTTTAGATTTTAAAATGTTGGTCACAACCTAAAATACAAGATAGTGTTTAACTAAATGCAATAAACATCAAATTCTAGTTAGAATATCAATTTCATACTTTTCTAAAACAAATTCTTAAATTGTGAAAGGCTTTGGGTGCAGTGTTCTGATAGAATAAACTTCTTTTTTTTTTTTTACAAAGCTTAAAACAATATTTTAACAGTGAAGCAATGTGTGAGAAAAATCCTGGAAGGAAAAACCTAAGCCTTCTTTAAAAAAAAAACAAACAAACAAAAGAACTGAATGTAAATTTTAAACCAACACTTTACACGTCAACCACTGCTCAATTTTAGTTCATTTCAATTTTATAAACAGGACTTTTGTTTAGAAGAATGCTGAAAGGTTATACATAACATTTCCTCAATCATCATTCAACCCGCCTTTTGCTTCTTCGTTTGAAGATTTTTGAGATGGAGGATTTCCTTTTAGTTTTGCTTGTCTTCACTCCTGTTCTCCCCGGAAAAAATAAAATGGCTTATTAAGGTGTCTTGTAAAAAAAATATTTTTTGATGGGTAAGTGCTTACCAAGATCTTGCATCATCTTATTCAACTGTTTGTCCTCTTCCACTTCCCTGATGAAAAAAAATAAATAAATAAAAATAAGCTCCACATAAACCTACAAAATGCATTTGACAAATTCTTAAAAGTACTCTTAAATATTCATTATGTTACCTCAACCTGTCTTCGTCAAGCACCTCCACAATCGCATTTCTACCATCCACAATCTCCATCAGTTGCTGCAGCAGCTTCCTCTCCCTGTGTTGCTCGTCTCTTGACTTCAAGTGATCTGCGATTGGATTATATAGACAGTCGTGACTCTCATGTTGTTGCGAGGCGTTTTCAAGTCCAGACTCAAACTGTAAAAAGTTTGAGTCTGGATATTAGCTAGTTGTTATACACTGACATTTTCACATCATGTTCGCCTGCATGGAAAAGAGCTCTCTCTCTCCATGCCTTCAGTCTGTTATGTTGCAAACTAAAAATATTTCCCTTAACCAAGCAGACTAACCATGCATTTAGTGTATTCTTTATATCTCAAATTCCACAGCCAACTCTTTCAAAATATATTGTATGGTAGATAATTACTTTTCATTTATTTTTAAAAACAAGAAATCAGTAAGACAAGCGAAAACATGTAAACAAAAACAAAAATGAGCTTGCCACTACTTTTCTGTTTGAAAAGGAATAGGAAGGTGTTCCTACTTTTAAACAGAAACACTTTCAGGAGTCTATCAAATATCAAAGCAGTATGCCCACAGCTTATGGTGACTGGCGATCAAAGCGTTTCATAATTGGGACAAAGGCCTGCCTGGTTGGGAAGCAGGTTAAAAATCTTGGTGATTTTTACCTGGCTTTTCCAGCAGCCGCCGAAGTTCTACCTCCACTCCTGGCTGCTGTTGCTCCAGCTCCTGAGTCCTGGCTCTGCAATAAAATGTTCATTAAGCTACCAGACATCTTAAATTATGCAGTTTGTGTTTACGGGTACAGATCACAAGTCTCTGGTATTTTTAGCTTTGAAGCAAGTTCACATGTACGTACACACACACATTAAAAAAGTGCATCTAAAAAGTATTACTCACAGGTAAACCAGCTCAGATTCCTTCCTGATGTACATCTGCTTTTTGCGAATGAGGTTAAACCAGTCTACCATCAGTGGATCCATTAATATGTCCCCTTCTCCCTCTGCAAACAGATTGATATACAAGATGTATTTCAGAAGATATTAATATTCTGGAATTGGTAGTTGTACAACTCACAGTCATTAATATGTACACAGCAATCAGGGGAAGTTCATTTAAAGTTCTAAAATATTTTAGTCAAAACTTCCAGTGATTACTTTTTTGTAAATGCAATTCGTCCGTTCTGGGTGGCTGATACAAGTCAACAGATCTCATTTAAATGTGTCCAACTGGAGTAAATGAAATCCTGCAAGGACAAATGAAGCATTTATGTACATCTTCAGAACTGTGCTCTTCAGGTGAACAATGACAGCATCAAAGATTCATGTGAATAAATTTAAAAATGAGCACAAAGAATATTTTATTTTTTATAAGATGATTGGCTTATTCTAGACATTTACAAGATAGATTTCTGTGAATTTTAAGTTTGGGACAGGAGTGCTTCACCTTTTGGGATGGAGTTAAAGATGCAAATCTAATAGTCACTTTTGGCAATTTTAGTATTTAACATGTTTTGCACTATGTGCAAAACATTTTTCTGTAAAATTAATTACTTCCCTATAAAACATAAGTGCTTAACGTTCTTACTTGATCTGAACACTTTAGAGCATAACAAGCTGCTCTAAAATGTGCAGTTATAAAGATCTACTATTATACGGTTTCGTAGCAGTATGAAATGTTATGCAAGGTTTCAATCGAGCAGGAGTGCATTGAGATCAAGGGAGAAATTTCCAAAATGAAGCTCAGATTTGATTTTGATCACCAACTTAAGATATTTAAAAAGAAAAAAATATGAACTGATCTGTTTAAATATTTATAAAGACTGGAAGACTCAAAGAGATTAAGAGAGACATATGGAAATCAACATGAGTTAAAGGCCATTACAGAGCCCCCTACAATGGTCTTGAGAGGCACAATACTTTTCAATAATAGCTTCATCTTCCCAGCCTGATAATGCAGTCATGGTGAGGAGAATTTTTAGCGTTTGAGCTGAACTCTTACATTTTGTTCATCTTTGTTTAATGAAGAATGACATTGTAGACTTTGTGCCATGTGGTTTTTCCCACACTTGAAATTAAAATTAAACCAGTTTAAAATCTAGATCAGGTCATTTATAGGTCAAAGCTTTAGGACTGACTGTAGTTGAACTTGTAGATTAAATAAAATACACTTTGTCCCCCAAAAGAAGTACTTGTCTTGACCCAGAATACATTTGTTTAGTCAATGGTTCCTATGCACTTTGAGAATTCCAGTTCCAATTTGATACTCGGTCCCAAATCTAGTTAAGAAGCAAAATCATATTTTTCTGTTGAAACAAACCTTAAAACATAAAACCAGAAAAGTAAAACAATAAATACAAGTTGACAGAGATAACTGATAGTCTAGAAATACCCTTACCCCAAACCCTACAACAACAATCCTACATGCTCACAATTCAAATAACCAAATATATAAAGAGGGGCACAAATTATATTAAATGAAGTAATAAAAAATTATAATAGTTAAAGTAACACACTGTCTTTATATTGAATGGTAACCATAATTGCAATCACTGTGCACAATATATTGTACGATACCATAAGTCTAGCGGTCAGACATTTACACTTTGTAATGGACCAGTTGGATGGACTCTGCTGCCAATAAGTCACACCTGATGCAGTGACCAGGAAGTTAGAGCTCATAACTCACATAAACCTACAATTCAGCGTAAACGTTGGTGCTGTAATTAGGGATTACCTAGAACTGAATACATTTTGTCACCTCCTGAATGACGCGTATGATCCTTTGTGCATCAAATCCCAATATACATTAATTATAGAGAGTTTATACAGCTAGAAAGTTTAATATTTAAATGTTGCAAAAATCCAGTCATGTTGACCTTGAGCAAAGCAATCAGGTCCCCCACTCCCACAACCACAAAGGAGAGACTGCATCTCTGTGGGCTGGCTGTGCCTCTCACCTCATTTGGCAGCAATAACTGTAATAGGGATGGCAGGTAATTTACCCTGCAGACAGTGAGTGAATGTGTGAGGCAATCGGGGCACAACTCTGATATCCCCCTGGGATTCAGAAGTCCATACAAATGTAAAATATATTTGGGTGTATATTTCATTTGCTGAAAATAAGCGAGTGGTGGCCACTGAGTGGACAGTGGATTATTCATCTCCAAGACCAACAAATGTCTGACTAGAAGACACGAAAAGTGAAGCTCATCTTAAATGCCAGCATAAAAACATTAGATAACAGCAGGAACATGATACTTAAAGAATAGAGATACAGACCTGAGTGCTAATTATTGGATGCAATTAATGAACATTTTAGTGAAGTTTCTTTAATAGAAAACATAAAATGGCATCTTCTAAAAGAATCCAACACTGAAAGCGTCTGAGCAGAAACCTGAAATTATTCTTCTATAAAAACAAGTGCAATAAGTGTCAGTTTTTGGAAAAGGCTAACCAACCTTCCTCAAAGCTGCGGAGCTGCTTTTCCAGCTCAACGCCCTCCCTCTCCAGCTGAACCAGGTTCATCTCGATATCATCCAGCTCCTTCTCAATTTGCTCTACCGGAATGTGATGAAACATCCACTGATCGGGGGAAAAAAAAAATGAAAGATTATTTTAATTATACATTTTTACTCTTAACCTAAAGAAGCTCTACAATTTTTCACTAAGAATGTAATGAAAGCATATTTGCGGAAGTGTTAATTAATCTCTTAAGATACTTAATGGAGGAACTTACAGAGGGTGACCTCATTTCAGTCCTGAAGGCGGCGGTGGGTGACAAATACTTTCCCTTTTTAGCAGCTAAGAGGTAGATAAAACAGGATTAGATGGTCCTTTCATGCCAGCTTTTCAGACAGCATTGTCAAAATTGACTTACAAAAACTCAAGATCTACACACTGTCTGGCTTTGATCATTTTAAAAGCAAGTGGAAACCAACCTGAAGGATTCTCGAGAATGTCTAAAGCAGTTGTTGAATTAATAGATTCCACAGCTGGAGGTCTGAGTGGGGATTTCACAGGTGAGCAACTAGCTTGTTTTAAGCCTAAGAGGAAGAACAGAAGGTTTTACACATTTCAGATTGGAAGTTCAGAAGTTCTTGCAAGAGATTGCTTCCTAGAGATTCATCTCAGTAACAACATTTACATCTGCCTATGCCCATGATGGAACAGATGTTCCTCTTGTATCACTCTTCAGTTCACACCACTGGTTGAAACTACAAGCCAACTGACAACATTTTAGGAAAGTTTGAGCAGAGGTTTGTGTTTCTCTGATAAAAATCTGATCTCGTGCCTTTAATGTAGCTGTTTTAATATCTGTGCGGTACTATTTGTACTTGTAGCTTAAAGGTACATTAGAATTAGAATTTAACCTTTTCATGTTCTGACATGGCTCATAACACCCACTTTGATTTCAGAGGTGCTAGACAAGAAATACCGACCATGTGCAATAGTCAAGAGTCCATTGCCTGTTCTTTTTTCCTCCAATTTGCATGTGATAATAGGATAAAATCCCACATCAGATCCAAGACAATGTACAGAAGTTTATAAAGTTTATGCCACAGAATACTGCTGTTATGTTTAGCTAGACAGGATTTCAGGTGATATTCATATTGATTTGACGTTTTCATTTTAAAATTAACATGATTGCATAAATTTTCCAGAGGCTGTAAAGAGTCATTTTATTATAGTAGCATTGAGTCAATGAAGCTGTGCATTGAAATCAATTACATTTGAACTGAACTGTATGTAAGTGGATAAAACCACAATTGTGTCGGACTGAAATGAACGTGACAAATTTGAATCAGGCAAAATAATCTGAGTGCCTCAAAGTGACATCAATTGTGAATTGGTGCTACATTAAAAAAACTAAAATAAATCAAAAACACAACATGTGTTATAATTGCTTGATGTAATCATTATGCAAATAAAAGTCTCACCGACGCTTTCACAAATAGGCAGGGGTTTCCTGGGATTGACTTCCTTTAAGCAGATGGTTTCAGACAGACCAAAGGCAACTGGAGGTAGTGCAGGTGTTTGACCTGCGGGAGGCCTTGTTGCACCAATGGGAACATTACATGAAGTTGTGGTTGTGTAGCAAAGTGAAGGATGTTCAGGTTGACAAGCTCTACAGAAGAGAAACAGTTAAAAAAATAAAACAATTCAAAAAATTCCAAAAACAACAAATGCTTTAAAGTTTTTAAAGAATGGAAAACAGATTAGACTGCCTCACCTTGTATTTTGTAATACTAAAATGATGTAGAGAAAGATGAAACATTGAATAGAGAGGGTAAAATTAAGAGTTAGCGGAGAGACAGTCAGGCCAGGCACTCCTTGGGGCTTGTTAAGATGGGAGACAGAGCAAGCGGCTGAACTCTGAACCAGTCAACAAGAGGAATGGAGGAAATTCTGCGAGTCTGCATTCTAGAGAGTGGATAAGCTGAGAGGTCAGACACATACATTCTTCCAAGACTTAGTTCACTAATGCGACCCCTGGACTTGTGTCTGAACTAATTAGCATTAGTGAATATTAATATACTTGCAAACACTTACTTTAATCCTTGCTCAGTTTTCACTGGTGTGAGATTTGTTTGCCACTCCTGGTAGATGGGACCTGTAGAAACAAGGAGGGAAAAAAATGGTTAAAAAGCAAACATGTAATTAAAACAGCCTGTCTGTATGGTCAGAAGTAAACCGTTTTTGGAAAAAACAAACAAAAAACTGTAGTATAGAGTCATCTAGAGGCAGCACTACAAATTACAACAGAAGACCTGCCACACACTGCTACTACATGTGCGATAAAAAAAAAGAACAAACATTTATTTTTAGCATATCCCTTTTTGAGCCACCAGACCTCAAGTATCATATATCAAGTATAGCTCTTAAAAATTTTGACTATTGCCATCATCTCAAGTCTTTATCTTTTAAACTGTCACGCTTGCAATGATTTTGTTTTGTTTCCCGCCCCCCAGCAGCTAGCGTCTTGAAATCTCACTCACGAGACTGACGAATCCTCTACACAAAGATTCCCCGAAAGAGATCCAAACCACATTTTGTAATTTGCAGGATTCTCAAGGTACATATAACTAAGCAGGTAATTTTCAAGTCCAAAAGACTTGTCACTGTAAAAAAAAATTAAATATTAAACAGCTCTGATAGCATTCACAATTAAATTCAACAATTATGTGCCAGTCTTCAAACCCACTGACAACTATTCACATGCATCCATCCCAGGAGAATGACAGTTCAATAAAAGTTCATTAGTTTGAGACAGAAATGTCAGCTAAAAGCCTGCCAAATGCTCTGGCTGTGTAAAATGGGGCAGCAATGACAAAAGAGCTTTGTTTTCTATAAATGTCTGAGGCAGACAGAAAGAATGATGTTGAGGTGGGGGTGTTGGCAACATGTCAAATAGTGGATCAAGAACAAGTAATCTGAAATTGCATGGAGCGTACCTTTGGCCGTTGTGTGTACCGCCGTTGGCCTGGTGTTGTCCTTGTTGATAGTCTTCAGACATTGTGATTCATCATTGTTTGCTCGGCTGGTACCGGTTTGTCTTTCCCGGTTTCCTGCTGCGTCTTGGTTGCCTTTATTCGTCCTCAAACCAGGGAAGTCTTTTGAAACTGGGTCAACACAAAATCTACAAAGGAAAAAGTCCTCGCAATCAAATAAAGTCCATATTCATAGAAACAGACTCTATTGTAGTGATACTTGCCGACTTTCTGCAGATCTGATAGTGAACAGGTTCTTGTTGTTATTGTTGCAGTTTTCCCCACCTAGTTTCTTTCCGATCATCTGCCTACCCTTGTTTCCATCACCAGAACTCAGAGGGACCTTTGGATCTCCCGAGGACATGATGGGCTTCCCATTTCCAGTTGAAGATCCTGCAACATGCGGCACAGTTTGGAAAAACCTCTGCCTGGCTGCCTGAGTCTTCTGGGCTGAGGCTGTCCAAGATTGGGAATTCGGAGCAGGACTTAATGACTTTGGCACAGCATTGATTGGGGCTGATAGCACAGAGGATGCAGTTGGTGGTGCCAGAAGAGTCTTCACAGCACAGTCTGGTGGCACAGCCGAATTACATGATCCAGTTGCATTCAAGAGATAGGTTTTGGAACTGTTCTGATGGTTGTTACAGACAAATGTGCCAGGATTCTTCCCAGGTTTGTAACTTCCTGTATGAAGTACGGAGGAGCACTCAGTGCACCTGAGGAAATTTAGTATTTACATTACAAATGGAAAAAATATATATATTACAAAAAACATTCCCGTTAATAGACTTCCCTTACTTGAAACAGCTTCTGTGGTAGAGTTTTCCTTCTACGAAGTGTCTCTGCACCAGGTGGACGTGACTCTTGCATGCAACACATTTGCTATTAAGAGTTCCAGTCTTATTTACACTGTCAGCCAAAACCACCCTCTGAAAAGAAGAAAAAAACTCAAATGAAAAAAAACAAATATCTAGTGTTTGATAATTAATTAAAAGACAAACAAAATTAACCTCCACAGCAGTTCCATCCACCTTTGGTGATTTGCGAGCAGTGACAGTGGAAGGTAAACAGTTCTCCATGCCAGATTTAGACTCCAACATTTTGGTGACCACTGGTTGATTTTTCTTCTCTGATGGCTCTTCCTTGGAGCCCTCTGCTGGCCTTTTGACTCCACCAACTAAGGAGAAGTTACACTTTATTAAAGAGAAAGATACACTCCAACAAATTGTATATATGACCAATGTTTGACATTTTTTATGGAACAAAGAATTTCCAAGGAAAAGATACCCACTAGAAGGTCGTCCTTTGAAGTAGTTGTAGTACTGAGACACATAAGTTAGAATGCTGAGCCTGTCAGGGATCTTTAAAGCCACCATGTCTTCAGCATCTAACAAAGCTGGAATGCCCAACTTCTCTTCTGCAACTTGAAAGGCCTTAAGAAAAAAAAAATGTTGCAAATGTAATGTAAGAGCCAGTCTTACCACACAACACAAAAACAGTGCAAGACTTTATCCTAGCAATGAATAATTATTTCAGTAAGTTGAACATATAACAAAGTGACTTTAAATAGAGTGGAAGCATTCAGTACTGAGGTTCAGAAAGGTCAAAAAAGGATGATGAATAATGAATGCAACTTCCTGCCAGCTTGTGGGGAATTGTACCAGAGCATTGTTCATTATCAGTCTAGACGGACCTGCTTTGGTAACAATTAAAGCAGACAAAGCTACCTTTACCACATGCAACTGACAAATTTTTGACTCAAGATTAAAAATAAAAAATAAAAAAAAAACACCAAAAGCAACATGACACTGTTCATGAAATATAGAGGAGTGTAAATTACTTCACTCATGTTTCAGCACAGGGTGGGGGGGTATTAACAGAAGTTTAAAACTTAGCCTACTAATCAAACATTCTACTCCTGACCTCAAATTGGTTTGTCCTGTGGCACTGAAGAGTAAAGAGAGATCCATCATGATGTGGATCAAATAGCAGATGACGGCAAGCTTCATTCAAAATGAACAGGCTGGACAGCCATTCCCCTGAGATCAGGTTTTTTGCTGACTGCCAGAATCATCCAGGACAACAAGGAAGTAATACAAAGAGTAGTACTCTGCAGGAGACCCAACTCTCAGAGGAAACCGCTACCATGGCAGAGGACTAAATGAGCAACCTTTCTGCTTTTATCACCCAGAGGTTATCCAAATAAAATGAACTTAAGAATATAAATGCAGGAAAATCTGAAGAGAAAATGTAGACTGTGCTATTAAAAATGTAACAACAGCTAATTATTAAACGAGCAACAGAAATGCCACGGACAGAACAAATATTGCCCACTACTGCCTGTGCAGTCATGCATCCGGGTTGAATAAAAATGTGTGTCTTGGAACACATAGCTGGTTTCAGGTTTGCTTCAGTTTAAAATTTGCTTCATTTTGTAAACTAAATGTTGAACAACTTCACGTCTTACCAATCTATTGTTCTCAAACACATCCTCCTTTTTTAGTGAGTCATAATCTCTGAGGGGGAAAAAAAAATAAACAAAACAAATGAATTAGAGAAAACTAGTAAAGATATTTTCTTAAACGTTTCATCTTCAGGACAGCTCAACAAACCATTCAGTTGTTGAGTGTAGCAGAACGTCTTTGTTCAAGACAAAATAAAGAAATAATCCAATCTGACACATTTTAATTACTTACATGAGATCCGGTCTGTATTTGTGTATGAGAGCACAAAACGCCAGTCCGTTCCTGAATGAAGTCGTCATGTTAGTGACGGCAACATCTCTGTAACCATCACACTGAATTTTACACCACTGCTCCAGCGCCTTGATGGCTGCCATGCTTCCAGCGACGCGGTTCCCTCAGACTCAGAGCAGACTAAAACGGCGGAGCTTTGAGCGTTTGTGGTGGAAGCAAAGGAAAGGGGAGTTTAAAAAAAAAACAAAGTTTCCCTGCTCGGGGGTTTGACCGTGAACTGTGCCGCTGCAGCTGCGTCCTGTTTCCTTCGTTTTTACTCTGACTAGCCGCTGACTCTCCGGGAAGAGTTTCTGCCGGTAGTGGTGTGGGTTTCTCAGCTCATTACACTAATTGGCATAGGCATGGTAGTCCGTCATTCACAGCCGCTGATTAAAACTTGCCCTTAAGTGGACTAAAAAAAAAAAAAGAAAGAAAAGAATAACGTTCTATTAATGATTTATGTACTTTTCCACCTAACTGCTGAATGTTTTAATGTATGTAATTGACTTTGTTCAACCTAAAACCAACACAAAGCGGAGCAGACATTTATTAATATCATATTCACAGCATAGCTGGAGTTCATTGCAATGGAATTTCAACATTTAGGGGTTGTTACAATTTCTTACAGCCTTATTATTGGAAAGATGTTTTGTTTTCTGAGACAAGACAAGGCCAGGTATTCATATTTAGAATAATGTAATGTAGTTTACAGGAAAGTAAAGGAACAAAAAACACATCAATAACAAGAAGTACAGCAAATGATTCAAAAACTTTAAGCATCTTATGAAAAGGAAAATGTAAAATATATCTTGTAAACCACTTGTTCATTTTTTATGAAAATAATTAGCCTACTGGAAAGCTATTGTAAACAATAATGTTTTAATTTCTGTTCTAGAGAAAACAACAGTTTTATGTCTCTGACCTGATTAGATATTTCATATCCAACAAGCACCACTGATTTAGTTTTAGGGTAATTCATTTTAAACTGTACGTTAATACAAACTTGGAGGTTATAGTGGAGCAATTGAATAAGTGATGTGAGCTCTTTCTGATGTTTGGCATGATGTATTTTTTAAGAAGGTTTCATGTCTACTTATTACGTGAATGTTGAAATTCAAGTCTGGTTCTGTAATCTGCAGCTATGTTTCTTGCATGCTGTGCAATTTTTAGAATAATTACATCTGCTAAGTGCTGATCTCTTCCCTTGCAGTTTTTTTTCTCACTATGGACACATTTAGTGATAGGGATTGTGCATAGATATTCAGTAAAAGTAGCCCCAAGAATGGAGCATTGTGGAACTCCACACATGTTCTTTGCTTGCATAATTTATAATTGCCAAATGACACAAACTACTCACAGTAAGACCTAAACCAAACTCTCATAATTTGGGTCAAATATGAGAAAATTCACATTTGTGGGACCAAATATTGTATGGGTAATGATAATTCAGATTAGTTGCTATCAGATCAGTTCACAACTTTTAATTCTTCAGATCAATTTGTTAAGTACAATAAATTGATCTGTTTGTTTGCTTATCAGAGCAAAACACTTCATTTTTATGAAGATTAAACTGATTTTTCTTTTTTTTTAGCATAGAGATCATGGAGTTATACATTCACCATTATTGTACTTGTCTAGTAGGTTAGCATTTTACAACTAATTCAGCTGTTTTTGCACCTCTTCATTTATTATCATATCCTAAACTGCATAAATAAGGAAAAACTGTTATAATAATCCTTATATTACAAGTGTGGTATATAAGCATTATAGAGGATATGAAAATGGCTAGAATAGGGGCAGATTCATTCCACATTAACATGAAATAAAAAAGCTGGACCTAACCCATTTAGAAAAGAAAAATTTGACCCACTGATCTTGTCAGACAAAGTTCAAACCTCTGACTCAGGGAATGTAATTAGTGTGAGACCAGAGCTTAATTTGAGTCTATAAAATGTGAGCAACCCAGACTGACCTCACTCACTCAAAAACTGTCACCGCTATAGGTTATTGTCTATTGTACCACATTTAGACAATGGCTGCTAAAGCAAATAGTTTTACGTTGCCAAGAAATATACAACCTACTTGATTTTGTAAATTTATTTTAAGTGAATGTAAATATTTCAGATTGATCTAAACCCCATCTCTTCTGCTTGTGAGAGCATCTTACTGCCCAGAAGGGGGCAGTATCTCACTGCACTGTTCGAGGACTTTCCTAAAGATGACTGTTTAAAGAAGATTCAAACTAGAATCAGCAAAGCAAATCTTCAAAAGAAGTGCCTTTTTTTCTTGCTTATGCTTTTATCCTATCTAGAGTATGACTTTAAAAAAACAGATTTAATACTGATGTAATTCTGAGATGCAATCTGTGATTCTGAAGTCAAAAAAAAAATTGGATGTAAGTTGGTATTTACTTAAGGGTAAAATCAGACTTATCCTCTGTAGTTTTACAGGTGTTTTTGAAAAGTGTGGAATTAACAATAAAGACAAGAATAAGAACCTAATTGCTTAACAGCTCCTGGAATAGTCAAGAGTTGTCTGTGGAATTTGTCTGTTCAATAGGACCAGGATTCATGATTTCATTTTTTAGCTATTTCCGCCTTTTCCTGACAGGACTGTGTTCTTACATGCAGACATCCTGGCTGTAACCTCAGAGGTCAGGGATGTCATTAGTAAACTCATTTAGAAATTACTTGACTGTATCCCATTTTTGCATTGCCCTGATGTTAGCGTTTGTCATTTGTCATTGTTATCTGATAGAGCTTCAGCACAGTGGAGTCTTCTATTAACATACCATCAATCACATTTAAGATGTGCTGAAAACTGCATTCAGAGACAAGAGCGCAAATAAAACGACCAGATTTTAAATAAAATGGAACATTTCTAACTTCATTCAACAGATGCAATTGTGATATGTTACACTGAAAATACAAACTGAAAGAATCAGTGGTGCCATGACGAAAGGCCGGCGGGTGTAGTGGGGGTTGGTTTATTGTTTGTGCCCCCAATGTTTACCTATGGTGCTCGCTAAACACTCTCTCCACAAACACACACACACACACACCCCAACACACGCCACCACTAACAAGACATTTCTATTGCATATTATATATATTTATTTTCAAATGTTAATAATAAAAAAATAGATTGTTAAGTAATTGCAGATTTTTTTATAACTATTGTGAGTTTTTTGTCCTCCACAAGTTAATAAAAAAAACAAAATAACAAGTTAACACAACTCAAATTTAGTTGTGAGTTTTGGTTTTGGTGAGCCACACAAAGCTTTTTAGTGGTTCCTTTCAGTCTCACACTTCAGTTTTAACACTGATTTTGTTCAGCGTTAAAACTGAACAAAATCTGTGCAACAATTTGCACTCTTTTTAAATTTGTTTGATTGACTTCAGGTCCATTTAACATTTTTTCTGTGGGAGAATAACACAAAAGCTCAACATTTTATTTAGTTCTTAATAAATGTACCAAATACAAAGAAAAGAATCAAAGAATTTTAATTGTTCTACTTCTTTAAGTACATAATACCTTTGTGAGTATTATTGTCATATTATTTCTTCATCACAAGCGTGCTATATGCAGGAACCTCCACACTAAATGTAAGAATTAAAACTACACAAATCTGGGTTGCTTTGCATTTTTAATGGAATTAGATGTAAAATGCAAAATAATTAAAAACCATTGTATCTGGCAACTAATTATAAGGAGTTAAAATTTATATTTTATCCAGTATCATTCAATGTGTTTTTAGAGAATGAATGTCAAAAGAAGAATTTTAAGAAAAAAAATAAATGGATACATTCAAATCTTTTTGAGCAAAAATATACTTATTTTAAACGTTAAAAGTTATTTTTAGTATAATTTTATTCACAAAGTTAATAAAGATTAATAATAAGATTTTTTTTTTACATGAATTAGGAGGAAAAAATAAATCCATTTTAAACAACATTTTGTATGGTAAAATATCTGATAAGTAATGATTTCGTAGAAATTATACATTTAATATAATTTATTTAGTCAATGGTCTGTTATTTAAGGCAAAGTGACGACATGTTTGCCAAGAAGTTCAAACAGTTCAGTACACTGATGATGTCCAGAGTTTTTCTGTATAAACAGGAAGAAGGAACATTGTTAGTCACTGGGAATGACATCGGTTTCCTGCGTTTGTGCCTGTAAGTCGCTGCCTGACATGTTTACAGTGTTATGGATCTCAGCCTCATGCTCTCTGGCTTTGGCCCGCAGATTAGCAATGCTGCAGGAGCGCAGCTCCTCTGAGCTGTGCCCCTCCGGCCTCTCCCACTTCCCCAACCTCAGGGTCACGGGCTGCTTCCGTACACTTGACACAGAAGCCGACGCTTTTGTCCATGGGTAGATCTCTTCTTCCTGTTGTCTCTCCCAAGGCTCACTGTTGCAACTTTCTGTCTGTGTGAAATCTGGGCTCCTCTGCTCACTTATGCCATCGTCTCCTTTCATGAGAGGCCGAGCGAGCTGGCTTTGGATTTTTAACTGCCGCCTCATCTTGGCTCGACGGTTTTGAAACCAAACCTTTACGTAAATGAAAGAAAATACATTAGCAGACATGAAATGTGAGAAAATGTAGATTTTTTTTAAAGAACTTGAAATTCATTGACAAGACACTGAAGTATTAAATTTCACAATTTTTTAAAATGCATAACCTTTAAAGTTGATTTCTTGAAAAAAAAATCTGAAATTTTATTATTCTAAAAGTCTGGTAATTGTCTTTTTAAATATGCAGTAATGTGTATAAAGTGAAAATAAATATGGAAGTTGTATTTAAAGACTAAAAATGTCCGATGCTATTCAAGACGACAGAGCAAAATGATCAGCTTCTATTCATCTCATTTAAACACTTTTCACTTTTTTGATTTTATTTCAAGAGAAAAATAAGTGTTTAATTGTCCAAAATGAAAGTGCAGGATGAATAAAGTTAAACATAGTGCTAAGCTTGGAAAATTTGGCTATTTTGAATTGTGTATCGTCCTGAGAGTAATGTGTAAAACTTTATTTTGTCACGCAGGAGGCACACATTTTTAAAAGTTCAGATTCTTAAAAAGCAAATAAATAAAATCTAAAACAAAGTGATTGAATAAGGCAATAATATCCCTCATTCTGAATGGTTTTGACAGAATACAAAAAGCAGGAATAAAAAAGCTTCATGTGCAGCCTGACTCTCAAATGTTCACCACTTATATGATCGTGAAACAGTTCCAGCAGACATTCAGAGCACCACTTACCTGAACTCTGGCCTCGATCAGATCCAGTCTGAGGGCCAGGGCCTCCCTCATAAAGACATCTGGGTAGTGTGTTGTTTTGAAAGCCTTCTCCAGCTCCTCCAGCTGCCAGCTGCTGTAGTTGGCTCGTGCCCGCCGTTGCTTCACTGGCCTCTGTTCATCTGGAAAGTATGGGACAAGAACCAATTAGACAACTGCCAACGGGTGACGGGGAACTAATGGCCCTAGATTGGATAATTAGTGCGGCAATCACTAGACTCACATTAACACTGCTTGATAATTGATTGTTAGTTACGAGCTGTTAGACCGTCTTTTGTAAACATTTACACTCATTCTCACAGACTGTCTCAAAAGCTGTGGGTACCAGTTCGGGCTGCGCTCTATCTCAGTAAGTCCAAAACCACAGAAAGAGAATTATTTTTGGCCAAATTAATTGAGGTTAGAACTCACCTTCGCTTTCTGCTAGTGGTCCTATCCCAACCGCCTGTGTGGCCAGCAGCAAAGATTCTTTGCAAGCCTCTGGCTGAAGGTAATTCCTCAGGGATTCGTAGCTAAAAAAGGGCCCAGGAATCAGGAACTGAGGTGGAGTGCTCAGTCTGGCTGGGAACGCAGGGAAAAAGTGAGCTGCAGGAGAATGAAAAACTGCAGGGAAGAGTGTGGACACCATTTGACTGGGGCTGAACATGTCCTCTTGATTAAGAGTCCAATTTTTGATGATGTTCCTCAGATAAGGGCCAAGGTGACTTCTAGTGGGATGCTGTTTGAATGGCGACATGCATCCCAGCATCCACGGTAAAAAAAAAAAAAAAAGTATAACTGCAACGATGTATCCACTTTGCTACAGGCGCTGCTGCTGCTATATGTGGCTGTGGCACTCAGTGCAGGTAGAAGGTGTTGCTTAAAAAGTGAAGGTAGAGCTTGAGTAGGAGGTGGTCTCACCTTGGCTTCCCCCTCCTACCTGGTCACATTAAACCAAACACACAGGGCTTAGTTTATGGGAATGGATTTTAATTTACCTCTTAAATACCGTCACACCATCCATACTCGCTTTATTTGTTGTAGCTTTTCCAACAACATAAATCCTACAATCTTTTTCTGACATATAGCGTATGATCCTGGTTCTCAGACTTCTTCTGGGACAAGTTGAAACATCTTTGGCTTCTGAAGTGTCAGTGAGTAAGACCAAAGGCACCGTGATCAACCAAGAAGCTACCCGAGCCATCACCTGACCAGCTTAAACCATGTCAAGAACCATAAAAACAAACCGCTGCAACAGAGAAGTCTTGAAAACCGTTGCTCCGTTCTGTGGGATGAAAGGCAAACAGAAGAGTAGCAGACCCTGAAAAACAGGTCCCAAAACAAACACACCGGTTAACAAACCTCTGAGTTTGTCAGCTGTTTTAAATCTTTGCCAGTATTCTGTTTGTCCTGAACCTTTTCATCTTCATGCATCTGCATATTTGTAACCTTTCCAACATTGAGTACTATATTTGTGTCAATTCAGGTGATTTTCTCATTTAAAATGTCCGACTGAATTAATTAATTTATTTTTTTGAAATTACTAAAACTTTTGGTACCACGTAGCTTTATCATGCATACACAGTGGCGCTTCTTGCACACACTGGGTTTTGGGCAAGCCCCCTTTTTCTGCTTTCCCACACGAAAATAAACACACACTCACTCCCACAACAAAAATCAGCTTCTTCAACATGCAACATATCATAAATATTAAGAACTAGAAAAAAAAAATTATATTAAGAACATTAAATATGTAGGGGAAATTATTTTCACATTTAAAGTGAAGTTTAATAGGTCTAAAATCTATGGAATAGAATTCATTCTTAAAAAAGCAAGATTTTGAACTTCATGGTTAAATTCAAAAATGCCATCCAGGCTCCATAGAAAACAGAAATATCTGCAGGGACATTGTTATTATTTTCCATTCAGTGGATTCACTGAATAAGCAACTTCTAGTTTGTATGGGGTAAAACCGATAGAATTATGTCTCCCCTTGACAGCACCACTCTGGGCAAAAAGCCACATCATATCACCATATCAAAATGTTACATTAAGTGCATATAATCAATGTTGCCTGAGATTTGATGTCTTCAGAAGAAAAATAAAACATGATTGTCTATAGAAGACACACCCAAGCCGTTAAAATTCATTGAAGCATGCAACATTACTCCATGTAAAGAATGAATTTTGATTATCTAAATAATCTTTCCCAGTCGCTGGTGTCAATCTCAAGAGATCATTGGGTGAGAGGCAGGGTACATCCTGCACCGCTCTTCTATCAAAGAGCAACACAGAGAAAGCACAACCATATGCGTAGAATGACCAGTCGACCTATCAGACATGCAATCAAGCAAACTGCATGTAGAAGGACCGTGAAGTTTCCTGTTGCACTTTCAGTACAAACAGCTGTGCCACTGTGTAGCTGCAAAATAGCATGAAGAGTGGAAGATAAGTTTTCCTTGACTCTGTTCTTATCGTGACGTTATCTCAAGAGAATTAAATGCTATGATACCGTTGTAAGCATTACAGCTTGTTTACAAAAATGTTTTTTACCTGCTTGAGGTACCTGCTTGTTAAGTCTGGCAGAACTGGTGTGGAAATCCCTTTAGCAATTTTTCTCAGATTTGACAAGATTTTTTTATTTTTACTGGTTTGATAGCTAACATAATTATGATTAAATTAATTGGTTTTGCTCATCTGCATTGAACATTTTTCTATTAAATCTAGTGCATTAGCGTTTTTTGAAAAGTTCTGAAATTGATCAAAATCTGTGAGCGAAACAAAACTGAGTTTTGATCATCATCCAACTGTCATACACAACTTTTTTTTATTTGCAATTAAGTGTTGCCTAACACATGAAGAATGTTTCCATGTCTACACCTCGTCACATTAACAGTCAGGACAGGAAGATTATTAACACTTTTTTCATCTCTGAGCGAGACAGCTGCAGCTTAGCGCTGACGGATCTCTGATGAGACGATGAGCTCTGTCTGTGTGAATTAAACCCAGGTGTGTCAATTAATCCAGAGACACAAATCAGCCAACAACACACCTCGCTGACTGTTCAGATGATGGGGGAAACATCCAGCTGTCGGTGTTGTCACCAATAAAACAGGCAACTTAAGGTGGCTTTGATCAGACAGGCAGCTGGCCAGAGCTCAGGTGAGTCACAGGACGGTCGGTCCTCTGTAGCAAAAAAGGCTTGAAACTCCATCACCCCTGTGGCCCTTTCATCTGCACCTGTTCAAACACCAAACTGATGCCTCAGTGGAGGAAATAAGCTGCAGAGCAGTTTGTGTTTCTTCAAATCTTTAGTTGAAACTAAAAACTGGGCCTGGGTGGAGCTGAGAGGTTGGTTTCTTTTCAGCATCTGCTTGGTATACTTAAGTCTGGACTAATTTGAGATGTTATAGATTTATGAAATAAGTGTCCCTGTTTTGCTTATTGGTGACTTCTGGTTTAAAATTAAATACACCTCAGACCATAATCCTTTAATGTCCATTGATTTGGATAATTGGGGCCAAAATTGACAAAAACTAGAGGGATTGGTTCTGGCAGTAGCTGATCAGAAGTCGTTCTGGTGGATAACTTAACGATGCATCAAGATAAGATTGTTTGCTGCTAATGCCTGTTCATGTTGGTATTTCTACTCTCTGGATCAGCTGCTGAATGAAAATCATGAAGTCACTTCCAGATTATGACCTGCGGACTGCACTGTCTTGGGAATTGGCCAAACCCAAATGTGATCCAGATCACTTGCCACAAACTTAAAATAGGCTGATTTAAACATTTCATAAAGTTTAAACTAGGAAAATTGTCCACCTGAAGTCTCAATGTGTAAAGGTTTGGATTTTAAAGTCAGATGTTTGCAATATGGTATCGCTTTTTGATTTGATTTTCATGTCACATGAGTCTTGGATGGTTCTGATACCAAAAAAATATGCATTACAGATATAGAAGGGGACAGCAAAATTGAAACAGCAAAGGCAATAGTCAAATAAATTGGGCTTTTCCTATTTTTCTTTTAAGTATTTTAAGTACGTAGCTTCTATATCTCGGGCCTACAAAAGAACGGTTGTGTAACACCTTAAAATCTTACATTACCCTGAGACAATAAAAAAATAGCAGATTATTGTCATATTACCAATGTGAGCTGATGTCAAAGTGGTAATTAACACATGCAGAAACCCTGTCAAAACTTGTTTCAACATCATGCCAAATCAAAGATTGTGACATTCATTCACTTTGGTTTCCCCCCATATAGAATAAATCAATGACTGTTAAAAACAACCCAAATGTCTGATAGTTTTTTTGTTTACTGTTTATTTCCAACCAGAGAGGAAAAGAAAAATCTCAAACCATTTCACTGACAACAGCTGTCAGGTATAAGTACCATTTCCTGAACTGCAAAAAGGAACTAAAACAAAACAGATTATTTAAAGGTTTGTAAAGTCAGGGTGTGTATTTAATGTGCAATAACATGTCGCCATTGAATTCAAAAACACTATAGTTGACAAAGGTCAGCAGGTTTACAACACTTTGCTGATCTTGGATTAAAGATCGAAATATCCACATTTAAAAGTTATTTTAAAATTCATAGTCTAATGCAAAAATCTACTTCAATGTGAAGGCGAAAATTAATTTTTAATTAAATTATGTGGTCTATATCCCCCCCCCTACTGACAGGCATGGCTGAAGTGGATTAACTATCTGCCCTCAGTATGATAAGATCTGATATAATAGTGATCACGAACAATGCAGATTATTATTCTTTCTCATCTACTACTATGGGCCTTCATCTCATAAAAGAAGCGTTCTGCCAAATGTCATGCAAAGATGGATGATTATCGTCAGAGCCGCTGTCATGGGAATTTATCTGTGTGGTGTAATTTTCAGGCTGGAGCAGCAATGAGCACATACTCAATATTTAATGAAAGTATAAGTGAGGCTTGAGGGTTGTCACTTATGCCTCTACTGTTAATGATGTGTCACATTATACTTATCAGATTGGGTCAATCTCAACTGCAATCACTGCTCTCATTTCTTTTTAATCCATTACAAATATTGGATCGTTTTTGTCCAACTCTATGCAAACACATCTACATTGCACTCTAGTTGCTTGAATCGACATTTGTATCAAATGCGTGAACAAAAAACCCCAAAATCTATTAGTTGGGCCATGAATTGGTATAATTCAATCAACACACCTCAAATGTGTTTGTAAGTTGGACAAAACATGTATTTCATGGCTGAGGAAGCCCCTATGGCTGGTGCCTCACTCTCCCTGGTAATAGTATCCCAGAGTGAGCAGGTTGATTGTTTTAGTCCTGGATCACTGGCCATGAGATAAACCTGAGAGCCCAGCCTGCTTTTCATGTCAAAACCTTCAAGGGAAAGCAGCCACAATCCAAGGGCAATCACACTTGAAACATCAAAGTGCCAGAGAGAAGAGAGGCGAGAGTTGGTCTGCATTTTTTTTCTCTCCATCCGATCCAAGTGCAACTCAAGCGTGGAGGAAGAGGAGATGATCTAAGGCGAGGGTGCCATTGAGAGGAAGACGGAGAGCGGACAGATGTGCATGGGCAGGTAGCGGCACATCAGGGCCCCTTCTGGAGACGCAGAGAAGCCTCTGCTGGTCGCATTCCTGCTTTCTGCTCACTCACTGTCCATTTTCACACTTCAGGTAAACTCAGCAAAGTAACTTCAGTTTTAAGAAAAATGAGATACTTAATGTGCCCCAACAGCTTTAAACTTTTAGTTTGTTAAAACAGAGAAGACCTCGACAAAGAACCAAAAACATAGATATTTACTGCTATAACCAACTTCCAGTTTAAAACTCTCTGCCTTTCAATTGCTCTGAATTCACGTTTGAAATCATTTGAAACTTAAATTTTTTGAGGCTTTTAAATTTTCACATTTTGTCTTTTCTTTTTACTTCATAAATTCCACTTGATACGTGAAGCACGTACGCTTGCCAATGAATATGTTCAGCGTAGACAAATAAACAGATGCATTTGAGGGCATCCGCCCTATTAAGATAAATAAAGGTAGAGGTTGTTAGCTTGTCAGTAGTCTGGGCACCCCTGTGACCCCCCTTCCACTTCCTTGTTAACTGTCACTCATCCCTGTTCCGCCTCACTGATGTCCAGCCAATGGGATGCTGGCGCCCCACCAAGGCCCCAAGCTGCTACGACTTGTGTAAGTTGGTTGATTGATAACCATAAACAGAGCTTTTTGGCTGGTCACTGGACACCATGCAGGTGCAATTAACACATGAAACAAAAGAAGCGGTGAGAGACGAGCAGATACGGCTGTGAAGGACATGATTGGGTTTTATATACAGGAAAGAATCTGAAGATGCATTTTAATTAGAGGGAGATTTTTCCCATCATTTAAATGTGTTCACAGTTGCATTTTTAACAGAATATACTACGATGGAATCCTCGTTTCAATCATCTGATGTATTTATCCGCAATAATTTTCTGTCAAAATGCACTGACCCACCGGTTTGGGAACGTCAACATCTTTTTTAGCTTGGCCTTCGTCTCCATGTCCTGCTACATACCACACCAGGATCACAGCGCTCTGAAACGCTACACTCTCCAAAGACCATTTTGGTCTGTGTGATTGTCACCAGTTATCGCCATGGTTAATTAACCGTCAATGGAGTGAGATCCACTTTCTGTGTTCACCCGCATGCTTACAGCAGACAGTTAACTGTTTCTTCTGACTTTGTTATGAAGCTTTTTTTTTTTACTCAGACTTAGAAAAAACAACCCATACTTTCATGGCAAAGTGGTTTCCGTTACACCACGAGCATTTACCCTTAATTTGTCAACTCCAGCTGAAAAGCTGGTCTCTGAAACTGACAGCCGTCTTCAGTTTTGTTTTTTTATCAGGATCAGAATAAAACTAAATGTTTAGTCATTTAATTGTCAAATTTGAGGTGATGAATTATCCAGGACAATTAATGGGTTCTTGTTTCAATAGTAAAATAGAAGTTTGAGTTTTCACAGAGCAAAAATTATCTTCTGAAATGTAACACCTTTCACTTTTAGATTGTTGAAATAAGAAAAATTAAAGATCGGTATTTCAAGAATGTTTTAATTCACATCAAAGCGGCTCACATATAGAAGTTCAGATTAATTTACAAAATCGTTTTGAAAGGTAATACTTTCTATTTTGGCCTCTTAGTTTTATGGATATCAGACATGTTTGAAAACGTGCCGATTAGTAGAATGAATGTGTCAATTAATAAAAGCTTTTTTGTGACACATTCAGAATAATCTTTTAATAAATTCCACATTTAAAATAATAAAAACATAAAAAGTCACATTGCTCAGTTACCCAGTGGTAATCTAAACTTACTGTGCAGTATTTTCCACCTATTAAAAATATGAAGCCAAAACAAAGTTAGCAAAATTGGTGTGAGGAAGTAAGTAATGTTTCTGCTTTCAACTTAACTTCACAAATGGCAAAAAGTTCCTCTAACTGGATTATGTTTTATTTACCTTTTCACATTCAATTCTAAATTGAGTTGTAGCCGATTTTCAATGGAGTGTAAAATAACAGGACTGAATTATAGTTACTATATATCATCAATACTAAAATCAAATTTATTATATTGCCTAAAATATGCAATATAAAATGAAAGTGGAGTGGTTTACATCTAACACTTCAATTGTTTTCACTGTTTTTACAGCAAACCACAAAAGGTCAACAATTTATTCAGAACTTAAATGATTTAGGGGAGAATCTTTAATGTGAGATAGAATGACGCTATTTTTAGACAGACTGAAAGTTGCAGTTAAGTTGTTGATTCCATATGAAGCACCTTCATGGACTCGGAGATGACTGAGCTGGTGTCAATTTGCCCATAGATACCAACCAAAAAGGCCTTGTGGAGCAAAATATCAGCATGTTCTGCAAAGACAACAGACAACAGTTCATTGCAGTGATAGAAGTTTCACTATTTTCTTCAAATATGGGCTGGACGGGTTTTTAAACTTCTAAACCACCTCCTACAAACTTTAGCTCGTTACCTTGACAGACTAGTACGTATTCTGGAAGATTCCTTAGAGAAGTCTGCACCACATCAAAGTTACCACTCCCTATGCAGTACATGAAAGTTGGCAGGAAGTCTGTCGCCAAGCTACAGGGAAGAAAGAAAAACTATATTTATTCAAAGTAAACCTTAAAAAAAAAAAAACAGCACCAACTGACTCTTAAGCTTACTCAATGAAAAACAGATATGTTTCAAACTCACCTGGGATTATTCTGAATGCAGCGCAGGGCCAGACTGAAGGCCATGTTCCGACTCAACTCCTCAGACGATGTCATCAGTCTCTGCAGGTCGTTCTGCAAACAGCCACACAAAGCTGTGATTGACGCGTTACACACAGCGACACGGATCAGAGTTGACTTTTTCCTTGTGACTCACGGTGAAGTACTGTATGATTTCTGGACTCCTCCTCGACTTCTCATCCACCTCTGTCAACACTTCTAGCACATCTGCAGCAGATGGTAAAATTCACTCGATTAGTCACTACAGACGAAAACTCTTCATGTTCGGGTGAAACCGCCGCAGCAGTATGGTTCTCACCCTCCACTGCTTCTCCCTTTGACATCTTCTTCAAGTACATGGTCATATCTGCAGCGCTCAGTGTAAACGGAGCAGATATGTTGACCAGGGGCAAAGAGCCGGCAGACAAGTCATCTGCAATGTAAGCAGAAAAATCAGTCAGGAATGAGAAGCAAAAAAAATTGAGCTGGAAATGTATCCAATGCTTAAAAATTAGTAAATGTTTTACTCTTTAAAAAGTAACCTAATTGGACACAAAGGTGCTCACCATCTTTCTCTTCTGTTGTGACGTCTGCAGAGGAGCTTTTCACTGGCAAAGTGAGTCCAGCGAGTAGAGATTTTAGCTGAACCAGATCTGGATTTTCTGCACACAAACTCCTTAAAAAAAGGAAGCAAAACCAAATTTCCTTAAGATCTCCAGCAGTGTTTGAAACCATCGTCTTATAAGAGGCACTTCGGACTTACTGCAAGATGTCAGAGTGTTTCTGTAAATAAGGAATGGCAGCTGCAGCGTCGTGTGTTATGTACTTCTGTGTAAACTGCAGAAACTTATTAATGAAGATCAGCGGAAAACGACTCCTCTGAAAGTTCTACAAAAAAAAAAAAAACATGACATAAAAAAAACCTGAAGACATTTCATTCACTAAAATAAGTTTTGTTTTGGAATTTTTTGGAATAATTTTGGAATCCCCTTAAAGGGAAAATAAATGATTTGAGCACCTGAAGGACTTTCATAAATGACAGGAGGCAGTCTTGAAGCGCCCTCTGGTGGTCACTGTGGAAAACAAGTGGTTGCAGGAGTTCCAGGATGGCAAGAACGTTGCCAAAGAACGTCATGTGGTTTTGCTGACGGAACTCTAGCATGTTCAGGTGAATGCGACCATGTAGGAGTCCTGCAATCATGGGGAGGTGTCTGTGGGACAAACGGAGCAGATGGGACCAGTAACCATTTCAAACTGTCCTTTAAAAAAGTAGAAAATCTAAAAGATTTAAAAATGTGTTATTTTAACCTACCTGAGTAAAAGAACAGGATGCGACACAGCCAGCTTCCTACAGGCAAGGTTGGCATCAGAGACACGACCCTCAGCAGACTTGGAGTCACCAACATCAGCAAGCAGCGTCACAAGGCGATGAACCAGGACATCCAGCTGAGAAACAGAAAATCACAAAGCATTTATGGCATAGTACAGAGGTTAAAAATTGATTTAATTCATTATTGAAAGCATTTAGCAAACAAGAAAAACTAGAAATGCACCAATCAAGTTTTTACAGGTTGATTGAGATTTCTGATTTTCTGTAAGGCCTAATCTGCTGATTTTGTGTTGTAGTCTTCCACTGACTACAACACAAAACTTATTTGAGTGAACTTTCCATTACATTAACTGTTAACTTCAGCAGATATTAATCACAGGCAATAAATTGCATTGATAGATCCATGATTAAGGTTGTAATCTCAAATAAAGTAAAAACTGAAGGGTTCTTAAAGTATTTGATGTCAACTACACTAATTCCAATTGTGTAGGCCTTTGTGTGAGAACCAGTTTCTATGAGTACATCAACACATTTGTGTTAATATTAATGCAGTACATAAGGAGTCTTTTATACTTAGCAGAACAAACCTAGCACAAAATTGCTCAAGAAACTGTTGAATCTGTAGCACATGAAGCAGGAGGGACATATTTACCTTGCAGCTGCTACCATCTGCAGCCCCGCCGCTGCTGAACGTGTCTCCAGGCAGGGTCACATGCTGGATGACCTCAGGGAAGTGGAGATAGATTTGCAGCAGCAGGTTCTGGCACCACTTACTCATTGCACTGAAGAAAAAAAAATTCAAATAGAGATCTGTCCACTACATTTAGAAGACAAATAAATCAACACAAAACAAGCAACTTTGTTGTGGTTCCATTACAAGAAACTGAGTCTGCCAGAGTATCAACAGCAAAGCTACAATAACCCAAATGGGATTAATGCTGATGATGTACTGACACCTCAGAATCAGGGCAACTGCAGACTTTAGCAAGTCAAATTTAAGACTTTTTAAGAACTTTTTAAGGCCAGCTTGAATTAAATTTAAGACTGAAAAAACTGTGAATATAGGAGATAACTGGGGGATCCCATTGGCTCATATATGGGCTGGTAACTGAAGTGAACCAGTGGCAAACAATAAACATTGTCCAGCCGTACACATGATAGATGCAAAAAATGGTATCTAGCTAGGATATATTAGCAGCTAGTTAACATCTGACTCTAGTCGCAAAATTCAACGAAGATGCGTTAAAGGATGTGAACACCCTCCAAACAATTAAAACAGTCATTTTTCCTAAAGTTTTACTCAGCTTTATCTTTTAAAAATGAACAATAATCAGATCTGATTTTCCAGAGATCAGGAAGCACTACAAAGCCTCCTTTTTGTTTCGGTCGACTAGCAACATCAATTCACGCAACGAGAATAAATAACATAATGTAATTCAAAAGTATTTCCATTTAAGTCACTGCAGTTCCACCAAATCCTCTTACTGGATAAGGCCCTTGTCACACTCGTATGATGCAGTCTTTGCTAAATGAGGAGTTTATTACAGCCATGCTTTAAAGCAAATCACAGTGACCTTGAACAGGAGCAAAGAGTTTGCTGGTTGTTACCAGTTTGGGTGTAATTGGAATAAACACCAGCTTATCTGACAGAAAGCTCCCCGAATAAGAATGCTTTACATAGGCTCAAATGTTTAGCCAACACAAGGCTGAAACCTCTTTACTTTCAGTGTGTTTTTATGCTGCCATGTTCCCACTTGCAAGTATTTTACCAGGAAGCTTAGTGCTACTTAAAATACTGTAATTCTGAAGCTAATTTTGCCTGACCTTGGCCAAAGTTTCCTCATTAAAGTGGTTTAATAAGCAGAGACATGTTCATGAAAGAAGGGTTTGCCTCCACAAAGAGTTGCACCCTGATCTCTGACAGCTAAGTCAGAGCAGGAATTCACAACACAGGCAAGTTTAGAGCTTCAGCCTTAATCCTCTTGCCTTCATTATAATACACTGAGCTTTTAAAGAGATCACACTACAGACGACTTCTGCTGGTTTTAATTTCACACCAATAGACCTAATTATCGAGTTCTCCCTGGTCCAAAGCATTGTGGGTGACAGGGGGAGTCTAAAAAGTTCATCTGTGCGGAGAAGGAAAATCTGGTGCAATTTAGCTCAAGTCTATCAGTGCAACATAAGAAAATAAAACATTTCACATTATTTGAAGATATTTTGAGGAACTGATTGAGCACTAGAATAAACACTAATTACCGCTGCACTATTTTGCCTTTATGAAACAAATTAGCCAAATTTCAGGCTGCATGGTGGTGCAGTTGCCAGAACTGTTTTTGATTTAAATCCCACCCTGCATTAAGTCTGCATGTTCTTTGCATGTTCTCCCCATCCATACATGGCTACCAGGATGGTATGGCTGTTGATACACACAGGCTGCTGTGTGTGTTGTAGAACCTCTATTCTACTGGTACTTTCATACGCAAACATCTCTCAGATTTACAGAAATTGTTCTGAAAGAGACAAAATGTCCAATGAGCAAAAGTTGAGTCAATATTAAAGCACTGCTGAGGACAAGTTCAGAGAAATCGGACAACTACAGATTGAAAACATTTCCTCGTCTGCTGAATATCGGTTTCAGGTGCAACATTAAACTTGTAAAATCAGAACTTGAAGCAAAAGCATTGATTCGCCCAGTCCTGTATCAGTGGTCCAGCCTGGGTGGTGTAATGGTGTTGGGGATATTTTCTTGGCACACTACAGGCTCCTCAACACCACAGACCATACTGTTCCCTCTGCTGATGACTTCATCCAGCAGGATAATGCACCGTGTCACAAAGCTCAAATCATTTCAAACTGATTTCTTGAACATGATGAGGAGTTCACAGCACTCTGATGGCCTCTACAGGCACCAGATCTCAGTCCAACAGAAAACAGTTTGGATGCTGATGAACAGCAAATTAGCATCATGATGCTATTATGTCAACATTTACCAAAACTTTGAGGAATTACCTTAAAGTTCTGCCTCTTTAAGCTATATTATTCTTTTTTTTTTTAAGGTTTTGTTGTAATGAGAAAAGGGGAAGACATGTGGCAAATGTCACCAGGCCGGGAATCGAACCTGCGACCATCGCCATGAGGAGTAAGGCCTCAATACGTGGGTCGTGCTTTGCTTATGCGCCACCACAGCACCCCCATATTACCCATCATAAACATTTTTTATGAATGTAAAATTATTCAGTAAATGTTCTTAAGTGATAAATTTTTCTGTTTAGTTTTGACATCCATTGACTTTTGTGTTTAATTATTAGTTAACAGTTGGTATTTCAAGGATTCTTCTTTAAATCTCTTTAAATACGCACACACTTTAACTCTTTAGGTGTTTTTTATACCCAAGGTATCACATCAGTTTAAAACCAACTTTGGTTCTCACCAGGAGTGAGAGTGAGAGCGAGCATGAACCAACACGGATCTGACTCAGCTCCCAAATCTGCGCAGCAAGTTTGAGCAAAACGCCTTCCTGTGGCCGGGTTTGCGCTGCATTCAGAATAAATTACAAAACAAACTAATGAACAATGACTCTGCATTTTTTTTCCTTGAAGCATAAAGCCCTATTCAACTTTCAAAATGTCTTCTCAGACAATTTTGCCTGAAATAATACAATAAAATTAACTTCTTTGTTTTACACTGGCTTAGAAGACAGAATCTGCTTTCTGTGTTTACACTTGGTTCTCTCACCCTGGACACATCTGACCAATAAACAGACTGAACGTTTACACTTTGCTTTTAGTGACAAATTTAGGTCTGCTTAAAGTTTTCTTTGAGTGAAAACAAACTGAACCACTGGAAAAAGTTACAAGTTAAACTTATTAACTGATTCAAACCAAAGCAACAAAATAAAAAAAAAACTACAGGTGTGAAATTAAACCTTACCTGTCATCCCACTTCTTTGTGCAGTTAATGAGGTATTCAGATACTTTCTTGATGTTTTCGAGGGACCCGTCACAGTAGGAGTGAAGGAGAGGAAGTCTGGATTGGATAAGGGAACAGGAAGCCTGGTCCAGACCGCTTCTACCATCGCTGGGCAAGTTGACGCTACTGAGCTTTGATTCCGACAAGATCAGGTCCACCAGGCTGATGAGCTCCTCGGAGCTCAGTCGCAGTACGAACTTTTCTGTTTTCTTCTGTAGAAGCAAATACAAGTCATCAGCCTCAGCAGATAAAAATGAATCACCTTGTTTTCAACAGAAACAACACGAAGTCGTCAGGAAAGTGTGAATGCAACAGTTTAAAGTTACATGAGGAATCTTCTGGTCACGTCCTTGCCAGATGCGTGGAATATGACTGCATGCCCAGAGGAAGTCTAGGGCTGATGACGGATCCAGTCTAACAAAAATAAAAAATAAAAAGATCTAATTATTTTAGTCATTTGACATTTATTATATATTATGTATGTCACAAAGGATATTGCAGATGAATTGTACTTGTAGTGTCTGTGCTTGCAGAAAAGAGCGCTGATGCACTGCAGCAGGGTGGACCAGTTGGACTGGTGAGTAAGCAAGGCCAAAAGATAAGGTCTGTAAGCAGGGGTGCCTCGCGCCTAAAACGCACAAAAAAATGGATCATTAATGCAGCATATTATTCTGTCATTTGACCAAAAGTAGGAAAGTTCCAGTACAAATTTGATTTTACCTTGTTGAGGGCAAAAAGCAGCTTCTGCTGCAGGTCTGGGCACACTGAAGTAACTTCAGGGTCGAGATGCTCCAGCCAATCAACCAGCAGGCCGGAGTTCAGTCCTGACTTAGTTACCTCACAACTGCTGAGGAAGGGCAAACGGAGAGGTTAGCTACTAAACTTATAAATCTGTTAAATCAATTAGGCAAGACCCAATAGCAGCTTAAAAGCACAAGAAGACACACAGCAGGTGTAGTTCTGCTGGTTCTGTCTCTATCAGGTGTGTCTCTCATTTGGTTCAGTTAGACATAAACATTTCTTATGGAAACCAAACGGGATAAACAGCTACAGTGCTCACCTCTTCGTTTCCACTTCCTTTTTCCCTGGTCTCTCTTCGCCTTCCTGGAGGAGCAGGGATATCACCATGGCAACAGGGCCAGCTGCCCCATTTTGAGTGCCAACGGTCATCAGCAGCGACAGGAGCTCCTCCAAATATGGTGACTTTACCTCCATCAGCCCTTTTAACACTAACAGAAATAGGACAGAACGGTTAAACTAACAGAAACAACCACTAAGCTTTAACCTGATACATGGAATTAAACATAAGTTTGAGATGCCATTAGACTACGGCTTTGCCTTCTTCTATTAATTGCATTAGGGCTGAAACAATAAATCACGATTAATTGTGATAAATCAATTACTGAAATAATTGTCAGCTCTTTTAATTATTGCCTGATCATTAACTGGAGTGCACACAAGCAGAAAAAGGTCATTTGCTGAACAACACAGTCAGAGCAGTAATTTGGCCAAAACTGTGTAAAAAAATAAACATTTTGCAGTTAAGATGAAAAACATTTGTCTGTAAATATGTTCTATCCTGAACTCAGGTGGCATATAAATTATGTAAAAACAATCTTATTAAGCACCTTTTGCTACCCAAATATCAGTTAATCCAAATAATTGTCAAAAAAAAAAAAGAGTACTACACTGTATTAATGCTGAGCTCTTCACATGTTGATGTTAAAAATATTTTTTAGCAGTGGATGCACCCTTGGTAACAAATGATCAAGTTCACACCAAAAGAATGTTGTTTTGCATTTTAGGCAAAAAAAATAAATTAATTCTTATTTCAAAAAAGGAATCCAATTGTTTATTTTCATCTTTTAATGTTTGCTGAATGTGATGATTTTTTTATGTGATTAATGATCAGAATAATTTATTAATCGATTACTAAAATAATTGCAAGCAAAATTTCAAAGTGAGTAATAGATAAACTTCAACTTTCAGCCAGAATTCAGACAAAATTCTTGTGCATATAAAGGCTCCAACGAAAGAATGACAATGTCAAAGCATTGTGTATACACAATAAACAGCTTTAAGGATCCGTTTATTGTCCCTTAGCTCCATTGATACCTTTGCCAATGAGCTCAGGTTCAGCGTTGCATCGTTCTCCGGCTTTCAGCATCGCCATGACAGCTCTTAGCGGCACCTCGGGGTCTCTGCGGTACGCCAACGCTTCGGCCAGATGGATGAAACCTGTTCTCACTGCAAAGCAGCAAACACGCATAAAGTTATTCATGCAAACATCAATCCACCAGCATAAAAAAAGACAAAGTATTCTCACCATCACTGTGTCGCTGTATGTGAGTGCTCTGACCAGCGAAGGTCTTGAGAAGAGACTTCAGAGGTCCGACTTCCAGAGTCGGGTTGTCCAACCACATCAACATCTCGACGACGACTTTTAGGAATAGAGAGGAGAAAACAATGTCCTGGGAAACGAGGCGCTGCAGCGGCACAGGATGAAACAAAATCAGACAAAACTATTATATCAAGCAGGAAGACGGTTACACACTGTCTGGTGTGGTCATATCTTTCACCTGGTACAGATGTAGTTGGCGCATTAGAGGACAGGAGAGCGCATGGCTGCGGTGCATTGACATCACAATCGGCCCTGCATGGGTGGAAGTGAGCAGAGCTGCAACAGCCTGCAAGAGACGAAAGGCCAGACCCCCCTGCTGAATCTGCCCCTGCCTGGCCCGCATCAGCTCCTTAGCCAACGCCTGCTGCAAGGTGAGAGAGAGCTGACTGGGAGGAGGCCCGTGCCAACGAGGGTCCACCTTTATCGGGAAAATCTGGCGAAGACACAAATAAACCAATCAGTTTTATATACGTACTTAACAACTTCATGGACGACAATAAAGAAACAAAAAGTGGTTAGGGAAGATGTTTAGAAAACCAAAAGAAAGGAGACCTGAAGCAACATGCCAGTGAGGTCATCCTCAGGCCCGACTGGAGGAAGCTGAGTGGCCGCTCTCATCTTTACTGAGCTGTGAGTCGTTTCCACAGTAACTTTTGCCTTGTTAGTTTCCAATGAATCTGCCAAGAAGAAAGTATTTAGGAATCACAAAACCTAATTTGTATCCTGTGGTTTATAAATTACCCAAGTATGTGGAAGTTTAATGACATAATATAGTTTTGCTGATTAAACTCAAATTATTACAGCTATGTAATAATTTGCTGAACATATTGTTTTTATGTCCAGCATAAAAACAATAAGAATCTGGGAGATAAAGTAACTGACCTCTGCGTGGCAGAAGGGATGAGCTAAGCAAAGCATGGAAAGTGTGGCCCCCAGTGGCCCCTCTCTCATGCTGCACCTCAACCAGATGAGCCATGTAGTCTGTTGTTGAAGAAATAAACACATTATGACAATTTTAACTGCATTAACTTTTGAAAAGAAGAACATCTGGAGAAAAACCTTACGTTTGTCCATGATGTTTTGCTCCAGACTCTCTGGATCATGAGAGACGGCCTGATCCAGGTACTGCAGGAGTTTACTCATGCTGGAGACGGGAATGCCAAATGACTGGACAAACAGCAGCAGCTGCTGAGGCTCCAAGTCCTGTAAAGCTGAAAAAAAAAACCACCACAATGTTTGGTTCATGTAAAAAAAAAAAAACTCTCCCGTGGAAGGTAATGTTGTAATTTTACATTTTACCTGCATCTACTAATCGAGAGACCTCTGAACGGATCATCCTCAGTTTCAACCAGTCCGGCAGCAGCAGAGCCTCCTCCGAAGTGTCGACCAGGAAGGCAGTAGGCAGAGGTTTCTTCTCAGGAAACCAGATGTTCAACAGAGCATAAAAATCACTCTCTCCTGTAGGAAAATTACAATCAAGCAAAGTCAAAAATGTAAAAATTGTTTGCACGGACACTCTGTTCTTCTATCTTCTTTAACAAAGCAAACCTAAAGTAAGCTAGTCTACCTTTGGGTGGTCCCAGCGTTAGCAAGATCACCATTGCATGGACAACAAGAATGTGCATCGTGGCCGTCTCTCCTGTCGTCCAGCGGAGGAACACTTGGTCCTGAGACTCTGACTGGGAAAGAAAATTAAAATAAAATCACCGTTGAGATCTGTTACAAAGTTTGAAGAAGCGGTTTCACTTTGTGTTAATTGTTCGTCTCACCCAGCTGTACAGATCCTCGCCCTCCTTCGTCTTCCTCATCCTCTTGATGTACGTAGAAAATATAGTGAGGAAAGCAGAGAGAACTGCGTTGGACTCAGGTCTGCTGGAGTGTTTGGAAAACAAATTGTTCATGATGGTGGAACGCTCCACAATGAGTCGGGCAATGTCCTGGAAGAAGAAAGACAGCGAGAGAGGGGAAAAAAAAAAAAGCTGTCAGCACTCCTCTGCGAAATAGAAGCGGAGGCAGGAGAAGATGCAAGCAACTTGCTTTGATTACCAGCGCGAGGTCATTGTGAGCTGCCTGCTCCTCTATCGGAGCATGCTGGGAAAGGTAGATGAGGTATGCGCTGATGGTCTGAGGATCTGTTTCCATGTGAATGGCCTTTAAGAAAGCAAAAAAAAAAATCAATTGTTAGGAGAAAACAATTGGTTTGTACACTTTTCCCAAATAGTGTAAAATTCAGGCATTTTTTAAGCATTTTCAACCTTTTCCAGCACCACACTTTGGAGATAAAAACAATACATTTTAAAGAAGACAATTTCAATTCATTATTGTATGACAACAGTTATTACTGCTGATAATGTCTTGTGATGGTATTCCACACTGCATGGACAAAGTACGGTAAACTAAAATATAACAAAATGTTATGTTTTGAAAAGTCTCTCTCTTATACGCATATCACTTGAGTCATTAGGAATAATAATAAATATGCATTACATTGAACAAATCTGTTTGTGTTGAGATAAATTACCTACCTTCTCAAATTAAATGCTTAAACACAATATGAATCATCACTTGACTTTCTTTAAACAGTCTTTTCTTTTTCAAAACGGTGCAAATGGAATATCGAGCACTTTCAAGGACTATCTACAGAAATCAAGCGCTTTCCAAACCTTGAAAGCATCTTATAAAAACTCAAGCATTCTTAAGAATTTCAAGCACTAATGAAAATCTGGAAAAAAGCTCCACAAATGACACAAGCTCGTCGTTGATTTGGACTGACCTGCTGCAGGGCGGTGGACGTCATGCCACGGACGCTGTCGAACAGGGGGAGCTTCGGGAGGTCCTGCAGGAGCCACTGGTAACCAGGCAGAAGCTCGGCATCTGCAGAGTCTTCCTCCATGGGCTGCTCTCGCTCCTCTCCATCTTTTAAGCCTCCTTCACTCAGCACCAAAGACAAACCCTGCGTATACATAAAATATAAGAACTTAATTTGTTCCCCCAACACAATGCGACTAGAAAGAGTTTTTACTTGGGTTTTAGTTTGGTACCTTCATGGCTAAGACTCTGGAAGCAGCTTGGGAAGAGCTAAGACGGCGCAGGAAGTAATCCAGAACTTCACAGGTTGTCTGTTCATCGGCTTTAGAACCCAGGAGAAGATCCTGGAGCCGTCCAAGCAGCTGCCTCTGCTTTTGTTGTCGCTACGAGAACAAATAAGGAGCAGTTAAGAATCTGTGTTTAGTAAAATCCAGCATGCATTAACTTTAAATCCAGGATGGTAAGTATAAGAAAGAAAAATAAGTACTTGTCTCTTTTTGGCTTTCTGCTCTTTGCTCTCTCCATCTTCGTCGTCCTCCACTGGCAGGCTGTCATCCGCAGCGTCGTGTAGAAGGAACTCACACAAACACTGAACTGGAAGCACATCCAGGGAACCCTCACTGGACTGGACCAGGTCGGCCAACCAGGGCATGGACTGAGAGGACGCCTTTCAGATTAAAAAGCAGAAACTTCAACAATCAGATAAAACTCACATTTCCTCTTACGTTTATCCATACAGCAGCAGCTGAAGATCTATGACCGTCCTCAAGACAGCAGAAAACTCAGAAGCGAGTGTCATACGGATGTTTCCATCACCTGTCTCTGGATGATGTTGAGCAAAAAGTCAGGGCTGCGACTGCGACAGAGGAGATGACCGAGGCGGAGTGACTGGTTGAGGCTTTTCACCTGTTCCTGCACCTGAGGAGGGGGCCGACGCGGAGGACCCCTTAACACAAAAACATATATTATGGATTTTAGAAGGGGGGAAAAAAATTGTAAGCTTAAAAATCTGGATCTCTCAATTAACATCTTACTGTGGGTCCAGGCTGGTGAGCTGAGACAGTAGCAAGCTGTTGCTCTCTGTGATGGTCTGCTTCGTAGAGGCAGCCGCCAAATGGCTCTCAAAGGCCAAAATCTCCTGCTTTTCCCGCTGGGAGATCTGCAGCTCCCTGTTGATCATTTCTGTCTTTGTGTCTTCGTCGGCAATGGTGCATGGCGGGTAAGTGTAGTTACTGAGAAATAAAAGAGAAAAAAGTCTTAGCTGGTGTTCACTTGGAAATGATTTTCCTACAAATTACAAGTTTTACTTACTTTGTCATTACCATCTCCATAAGCATTTTCAGGGTAGGATAACCATCCCAAGCAGCCAAGCCTGAAGAGAAAAAAAAAGAAATGTTGGAGCATAACAACTACAGTTCATTACTAGAGTATAACTTCAATGTATGTGATAAATCAACACAAACTAGTGCATAGTTGAAAATTTAAAAAAAATACATAGTTTACAATTTCTGAAAGATAAAAATCTGAAAAATGTAGCCTGCATTTATTGCTATTGTATTGTGAGAAAATAGTCCAAGGATGAATACTTTGCAATATGCTACACACATGCTATTACTCTACCTATTTTTTGAGGATTAAAGGCAGCCACCACCAACAGCAGGAGCCATGCCTTCCAATAGAGAGTGGATATTGCCAAATTTGGCGGTTGGTACCTTAAACAACAAAGCCATGAGTTATTTTTAGTTTGTGTTTGAGTGACCCAGTGTGTGTCTTTCAAAGCCAATAAAAGACCAATGTCCTACCCAGCTGGCAGCTGAATGTTCTCTGGGTGGTGGTATGTACACAGATTCAGCACAGCATCAATGAGCTGGATCCTCTCCACTCTCAGGACCTCTAGATCTATTTATCAGGAAACCAGATAAACAAAATTAGCTTTGCTCATGCTTCACAATCACCACTTAACCAATTCACAAAGATAAAACATGAATGAAGGAGTTTCCTCTCGGAATAAGTCAAGTGGCACATTGCGCTGAGACACAAGTGTTTAAAGTACTGTCCAGACATTATGACAGAGAGTAAAATAAACAGCTGGAACGGATCTTTGCTCACCATCGGACTGAACCGCAGCGGCTCTCTTGACCAGGTGATCTGCGAGCTCCATGGCATCAGCCGGGCCGAGAGGCAAATCACGGGACAGCCCGATGACTAGGATGCGCATCAGCGTGTCCTCGAGCAGCGGCACCTCAGAACAAAGGCGGAGGAAGAAACTGAGGAACAGAAAAAAAACATTAAATCAATTAAAGACAGTTGGAAAACAAAAAGACGTTCAGAAACGCTGAAAGTAAACTCACTTCCTGTCACTTTCTGGAGGCCAGTTGTCCCACTTGTAATAAGTCTCAGGCTGCTCGGTGAAAAGCACTTTGTGAAGGCTGCACACGAGAGGGAGATAAAGTAATAGAAACAAAAGTAAAGTGCAAAGCTAGTTTGACAGTAAACATATCAGACAGGTTTACACTGACCAGTGGACATAGTCTTTTGCGCCCACTTTGCTGATTGTAGGGACCACCGTGTGGAGCCACCACACAGCGTCTCTCTGGATGGAAGCAATCTGATTCTGGAAGGACCTCAGGACTTCGAGATCTGAGAAAAAAAAATAAAAAAATCGTTCAAGTCAACAAAAAGCTGATCACACATCATTGATCACATCAATCCATACTTTTTTTCTCTCCTTTGTCCCACGCAATGCCAGCTTCCTTAACTTGAGCAGTGATGCCCAACATCATGGAGACTGTGAGTAAATCCGTCACCTGGATCACAAAGCGCTCCTACAGCAAAGGATGGAGGTTAAATAAATAAAGAAAACGGCTGAAGTAAAGCAGAGCGGGGCGATCGTCACGTCTGCTTACTTTGAACTCCATGTCCACATAGCTGGTCTCTTTTCTCTCCTGCATCAAACCGAAACAAAACGACTGGAAATTGATCTCATGCTTGGTCTGTTTGATGATCTCTCTGAGCAAAGCTCGAGAGGCTCGCAGATAGTCGTCCTTATTGGTTAGCAGATCCTGGAACACCATCGCCAGGAACTGCACATGCAAAGACAAGAAAATAAATTTCTTTTGAGGTAATAAACTTTAACTGATTGCAAATAAATAAGAACATTAAATACCTTCAAGGTTCAAAATTCTAATTTTTTTCATTTTAGAATTTTAAAGTACCGTAAATTTCTGGACTATTTCTGACTATAAGCCACACCAACTAACTTTAACAAAAACAACAAAAAGTTGTTGGCTGTATTTGTCTATAAGCCACAGGAGTCCATGTTGTAACATGTATACACATAGCTGTTTTTTTATCTTCTAAGGAAATATGAAAATAATTACATAAAAATATGTAGTTTTCCTTGCCTCATAGGAACCCTCAATTTGTTTCCATGTGACTCTAAATGAGTCTAATCTCACCTTTGGTGCTTGTTCTGGGCTGTGTTGCAGCACTGTGTGCAGAACCTGCATATTGTTGGGATTCCTGGCATTAGAAAGTTCGTTGAAAATCACCAGCTTCACCATCGTGCCCAAGTTGTCTCTATGTGCGTTTAGCATCTCTCTGGCGAAGAGCATCCAAAGCACATGTTAAGAAATGAAAGAAAATAAATAAATAAAAACACTGACACTTTTGTAACAAGTCAAAAGAATGACAGCGAGTAGTTACACACACCTCACACACAGCATATAGTGATTCAGTAAAACTTTAGGTTTCAGACGGATCTTGATGAGGCTGGAGATCACCTCCATGTCGTCTGCTCCATGTGTGCTGCAGTTCATGCACAGCGACATGAGGAGGTCCTGAGCGGGTCGAGTTAGCTTTGTGCACAAGATGAAAAAAAGCAACGGTCAGCTACAAATAACGACGATGGAGTGCCTCTAATATATTGACACAACTGTACTCATAACAGTGGTTTGTTCATTTTCAATAACTTTTGATGGTTTAATCTGCGGTATGTAACTTTTGTCAACAACATGCTGACACAAGTCTGTGTAGCACAGCCAAGAGCAAGAGGGAAGATGTGTGCAGCACATCCTCCCACTGTACACATCACTAAGACCTTCTGCCTGGCTCTGATTGATTGTTTTTGATTGAGCGGTGTATTTCTGTAGATGGCAGTAGGGCCACAGGGAGGAGGCAGAGGTTCTTGATTTGTTCACTTATCTGTCACATATTATACTATCACAACATAGTGACTGTTTTAACAAATATGGGGAAAAAAAAATTGTTTATAAAAGTTACATAGTGCAGCTTTAAGGACATCAAAGCAAAATGTCAAACTTTATAACCAGATCACAGTTGATATTGAGTTGACATTGACTTTCAGAAAAAGCTAAATGGCCCAGACATTTTTTAGACTCACAGATGAAAGTGATAAAATCAACAGCATCACAAATGAAATCTTCAAAGCAAATAATGATCACAATTCAACCAGGAAGAGTCTATGTCCTTTGGCTTTTTTTTAAATAACTCATTTTGTGAAAGACATTACCCCGCATTCATGCGTATTTCTTACCTTCGGGTTCTGGAGCCACATCTCCAGCCTCTGCACGGCCAGAAGACGGGCCTCTTTGTAGCCGCAAGTTGCGGTAAGCAGACGCAACAGATTCCGGGACACGTTGTCCATCGGTTGCCTGCGGTTCAGCTGATCCCTCAGGACGTCCAGCACATAGTCTTCCACACTTTCTGCCAGCTCCTCATACCTATAAAATGAGACATGATCAGAAAAAGACAACAAAACCATAGCAATTTAAGAGATTTTTTAAATAATGTTTTAGCTTATTTAAGTGCAAAACACTAATAAAAACAAAGAAAAACAGCCATCAGTCATACCTCGGCATAATTTGGCCTTCATCCTCAGGACTAAGTTTCTCTTCTGCTATTAGTAATTCAGTCTGACTGTCATCTTCATCTGGTGTTGATGGATGAGGGCTGTTACCTAGCAGATCAAAAAGCAAAACATGACATCAAAAGTCAGTTAAAAAAAACCCATAGATCTGGCCAGGTCAAAGAGTATTTACGCCACCTGCACTAAGATCCCCAGGGGTGCGACCACTGTCAGCCTGCAGCAGCATACTCTTTGGTGGCATCTTAGTGCCAAAAGCCGTCTGGATGTTGTCGACAAAAGTCTTACAGTGGGAGCTGTCAACCCATATTCTTTCTCCAAGCGAGTCTTCAATATAAACCTAAAAAATGCAGCTAATTACATGCAATAAGAATTTAAGTCAATATTTATATTTTGCTAGTTAAATTTCCAAATGTTCTCACTTTGACAAAGATTTCTGGCCAGTTCTCATCCTCCTCATAGGCTGCCATGAGTAAATTGCATGCCAGAACTGACACCAGGCTGTTGCCTTTTGCTTTAAAGTTGATAGAAGCGTCCCGACGCAGGAGGCTGCACAATGCCTGGTGATAACGGAGAGACAGGTAAAAAAAACCGTTTAGTCCAAATGTAACAATTATAAGATTATTTGTTTACAGTCAAATTACTTTCTGAATGAATAATTGGTTTATTTATTAGAATTAAAAGAGAAAATTAGAGAGGAAAAAAAACAAGCTGTACAACAATTTCTGGTTTAATTGTATACATTTGACATGGTGGTGATGATGCACCCTGGCAAAGATATGAAAGTGAATTGTGTGAGTGCAGAATTTCAAAATTTGCCAAATTTTATCATTTCATCTGTGTGGAATTTGAGAAATGCATGATTCTATTTACACCATCTTTCCATTCAGTAGATCCTCTGGACAGTGTACACCTAGAGTCTCACCTCAATAATTCCTTGAGTAGCAAAAACATTGGGCTTGATTTTGGCAAGAAACATTAGGCTGAGGTACAGAGTGATATCCGGTTTGGCTCTGTTCATCTTCAGCTGCCTCACTGCTCCACACAGCAATCCCTCGACACGATCGTCGTTTCCATCTGACTCTGCAGCTTCGATCTCATCCAGCAGAACGGCTGGAGATACTGCACAAATGAGGAGCAATCTGTTAGGAACTACAGAAATTTTAGCTGTTCATCTGTCAGATTATGTGCCGACATAAAACAAGTGGTTTACCTTCAATTGGTACCACTGAAGGCTCCTTTATCGAGGGTGATATAGCCCTCTTGTCCACTGCTGCAACATCGGCGAGGCGTCCCAGAGCACTGACAGGAGGTGTAGTAGATAATTTGGGCCTCTTGGTAAGAGTGGACAAGCTGGATGAGGAGGGCAGAGCAGAGGAGGTCTCTCTCTTACGGTCAGCAGATACACCAGTTGATGCTGGTTTTAGGAGGACAGGAGGCGCTTTGGGTTCTCCTGACTGGCTCTTTGATCCCAGAGCGATGAAATCCCCTGGTGGAGGATGGGCTGAGAAAAAAGATGGCACATTTATCATGTATAATTTACATAACACAAAATTCAGATCGAGGCTGGATTTTTTTAATTGTGCTACCTGACGGTTTTGCAGCACTTGGGCGCCTCAGTGTTGTAGGTTTTGGACGATTCATGTTGATAGACCGGTGCAAGAACTCAAACAGCAGGATGAGCTAATAACATTGTCTTTGAGGAGCCTTCTAATGATAAAATAGCAAAAACAAAGAGCACACGGTTGTGTTACAGATTTAAAATAGTTTCGATATGAAGCCTTTATACTTTCTATTACATCCACATTACACACAGGAGTGGCAAAGTAACAACAAAACACAAGCAGAGCCAGTTACCTTTAGCAATTTAAGCTAACTTAACGAGCTAAAGTTTTAGCATCAACGACAATCAAAGCAATTTTTAATTTATCTTAAAACCAGAAAGACATTCAAAAAAGATAAACGCTTTACAAAAATGACTAACTCTGACAAGGAATAAAATTCCATGTCAAAATAAAAATTACCGTCTCAATAAAGATACCCCAAACAGTAAGCGATGGTGGCTTCTTCTGTTGTAACTTTTTCATTATCCAAGAAAATTACCAACACCGCCATCCTGCGTAAAGTGGTGTCATAACAGCAAAGCGGCGCAGACCGGTTTTCTGCTCTCTTTTACTAATCTTTACTGTTAATAATATTGGTAATGATGTGATAATGATAAATATTACAGCCAGTTTACGTTTACATTGAAATACATTCCAAGAAACCCCAAATAACCTTAAGCTTAACCGTTCAAAATATAATGTTACTCAATGTGTAGTTACTCAATGTGTCCACCAGGTAGCAGTATTAGACTTACCCATCCTCATGCCCAGAGACTCGCTCACAGAATGACGTACTATGATGTTCACAAAATGAATGTACTTATGCATAATGAACACAAGAGGGCAGTAAAAACATAAAATGTTGATGGAAAAAACATAAATCAACTTTTTTATCTTGAATGATCACATAATTAAAACATACTTGGGGTCAAATGTGTATAGTAAGCATAGTAAGCAGGATGAATAATCCCTTTATGCTAGGATTTAAATTGGTATGTTTTTGTGACAATGTAAGGAAGGCTGAATAAAAAAACTTGTCGAAAAGGTTGTTTTTTTCCCTCTCTTTTTTCACCAATTACATTTTGATGGTTTTAATAGATTCCAAACAACACAAAAGACAGAAAAGATTTTCAAATTCCAGCACATCTCTCTACAGAACATAGTATATTGATACATTTAAGAGATCTCTAAAAGGCTAACATCAGTTTCCTCAGTGTAGTGTGCACCATATATATATATCTTTGTACAGAATATTGTACAGAATCATATTCAAGTAATCTAGTTCAACTCAGAGCCTCTTGAAGCCCCTCCTATAATTTGTGTGGGCAGGGGTGCCCTTAATCACTTTAGCTACATCAATCGCCCCAAAACATGAATCATGCGATTACTTTTATGATTGAGTCAGAGCTTGGAAAAGCTTCTTATACGTCACAATTAAAGTTTGAAATCAATCTTGTTTGTGTCACCGTTGTCTCTCTCCCTCTCCCTGATGCTTTCTGCATCCCTTTCTTAAACATATGTAAAACACACTTGATTCCCTCATAACTGACAGATTACAATGTACGCATCAAATGTATTATTTTAGCATATAACTAGCATATGTAAAAAAAAAAAAAAAAAGCTACAATCAAACAGGGTGTTGGCAGCCTTATGCATGGGGATGATTCTTTTGAAAATACGCATGGAAGGTGATCACAGTTCATTTCAGTCTCTCCAGATGAGCAAACCTGATGGAGGCAAAAGCTTTTACCTGTAAATATAGAAAAATGTTACTTCTCAAAAGGACTGTCCGAAGGGGCCTAAACTCAAATGAATGTCATACTCATTAGATCATTATCTGAAGAAAAAACAATACATGTATCTTTCTCCTTCCACCTCCAAATGACACTTTCTGTGAATGAATCTATTACATACAACTTAACTCTCAAGTAATATTGAAGGTAATCAAACTTAAATCAGAGTAAGAAGTTATTTAAGCTGCTAACTGGTCCATTGCCTGATGGACAAAAACTAGAATTTCTGTTTGAAAGATCCAAGTTTTAAGAATTTCTTTAACAGCATCCATAATTTTATGGGAGAACAAAAGAGCACACTCTGAATCTTCACATCTATAAAAGCACCTCCTTATGAATGAGAAACATTATGGAGCAGCAGAGTATTTATCTCTGATTGACTTCTGTTGCAAAAGAAAACCAGATATTATTACAAAAAGAAGCAAAGCCATATTTAGTTATATCATTTAAGGTGCTCTAGAGTAGCATTTTTACTTAGCATATCAGCCTGTTAAAATTATGTTACTGTCCTACACTGCATATCACAATATATTGAGAATTGAATCAGATATTCAATACAGAAATGACTATATTACTATATCTCACTATATTAACATCAGTGAGATAAGACCCAAACTAGATCTAAAAGTTTCTAAACTAAGCAAAAATACTTCACTATGTCAAAAGTGATCAAAATTATTTCAAAAAAAGTTTTCCATCTAAAAAACACTCAATATCTACAAATTCTTAACAGAGCTTTCACCTTCATGCATTACTCACAAAAAAGCCTCTGTTCTGGGAAAACAAAACCGAAGCATCAGAGCTCTTCTTTTCCTTCATGTTCATATTTATTCCCACCCTTGGTCAGTGGAAGTGATTTGTTAATTCCTCGGGGCTTACTCAGCTGTGACAAGACGCTTTAGTATGGAAAGATTTTCCCATCTTCCCACTGAAATGCGTAAATGAAGATTCCAATACCATAACCTTCTACTTTGTTAATTTAATACTTGTGATGAAGCAGAACCTTGTAGCACTGAAATCAATCCACAAAGGCTTCTCCAGTTGCTGCTTTTGCCACCACTGCTACTGTAACCCCACCATGTTCCTTTCCATGCAGCTCTGTACTGCCAGCTGGTTACGTAAAGTGTTTTTATATGAAACACATTTTGGTGAAGTCAGTGGAATGTCTAATAAGTGCTCCAAATTAAATCTTGTGTCACTCTGGGAGTCTACAAGTGTGCAAAAAAACAATTCTTCAACTTGGATGACGTACGGCTCATGGTGCGCCAGAGGCAGCCTTCTGATGTGCCAAGTATTTTTTTAAGCATGCTGTGTCTGAGAAAACTTATTCAAAACTTACTTTAAAAAAATATTTTTACGTTACGCATTTCATTTTCAATGCTTTAATCAGCTTAGGAATTCTTGCAAGTTAAACATTGGTCTTTTGCTTCAATCTAGTACCCTCAGAAGTAACAAAAAAAAGAGTTCTTTACAACAGAGGGCCTCTTTCAACCAGATCAGATTTCTGCCTTCAACAGTCTGAGTCAGAGAGAAAAAAGATTTGTGAGTCAGTGTTACTTCCTGTAATCCAAAACTGGCAGAAAGGAAAGCAGACCCCACAGATAGAGAAACCAGCAGGGGGAAAAAAAACAACAAAAGCAGGTAGATTCTGGAGCAGATTTTTTCAATGTGCATTACGTGTTGAACATATTTGTTTATTTTTGTCCCATTATTGTGCTTACTCCAGCAAGACAGTGTTCAATTGAAAGAGCAGCTGGATATCTGACTGATGCAGAATTTCAGAAATGTTCCCACAGATGCTTGATCTTATCTCTTTCTGTGATGCGCTGACTCTGCGTGTTTCTTCAGATTCAGTCTATATGTTTCTCAAAATTTTCTCAGCTTTTTTAATCAACATTAGATTTAAATATGACTTGGCCACATCAGTCTAAACCTCTTTTCAGTTTATGTGAACTCATCTTTAGCCTGGGCTAATTTCATTTAAATAAATCTCATTCAAGTATTTATGCTCCAGGTTTAGTGTTTTTCCTCAGCAAATTTGGTGTATTTTACAATAAAATTTCATATTGGATGGCCTATAATTGTTTATGATCCCATCAGATGCCATTTGACCCATACACTTTGAAATTCATGTTGTTTATTTTGATTTTATGTCATCTAATCTATGTTAAATCAGTATGTGGAAAATAATGCAATCTTATCTCCTCTTTGTTTCATCTAGATCGTATGCTATTTTCTTTGATCTCCTTCCTCCATTCCTCCACATATTCTGCTTGTCTGAGGTCTAGCTGTAAAGTTAACAAGGCCATTTCAAATCCCTCAGTGTCTCTAACAACACTTTAAAGCTTTTTCTAAGGGATGTATTAATCTCCAATCAATACTCTGTCTTCCTTGTGGAATAGAGGTAGAAAACCTCCAAAGGTAGAAGTTCATGAGGCTTTGATACTTAAACCGTGTCAGAATGACCCCTTCTGATGCAAAGGAGCAGCAGCAGCTTTGGTATACCCATGATTACTTTGGTCACTTGGCAATCATAAAACTGAGTGCACAACAATTAGCTATGAAGTTCTCCAAGGCTCCATTATCAGACCACTTTCATTCAATATTTATTATTCTCCCAGCTCAAATTATGGAATAATGCAACAGATCTTACAATGGATGTGCTCACATTGTTATGAACTTTAACATCTACATAAAATCTATCGCTTTATCAGCATAATTGCGAGAAAATGTTTGTTTATCAAAACATGTATAAAGTTCCTATATATGAAGTTGATTCAGATTCCAAATCTAAATATTTGGAGTTGTTGTTCTTACGTTTAACTCTATGTTGAAAAAAAAAAAAGCAGAGGTGGATTGGCTCTTCAACCCATGCATCTGCCTGACTGTTACATACAGGAAATGCTGTGGTGCTGCTTGTGGTTAATGAGGCGGTGATACAACCTGAGAAAACAAAAGACTGTTAGTCATCAGGTTCAAGAGCCATTTGACTGTTGCAATACACAAGCAATAATCAGACTCACCATCTTCAGCAAACAACTGATTCCATGTGTGATTTAGAGAAAGATACCATTCTTCGGAGTCATATAAGATAAACCGGGACAGTAACCATTAATGCTACAACCTGTCAGTATGGTGCAAAGACAGAGTAAATTAAAAGAAATCTGAGTCAGTTTCTCCAGAATGTGCCTTTGGATACTGGACAAACATTCCTTTGTGAGTTCAAAATCTCGTTGCTAATGAATAATTTCCTCTAATGTAAGTAATCTGGATAAAACAGAACATAATCACAGGTAAAAGACACACTTATTTTGTTTCTATTTGTCTGAATAAATGCAATTACAAAATTCGATTCAGCAATTACTAATCAGGCATAAGTCAAGGAGTATCTAAAGGTTAAGATAACATCATGCATGTGACTGTGACGGATTTTTTTTCTGCATTTCCTCATTTGCTGCTAAACATAGTGTTGTAAAAAAAAAATTAAGCATCACAGAGCAAACAAGTTCAATAATGAAACAGTGTTTGACCTAAAATGGTCAATGACAAATGAACACATACACACACACACCCACACACACGAGGACTCTACAGAATTGCAAGGTGTAAAGAGGTGATGCTTTACAATGTGCATAAATTATTTCACAAGTTTAAAGGATAAATATTTATATAAACAAAGTAATGTACAATTATTAGCGTTTATAAAGAGGGGATAATCCTTTCCTTTGTTAATTTTGACTGTGTCCCCCATAGACAGGCCAAATGTTGTTTGGGGCCCAGAGCAGAGTTCCTTTTAGGGGTCCACTTCCAACTACACTCATCATAAGATAAAGGAAGTTTTAATGTTTAGTTCACGGGCAAACAAACCCTATTACTCACTGATCTACACCAACAAACAGTGACAGTGTGTTCATGAACTGTGCCCCCCCCCCAGCTGAGACACATGAAACACAAATGAATAAACTAGCATCAAATGTAGACATGTTATTGCAACTTTCAAATTCTAAAGGTGGTTTAATGTGCGATATAAATCACTGGTGGTGCATTTGAGCATATTCATTGCAAGAAATTGTCATTTCATCACTTATGCTGCCATTCCAGTAAAAAAAATATATACACTTTTCAACTCCATTACCATTGCTAATCAATTAATTTGTCCTGGTAGCTATAAATCGTGGCAATGTATAGTTTAATTTAATTGTGTATTATTTTACTGAATATTCTTCATTTCACGTTACTTGCACTGATTGCTGTTTTGACCGAAGTTTGGACCGTTTCAGTTTTTATTTTTTTAAATACATCTGTCTCCTGATCAAACTAAAATAAATCTAATGTGTAAAATATGCTTAGCAACGTCACATAACCTCTTTTCTCACTGCAGGTCATAAGCAAATAGAGAGAAAATTACTTTAAATTAATTGACACCTGGTTCATGTACATAGATTCTCGTATGGATGAAGGAACCATTTTGAAAGAGACAAAAGTCAGGAATGAAATGACCGACAGTCAAAAAGTATGAAAGCTCAAAGTTGCAACCTTGAGCTGTTGTGTAAATTCAAGTGGTCTTGGACCCCCTGGCCAGCAAGGTCCCATGTAGACGCAAAGTCTGCTTATAATTTGGGTGAGCTATATATAGGTGTTTAAAGTGTAAACAGTGTTTTTATTCTTCTTATTACCAGTGTCAAATAAATCCGATTGTTTTAAGCTGAAAAGCTGAACCGGCAAATCAATAAAAGCTTCGACCTTATATGGCTTAACATATTTAAGGTCAGTAGTTAATTACCCAAAAATAGCAGTGACGCCACATGCTGCAGTTAAAATAAGAGAAATCCTGTGACTTCTGGGCTACTACTCTGCATACTTTCCCCAGGAATGGAATGCTGCTGCTCCCAAAAGGCAGACAGAGGGGATGGGGAGAGGGGGGGGGCGTCGCTGTTTTCCCTCCGTTAAAGCACATTTTTGAATACCTTGTAGTTAAAACCTGGCCATGAAAGTGTCCACTCACAGAACAGGCGGCCCGTCTGGCGGAGAGAGCAACAATTACAGCAGGTAAACAGCCAGAATGTCTCCGGGCAAACCGACTTTGATTTGTTTTGTAAAGTAAGCAAAAGCGGTTGCCAGCAGTATCTGTCTTCTATTTCTGGCCTCCCCCCGCCCCGGGCCCCCCTCTCTAGACTGACGTCAGCAGAAAGTTATTTTCATGAATGGAGGGGGCGGTCACGAGGAATAGGTGACGTGAGCGCTTGCGGAAGCAGAGCGTGGAATGTTGGTACATTGTTGTTGTTTTGTAGTTAATTCAGTACGAGGCTACACCACTACCCTCCTGCCGCGTCTCGCCGACTGGGTCAACTCACTTCGCCGCTTGGATAGGAAACTTACTCCGCCACCTTTACGCATCCCAGTCTACACATATCCGCGTTCACAGAGGTATGGTTGTTGTTTTTTTTTTCCTTTTTCTTTTTTTTTGCTCTTCTGAAATATGTTTTGACATTCTTCAGAAAATTGGTAAAATTTGTCACGCTGATGTATAGGCGCAGACACGCTGGTGTTTGGATTCACTGGGCGGTTAGGAAGCTTATTGGTAGTGGTTCTGGAAGTTTATGTTGACTTTGTGGATTATTTGAGCCGAGAGGACACGTGTTGGTGCTGGAGAAAAAAGAAAAAAAAAAAAATAGTACACAGAAAGTGATTGCATTTGAAGTGGGAAAATTATCAGAACTGCTGAAGATGTTTTCCCTCTTTTTATTATTATTACTTTGCTAAATTAAAGCCATAAAAAATACTTAAATTTATTATCCTTAAGTTTTTTATAGTCAAATAATTTGTATGTCTGAAACCTATGAAATATTAAAATAGCTTATAAAAGCATTGCGTCAAAGCGGAACACTCAAATGACAAGACCTTCGAATATCATTACAAATTAAAAACACACTTTTTAATTTTTTATAATAGTCGTGCTTTTCAATGAAAATATCGCCAGTGGGATCAAGTTTTTAAGAAAAAAGGAAGTGAAATAATCCAAGAATTTCCACCTGTCTCTGCTGAAACTATTTCCACGCACATTTTTCACAACCTTTTAGTTTGTTTCTAACACTCAGCCCTCTATAATAGGTTCCTACGATGCAAAATGCCAGCCTACCGTTTTTAACATCGGAATCAACACGTGGTCTGCATTGTAGACATGTGGGAGAAAGGGCACCAGAGACCACCAGGGCTGACTAGTCCATTGCAGGAGGGAGGAGAGGAAGGAAGAGGCATATTTCCACAAACAATAAATCACTAAATGGAACAAGTGCCGTTATCTTATCACTTGTTTTATTACGATTTCTGGGGGATAGAAATCGTCATTTCTTGGGCCAAGATAAGGGAGACGTCCTGTATGGGCCAATGACATAATGGCACATGATTCTCATTACTTTTGCATTGTCTTCTGCATAACATTTTGGACTTGTGGTTGAGGTCCAGTGATTAATAAATGGAAAATATTTGTCTCTCAATGGTTTATTCCACTGAGATCTGCCACAGATTCGAAGCCAGGAGGATGTTCTGATTCATTCTTGTTTCTGGTGGGCGCCTTTCAGCCTGGAGGAGGGAGGGCGTAGCGTGTGTATTGCGCTGTCATAAGGTTAACATGTGGCTCAGTCACCAAAGTGATGATGTGTTTTTTTGGAGGGAGAACTTGCAACAGCTGACTCATTGTGCCACCAAAGCACTCGCGGAGAAGTCCCCCCATTTTGTCTGGTGATTGATGAAATCAGTGTCGCCAATTGCTCAGGCCATTGTGGTGAAATGTTGTGAAAGTGAAATATTTGTGGTCACTTATGGTATGATTCACATGGAACACGTTCACTGTGATGTGTTTTGCTCCTCTTACTGGAATAAAAGAAGTTTTGTTGATAATTACCTTTACACATCATATACTTTTAATACTGTTGGATGTGCAAAGTGGGGTATAAACAGGAAAAATAAGACATAATTGAATGAAGATGTGTTTTTCTTCCTGAAACAGTTCTCTCTGCCACCTAAAATTGCAAATAGGATTTTTTTTTCTCTGCTTTTCCTCTTAAAGTCTTAAAAGGTTCCTTTCAACTCACAAGCTCATAATGTTTCAACAAAGCCGGTCTCAGGTTATTCAGGGGCCCAGGGGCTAATTTCCACCACTGCCCCATTAATGTCAAAGGGTATGGTAATACATCCAGCTCACAAGACCAAACACAGCATTGTTATTGTGAGAACAAGAATAGAATCTATGAATCCTATTTTTTTTTTATTATTCTTTTGCTTTCATAAACAAAAGTTTAAAAAAATCATGGGCCTTAACAAACAAATATTCAATTAGGGTAAAAAAAGAAAAGATTTAAAGAGTCTCTGGTTTATATTTTGCAATTCCTTTCTTTAAGGAATATCTGTTTGGTGTAGGATTTTCCAGTCTATGTTTAATGAGACTATTTTAGGTTTGATCTAGAGGTGATCAATGTGTTAATAGGAAACTTCAGTGCTGATAGCTAAACTATTGGCCAGCTCAGTATTCTTGCACTACATATAAATTGTTCCTATGTTACTATGTTGTCACTCCTATGGTTTAATTTTTTCCAGAGCATCAAAAAATTGCCATTTAAATTATCGAAAGTTTAATTAGGCCTCATTAGTATTTATATTCATGTTAATAGCCAAAAAAATGAGGAATAACTTAAGCACTTTTTCCAAGTGGACTTGAAAATAAAACTTTCAAACAGTTTCAAACAGTTAGGTCACGCTCAAAGCAGTCATCTTCATGTCCAGGCCAGAGATTTTATTGCACCTTCCTAATTTCTCATTTATGGCGAGCTTGTTTTTGTTTTGCTTTCAGAGTTTGCCACAGCTTGCTTTGAAGGTAACTAATGAGCCTGAACTAATACCTTAAAAGGAGAGTACAGATATATTTAAACAGAGTTTTATTGAACAGACATGAGCAGAGAGTTATGTACCAGCAGTACATAACTCTCTTTTATTTTGCTTAACTGATCAGATTTTCTTTAAAGGTCTAGCTAAGCAATGCTGGGCCAAAAGTAAAATAAACTTTTACCATCTTAAAAAAAAAAAACGGCAACCTCAAAAATGGCATAGCAGTTTCAGAGAATTACTATTATTTTATCAATCATTAAACAGCTGTCTTGTTTCACTGTTTCTTTATGGCAATAGCATTTTTTCCCAACTTGACCTGCGAAATATTCACTGCTATTTTAAATTATTTCCCCCAGCTACTGGGTGACCCTCAGAAGTCGCATGTGATGCTTATGCTGCGGGCTGGTCCTGGGTTTTATCTATTTTGAGGCATTCTTTTTTGAATGCATCAAATAGTGGCTTCTTACTGCTGTGGGGAGAATAAAAGGTGATAAGCAGGGCAAACAAATAATCCAAAGCATTCAAAGTGGTGGTCTTTAAAAGTTGCAGGAAAACCTCTCAACTATTCACTACAATTAATGTATGGAATCCTGCTGATGATCATTTTCTTGCTCACTCATATTTAATGTCAGTGTAAAAAAAAGTGAATAGAAGTGCGTGTTTCCTCCCTGCATTCCTAACATTTCTATCCCAGTGTCTGGGAGAATATCTTTTCCGTGAGTCCTCCTCCCTTTCCGCACAAAGGTTCCGGCTGATCGTAGCAACTATTTCCAAAGTTCTCTGTACTTTTCCTTCCTCTCTGTGAAACAACGGGATTTTCCAGGAAATGTCAGATCAGGAGGGTGTGATTCCCTGCCACTGGCCGTCGCTTTTACCCGTAAACAGCATGACTCACCATGCAGTTATGCTCTCCGTTTCCTTTGCATAACATCCCACCAAATGTGCTGTGCTGGAGAAAGAGCAGAGTGCCATTCACGTCAGTCGGGAGTAAAAATCTCCTTGCATTCTTGATTAAGTGTGGGAAAAGCTTTCTTAGAAGAGTCTAGACGAATCTGTTTTCTGTTTACTTCAGACTTAAAAAAGAACAAAGACAAGTCAGCTCTTTTTTAGCTCCGGAGTATGAGCTCATAACTCTTTTGATAAGCTGTTTATTTTAGGAGGTGACTGGGCCCCACAGTATCATGCTGTAACCAAGATTTGGTAATAGTTGGTGTCACTGATCATGCGGAAAGGTTTACAGAACCTCTTTTTGAATCAAGTTGTTTTGGATTCATTTGTTTTGTTTCTATTTGCCTTCTTATGCTAATGTTAAGTGCAGGCTTTTTGGTGTCACAAGTCTGTTAGTGTCTCTTCCTTCTAATAAACTGAATACTTGAAACAAGTTATTTTAATTCACATAACCTTTTGTCTTCACTGACATTAGATGGGGTCGTTTTTATGTTTCAAAAAATGTCAGAATGATGAGAATTATTTTAGATTTGTTTTTATTATTATTTTATTTACTTCAAATTTGGAATTGAGATTTGCTAGTATACCTGTAAATAGTCTGGAAAGGCCCAGCTGATTATTTTATTGATCTATAAACTTCTTTTTAAATTATGTGAAATGATTACATGTCTGTATATGTATTTACATGGAAACCATCAAATGTACTGTTTCCTTGTATGTTCATTGAATTGGCAAAAGAATTATGAACCTTAATAAGTCTGGACCATCCCTTGGTACAATTTCCAGATGTTTGAAGGGCCCACGTTGTTCTATTCCAACAATTATATGAAGTTATAAGGATCTCTGTTTTGCACCTCAGAGATGAATGTGAAAATGTTGCATATTAACTAATCCTGCACAGTATATTGCTATGCTATTATGGAATACTGCAGTGACAGTAGATACAGGTTAGAATTTACCCTGTATTTTCCTGACACATTTCTTTCTTATCCTTCATCTCAATATCTCTAACCCCCTTGTGAACTTTAACATCTCAGTCACAAAAAAACACGTAGTGTGGGCATGAAAGGATGTTAAAGTTTATCCTACATGCTAAACATGTTATTGGGAGCATTATTTGCATGGAATGTAACATTCTTTAAAATACTGCAATCTGTTGCACTAACTGATATTGCGATGACTGTGAAACAATATGTTATGCAGCTCTGTCAACCTCATATTAAAAGCAAATGAAGATTCTGGCTGAAATTGGCTAGATCAGTTCATTATCCACAGAGTAGCAAGTCCTGTGCTGAATGATCTGAAAGAGCACTCAGAAGAAGAAGCCATAACTCCAAAAGTAGCACAAAAAAGTAAGACAGATTTCAGTTGCAAATACAGGAAGTATGGCCTTTTGATTCTCTGTTGAAATTAAAATTGAATATTTCTAAACTTCCAAAATTAAATAAATGAAAGAAATAATCTGCTAAGAAAATCGTGCTCTTTATTATGGCCTTTAGCAAACAGAAATGCTAGAATTCCAATAACAGAAAATGTTAGGCTGATTATTTGTCAGACATCTGTGGGACAAAGTTTTAGTTATACATTTAAAGGTTTAAAGACATCCACTAAGAATGTGCACAGCTCTCTCTAGTACTGCTGAGTAAAAGTTATCCTTAGCTATTAGTCACTAGACATGCTTCTGCAGAGATGAACCATAAGGAATCTGAGAGTTAAAAGTGGTCTGTATTGTTTATGTTTCCTTCCTCAAAGAGTGATGGTGAAGTGCTTACACATGTGCAAAGGCTGCGGATGATTTGTTTGGGCAAGCAGTGAATGTGAGACCCTTTTGAATTCCAGACATTTTGGAATTTTTGCAACCATTATGCTAAGAGTGGGGATATTGTGACTCCTATCCCATACACGAGTACATCATAAAACACATTTCAGAATACATGCTTTCTCTCTTCTGAGAAGATTTACCCCTATGCATGTGAGGGTTTGCACATGTGTGCTCGCTCAGGAATGCAATTTAGTTTTTAGTTGTTTAATTTTTTTTTTACCCGCCATCTGCGGCTTTGCTTTGAGGAATTTACTCAGACTGTCTTATGGAAAACCTGATCTAAGAAGCCATGTTTTGTTTGTGTCTCGTCTTTACGAGTGAATTTGGTTGTGTGACATAATTGCTACTTTCCCTCTGTGGAAACTTGATTATGAAAACCATACCGTAGTGCAAGTTGCAAAAAGAATAAGCACATGGCTGAAGAATTTCAGGGCAACAACTCAGCTTCTGGATTCTGGCCGGAGGCCCCTTTTGAAGAAGAGGAGGCCCTACACCACTTTTTCAAGACTTTCAAGACAACAAATGTAACAAGGGATTCCTTTTGACACAATACTACTCAAAATTGTCTTGTTATAGACTAACTTGTTTCAGGAAATACTTTATTTTATTTCTCCGTCAATATTTAAAGCTTCTGAAATATCAATAATGCAATGCTGTGTAAATGAGACATTAGACCAGATAGTTCTCAAAACTCTAAACAGATGTATACACACACATAGTTTAGCACCTTTCATGTATTTTGCTTCTGTTTATTTTCCTTTTAACTATTCTAAGGGAAGTTCTTGATGTTTCAGAGTAACGCGGTTGTTTTTCAGTTTCACTTCTCTGCAGTTTTCAACTGCATTCTATAAACTCCTGAATTAGCATAGACCTATTTATGGCCTAAAATGTGAAAACATGATAAATATCATGAAGTGAGCCCCCCAGCACCCGGAGCGCTTTTTCCAGTGAAAGCTACCTTTCAAAGTGCTGCAGACGATATTTGTTCTCTCTCTCTCTGAAGTATCACTTATCACATACTCTCCTAGATTTGTTTAGTTGGCAGAATTTTATGTCAGCAGTGTGAGCTAAAAATATCCACTAGAGTTAAATAAGGGCATGGAGCAGTTCAGGAAAGCCCAATGTAAGAGGATCCAACCGGAGAGAGACGGCCTTAAATCGATAGACTACATTGTCTCGCAACAAAAATACATCACTGACTGTAAAGGAAACTATTTCCCTGTGACATTCTCCCTCCTGGAATTTTCCACCGCTGTACTCCTCTGTAAAGTTCAGCATACCTGCAAATGTTAAACTGATGTGGGATGAAAGAGTGGAGCACTGCAGCTTGACTGTAGACCCACAGACATCATATTAAAAGATTAAACACTCTGCAAAAGATGAGATACAAGCTAACTGGTAAAATTAAGAGACATATCACAGAAGCTAAGTTTAAGAGAGAGTATTATGATCAAATTTAAGCAAGTTTGAATTTTTTGTTAACACTATCTAAGGGCCATACTGTGGTTATGAATGAGAGTTGTTTACCCTTTTGCTGACCATGTGACTCATGCTCCCACGCCCATTCACAGGGCGTTTCCATGGTAGCTGTGGAGCATGGAACAGTGAACTCCCAGTCAGGCTGGTCTGCAGATTCTGAAATGGAGCCTTGGGGGGATGTGTGCCACACTAGCTCAGTTTTTTCTCCCCTTTTCTTTTTCTTGTTCTTTGGTCATAAGAGCAGCCTGAGAAACCTATTCTGCTGTATAATAAGTGCCAAGGGGCCTTAAAAACACAGCTCTGGCAGACACACTGAAAGTTTAAATCTTTAAAGAGTTCTGTGAAAGAAAAACCTGGTGGGGCTTAGCTGTTTTATTTCTGCTTGTTCTAATGAACAAGTTTGGCTCACATCACTCTTAACAGAAAAGACAAAACGCTGTCAAAAACTGAGGTTTAACGTGGAGGCTTGCTGCCATCTGCTGGCATGTGTAGCCAAGCTACTGTCAAAATTATTACGTTAAAAAAATATATAATACACTAAGGAGACCTGGTCTTCAGTAAAGCTTATAGTGAGATTGGGGCATTTGTCAGTCTTTATACAATAAAGTGAAATTACCAAACTTTAATTAACCTAGCTTATGCATACATGGCAACCAGTTTATAAACATACAAGATTTTACATGGACAAGTGTTGCTTTTAACCAATGTGATGGATTTTGCTGATAAAGAACAATTAAAGCTCTTTAGACTTGTATAGGTGTTATATTAGAATTTTATAGTTATATAAAATCAGATATATAAATAAATAAGCTTTATTTCCAACAGTATTTCTTCATCTATCCAAATAATTGTATGTTGTTCAGATATTTAGCAATAGTCTAAAACAAATGGCATCAAAAAATGGTGGTTATGACCATTCATTGACAACTTTCATTATTGGGAGTGAGATGTGTCTGGGAAGAGTGAGAAATGAAAAGAAAATCTAGATTCTCAGTCCAAATGAATCAGATTTGACAACTCTGAAAATTGTCCTTCTTTGACAAACGTGGAACGGGTAGCTGGTACTGATAGGGTTAACTAAATGTGTTGCCAATCACCTTTAACATGTTGCTCTCCAGGTAGTTGAAGTTAAATAGTCTGTTTTTATCCGTTTCATTTTCAGTGCAACTACTGTGAGGTTCTGGTCAGTTTTCTGCATGCAGGGAATGACGACTCATTTCAAGACAAGCAAAGCTTTAAGGGTAAGCCTCATGAATTTAAGACATTTTTTATGAAATTGCTTTTGCATGTGGAGTTGTTCTTTACTCACGTCCTCCCTCCAACAGGTCAAGAAGGAGACGGGCGAGAATGCCCCGGCGCTTAGCGACGATGAGTTGGTGGCCATGTCAGTGCGGGAGCTAAACCAGCATCTGCGTGGACTGACGAAGGAAGATGTCGTCCGGCTGAAGCAGCGGCGACGGACCCTGAAGAACCGAGGCTATGCAGCCAGCTGTCGCATCAAGCGTGTCACCCAGAAGGAAGAGCTGGAGAGACAAAAGACAGAGTTGCAGCAGGAGGTGGACAAGCTGGCCAGAGAGAATGCCAGCATGAGGTTGGAGCTGGATGCACTGCGAGCTAAGTACGAGGCCTTGCAGTGTTTCGCCAGGACTGTAACCCGGGGGCCAATTTCACCCGGCAAAGTGGCCACCACCAGCGTCATCACCATTGTCAAGTCCGCTCACCACAACACCAGCCCCACCCCATTCTCAGCTCCCTCTTAGTGCTGACAGGACTGGAGTTTCCATTCTTTTGCCTGATCTTTGCTGGCTCTGACGCATCCTGTACCCAGTCATCCTGTACTGAGAGGATCCTCAGTAGTTTGTTAGACTCAAGGATTGGGTGCCAAGCTCTGTCACGTAATGCTGCATTCACAGTTTTGTCTCCATTCGCCTGCCTCTTACACAGTCTATACTGTCTGCACACTGTTCACAACCCCATCCGACCCCCAGCACCGGCAGGGTATTGGGCCTCTGTGACCCTACCTCTGTGACTGATGGTAGAGATTTATTACAGTCTGTCTTACTGGTGTAATACTTGATGCTGCAGAACATAAAATACAAATGATTTGACTTTATGGGAGTATAGTTATTTGCTATTTGTGTAAATTTACATAAAAACTGTACATTTTGAAGCTGTTGCCTTAAAGATCTATAAGTAATCTACAACTAACATGCAGCTCAGCACAATAAGGTGTTAAATTTCCCAGGATTAAAGTCTAGAAGTTTCTCAAGATTTTCCAGTGATATAAGAGATGGATGAAACTGAAGTTTTCTCAGATTTTAATTTGTTCTTGAGCTTGTTTAGCTTATGCTAATCCATAAAATATGCTGTTAAGGGGAAAACTGACAACCATATATTTGTGCTTCATGTTTCGAAAACCTTAGTGTCGGTAACAGTAATTGGAAAGCATTGCCAAATCTAGAGGATGTCTCCTCCATGTTTGCTTCAATTATGAAACATACCTAAAGGTTCTGATTTGTTCGCCATTTTAGATTATTTTGTTAAAAAGGTTAAAAGGTATTAAAGACATTGCAAAGTTTGTTTGGGAAGTGTTGGATGTAATTCTGATGGCTATTTTATGGCCCCCTGACTTTTTTTGGTAGTATTAACAGGTTTTAAGCCTTTTCGCAACTCAACTTACAACTAACTTTTTACATTTGAATGTGCTTAGAAAGCAGATTGAGCTAAATTTGCATGTAATAATAGAGTTTACTTTATTATAGCACTTATGACTGTAACGATACAGTATAAAGTAAATTACAAGATGCAACAATGTACCAGAAATTATTCTTGTATTTACTGGGGCTTTAATGTGTGATGATAATGTGATGGGAATATTTAGTGAAAGTCTAAAGTTAGCAAGGATGGTAAACTTTGCTGCACTTGCAATGTTTGGTGGGTAATCCATATTGGATATAGTGATAATGAAAGTAGTCCTTACAAAAATCAACTTTCTTCCTGTATATTACAGATTAAAGGTGACAAATCCTCTGCTAGTTATGTTGTCACTTACGTTGATAAACTCCGTCCAGACATATAAAAAAAAAAAATCATTCCTACCGCTGGGTCACAAGAAGTGCTGCTGCCGCCGGTGTTGGTATTTTTTTATTTTTTACAATCAGTAGCTATTTACTTTGCATTTGACACACTCTTCTACAAGAGAAACTCCTGACGCCTGTCTTCATAAAAAACATATATTAAATGCAGTAAATGCCTTTCTCTCTACGAACATCTTGCATTATTTAAATATAAAGATGACTTGAAAACAAGCTGTTCCTACAGAGGATCCATTCCTAAATTGGAGTCAATGCAATAGAGACTGCTCATGTCAGGATTTTTTCTTGTGTAAGAAGACATGACTGTTCTTCCCCTGTTCAAAAGCTGCAAAGAACAGAATGGGGAACTATGCTGCTGTACAACCTGCTGTGATTTTATTTTGTTTAAGCAGGGGCATTGCTGTGTTCTTACTCCTTGAATTTTCACCCAGTTCTTTTATGTCCTTTGTTCTTTTTCTGATATCAGTTTTATACAATACACATACAAAATACGTAAATATATATATATATGTATATTACTTATTTTTCTGTCTTTCACTATACTGGGAGTGGTGTGTCTGTGTAATCACACTCACTGAAGTTAGTGACATTGATGCTGACCGTTTTCAAATTGTACTCACATTTACGAGACAACTGTGTTTATAACTTAAAACTTTTATGTATTTATGCTCGACAATTAACTGCTTAAGGTTACATTTAGATGGCTCATATTCTGCAGCCTTGCAAACAGTGGAAATTGCAGATAAGTCAAATAAAAGCTCATTTAAAACTATTGGTAATGTACTATTGTTAGAGAGATGTGAAATGGACCTCACTAGAATGTGATCAAACAATAAACCAAATTAGAGTCCTTCAGTGCAAATTTTAAAGCACACATTTACGTTCCCAGAGACAAGTGTTGTGAAAACTTGGAAAATGAAACTGCATCGTCAGAGAGTCTTTAAACTTTCAGGTTTAACATTTCTTAAGAGTTTCTAAGTTTTATGTGTAAACCTGGTGCAGACCCCATGGGTTTTAAAGTGTACTCCATGATGGTAATGCTTTTAGTGCTTTATGTATTCAGCACTGTTAACCCAGACCTGTTAATGTGATGGTGTGTTTCAGTCCTAAAGCCAAAACCAATATTGTTCTGTTTGCATAGGTCAATTTTTACATATTCATGACAAATAAATTGCAAAGCATTATGCTGACCTCTAGTGGTAAATCTTCAAAACTATTTATACACACTTGAACACTGAATCTGAGACTGGGGTGATTGATTTTGAGCACACCTTAGTATTATACGTCTTGTGTCCTATTTTCCCACGTAAAATCAAAAATGCCTTAGTCAAATAAGAGACAAACCTTTCTCTGAATCACAGTGATTGTGAATTAAATACACAATCACTGTATCCAGGCCAAGATACATGATGGTCTTTTCTTTTATGCAAATCAGTAGAAAAAGTTTTTCCATTTAAATTGAACGGATGTAAGACAAAAATCTAGAAGGATTTATTTGTGAGACGAGGCACAGCTATCTTCCTGCCATAGATGTTTACTGAACTTAGTCCAGACATTTTTCTTTCCTCTTACAGATTGTGAATATATTTGGCAACATCCAGAAGTTACCCTTCGCCCAATACTTTTATATGAATTGTACATATATATAGAAATATAAATAAAACTTGGATTTTGATGAAAATGTAAGAACTTTTATAGATTTTTTTTTAACATGTCTGATTAAATAAGCTTTTAACACCAGCTTTGCCAGTCTACAAGCTACTGTTTAAATTCAGCCATGTAGAGAATATGCTAGAATACAGAAAGGATGACAAAAATCAAATATGGTTTTAGTAACTGCAGTTTGTTTTTTAGCCAAATTAGATTGAAAAATAAGAGTTTTTTGTAGTCTCACAGCAAAGATTTCAGGCCAACTAGTTGCCATCAATGCTAACCTTGAACGAGGACAGTAAATGGTAGCATAACAGTTACTTACCCTTTAAACTTGTCAGTCTGCTCATATGTTTTGTATTTATTTCATTGATTTGTGTAATTGTATAAAAGAAGAACAGCTAAATTATTTTTATTTTGCATTTATTTACATGTTTTCTCAATGAACTACCCTTGTGTACAAATAAAACATTTTTTTCTGCCCTGATAGAAAAGAAAATATGGTCAATTATTCATTTTAATAGTACTGTTGTGCTTTTATACCTCGAAATAAAATTTTCCTCATCAAAATGTTCAGTTTTTGTTGCATTAAAGTTTTAAAAAAGTCAAATTTAAAGCTAATTTAGAACTACTTTGTACATTTATAATAATAAATGACTTCCCAGAAAAAAAAAACAAAACACATACACATTGGCACAAGTTAAAAAAATAACTTAACAAAAAAAGTCCCTGAAAAGCTATACTTACATATAGAGGTTTAACCATAAAAATTGAGAATAAAAAGTAAAATGTATAAATGTTCAATAACTGAAATGGCCTGAACTTTTCACAATAAATAGAATAAAATTTTTACAATTACATATTTGTACACAGACCATACTGAGCAGTAAAATTAACACTAATCAGCTTGTGAACACATTTCATGACCCTTGCAAGATGGGATAACATGAGCATCGAAATGAAATCATAAAAGCTACACAAAAAATAGTCACAATAGAGAATATTCCTTAAGAAAAAAAAAAATGCTTAATCTGGCTATCTATTTGGGCTACTCTTTAGCATGCTGAGAAAATTAATGAGATGATCCAACTTCCCTCTTTGTAGACAACAGATTTATGTAATTTGTGCCTGCTATGGTGGATACAAAGGATAGTGAAGTGCAGTTCGAATTGCCTGCTCCAAAACTAATACGTCATTGAAAAAAAAGCCTTTCATTCGTCAGGAAACCATGCTGAGGAATGCTCAGCAAATACTTCAAACAAGCAGATGTGAGTAACGGTCCATGAAGTGCCATTCTCAGTCATTGCCGGCTTCCCCTGCCTCCCACCTGGAGTCACATATTAATCATCTGCTCTTTGAAACTGACATGATTCAGATGGAACACACTTCAGACAGCCAGAGAGGCTGCAATGGCGAGATGGCGCAGACGGAGTCGGCATCGGGGGACGCAGCTGAAAATCCGGCAGCTTGATTTAAGGGAAGCGCGTGGCTCCTGACTCGTGTGATGAAGTGAAGATGACATGTCATTTTCTAGATTACCGCAGCAAGATGGAGACGGATCAGTTCTCGACACATTCAGCGACGAAATTTAAAACTTAAAATTTCATGCACATCCTCTGATTAAAATCATCATTATAAAAGCAGGTAGTCCTGTCTAAGTACTTGCGAAAGTAAACCGCTTGTGTTCAACCCAGTTCTGCGAGTAATGCAACACAGCTTTTTCCCCAGGGGGTCAGAGGCAAAGGTGGAAAGGGCACCAACACCTGGGTCTCTTGCTGGAAAAATGCCTAGAACTCATCATCTGATGTAATCAGCATGATTTTGTCGGACTTGCGAGAGCTCTTGTTGCCCGTGGCCACTTTTCCATTAGTGCTGGGCTGGCTGACCTCCTGTGTGGATTGCTGAGTGTACTGCTGATACGCTGGCGAGAAGTTGTGGATGGCGTCCTGAACCATGTCGCCTGGGTTTATGGTTTCCTTTAAGCCGCTCGAGATGCTCTGCATTGGGGGAAGATTCTCTGCAGAAACAAAACAATAAATAAAGTATTTTTTTAATGTACAAAACTGTGCTGTTACTTTTGCATGGCATAAATACCAGTGAAGGTAAGGTAGGTGAAAAAAAGCAAGAAGCTTGTCACTTATCTGGAAGCAGAAATATTATGGTAATTATATCATTATATCACATTTAATGTGTTTGTTACAATCTTTTGTTTTTTTGCCTTTTCTTGTTTTATTATCTGGGTTGTTCCTCTTTATCCTCTTAATCTGTGCTTTTCTCTGTCGCCACATTTCTTCTGTGTCCTTTACCAAGAATGCTCTGAAAACTGAAGCTTGATGTCCTAATGTGCGGTCACTGGCCATCTCAGGCCCCGGGGCTGCTTGTTCCTGATCTGTGACTGATGGTAAATCCAGCCTTCAGAGCATTTGCTGGTCTCTGCGGCCCATTCTTTCCAAACTGTCATGCCCAATGTTCATCTCTGCTTTGAGACATCCTATATTCATTATCATGCCAGCCCACTCAGCTGTAATATAACTGACAATTAGCAGTGACAGTAATAACGACTTGTTCATAGGATTAAAACAGTAATCCTTATGAGAACAATGTGCACCTTCAAAAGCGTTTCCATAATTACTACCTTGAATGCTAGATATTTTTCCCTTTATTTTATCCTCCGTCAGTCTCCTACGTACCATGCCTCACTTTCATGCATCGTTTTGTTGTACCCAGCTTGGACGGTAATTTGCTTTATCTCTCTTTTCTTTTCCACCTCCCAGCTCCCCTCAGGCTCCTAGTATGTGAGCCAGTTTCTTCTGAAGGTTTACTCTGGTTAAATATATTTAAAAACGGTGCTTTTCCTTACGAATGTCTATAGAGCATATCTAAACCAATGTTGCTTGCTTATGGGTTTCATTGCTTTATGTTCTTTTTACCACTAAATGATTCTGTTACAGCACATTGCAAAAGTGAAATATTCATAACTCCATTTAGATTTTCTACATTTTGTCACTACACAACAATGAAAAAAAAGCAACGACATGAATGTTTTAAGCAAAGAATGTTTTTGTATTAGAATGGCCCAAACTGTGTGGCAAGACTTAAAATTGCTCATCAAGGACAATCCATTCAATCTGATCAAACTTTAGCAATTTTCCAAGGCAAATTAATTTAGTTTTCAGTTTGTGTGTACAGCTGGTGTAGATATTTTCCAAATGACTTGCAACTGTAATTGCTGCGAAATGCAGTTCTACAACGCATTGACCTTAACATCACACTTTGCACATATTTCTTTTAGTACAAACTAATTTTCTTCTAGTTTACAAATCAGATACTTATTTTGGTTTTTGGATTGTTAACAAAAAAAAATCCTAGCATAAAGCTTTTTATTTTATGGAGGAGTTATGGTGCAAGGAGGGGGTCTCAGAAAAACATAACAGATCTTTGATGGTGAGAGAATACTTTTGCAAGACAGCGTAGAATAAATTATATGTACTAAGGCTTCAATGGCCTCAGCTCGGCTGCACAAAAAAAAATTTGCATTGAGCAAATCAAGGTACACAGCATCAATAAAGACACATTGTTGTAAGCTGTGCAGAATGAGGTCTGCAGAAGCAATCACAAACCAGACCAGGCAAAAGAATTACCATTACACATTTCATAGCGCCTGAAGACTTTGCAGCCCTTTGCACCCAACAGTCATAACCTTTGCAGTCATTTTCTGAAGAATCCTTAAATCTTTTCATTGTTGTGCCTCCCAGATGTTAAAGGAACGAACCCTCTTTGTGACTTCACATAGACTCTGTTCTTCTCCCTTTCACTGTTCAATAAATGCAACTCATGTAGTTGAAGCTCCTTTAAGATCCAACCTAGACACCCACACCATTCATGTGACATGGATCCAAACAGTGCTGTTTGTTTAAAAAAAAAAATAACATCTCAACTTTTGTAGAAATAGACTTGACATAATTTAGGAACAGATGGGATGTTTGCGAGAATCTCAAATTCTTTGAAGTCTTTTCGTGTTCTCAGGGCATACAATCAGAAGTATTTTCTTACAGCCGTAAAGAGAAAAATAAACAAAAAGCAATAAAACCCTAAGGTATAATCTTTCAAATGCTTTTACCTTCATCAACATCAGAGCTGGAGAAATAAAAGCTTCAGTTAATGTCAACTATTCTGTCAGGCTTTGAAGAACGTGTCGGCTTTACAACACTGTTTAAAAGGCCAAGCTATGAGTTAAAGGTCAGTGTGACTGGGCCAGCAGAACGAGATCACCAAAGAAATGCTGCTAGAAACACTTTCAAGAATGTCATTGGAAATGCGAGAAGGGCAATTAGCCTGAAAACACTTCAATGTAGTTTATTTGTTGCGACAGCAGTGCCTATTTTCAACTAACGCAGCTCACCTGGCACGTCGTTTTTCTTCTCTTGGTAGACGGTGCAGGGGAAGGCATATCGGAGCGCAATGGCAGCAAAGAACATTTCGATGCAGATGATGAAGTTCTGCCAGCCGGCTGCAACGGTTCCAGCACCCACTTCATGTCCTTCAATAAAAAGTGCGTTGGGAATGACGCCGCACCGCTCCAGGATAGCAAGGACCATTCCTATGAAAAAAGCAACATTTTACCTGTTAATTTGTGGTTTCATGCACCATGATGACCAGTTTTCTATTAAATAAAAAACAAAAACACACACACACAAAAAAAAACAGGGATGGACTTACCTTGCCAGAAGGATAAAAATATGACAGACTTTATTGTGAGGAATTTGAGCACTGGTTCATACGGTCTGAGCAGGTCACTTGTGGCAAAGTAGAAAAGGAAGAGTGCATAGAGGGCCATGCTCACAGAGAAGTTGTAGATGATTGTGATGTACAGGTAGCCTCCATTAACACTGCATTGAGAAGAAGTGGAACAGCGTCAAACAGCATTTAAATATTCGCCTAAGCATAGGTGTAATTCCATGAGTGCATGAGAGAAGCAGGCAGACTTCCACATTTGATTGTTTCTTGTTGCACTGCAACAGAGCCGCTCTGATGATTCAGCTGTGACGGCGCTTTATAAACCAATGCAGAATAGAGTGCATGGTTGGATGAAAGCATAAGAAAACAATGAGTGATTCATTGTGGTTTTGCAACAAAGCTTGGAGGAAGATGTGGCGGATGTGGATGAATAAGAGAAGGAATGAATTAAGAATATCTTTAGGTTTGATATGAGGGTGAAGAAGAATGCTAACTGGAAACTCATGTATCAAGCACTCATTAAGGTCTGCTTCCATTATGTAGTTTTGAAAGAGGTGTTTATACAGCTGACTCTTCAGATAGAGACACTGAGCTGAGAAGGATCAGAAGATATCTAATGAAGAATTTATTTATACTAATATACCCTCCTTATTATGTTAAGAGCTTTGCTCTTATCTGAAGCCTTGAAATTTTACTAAACTTTCTGAGTGCAATTTATGCCCATCTTTTACATGAATTATATACAAGTGTAAAATGGAATCATCTTTTTCAAATTAAAGTACACCAGGTAATTACAACCCTTTGTTCCAGAGCAAAAGTTGCAATATCACATTTGACCAAATATAACAGACTTGAGCTGCAAAGTTTGATTCCATAACTTTGAGCTCAAGTCAACCATTTTTATCATTCTCTCTGCAAAGAGGTGATATGCCTATCTCCATTTCCAAATTGTTTACATGTTCACAGAAGCAGCAAAACAAACCCTCAGGAAACTACATGCATCAGTGGGATACACAAGAGAATGAAATGCAATGAAAAAAAAAAAAAAAAAAAAAAAATGGAGGTGCTGCTCACTTAAAATCTCCGTCGTGATATTTGCCAAAGGCTTGTAGGATGATGGTGATGACCGCCATGATGGGTTTGACAGCACAGAACTGGAGAGTCGCCTGGAGGATACACGACAATTCAGAATGGCATACCAAGAGACAGCAAGCAAGGGCAAAACCAACAAGGACGGGGGCATCAGAATGAGGTTGGGAAAATGTTTAGGATTGCTCAATGACAAGCAGTTTTTTCTCATCATCACAAACAAAAACATGTTGATTTTACTTTGCTGAAATACACAAATATAGCTGGTTACTAATAGACATACATTTGTCAGTAATGCCTCATACCAAAGATCCCAATTTTGTCATATCATTAAAAATGTCCCTGTATTCAAGTTTTATGTTATAGACTAACAAAACGAAGCATGGCATTACAAAGAATTTCATGCTTCTTGGAAGAAAACTATTGTTTTTGTAACTGTTTTCTTACTAAGCATCTAAACAATTTGAAGCTGGTTTTGCTGTGTCTACTTGAGTAAATACTTATAAAATCTCCTTTTGAATTATTTACAACAGCAAGTCATTTTTAATTAGTCTATACCAGCTTTGAGGACTTAAAACCTGATTGTTACTTGTACAACAGCTCAAGCTCAGTCAGATTAGCTACAAACCATTTGAACATCAACCTTCATCTCTTGCCTGTTTCTGAATTTAATTTGGATCTGTACTTTGACTAAGCCATTCTGACAGAATGAAATTGTTTTTGTCCAAACCATCCAATTGCAGTTTTGTATGAACTTATGGTTGGCAAAGCTCCCTCTTTGTACATATAGTATATTAGTGAGTAAATTAATTGTTAAGGTGGTCTTTTCTTTAAAATAATTATTTTGTCTTAGTCTGATGTTGATTTAGAAGAACAATGACTCCTGGAGAGAGGAAAATGCAAGCCATAGGATCCAAAGCATTCCCAATGGCAGGAAAGTAGTACTTTGTGTCATCTATTGAAGTCTGAATAAGCAAATCTAACAGAACTTCTCACATGAAAGTAACTGGCCAGCAGTATTCAGTCTGATTAGTCAGAGGCAAGCTTCCTGTGCTTTGCAAATTGCCACGAACAAGTATTCAAACTGCAGAAAAACTGATTTTCTTTGAAGTTTCCAGTGCTGACAGTCATTATTTGCCTTTAACTTGTTGCAGTGCCAGTCTGTCACTCTAAAAATTCTCAAAGCAAAGATTTCAACATGAAACGCTGACATGTCTGGAGTTCAAAAATACAAAGCATGTTCTTGGTTTCTCCCAAAACTTAACAAAACCTGCAACTTGCACTCTTTGGAGATGTATCAGAACTTCATAGTAAATTTACATGTTGGTACACTTCATGAAAAATGATAAAATGTCACTTATGCATGCCTAATTAGGATCATCTCCAAGTCGATGCAAAACGTTGATTTTTATTACTCTACATGTAGAGCTGTAAAATTTAGGTTACATTTTGTCATGATTGTCATCCCATGAAATTGCTACTTTGTGTTGGTTAGACAGGCATTAGTTAATACTCTTTCTGGTGTAATATAAACTATTAAACAGTAAAACTCTGCACTTAATTCCTAATTTATTTGGATCTTGTACAACAACCCTGCAGACCCTTGCAGGGGTCTGCAGGGTTCTTTTTTCTGCCCAATAAAATAAAACCTTCCTCAAGCGTATAACAATGACACACTGAAATGTCAAAAAGCAGTTTAGCATGTAAGAGCAGCCCACCCTCACCCTTATCATCAAAACCCACAGTAACTTCAAGCTGCTTTCCCATATCAGTGATTGAACTGGTAAACTGCCTTCTAATGACCCTAAAACGTTTTCCAAATGTGCAGAGACTGCTCATGTTAATAACCTCCCCACTCCGTATTTAAATAGGAGGGAAGGTCTATCGGATCTGCTGCATTGGTTTGATTTAAAAAGTTTAGCTTAAAGGCACTTTTAAAAAGATTTGTTCTCATCTGTGCCATTTTGTTCCTGTAAACTCCAGAACTCCAGGACTACTTCTAAAATAAGGGCATAAAAAGCTCAGAATAAAGACAGACACTTCTGAGAACGCTGGTTTGTGATTAACACAAGGAGTTCAATGGATGTATACCATTTACTGCAGTGGTCCTCAACTTTTTTAGTGCAGCAGACCGGTCAAGACTTTGCAAATTTGCTGCGGACCGACACCGATGCTGTTGCTGCTGTTTCTAAATCATTCTGCTGCTTGTGGGCTCAATGTTGCCGCTCAAGACGTAACCGACAGAATCCGGTTAAAGGATTTTCAAAATAAAAGATCCTCCAGACTCAATACATAAAACGGAAGTATTTAATTATTTCTTGCGCAGCCCGGTACCAATTGGTCCACGGACCGATACCGGTCCGCGGCCAGGGGGTTGGGGACCACTGATTTACTGCATACGTCTGTGTGGTTGCTCATAAAGCACCAACTTAGGTCGCAGTTCAGACCCTTATAAATCGCTTCCAAACTTTTGAATGGGTTTTACTGCAGTTACTTCTGTTCCTTCAGCAATTTTTTTCCATCTCATTTTTTCCTTCCACCCATCTCCCCCTTATTATAATTTCATACAGTCCTCAGAACAACCAGCTTCTTTAGCAATGACCTTTTGCAGTATTCCTTAATTTTGAAAGGAGCAATAGACTGCCTGCTGGACAACTGTCAAGTCAGCAGTTTGGCCATGACTGTGCAGGCCATTACTTTTTTGTGCTAAAAAACAAATGGACTATCACAATTTTCAGACAATTTCAAGTTTTCCATTACCTGTAAAACAAAGCCATCAAAATGAGAAGAAATAAATGCTTCAAATACATAGCTCAGTGTATAATAAAACTATACAGTACAAGGTTCACTTTTTGACCTGAGTTACTGAAATAAGTTAACTTGGATGCTATTCAATTTCATTCAGGCACACCCGTAATATGCAAGGCAGAATTATTATATTATTCTGAATCTCTTCAGCACTCCTTTCACATTGGTCCTGCTGGGCAAATCAGCATTTATTAATGTCACTAAAGTACTTCGACAGCGGTGACAATTATGCAGAATAATACATTTCAAACTGCAACGTATTCATTCTCAAATTACAAGAAATAAATGAATTACTTTATTTGTGATAAACCTAAATATTAAGTACTACGTTCCACTCTATTAGAGAAATATCCTTTACCACTCTCTCAGTTATGCCTCTAGAGAGAATTTGAAAGGTTTTCAATTTAAAACCTGTGTACACAACACTGTCAAAGTACACAGTTTATCATCTGCCTGTGGGGAAAAAAATAGTCCTTTTCACCATGCATTTTGTTCTGAAGACATCTCTCAGTTTCAATATCCATCAGTGTTAGAGAGGAAGCCTGTGCAGCATCCCAAGACACAGAAGGAGCTCTGTGCTGACAGATCACATCCTCTCTCTGTGTACATCATCAAGCTGCCTTCACCCACCCTCACCCGCTTTTGCTTTCCTTTTCCAATGTTTTTAAACCCACAGAGCATCCAATTACCACAACTGTCAATTGTAAGCAGTTTGGAGGCTTTAAATAACAGCTCAGGGTTTTTGTTTATTTATTTAATAATGACAATTTAATGTATTTTTATTTTCAGCATGAGCAAGTTTATTCCAGAGATCAGAGGGACTATCTCTAGAGTAGAGGAGAGGACTGAGGCTCACCTGTTTGCAGAATCTTAAGAAGCCGATGGAGTAGCTCATTCCAACCAGACAACACGTCCCATATAAACAACTTGACCTGTGTAGACAGCACAGAGATGGACTGATTTTGCATTGCCAAACAGGAAACAAACCAGCATGCAAATTCTAAGTGTAAATTATCACATAAACGAGAGCACATGTGTAAGAAAACAAAGACTAAATCAGCATTTTAATATATACCATTAGGCTACGTGATATATTGACAATGTACCAAGGAGCAAAAATTGTCACTTAATTCACTTCTAAGTGCAGTTCTGCGTTTCATGCACTCATTTTGATTACTGTATTGCTTACGTGCTTATTTACTGTCAACAATGACCCCAAGTTATTTCAATGATCGTTTATCGCCCACACATTTGACAATTTTCCCTTCACTAGCGCACATTAAACTTCAAACATTTTATTGCAACACAATTTATATAAGAGAATAACAAAAGTTTGAGTAGCAAAAACTAATTTAACAATCTACAGAAAATCAACAGAATATCTGTTGAGCTACAATACCTGTCTCTACCAAAATGGCAGTGTTACTCATTCATTTACAGATGTAGTCTTTTTATTTTCATTTCTTGATGAGCTGTTTAAGCTTTTATTGTGGCCTCAAGTCTGGGAAAGATTAAGAAAATTAGTCTGCTGAAGTGCAAATAAACCTCTTATTGTGGGTTTTCTTTATCTAGGCAGCCAATCAGCCTGACGGGTAGGCCTGAGCACATAAAAATGATAAAAGTAGCAAAAAAGGTAAGAAAAAGTCCTTTGCATTACCAGAAATAAAAATGCAAGTCAATATATTTTTAAAATCACCATACCATCCATCTTGCAGGATTATTTAGAGATGGGATACAGGTTATTTGTGTTTAAACAAAAATGGGGTTGCATAAACAATTGTAAAATAATATTTTGATGCTTAAATTAAATCGAATGTATTAATGTGTGATACCGGTAGCATATAGCATGCAGAGTTCAGCTCTGTGTAACTATATGTGAAGTATAATAAAAAAATAAAAAAATTTAAAAAATAAGAAATTTCCACTTAAAGTGCTAAGTCTTTAGCAGTGCTACTGCCAAACTAAAGTTTACTAAGGTTAATGTAAATGGAACTTTATCATGACAAAGATGTTGTCATGATATATAATTATTAATAGTATACTGTAAATGTTTTAGGACTCAAAATATAGACACTGCTGGTAAAATGCCTAATTTCTGTGATGTCAAAAAATAGACTGATTAATAATTTCTAAACCTTTTCCACATGTGCGACATTTATTTTTTAACAATTCAATAAACAACGTACAAGATAAAAAAGTTGTCATAACTTCGTTATAAAGGTGTGCACCATGTTCAGATTCATTTACAGCATTCGGTGTCAAGAATTCACACCTACAATCAATTATAATAACTAAACTAAACCTTCAATTGTCTTGAAGGTTGACACTAGCCCACCTGCATATTTTAGGTAAAGTCATTGTTTGCAAAGTGGTTATAAGGATCAACATTATCTTGTACGAAATGTTCCATACATATACAAGATTTTGTCCCATTTCCCAGAGTAAAAAAAACTTTCAAAAAGATTTTAAATAGTTTAAATTTCAAAAACCTGGCATTTTAACAGTGGTTTGTAGAGCCTCTGTCTATTGTATTGATTTAGTCAAGCTGACCACTGAGTGCTATGAGTCACATTCACCCATCCACACTCCCAAATTGCAACACAACTATTCTTCCCGCTGAGTCACAACCATCCGCCTCCAAAGGTTTTCAGTCCATTACGAAAGTTGTTCCACTTGAAGCACAGCTTTTAAAATCCTAATAAACTTAAAGTTTATCATCACTTCTATCCTTAGCCAGGGATATTCCACCATATTCCAAATCTGTGGGATAAATGAATTAATTTATTTGCAGGAAATTCCTGACAGGGTTGACTTCAGACACATTGACATTTTTTTTACACATTTCATATGAACCAGGTGAAACAACAAATGTTTCTGACAAAGAAAGTCTTAAACTAAAGATCTCCTCATTATAGCTCTGTCTTTAGAACCTGGCAAAGAGCCTGTGTCCCAAACACGGACTATAAAGGGCATTTCAGACACTGAAAGATGAAGCAACTGCCACCTATGAGAGTTGTTTACTACTAATACTTTCAGAGTGAACTTCAAACTAAATGTTAATATAAAGGCCAGAAAGACAATTCTCCAGCTTATATAGCCATAGAATTATTTGCACTAACCCAGCTGATGCATTTATTTGTCCTGAATTGGCATTTTAAATATAAAATGAAAAGGAAATACATGTAATAGGTAAAGTGATTCAGTCTGTACTTACTGTATAGGCTTCCCTCTAATCTCAGACATGATTGCACTCTCTCCTCCAAGATACTCGAAGGACAGGCTCAGGAAATTGTAAATAACAAAAGCTGAAACACAAAGAAATGTTTTTCCTTTAATAAAATAACTATATTTTGCACCACTGCAGCTGGCGAACAGTTTCCCATCCCCTTCAAGTCTTACTTTTCTGTGAAGGTCAAAGAACATGAGATGGAAATAAACTCCCACATAACAAAAAAAATAATAATCATCATTAGTTCGACTTTATAGAACAATGAATGCTTCAGTACTGACATTAAGGCTTTTCCAAAGGTTCTGCGTCTCGAAAATCCCTTCTTAATCCTTTGTTGCTATTTAAGGGAGGATTAAATGAAGCAAATGCAGATGGGTCTGGTGTAAAGAAGGTTCATTATGCTTTAGCTGCAAATAGTTTCAGTGCTATCTGGTGCAGTCACAATATGGGGCTTTTTGTAATCTTCACAATCTAATCTTACAAATAGCTTTTATTTAAATTAGAATGACAATCACCTTTGCAACTTAGAATGTACTTTTATATTTTAGTCTACAAATAATAATTAAGATGTATAATCGTAGACTCCAGTGCTACATGTCACACTTTATCAAAACTAACAAAAGCAAAGTCTGTCACAGTCCAAAAAAAGGGATGCTACTAAAATTACTCCTCCAAGAAATGCAACACGTCATATAATGAGGTTTTTAGTTACGAGAACAAAGGCTGGAGGAAGAAAAACTAGTTTGGTCACTCTGTGACATCTGCAATGAGGGCAGGAAAACACCTTTTGCACAAAAAAAGAGAAAAAAAAAGGGAGACATCTACCAGATACCAGATCATACTTTTGGTGGTATATATACCTTCATAACAGTCTCGAACGGAATCGAAATAAACATAGTACTGGTCGTTGCTGATGAATAGGAGGCTGAGCCAGGAGTCAAAGGCATAAACTGGCACAATGAACAGTATGCGGATGATGTAGCGCTGCTCATTGGGGACAGTATAGGACCGAAGGTGTGTGTAGATCTAGAATAAAAACACAAAACATAAGGCATCAGTTAGAAACAAGAATATAGTTAGAAAACCATCGAATTTGCTTAGGAATTTTACAATGTGTGAACTTTGCTTCTGAACATGGAATAAAGCACCGCAATAAAATCGGACCACTGCATTTCTGAAATCAGAAAAGCATTGTAAAAACAACAGATAAGAAAATGTGCTGCCTTAGTCAGACTGTCTTAGTTGGGGTTTGGTAATCACGGCATTATTAACTGATACTGCAATGAAATCAACCAACAACCTGACAAAGCTGCCTTTTCAGGCAAGCTTGAAAACTTTCTGTGACAATAAAAAAAAGAAAAAGTGGTGTGTTTTAGGTCCCAAAAAAGTGTTGATGATTATTCATAAAATGACGTTTAATTTAGATCTTTTGTTGCTTAACTAGCAACAAAAGTTGCTCTGAAGCTCTTTGCATCCTGATAAGGTATTACACATCCATGGTTCTTCAAAATGACGTTTCATACCAACTGAGCTGTAATTTCTACCAACCTTAGAGGCATTTCCTACCTGCTTTGTCAACCAATTAGTTAAAGCTTTATCTACTTTATTGAACTTCTGCTTTCAAACAGCATACAAATGGGAGATTTAAGAATAAAATAAAGGGACAGTTTGAGAAAACACTGCATTGAAAAAGTATTTTGCAAATTCTGTCACATGGAGAGAAAAAAAAAGTATTCGATCTAAATAAAAGCTGTGCTGAAAAGTACTCTTGCCACTAACAACCCTTACAGACTATTTTTGAAAGCCAGTGTCAAAAATACACCACTACAAACAACTAAGTCTGTACAAAGAAGGTTTAAACATCCCTGACGTGTACAAAAAAAATAACGAGAAAACATTTTTCAGCTAGTTTTTATAGTACAATAAAAAGATGTATTTATGAAACTAATGAGGTCGATCAATAGGAAGTTGCTTGGACAATTAGAACTGATCATGGACCAAATAAGAATTGACTCCCCCAAAGAAGAATCTGAACCAAAATGATGGAAATATAAAATCTTCATAAGCCCATATAGAGTAATAGTTAGTTGTGTAATTATTCATCTGTTAATCTTATCAAATGATACAGTTAAGTAATGGTTAAGCACATGGGTACTAAACAGCTTGTTTACAAGTATGAAGTGAAATAAGATTGAGATGATATGGCAAATAGGGGTACAACTTTGTGACAAGGGAAATTGGCCTTTTAAAAATAGCTAATGGCAAAATTTGAAAAAAAAAAAGACATTTTATTATACTAATTCAAAACATGAACAGAAAGCAGTAACTTTATAGGATATCAGACATGGGTGTAATTTGCCATCATTAAACATCAGCAAAGTTAAGCATCAATATTCAAAAGCCTGCCGGCCCAATTTAGATCTTGCATCACTTGTAATTTTTATTCAGTAAATTATGTCAATTGCAAATAAGAAATGAACACATTTTAAAATTTTAATTGCATTTATATGCACACGAAAATTATGTGTTACTTTGTTCTTGTCTGACTTTGCATGAGATTAAAGGATGGACTCCTCTCGTTTATATGCGGCATTCATAAATGGTTAATTCCAGTTATTGGGATTCTTTAAATGATTTATAGCTCTCAGTTTCAAAGCCATTGTACGAGTCCTCACTGTCAATATTTCTGTAAGGAAAAAAAAGCGAGCAGCACCCTCATTGAAAATCTCTGCACATCTTTCTGTTGTGTTCACATCAATGCCTCTTCTGTTGAATTGAGTCAAATAAATACCTGCAGCTACTGGCGAGTTATATGCCGCATTTCCATGTCAACTTCTCACTGCGGTCAGAAGCCAGATGTCATGTTTTTTTTTGTTGTTTTTTTTGAGTATTGTATACAAAGAACATGATGCTACATCATTATCAAGACTGATAATAATGCAGAAGGGCAAAAGCTTGCTTGATCTAACCCTAAAAACAAGATTGTGACATAGCCAACGTTTAGATTTATAAAGCTCTGGATTTTATCAGGAAGGTATAATTTATAGCCACAGATTAACTTCCACCCACTGTTTGTCTGCTATTATGAAATGAAGCTTTAACATTGTCTTGACTAAACAGATTACCCAACTCGCATTTTAACAACCTGCCCGACACTCGTGCTTTAAACTTGCAGGGCACACCTTGTTTACATCAAGAGTAATTCCAATTGAATTTTCACACCGGAGTAGAGACCAATACAGCATACCAATGCTGTTTCCATGGGCTGATTAAGGTTTTAACACACGAGTCTCCCATGTGGCCCCCTTTGGCCTCCATATATGTAACATGGCTCATCTGACTAGTTTGGGAATTACACACCGCAAATGTCCGGCAATGCTGAAATTGATCTCAACAGTAACCTCTGGGTTGTACAAAATATCTACAATAACTAACACTCAAGAAATGAATTTTAGAAATTAAATACAAACAAAAAATGTTTGTTATATTCTAATAAAATGGTAATACTGGTATTCAACTAGCAAACATAAAGTAGGATGTATGAAAAAAAAATTATAAAATTATTCAGACACGCAGGGATTTACCTAAATTATTCCACTTTGACACTACAGCTTTTCAAACTTCTCTGTATAAGAGTTACGATCACAAATGGGAATAAGACAGCCACAATGTTAACAGATTACAAATACCCGGATTATGCCTAATTAAATTTAACAGCAAAAAACCCAACATATCTGACTAATATACTAATATTTCTTCATCTGAAGATTAATGGAGTTGTAAATAAAAGTCCATGTGCTCACAAACTGCTGTGGTCCCTGTTCTTATTGAACATTTTTCTTACTACCAAGGAAGTTTGGTTAAAACCATTGGAAAGAAATAACAAAAAAGCTTTGGAGTAAAACAACATATAAATGACTGGTTATGTAGTTGACTAAATGTCATGGTAAAATTGAATGCAAGCTTATGTTTACTTAGATTTTATCTCTTAAGACATACAATTAAAAGCTATTGACATTAAGTCATTTACAAAAAACAACTGTTGTTAGTCCTGAAAATGATCATATTTAAGCTGTTTTAGAACACATTGGACTCTAAACTCAATGAACTTCATCAATATTGTCCAATGGTCCTGTATCAAATTCCAGCCTAGTCAAAGTATATAGTTAAAGTATATATTCATTTCAATTCAATTGTTTACAATAATTAGTAGTCATTAAGTATTTGTAATAAAGGGTTTTTGGGAGGAGTACTACATATTTAGAAAACAAGTTATTTCTTTTTTGTATTAGTTTAATGCAAACCTTTGTATTAATCAGATTGTTTTCTCTAAATGCATGAAAAAAAAATTATTTCATGAACAAAAGCTGCTTGATTAAATTTCCATTAAAAGCTGCTCATTAAATCCCGATCACTGCGAGACTGGGAATGTGATCAATCTTTTCCTGTGGACTGACTCCACTTGGCAAACAATCCAGAACAGAACCAGAGTTCCTTCTGACTGGAAAACGCTGACCACTGACGACAGCAGCGCAATTGTTTCCAGCTAGTTCTTATTTCTGCTATTTCCCACCTGACAATGGAGAGACAACGCACAGGAAACAGGGAGCAGTTGAAACATATCTACTCTTTTTCATTTCCAACACTTCAAGTTCCAAAGGGGCTAATAAGACCCCCTGGACAAACACTTAAATATCAGTATGAACTGAATTGTCAACATCACAGAAAAAAGATTTAAGGTCAAAGAGTGTTTAATATTCAGAAAGAGCATTTAGCAGTTTATAGCCATTCTCTGAAGCCAAGTCAGATGAAACACTGCCAGCATTATAACGCTGGTCCAACAGACCGTTTTATTCCCCCAGTGTGACACAAGAGATGCCTGTTGCAAACTCTAGTCCCCCAGCAGAAAACTTGCTATTTATTTGTTCAATTAAAATGTCTTGCTAGCAAGTGTTTGGCCAAACACGTACTATATTAAAAACATAGAAACCAATTTGCAGGATATTGAGTTACAAATCCCTAAACGAGGGTGTTGCTGCTGCCGTTGTTGTGTCTCCCTGATGCGCAGATTACTCATTAATTATTTCCACAACACAGCATACAAATACATGTTAACAAGCATTAAAGAAATTCTGTGTGGCTGCTTACTAAATGTTTTCATGTTTTATTTTTTTTTTTAAAAGATGGATATTCTGGCTGAATCCGAAAAAAAAAAGTGACCTGAAAAACAACAAGGTCAGACAGCTTCAAACAGCTGTGAACATTATCCCAGTATCTACTGATTTCCCTGCTGACAAAACACAGCACTCCTTTATATTCACAGCAAATGATAAAATTGTAATGATAAGCTATCATCTCTGCACAGTGGGCAACATTCGCTCACATGAGGAAACACTAATTTTACAACAATGATGAGATAGCAGCGGGTAAAGGTGGTCCACAGTAAACCATTTATTTCTCCTGGCCATCAACTTCTGCCATGCAGAGAGGGCTTGCTGTGTTTCCGTTTATTTGTAATCAGTTAGGATTTTTTATTTATTTATTTTTTTAACTTAAGGTCACTTTTGTGTTTAGAACAAGCAAACTTTGAAGACATATGAGAGTAAAAAGAAGCTAACTAATTATGCACTGTACGGTTTGCGTAGATCAAGGTAATATGTATAATGTACTGTAAAGCATATTTAGAAAACGCAACACAATATAATACAGAAACCAACTCGCTGTCCGAGTGACATCCCAATGTTTTGCAATTGGTTTTTCAGAAGGTTTAGGGGGATTCTTAATCATGCCTTCAAAAGTGCATTTGTGAGGTCAGACACTGAAGTTAGACGAGAAGGTTTGACTCAGTCTAATTCATTCCAAATGGTGGTTGAGGTCAGAATTAAGTTCTTTTGTTATAAACCAACTCATCCGTGTCGTTTTAGGACAACACTTTGTGCACTGGTGTAAAGTCATGCTGAAACAGGAAGAGGCCTTCCTCAAACCATTTCCACAACATTACGAGCAATAATTTTTCCAAAAAAATATAAGCACAAGGCCATGGTGAAGAATTAGAAATTCCATTTTATTGGAACTAAAGGTCTATGTCAAACTCCTGAAAAACAGTCCCATGCTAGAATTGCCTCTTTAATAAATGTTGCACTTTACACAATGCATTGAGGAGAGTTTTGTTCTCCTGGCAAGTGATAACACCAGACTAAGAGAAACACAATTTGTCACTCAAGAGCCCACTGCTTCCAATGTTTTGCATTGCACTTTTTGATGTAAGTGCTTTGATTTAGCTGTTGGGCCATGGAAACCTATTCCATTCATTACACTCTCTTTCCACTGTTCCTGAGCTAATCTAAAGGCCACAAGAGGCATAGAGTGTGTTGCTATTGATTCAGCAGAAATATGGCAACCTCTTTTCTTTATGTGCCTCAGCATCCAGGGTAGCCACTCAGGGATTTTACATGGCCTACCGCTTTGTGGCAGACTTCCTGTCGTTTCTAATCATTTCCACTTTGTTATTATATTACCAACAGTTCACTGTTGAACATTCAGTAGCAAGGACATTTTATGGTGTAGACAGATGGCATCCTGTCAAGGTACACGCTTGAATTAACCAAGTTCCTGAGAGGGATCAAAGGTGTTCCATCTTAAAACTGGAAATATTTCTTTAAAAATATATAATGTACAAAAAACTTAAAGCATATGATTTTATATCGTATATTAGTTAAATAAAAGAGTATATTTTGCAATAAGTATAATCTTCAAGGGCTACATGGTGGCAGGTTGCATGTTTTCCTGTGCATGCACGAGATATCTCAGAATACTCTGGATTCCTCCCACACTCAAAAAAAACCATGCATTTTAGATTAAATGGCCACTCTAAGTTGCCCTTAGGTACAATTAAGTGTATGCATGCATGGCAATTTTTAAACAACGCAAGGTTTAAGCAGGTGTAGTAAATGGATGTTCCCTTCAAGTTAATGTGTTTGGAACACACTGACAACAAAGCCAGACTTGCTAAAGTTAAGGTTTGAATATATGCAAAAAAATAAATAAATAAACATTTCCATCAAGTCCTTATCAAGTACACCATTGTAAGTCAAAGGGCCATTTTTTTAATGTAGCTGTTGATCATTTGTGAGATTTATCTTTGCCTTTTTACCTTTACCAGTGCTTTTTTAGCATGGATACGGTGGCAAAGTGCAAAGCAATGAAAACTGGAATTAGGCCTGTTAATATCAGAGATTCAAATGGGAGTCTGCAGCTCCAATTTGTGCTTCAATCGCTATATTGGTAATGATGCTATTAGTTATGCGATTCCCTCAAAAAAAATCAATAAATAAAATATTTGCAGTTTTTGGAAACTATTATATTGATGATCTAATGGAAATACATCAAGTCTCACTTATTGTCTTACAGATTTCAGTAATGCTCCATCAGATAAAGTTGGTTGTTTTGGCAAACAACAACTCTTGTGCTCTTCTTAAAATTTTGCACCTAAAACAATTCCATTTCATTTCAATCACATTTCGTCATCGGGGTTTGTGCCTTGGTGCAGCCTTCAGTATAGCAACACCCTTGAAGGCAATAACAAAAACACCCACCGGTAAAATAAGTAGCAGTATGAAAGCAGAAGTGACCTTAAACCTCAGATTCATGGTGCAAACTTAGAAAAAAACAATGCTTCAACCCTTTATTGCAGAATTTAAAGTATACATTTCTTACTTAAGGCAAAGGAGGAGTCCCCAAGCATCTCTGATTACATTTTTACATAACTGTGGCTGCAGAGCTTTAAGGGTGTATTTCTCTCTGCTGTTATTTGATTATGAGATTTTTGTTTTTCTGGATATGGGGTGTGTGAAAAATTATTTAGTAGAGCACCACAAACTCACCTGGTGGCATGTTATGAGCAAGGCGGACCAGACAAATATGCCAGACAGGGCCTGAGCAGTCATCGTGTTCAGAAACATCTGACCCTCCGTGAGTGACCCGTTCCTTGTCCGAATGATAGTTATGTTTTCCGGAAGGATTGGTTCATCCAGGTGAACAATCGAGTTATTTTTGGACAATGAATCCATGTCCAAAGAGCCGTTCATCTAAAAGACGAGAGGAAAGAAAGTCACCGTGAAGTGAATTTATTCTAGCAGCGATAGATTTTACAGATAACATTTGAAAAACATCTCAGACGCTGTTCGGTAAATGTCACTCATTTGATCTCTCTCCACTGTCAACAAGCGGCTCACCTTGTTCCGAGTGGAAAGCAGCTTTATCCTGTTTAGATGACCGTGATCGTCCCGGGTCAGGGTTAAAGGATCAGCATAGAGCACAAAACACCCGTTTGTCGACCGTGATCATCTACAAAACGCGTTTTAATTGCATTTACGAGACGGGTTGAGCAGGAATAGACTTCCTTGTTTTTAACAGGTGCCCCAGTAGCGGAGGTCGAAGTCCACACAGTAGGAGATGAAAAACTTAAACAAAGGCTACAACAATAAAGGGAACTACAGAATGCTGTTCAGAACACCAAGATAAACATCTAAAGGTTTTCTAAGAAACACTTAACTGAAACCTATGTGTGCGCAGCGGCTCGTCTCAGCAGAAGTAAATAGGCTGGGCACAGGTAAAGGAATCACGTGGTCTCGACTTAACGGATGTCGTCATCACGTTGACTAACAACGTGCAATCAGTTTTATTCAACAAGTAGCCTTACTGGCGTGTCAGGTGCGAGACCGTTTTTATCCTTACATTTTATACATTGCCAGCATTTCCGGTTAACATGAATCAGAACGTGACATTTGAGCTGAGGTGGATAGTAACTGCTTAGCTTTACTCAGTTATTCACTATATATACACTTTATAAGGAACATACTTGTATGTGGTAGTTTCACTGCGCCATATATAATTATTATTATTAGTGGTAATCTCTTGAGTATTTCTGCCTTCTCTAAACATCTCATTAAACGAAGAACAAGGATGGTTTAAACAAAATATCACTGACACTTAAAGTTTATTATGTTAAAGTGGCTTGTTTGTACACAAACTGTTCTATTGTTATTTTCGGTATACGTAGTTGTATGTGCAGGTCAAGTGAATATATGGTTAAAACAATAGAAAATGAATAACTTTACCTTATCCTAGCATATATACACCACCTTATATAAGTATTCCTTCCACAGCTCCAAGTCAGGACTGTTCTGCCACTCAAAAATAATTGATTCCAGTCAAAAGTTAAGTGTAAAAATTACTGCCAGATCTATTAATAATCTGTGGCTTACCTGGAGCTGCCAAAAATACACAGCCTTAATTTGATCAATAACTTGGATACCATTAACTTTATGTATAAACTTGCAACATTCATCTTTGCTGTATCATTTACTGGGAAAAAATTATATTGTGACTGTTTGCATGGTCAGCTTTATTTCAATTCAATTTTGAATTGAATTGAATTTATTGGAACTACTTGACAGCTTTGAAACACATTCAGATTTTATTGTAGTAGCAAAGTCTCACACTAAAAAAGCTAGGAAAAATATGAGCTTTAATTTGAGTACCTAAAAGTCCTCTTGAAAGAAATGAAGCATTTCATTCAATTGTGCTTTGTTTTACTTTTCAAGTTCAGCCATTTTTAGGAATGTCTAATAAATAATCTACACATGTTTTTTTCCATGGGGTATAAATATGGCAGAAATAAAAGGCCCATTTCTTTTATCCAAATGGCCAGTAGGCTGGATGACAACCCCTGGTTATCTTGTAATCAAACAGTCAGGATGTCTGGAGGGGTAAAATTAAAATCTTCAAAGCTCACTGCAAGAAAAAAAAAAAAAAAACATAACAAAGACTGACATGTTGGAGTCAGCCATTTGTTTAACCCTGTAAAGCCCACACCATGAAATAACTGACAGAAAATTCCAATTCTTTGAAACTGGAGCCTTTATTGGTCCCTCTGAACAAACAAAAAAAAATTTTTTCAAATATCATTTTCCATATATGAGTTTCATTTTGTATCATATTTGATACATCGGGTCACAATGCTCAAAGATTATTTTTTCTTGAACAAACAAAAACATAATAAAACACAAATAAGTTAGATAAATTGTTAATTCCAAACATAAAAAGTGCTACAACAATGCAGCAATAACAAATCCACCAATGGAACTGGCAGGGTGGCAGTCTCGAGAACATAACATTTCAATTATTTTCTAGACATATTGTGGCTCACAACCTTTTTATTTTGCATTATGATAGGCTTGGAAACAGTTTCTGTCCTTCTTCAGACAAAGATGCACTCTGCATTTCTTACAGAACACATGGGCAAAGTGGCCCACACAGTGCTTGCATCTCTGTCGGGTTCCCCATGTTGGGAAATTATTGAGGCCATCCTTTCTCACATCAGGGGGCAACTCAGTGGTTTTCCTCCTCCTAGGAGGGGTTGGCGTTGCTTCCGGAGAGGACAAAGGACTGCCACACTTTTTGACCTTTCGTGCACTTGTGAGGGCAGTGGCAACAGAGGCCTGAAACCTTCGCAGGGGCAGGTGTTTCTGCCCGGGATGCAGTTTCTCCAGGTTTCTTCTGTAGCGGATCCATGCATTGATTACTGCCACTGTGATGGTGTGCCACCAAATGTAGATGTACCATCTTCGAGATCTGAAGCTGAACTTGTACAGTGCAGAAAGCATATCAAGAAGGTCAATGCCTCCCATGAACCTGTTGTAAGTGTCAACAATGGCCGGTCTGGGAACCATTATGTGGGTTTTGGCTTTTCAATCCCAACGCTTCACACTGCCCAGTGGTTCAACACCAACAAAAGAAGAGAGCAGGTTCACAGCTTTGTTGTCATACCATCTCACAATGATGTTGTTTTCCTGGTTTACTCTGAAATCCAGTGACCCTCTTCCGTTTTTCTTCAGTTCTTTCTCATCCATCAGTTGGCAATTCTTCACCCTGTTCATTCGGACTGTGCCTATGTAGTAGATTCCTCTTTGTTTCAAGTGCTCTACCAATAGAACTGACATAAAGAAATTGTCAGCAAAAACTTTGTGATTCTTTCCTGCTGGAAGGGTTGAGGTCATTTTCAGGACAACATCTCCTGTAGCACCAACATCAGATTTCTCTTGGTCAAGATTTCCTGCCCTTTGGCACACATCAAAGTCATATAGATAGCCACTTTGCCCACCACGTCCCCACATCTTGAACCCCCACTTGTGAGGTTTTCCTGGCATGTAGCACCGTAGATGTGATTTTCCTTTGAAAGGCACCATGATTTCGTCAACAGCGTGACATTCTTCAGGTGGTCATCATCGCCGCTATCTGGGTGTTCCTCAATCCTTGCAGGAGTCCATTCCTCATCCTCATCCTCCCCTAGCTGCTCAATGTCACTTGAATTCCCACCCATAATCATATTCAGAATATCTTCAACAGTGTATGTCTTTGCCATCTAAAAAAAACACAGGCACAAAAAAGAGTGTTTATTTTATCTTTGAATTGGTCAGTTTTCATTGAAAATAAGCAAAAGGTGCAAATTGCATATCTATTTTTAAGCTATAAATGTACCAAAATTATGAACATGCAAACATGTCATTAGTTTATATGAAAAAAGACTGTACATTGCTTGACATGATGTAAAATACACGAAGTACAATAAAAGACAATTGACTGATTTTTCGAGTTAACTGACCCACTGTATCAAATTTGATACATCACTTTTCAACACGGTTTTACAAATAAATTATGATAAAATACTAAGTAATTTTACATTGCATCAACTCAGTAAGTGTTCCTATTGATAGTTCACCCCAAAACAATTTTTTTTTCTTACCTTAACCTTCTAAAATTGGCAAAGTTTTCCTGCTGAAAACGCATGTGTCCCAGTCCTTTGCCATGGCAGTCTTGTAGTATCAGTGGAAAGGCCTCTGGCGAGAAAGTTACTACCCCCTGTTGGATTATCAGTGCACTACATGTGTCTAATTGTATACATCGGGTTTTTTAGGGAAAAAAATGTCACACTGCTAATTTGGAGGTCTCAAAAACTCATGTATCATATATGATACGTTTGGCGTTATAGGGTTAAGTGACCCCACTCCACCCACTCAAAAAAACATTTTCTGTCTTATTATCACAGATTGTGGAGTTTGCTGAACCCAGCTAAGACTTTGAATAGAACAATGTGCTCTGGTCAGTTGTGGCAAAGTTTTTTGGCCTAAGCTCTAGGTATCCTTGGCAAGAAACAAAGAGTAAATATGTAGAAAGGTATACCAACAGTGGAGAAAATGTGATGTGGTTTTCTTCCAAAGACCCTTGGAACCTTGTTAGGATTCATGATATTATATTACTACTGCCAGGACCATTTTAAATAAAATTCTGAGTGCCAATAAACTGAAGATAGTTCATCAACTGGTCTTTTCAACTTCTGTTTTGTTCTACTGTTCTGTTGGCTGTGCAAAAATATGGACTACCAGCAGGGCTACCAATGTTGGAACTTTCTAAATTTATCAGTGCAAGATTATGCTACGGCCATTAAAGATATATCACTATCAATAAATGTGTTCGGCATTGTATATTTCTGAGTTTTCTGCACTATCTCATAATAATTTTTAAAAAATCAACTCAATCCTCATGAAATAATGAAACATAAACATAAACCAAGACGACCACATGTTGGATCAACATCTGTCTCACACCAAAAAGGTTCCAGTCAGTCATTTCCAAGCTCACTAAAATCCTTCAATTTTCACAGACTATCATTATTATTAGAGAAATAAACAATCCTCCTCCACTTCCAGTAATAAAGCAATATCCAGCTCTGAGAAAATGAGAAATGACTGTTGACCTTTACTTCATGTTTCTGTGATAAGAGTGCTGCAATAAAAAGACGTCACCACACATTGCGCAGTCCAATGTGTATGGAAGGAACTCGTCATTTATAACAGGCAAATGAAGCAACAAAAAAATCATTAGACTTAAAATAGTATCTTGAACTTGTCATTAAAGAATTTTATTTCTGAACATTCCAAGTAATACAAAACCTTGCTAATGAATTTCAAAATACAAAAAAGTAATATTTTATATCATTTTACAAAATATGACACTGGTAGGAGCATCTACCGTTATTTCACCAGGTCTTTTTAGTTACCGACATTATTTTTGGGGCTCTGACTTTCTACCACACTTTACAACTTTTGATGATCTCTTTGATTTCTTGTATTGTGTCTATGGAGGAATCCTTCAGGGCCAGTCCCAGTAAGACCGGCCTGTTTCCAGCTTCGAGGGATACAAACGTGGCCAGGTTTTTAGCACAGACATGAGTCAAAGGCTGTTGAAAAAATGAAAAGAAAAAAACAAAAACACAAATTAGATATAAAACTCTTAATATAGCATGCAAGAGCTCTAAATCCATACACCTGGTAAATAAGAACTTAACTTAAAACCACTTCCCAATTGTAACTTGAGAAAAAGCCTAATCAAATAACCGGTCACTGCTGTTAAAAATTTGTTACATTATTCTGTCTTCAACAATATAGCATAATTCATTCAATAAAAACCAAGTCAAAGGAAAATTGCTTTTTGAAGCTGTTTTACAGCAGCTATCATACATCTCCAAATAGAACAATAATTTATCTTTATTCTGTTTTAATTAAATTGTACATGTGTCTTCAAGATGCTGTGTAATGCATATATCTAGTATATTACAAAGGTGAAATGTCCTTATCTTCTTCTGTCTTTTCAAGACAGAATAATTCTTTTAAAATAAATTAAAAGTCTAATCAACATCTTGCGCAAACTTTGTAACAATTTATATTTCCACGGATGACACACCTTATGCACTGTGTGCCTATTAAAATGACAAGCTCAAGCAGAGATGAAATTAGTTTTCTTGAGTAAATTTTAAAAGACCGCTGAACTCCGTGCATCTCATTTCTCTACAATCTGCCAGAGTAGTTCAGAACTGATCTCATCTGGCCTTTCGCCACGTAAAATGAGTTACCCCATGTGACAAGAAGTCTATAATCACACTGATGCAATATTAATCTGACCAATTTCACCCAGCGTACCTCATCTTTGCCCAGCAGCACTTTAGTGGAGAACGTGGGGGTGCTGATATCATTAGATCGGGAGTCAGGTGTGACCGAAATCAATGTCCCGATTTTGCCGTACTGGGTAAGGACCACAAATATGTAATTACTGAACTGTGTGCAGACAACTTCTGTTGAGATTCCATTCACTTCTTTTTGTGCTTGTCTCGATTTGATGATGGGCTCAGCCATTTTGTTAATCCTGGAGAGAGAAGCAAATAAAAAAAGATGCTAAATTAATATATGTATATTTCTGAAAAGTAGCTGGGTCTTATTATTGAACATTTTTGAACAACTTAAACAGATTTAAGTTTACTGACAATGAGTTATTTTATTTTAAACTAATTAAACAGTGTGCTAGTTAATGTTATCAAGCATCTAGATTCCAAAAGTATTTTGATTGCAAAAACCTAGTGATTTGACTGGCCAGTTAAAGGTTCTGTTTTTGTACAGAAATTTAAATAATTTATTTCAGCTTTAGAACTAAACTATGTTTCATACATAAATGCTCCATAAACACCAGTCAAATATATAATTTTAAATACTTAAAAAAGCAGACCTGAAGCAGAAGTGTTGTTGAACACTGCACAATATCTAAAAATAATTTTGAAGATAAGTAGTTTTACTTTCAGATGGCCAACAGTTTGAGCCAGACAGTGACTTTTTTTGGTATACTTGCATATTTAATACATGTATTAAATACTCCTTTAACCTTTCCTTTAGTATGAAAGAGGGAAATTGTCTGTACTTGTATATGACTTTATCTAGTCCACACGACAACAATGTACAGCTTAAATTCAGAATTGTATGTTTATTTTGAATAACATCATTTAATTGATTTCTTTTCAAATCAGATTATTCTCTGTTCTAGTATTTAATGGGGAAAATATATTTATTACCATATTTTTATTTTGGTGGAATAAAAACACTATTACAAGTGAAATAACCGACATGTTATTCTGATCACTAAAAGAACAGATCATTAATCAAGGATGGATAAACAACATGCTGCATAGCAAATAAAGAAAAAAAGCTTTTTACACATTTTTTTAGACATTTTCCCAACGTGTCTAGTATAATGATACCAGATGATATCTTTGGATATTTTCAGATAACGGGGCATGAAACAGACCAAAACGGCGATTACCCATCCACATTAATTAGTATTTTTCTTTACGGAGATTGCGCAACTGAAATGGCTAAATAGACTACAACTACGGCAGAAGGGAGTATGCACTGCATACTCAAATCCACAAACAAGCAAGCCAAACGGATCATTTAAGGTATTTTGAGTAAAGACAAGCTTCATCAGAATGACTGATGTTTCACCTTGGAAGCTAACGTTAGCTTCACAGCTACGACGAGCTCCGGTAGAAAAACGAATATCGCTATTAAAAAGAAGTACAAACGCATAAAACTCTCACCATAAATTTCTGTCTATCCAGTTTATCTGTACGGAATAGGACGACTTTTGTTAGTTTTAGCTCAGCTCTGCTAAATCTCCCACCACTATGACAACAAACTGAAACAAACGTGTTCCGCTGTGTTGAGAGTACGTACTTTGCGTGATAACGTCACACCAAATCTCCACCTATCGTGTGGTTCGTGGACAAAGTGGGTCCAATTTCTTTTTTTTTAAGTTGGAGACGCATGACAGAAGTGACAGAAACTGTTTAAGTTTCTCTTTTAAATGTAAATAACTTGCAAAGGAGGCTACTAGACACATTTTAGTTGAAATATATCTAAAACTCAGTCGAACAGAAGTAAAAAGGATCATAAAGAAGAAAATGAAGGCGCGATAGCAAAAGCAATATGAAGAAAAAGAAAGTGTAGGAGAGTATATATTATTCAGTGGAAGACGTGAGAGATGAGGAGAGAAGAAAGTCGTATCACATCTGAGTTTCTGACATACAGGATTAAATAGTACCTTAGTCGTAGGGAAATATAGATAGATGTGATTATTGTGGAAGATGGAACTATTAACATATTCTGATACTGTCAGACGATAATTTACGATAATTGCATACGATAATTTTTTGCCAGCCGAAAAAAACCATGAAAAAAGAAGAAATCATGTGAACTAAATATTTTTTTTTCATTCATTCGCTTGAGCTCAACTTTAGTAGTGTGTGATTTTCGTTATTTTCAATAGCTGTGATTCCAATTTAATCTGTTTTTGTTCCTTTAAATGGCTTAGTTAGGATAAAATTATTTGGATGGAGCTCGATGGTGTCACAGTTAGTACTGTTATCATATTGTAGCAAGAAGGTCCTGGGGTCTTTTTTGTTTTCCCATCAAAGTGGGGTAGCCTTACTCCCACCCACGGTTCAAAAACATTACTGTTAATTGATTTGCTTTAATCAATCTTACGTTGCCCTTATGTATGAATGTGTGCGCACATTAGTGTGTAGTATGCATGTCCTCAGCCTATATATGTTTAGGTACCAAAAATGTACATTTTATGTAAATTGGTCTGTCTAAAATCACCCTTGATATAGGTGTGTACATGTATGGGTTTTTTGTCCATTCTGTGCTGTTCTGTAATTTAAGTGGTCTTCCAGAATATTTCCTTTGGCTTAGTGTGGGTCTGTTAGCAGTTTGACCAGCAAAATGGTTGCTGGTTGCTTTCTTATACCCCAGTTCTGACATTTCAATCAACTATACATACATACATTTTAAATAAAGTGCTCTATTCCTTTCATTTTGTCACAAGGACACATCATTCCTGAGTAGTTTCATGAGTTTCCCAAGTTTGTATTTATAAAATTGTGTTGTTGTTTTTTTTTTTGTCATAAATTGATACTTAATTATTTACTATAATCACAGAGAGGAAAATGCCCTTGTTGTTTAGTCAAAAGCTGCTCACATAATGATGCTTTAAATAAAAAGCACTTTAAGTTTCCCTTGAGTTTCATAATAAACTGAATTTAAGGCTCCTCCACAGTTGGCTGTTATTAAACAATTTTTGCAGTAATTACCCTGCAAATAACTGACAAAGCAGGAGAGATTAAACAAGGCTTTCATAAAGTATTTTGCAAACTTAATTTATTTGGGTTTAAATAAAGTCAACTGAACCAGCTGTTCTAAGGCAAGCAGCTATACAGTCAGGGTGTGTTTTAATTATAGCTGTCAATGAAGCTTTCAAAGTAGCAGATGATGTGTGGCTGTTGATTTTCATCTTTGTGTCTTCATTTGATTAAAAACAAATTTCAGTACATTCCAGATTAACCAGACCTCCGATTTTAAGAAGATCAGACAAAATATAAGCTTCTATGCTTTAAACCCAGGAGACATGAAATCAGTTCAATATTTTAAGAAGACAATAATGAGGTAATTAAGTGTAACACAAATAGCTTAGGAATTAGTACACACATGAATTGAGAAACTACTCTAGATCAATTACTTTTCCTGCAACTGCAGAGATGGACAGCTGAGGACTTTTCACTGATAGAAAAGTGCTTGCATTACATTTTTTTCAGGTGGATGTAAGGCTCCTCAGAAATCTGTGAGTGCTGCATCAGACTTCCTCGACAGGATGGGGGAAAGCATTCTTGTGAACATGATGCATTCACAATGTCAAAGTACCAGGTCTGCTGAGTTGTTACTCATTCTGAGCAGGCAGCAGCTTTGAAATTGGTTGGACCAATTCTTTTGCATCCTCACAACCCAATATGTGTCCTTGAAGGATCATCTTAAGCTTAAATTGTAATCCAAATATTCCTATGATTTCAGAATAGAAGTGAATAAATCGTCTTGTTCAAATTGTGTTTTAGAATTAGTTTTAGCAACAGTCAGTAATGATATGCAGCATATTTGAAGCGTCTGTTGGTTCTGTACCTACATCTTAACTTGAAAAATTATATTACTGAATATTCCATTTATTCAGTAATAATAAATAATAAATCTGTTTTATTCCTTTTATCCAAAGGAATAAAACAGAGACATGGTCTTAATTTTAATAACTTGTTTTTATAATACTTTAGATATATCTCAGGAATACATTTGTTCAAGCTCATAACCAGTCATTTTATTCATGATTAATTCACATAGAATAGCACTTCCATGTAAAATATGTGATTTATAAATGAAAAAAATTATTTAGTCTTCTTTTTTAAATATTATGCATTCTATAGTTAAATCTCAAGATTGAGAAGAGCTGACAAACATTAATTAAACATCAGCAAATTTGCAGAGTGGCTTAAAAGGCACAATTTTTCTATTTGGCATGTGGAATTGTACTCATCTTAACAATGACACCAAAACACACATTAAGAGCTTTAAATCTGTCACTGAAATGGACAAAATTACCCTAACTATAAGGAACTTCTTAATTTTTAAAACAAATGTTTCCCCACAGGTTATCATGGAGTTCCACTATATCCTGTGCCAAAGCCAAAATGTTTCCCCTTGTATAAGGGACATTAGGCAGCACCACACATATTTCTCATTTTACGTTGATTACATTCAAAGGGTTTGTTTTGGAGTTTTGCAAGGTGCTGTGTTTGTAAAGGAAAACTTTAGACTTCTACTTTTAATTTTTAAGAAAAAAAACACATGTTGTCATTGAACCTAAGCACAGTAGATACACTTGTTTACAGTATGTATCCTCGATTGCTTTGGCCTCCTGTAAACATGATCAGAAAATTAGCTCTTTTATGTTTTAGTAAAAGGATGTGATGCTCAAAACATTAACTTCAAGCTTCATCCCTTGCCTTGCCTGTAATGACAATTCAAAAAACACAACAAAAGAATTTCCATTTCTAAAGATTTTAATTTTCTCAAAAGCCCTAAAACTCTAATATATATATTACTCAATTCTGATTGGCTAATCCTCAAATAATAGTAAGTGTATAGCTCCATTAACTTCTTTACTCAGCAAAGACAGACAAGAATTTCCAACTTTTACATTAAATGTTTCTAATTTATATATTTTAGCTGAACATGTCACTGATTTTGGGTTATGAAGTTTTGTAGTGATAACCAATGTTGCTACTGTTACCTGTAGCAAGAACATCTTAGGTGTAAACCCCAGCCTCCCCCCTTGTGTCTAGAATTCGCATGTTCTCTACTTACATGTCTGGTTTCTCTCCAGGTACTCCAGCTTCCTCTGATTGTCCACAACATCACTATTAGGTAAATAAGTCCCTATATTATAACTATATTTGAGTGTGTGTGTGTTGTCATTTATCCTGTGTGTCTCTTTGTTATCCTGTAATGGACTGGTGACCTGTCCGGGGTGTATTATGCCTCTCATCCAGTGACCGCTGGAGATAATCCAGCGGCTACCTGCCTCCCTGCACAGGTAGCCGCTAAAGAAAATGGATGGAATTTTTAATGTTAGCTGTTGCTTAGGGAACTAACAACAACATCTGACACCGGTTATAGCTGCTCATATGATGTTTGATCTTTTTAATGTTTCTCTAGCTTAAAATACCACAGAGAGTTTGAAAATAATTCTTGTCTCAAATCACTTAGTCCATGTAATGTTACACTGTGAATTACTTAGGCTTTGCTTTGCATAATGAATTGCTGTCGACTCCTGCTAATGGTTGCAGCGGCTGCAGGGCTTAAGGGCTGCTTGCTGTTTCCAGAGAAAATGAAGAGTACTTTAATTTATTATGAGGTGATTTAAGGGAAGATAGCACTGGGCATGGACTTCATCTGTTTTTTCAAATCACAAGTTTGTGCTCTTATTTTGCCTACATGTTGTTCCTTGAAGTATTTTACATTCACATAAGATTGATAGTTTGCTTTTATCTGGAGGAAATACATATAAATGTAGCCCTTTAAGTTCCAACATCATAACCTAAAAAATAATGCAGAAAAAAATAAATAGAGGGAACAGAGATAAGATGCACTTTTGATTTTTTTGGGTGTGGAGGGTGGAGGGGGGCAATAAAAACGTGACAAACCTTAAGCCCAGACATTTAGCTTTGGTGTGACACAAAGAAAAGAAACAGAGCTGATGCCTCTTAAGGGTTTTGAGTTCTATAAACACTTCCCACGTTAAAGCTGAGTCTTTGTGTCTGCCTGTCTCAAAGAAAGATTCTGTGTGTCAAGATATCTTCCCACATAAATATCTTATTTGCAGGATGAAGAAGTTGCTGGTCACTACCACCCCCACTAGATATTGTTACATTCAATTTGTATATGCCTGTTTCTCTTTAGCAGAGACTCTTTTTTTTTATCTGTGGACTTTTTTGCTTGGTAGCTATATTTTTACTTAAGAGTAATGTCTGGAGAGCATTTTCTTCACAGCTCCTTAATAAATTCAGGGAATATATTGCAAAGGAACCTGTCTGCTTTGCTGATCCTGTTATCATAAAGTCTCACCCTAACCCGTATTTTATAGCGCAAGTCCTAAAGACAAACTGTAACTATCAAGCAGCTCTGGGATTAATCTCCCAAGACATCCTTTCTCCAAAGTTTTATAACTTTGAAGGAAGGGTCACCCTCTTAAGCTAGCCATGCAATAGACACTCAGACATTACCCTGGTGGCCACTAGAGTGCTGTGCTGCATTACAGATACAGCTCAAAGACAACTTTCCCCTGATGTTTAGGCTGATCTTATGCCACATTAGACAAACTATTGGGAATACTGTAACACTGGTTAGAAACAAAAAAAAGTGTGATTTAGCAAGATGTGAAAAGCCAGTGTGGTAGTTCTGTCTGCAGAGTCAATGTTGTCATAGTTCTCTTTTGTGTTGAATTTATTTAAAAAAGAACCACTGTGTGAAAGCACTGTGAAACTGACTGGGGATGAAAATGAAAGAGTAGCAGGGAACAACCCCTTTTAAAACAGTGGAAACTGTTTATTAATGATTAATTATTGGTCCCCAATCAATTTGCTAAAGTTTCTGGATATTTTCACTTTTTTCAGAAGCCCCACTTTAAAAAAAAAAAAAAATCTGCAGCAGCAATCCCATGCTTGGCCACTTTCCTCTCCACATTCTATTTTTAGATGGGACTAGAGACTGCAATAACACAACCAATTGCTCAGCAATGCAACGCAAAAAAAAAAAAAAAAGAAAAGTTATTATAGTATACTAGAGCGTAAAAGTGGTTTTGATATTTCATGTTTGGCAAATCCTTGTCAGCGCAACCATGATTCTATTTGTCACCAACAGCAGGAGGATTCAAATATTTTATAGAGGAGAACAGAAATCAAAGAGGCTTTGAGCACACCTCAATTTCCGTCTCTTCTTCTGACTGTGCTCCAGAAATGCACACATCAAATTCTGACTGGAACATCCTTCAGTCAGTAAACGTTTTCAGCTCAGACTTGGAATGCTCTTAAATGACATGCATATCAAATCATATCGCGCAGCAGCAGAGGTGACACAGAAACACACATCTCCCAAAACAGCACCGCAGACAATTTGACGGTTAATGTAAGCCTTCATCAACAGCACAGAAGCTCCTGGTTTAGATCACAAGACAGAATTTCAAAATTCTACTTTTAAATATTTTGTGACAATTCAAATCATGGGAAACATCAGTGTGATTTAGATTAAAAATATATATATAATAGATGGAAAACTTCAGAATGAAAGACTGCATGAGTAAATATTTCAATAATTTAATCATTTAATTCTCAAAAATCTGTGCACACAAGGGATGAGGCAAACAATTACAGAATGACTGAATTGCAAATGGATGTCATTTTTGAGCCAAGAGTCATAATCGGAAGGAAAACACAAAAGCTTGCAGAACTTCTGTGACTTAATTCTGAGATAAAGTTTGAGCACCATTTATTTGGGACTGAATGCAATAAAATTAAACTGAGTGAAATTGTAAAACATATTTCATTTGTTTTAGAAATTTAGATGCCATACCAACCAGACTTGATAATGCTGCTTAGAACAATTTTTAGGAGCAAATATCTAAGTAAAGAAATAGTAATTGTGCAGGTTTAGTCTCAAAAGAGCTGGGAAACTCCTAGAGTGATGCTGGCAGAAAGGAAAAGATGTTAGAAGAAATCTAAAATGCATTGAAGTAACGATTCTTCGGAGTAACAAAGTTTGTATTTGTCAAATTACTCCTCATTAGACTGGTAATGGTGCCTTATATTTATTTAAAATTTACATAAATGTTTTCAATCTCAGTGATTTGCAAGAAGGGTGAAGAATAAAGAAAGCTCAGTGGTGACAGAAGAATCATTAGTTTGTGTTTTTCAATTTACTTTGCACACATTTTATTACTTGCACTTTTGCTGGTGCCCTGTGTTGAGAGATTGTTGTGAAGAAGCTACCTCCTAGTGTTAGGGTTACTTTTCAATGTCTTTCTACTGGATGTTTACTGCTTTGATGTTAATCTGGACTATCTCTTTCACTTTGTTTGCCAAGCTCATCTTTCCTGTTAGCTGTCACAACCTTGATCTCTTTCCAACCTTATGTTGTCCTTAGGCTTTTTGTTTGTGTATTCTACTCACCTATAAGAAAGCGAGACACTGTTTGTCATCACAGTTGCTTCACAGCAGAAACGTCTGCAAGACAAGCACCTTCAAGGTGGAGTTTGCATAAAATCTCTGATAGCCTCAATGTTTAAGCTTCAGAAAATAATATACAGGTAGTGTCTTCTGTCAATGTCTTGGCAAAGATAAACAAGAGACTAATTAGGATATGTTGGAGAAGAATTGGTACAGAGTGCTGTAAAATAAAGAAATTGCCTAATTTCTTGTTCAGATTTTTATATCTTATTGTTTCAGATCAACAAATTTTCAAAGAAGACAGAGAGAAATATGAGTAAATACAAAACATGCTTTTGAAATAGTGATTTAATTCATTATGGAAAAAAGCTGTTACAATCAACCTGGTCATATTTGAATAAATAATTATCTCCCTTACTGAATGATGAATTAGCTTTAACTTACCAAATATTAAGGTTCAGTTTCACTGGCCAAAACGAAATAGGTCAAAATGCCTCAAAAAGCAACACACCCCTGAGCTTAAGAGATTCAAGATTAGAAAGAGAATGGGCTCTTTGCACGTCAGCGGGGAAAGCGGCTCGATCGTTTCCGATCTATTGAAAATGGCACTTTACACTGGGTATTTGCAGGGCTTATCCAAGGTAACAATTAATGATGTACATTGATCCGAAGCCCCAACAAGTAAGCTGGAGAAAGGTTTTAAGATGTTCGCCTCGTTATACGTTCACAGATACGAAGGTGAGTTTTAAAAAGCTTTTTTCAGGCTGAAAAGTGATTCCATGGAAATAACTCAGGACGGCTCCTTTACCTTCTTCTTTAAGCTGAAAAAGTTGATCCAGAGTGAAATGAAGGCTGTAAACTTTGCTGTGCGACGAATATTTACAAGCCACCGTCTTCTTAATTCAAGATCGCTTGGAAATCCATGAAAACTTAAAAGTCCATTATATTAGGAAGACAACAAAGTGCATAGTATTGTTTTAGTTGCGTCTGAAATACAACTTTGTCTTTTCTAGCTGTCATGGTAACTCAAAGCGGAAAAAAGAGAGCCGCATTTGCGCATGCGGTTGTGACGTTAGCGCAACCGCATGCGCCCATTAAAGCAGCAAGCGGCGTCGGGCGGCCCTCGCAGTTCAGCGACGCTCCGGCCTAATGGCCACCGCGGGGGTTCCGGCACCGCCGCCCACCAGTCACCGCAGATACTCTCGCGCAGTTTCCGGACCCGTCCGCCAGGCCGTACACATCGATGAGTTCGGCAGTGCTCCCTGATGATCCCTGATGACGCACCAAAAATCTGGTGCAGATTGGCTGATGTAGCGAGGAGATATAGCTGATGAATTAACCTAGGGGGCGCAGTGGAGTCAAATTACAATTTAACGCTATTTGGCTCTTTAGTGGTGAACAAAGGTTACACATATTCTTTTGCGACGACCTTAAAATACGTAAATTTTACATAGGGTGTATGCGTCCACCAGGTTTGGTGAGTTTTTGAATATGATAAAGCCCCCCAAAAACCTCCTCTTTAAGGGGGGCAGAATTGTAATAATAAACAGTATGAAAACAGTAGGCGTTCGCAGCGCTGTCGCTGCTCGGGCCTAAAAAATTTCAGACATATCTGGAAATAGAAAAAAAAAAACACGGAACAGTGGTGAATCTTTCCAGGAGTGTTCGTTTTGCTAAAGTTACTCTCAAGAGGCCATCAGCAGCTCATCCAGGAAGTCACACAAGAACCACAGCAACATCAAAAGCACTTACAGACCGCATGAACCTCAGATAGTCACTTTTAATCACTGGTGACAAAAAGGTTTGAAACATCTGTCTCCCATTTGCCAAACAACATCTTGATGATCCCTAAGACTAATATTCTGTTGGACTAATGAAACATCGCACAACTTTTAGAAGTTGTGCATTCTGTTGCATCTGTCCTGATGTCAAGTATAGTGGTGATAGTGTGACATTCTGAGACTACTTTTTCTGTACCTGAATGACTTGCTGTAATTGATGGAAACATGAATTTTGAGTCTGGCAAATAAATCTCAAAGGAGAATTCAGGATCTTAATGTCAAGTATAATGTGGTTATACAGTGGGACAATGATTCAAGTTACTCGTCCACCTCTGAACGTTTCAAAAAATTGTACAAAGTCAAAGTCTGGTTGTAAATCTGATAGAGATTCAGGGAGGTTTAGGGGGACATATTTTTGGTTTGAATAGCTGCTTTTAAAAAATAGTTTGATGATCTGAAATGTTAGTGTGAAAGAGAAGCAAAGCGATAAATAATTTAATTTTCGACACTGTACTTCCAATGTTATCCATATAAAAAAGAAAGAAGGTTATTAATTGAAGTGGAGCTGCAAAGTCTGAGGCCTCTAATATACGTAGTTTCCCTTCTTGAAAATGAAACCTAATTCTTTTGTAAAATTTATAAGGTTACACAACTAGGGTCACTTCACCATCTATACTCAGTTTTATCAGGTGTCCCGTTACATTTAAATAGGAAGACCCTATCTCACTTATGAGTATTTTTGGTTGCTTAGATACTCTACCTGCAACTCATTGCTCTCATCTCTGAGGTACTTGACATATTAGACTCTTCATGTTTTCTTTATACTCACAGTATTTCATTTGTTTGTGATCATTAATTATTGCTAATGACCTTCATTAGGTCTTAATGGAGTTTATCTTTGTCTATGCATGTTGATTGTACCAGATGAGAGCGAGCCGTGGCTAATTAAGAAAACACAATGCTTAATAGAAGATGGAATTAACGTCCTTGAAGTCAAGAGATATTGATGGGTCGCACTAAGGCCTTATAAATAGCTGAGCACGCTTGGTTGATGAGTTCATTATTGGTAATCAGTTTCCATTGGCTTTTGACACGTGTATGAGAATGAAACATAAGTACAGTGCCCTATAGTGTTGTTTAAATTCTCACTCAAATGCATCAACTGATTAATTCAAATAACTGTGTTAATTTGTGCTACTGATTATCTGCCCAGGCTTTGATGCAGCACCTCATTAGATTTGAATAGCCAGAAGGCGTTCATAACAGCTTCACTAAGAAACAGAATATTCCGAACAATTAATGATCATTTTCAAAGGCATGATATGCAATTATAAATTTGCTATGTATTTCTAAAATTATTTTACATTTGACATTGATGCAACCCTGTCACCCACCTGAAGTAATAATATAAGACTTTTTTTTATTTTTTTTTTTTACCAAGGTGGGAAAAGAAATTATTACAGAGGAGAAAGTTTAAAAACACATATTCCTATTTTTTCACATGGTCAAAAAAAAGAGATATTTTTTTCCTCAGAGCCTCAGGAGCAGATCTCAAATGACATCCATTAGTTTTCTATGCTATTGCTCAGCTGTCCCATGGAGTGATCACTTCACACCTTCAAACCCACAGAGATACCTTAAAACCGTCCACCTCCTGGAAAAACAGTAGGTAGATACACAAGGAGTTTATCATTACTGACAGATAGTGTAGTTTGAGGGGAAAACATATTTGCTTCCAAGAATGAATACAAAGTTTATGGTTCCCCCAAGGTTACTTTTAGGGAGGGTGAAAAAAAATCTGAAAGTCTGCATCCAAAGTTTGATTTTTAAAGACAGAATGGTAAAAAATTAATTGGAAACTTCAACTTCAGAGACATGAAATAAAATTTTGTCATAAAAAACAGACACATTAGTGCTTGTGCCTCAAAACTAAAATAATACAACTGTAAAAACCTTTGGGTGAAAAAGCAAACGGCAGACAAAAACATCAACAAGAGTTTTTCTCTGCTGTCCACTTTTCAGCAGCAAAAAGCAATACAGTGAATACGTTTTCTAAGAAAGCCCCAGATTGTGCTGAATTGAATGTTGCAGAAAACCACTTTCCTTATGAAAGACAAAATTTATTTCCTATATAGATTTGAAATACTTCTGAAAAAAGTTACAAAAAGTAATACAAAGAAAAAGAAACAAGAAAGAAAACTTCACAAAATCACAAACAATTCTTTTTTTGAGAGGTTAATGAAAGAAATCTCCAATATCCACACACCCACACACACACTGTACAACTAACTAAAAAACAATAGCTTCTGCTAGAAGTGTAGCTCTGATGTTTTTTTTTAGCTTTTCTGAAAGCTAAAAATAGTTAATAATAGTTAAAGTTTACATAGCTATCTTTTTATTCATCAAATTATAAAAACATAACCTGCCAGCACAGAACATAACATAACATAACAAAGTCGGCCTTCTATCACCTGAAGAACATTTCCAGGATTAAAGGACTAATGTCTCAGCCAGATCTAGAGAAACTCATCCATGCATTCATCTTCAGTCGTATTGATTATTGCAACAGCGTCTTCACAGGTCTGTCCAACAAATCAATCAAACAGCTGCAGCTGATCCAGAATGCTGCTGCTCGCGTTCTCACTAAAACCAGGAAGATAGAGCACATAACACCAGTTTTAAAGTCCCTCCACTGGCTCCCTGTAGCTCAAAGAATAGACTTTAAAATACTGTTGTTAGTTTATAAATCACTGAACGGCTCAGCACCACAATACATTAAAGATCTGCTGTTGTTGTATCAACCTTCCAGACCTCTCAGGTCTTCCGGTTCTGGTCTGCTCTGCATCCCCAGAACCAGAACCAAACGAGGAGAAGCAGCTTTCAGCATCTATGCACCACGAATTTGGAACAAACTTCCAGAAAACTGTAAAACAGCTGAAACACTGACTTCTTTTAAAGCTCAACTGAAAACCCACCTGTTTAGAATTGTATTTGAAATGTAATCAATTACAAATTTATTGATGTAACTTGACTTAATGATTGATTCTATATTGCATTGTGATTCTGTGTTTGTTATGCTGTAAAGCACTTTGAAATGCCTTGCTGCTGAAATGTGCTATACAAATAAAATTTGATTGATTGATTGATAACCTTTGAGCAGCAGCTATTCCAGTCTCCTTTCTTGGATTGTATTTAATTCACTCGGTCTTTGTGGGGCTGATTTATGCAGTTCTGGTCAGGAGTTTACATCCGTTCAACATGGGCATAAATGTCACATCAATTTTAGGCTTTTAATGACAAATTTGAATTTGAAAATGTTGTAATGATTATACAACATACAGCTTAAGTGCTGGCTAAGAAACTGTTAAAACAAGACACAAGATAACAAGACAACAATTGGGCTACTTGGTTGCCATGGGGAGAGGTTAATTTGGAAGAGTTAAGGTGAAGCGAAGCTTTCAAGCTAAAGAAAAATGCATGGTGACAGCTGTTCTGTTACCAGTGGTACTGGTGCATTGCACAAAGAGTAACAAAGAAGGAGGACTACCTAAAACAATTGAACTTCAGTTCAGATCAACAGCTTGATGGCTGAAACTCATTTGGTTGTCTAACCAGGCAGTGATTCCAAACATACATCAACACTTGTTCTGTGATGGATAAAGCAGCCGGGTAACATCAGCCTTGTTAGGTAATGCTATAAATTTTAACACATGATTTTTATTAAATATATAAGATCTGTAAATACAATACTTATGTGTTATACTATTAGATTATTAAATTGTTTTCTAGATTTAAAGCCTAGACTCATCAAAAAATTAGCCACTTTTAGCAAAGCAGAACGTCTGTAACAATATATTTAGTGACTTATTATTTAATTGATTGTGTTAAAGTATTTTCAAATCCCCTGAGAGGTAAGAGGGAACTTTAAAATGTAGAGGAGTGAAACTTCCTTTGCATGTATAATTTACTGTGATTAATTTGCCTAATAGCACACAAATAAACACAAGCAAAATTATGCTGGTTAATGATGTACATTTTTTTATAATGTAGTTTCTTGTAGAACTCCTTCAGAACAAAGGTTTTGTGAATAAAGAAATGAGATTTTCCATCCATGTTTCACATGTAAAGTGACTGGCATGAACTGGCACATCATCACATTCAGCTTGCATGAGCAAAATCTCTAAACAGTTGTTGAATAAAGCAACACAAGTGGCTCCTATGCCCTTTTGGTGCTAATAATTTTCAGCCTGTGCACAGCACTCAAATTTTCAGTCCTCTGTATTGCTGTCTGAAAGGAATCTTATCACAAGGTCCTCTGTTGTCTGTCCCCTGTCCTTGTGTTAGTACACAGAGCAGCTGAGAGAGGCTTTATTAGCAGACAAGAAAGCCTTTTAATCACCAACCCGTTCTCAGAGAGCAGCCATGGAAGCAGGTTCATACCATTGGGAATGCTTAGTTCCTCATCTAATATTCGTAAAGGTGGAAAACCTAGTAGACAGATTTTGGGCTGAGCCAGGGAAATAAAATCTGTTATCTTTTAAGAGTCGGAGCAAGCATTATTTATTATAGCACACACCCTCTTTTGAGATCTATTATGCTGCTGTGCTGAGCTGTGGGATGTTTTTGTATAATTTATCACCATTAGCTGTTCAAACGTATCGTAAGCTGTGTCTTGGATGGAAAGAAAAAAAAAACAGAAAAAATAACAAAATGGGCATTTTCAGCATGACATTTATTCTAATTTAATATTAATATATATATATATATATATATATATATATATATATATATATATATATATATATATTTACATTTTACCTCTTATTTCATTGGCAGGATAAGTGTCGAGTTTGGCTGGCATTTACAGTTTGTGTTGGATCCATGAAACTACGGGGTATTTTTTTTTTATAACGAGGACAATATTTTACAGTGACATGGCATCATCTTTGTAGTTGGGACAGCCTAAATTCATTCATCAACCTGGGTCCCTGTGTTTAGTGATTGGCTGGCATTTAGTGGAGAGGCTGTGATTCCTCATTGGCATTATTTACAGCAGCATGAGGCTCACAGATACATACATTGCACACACCTGAGAAAAGGTCAAGCAGAAAGATGGATAACAGTAGCACATTACCTCTGCACCCCATTACTGGTCTTTGTCGCAACATGTGAACTATGAGCTCTTTCTTTGGAAGCGAACTTTGGCAGTTTGAATCCGGTTTGATCTGAAGTTTGTAGACATTTTTAATTTGCTCTCCTCAAGTCTGTGAGCAACAGTGGGAGGCTGGTGAAATCATTTATACCAGATGTTTAATTTTTGGTAATGCTATCACCAAAACAATAGGTTGTTCAAGGTCAATGTTTAGACCTTGAACATTGATTCAAGGTCTAAAATGTTCAGGGAGATATTTAGGAATGTAAATGAAGTCTAGAGATCTGCATTTTGTTCCAGATGCCTTGAGGCTGTTATTTGATGTGTTTGCACAGGCCATGTTTCAGTTTGATCTCTTTCATTTATTAACAAGTGTTGTGATTCTCAATAATACTTCTGAACAAAAACTAAGTACTTCTGAATTTGAGTTAAGCACACCCACCGACCACCGGGCGCAGCTTGCTGGGTTGGGCCTTCATTCTTTATGTTATAGGTTCATCAAGGTGTTGTGAAACATTCCTACAAGATTTTGGACCAACTGGACATGAGAGCATCAAAGAGTCACATTAGATTTGTTGACTGTAAATCCATGATGCAAATCCTAATAAATAAAAAAATACATAAATCTATCTATCTGTCTGTCTGTCGTGATATTTTGTTTGATTTTCATCTAGCATAAAAGTACCTCAGTTTTTCTGATTTCTATCGTCTCTTAGAGCAAGGAAAAGGACAGGGTTTGAAAGTCTTTCTCTCACAGATATATTTTTGTCCAGTTCTCAAAAAGCAGAGTAACAAAGAACATTTCCACCTCACGTCTATAGAACCACCATCTCTGTCTATGCAGGTCTCAGAGTCGCAAGGATAGCTGTCCAACTTTCTCTCTCTCTGACAAATGGGTTTTAATGTCATCTTCACAACTGGCCTGGATTGTGTCTGAGGGAGTAGAGCGGACGACAGGTGTCTGCCTGACATATTTGGATGTTTAGATGTATTGCAAATCCCAGCCCGTATTCAGTCTTAGAATAAGAGTTAATAAGTAAAATGTTACTTTCCCAGAAGTGGTGACAGGAGGCTCCATAGTTCATGAAAGGACGCAGTCTTTTTAGGAGTCGCACAGAATAATCTTCTCAGAAGGCGTGAGGGAAAACAATGGCTTTCCAGATTGCAGCACAGATAAAGTTTCAGAAATTATGCAGACAAGCAGCAAGTGATGTTGACGACAAACACAGCGAAAGAACTCTCCCTGTCAGTCTTGCACAGTTGATCAGGCTGGCAAACTGCCGGTTTTGTTCTGAGAGAACAGAGTTCACACAACTCACTTTTTCTGGTTCATAGTTATGCCTTGTCTTTCTCCTTCTCTGACAACTTACATCTATATAGTTCATGTCGTGAATGTTCGGAGACACTCCAAATGTTGATTTGTCGAACCCTTGTGTGTGAAGCACAACTGGCCTGGGTTGTGCCTGGGAGAATAGAGCGGGCGACAGGTGTCTGCCTGACATATTTGGATGTATCCCAGCCAGTATTCAGTCTTAGAATAAGACGTCATCTCCTTACAAAAGAATCTTAGGAAAGCTCCTCAGAAACACATTTAAATAGCTTAAAAAACGAGAACTGAGAGTGCAACAATATCACTATTAAACATTTAATCTTTAATCATTTAAAGATTATTATATTTCAGTTACAAAGAGGTGGAAAGGGAGCACAGCATTTTCTCTGTTTAGAAAACAAAGACTAGCAGCTCTTTTTCCAGTTCAACAGCTAGGCTGTGTGTGAGTATAACAAAGCAATAACAAGCTGTAATTGTAAACTGACAGTCAGCAAACAAGGGGAACTACAAATATCACATCTAATGGTTGACTAATGCTACACCTGAGACAAATTGTTTTATTTAGCTATGTGCAAACTGCAACGGGTTTTATGTAAGACAACACACAGACATACTGTAATTCCCTGAATCAGAGATGAAGAAAGCAAAACTGATTATGTATAACTTATCCTAAAACTATTTAAAACTTCCCTTTTCTTCCATTCGGTCATTTCTCTCACACCAGATAGAGCTGAATTGAATGCTGCAGACTTTTTGTTTTTGCCAAAATAAATCCAAACACAAATCCATCTGCAAACACAAATACTGGATTCTCGTTACGCTGCTAAACAGATAATCAGTGGGAAAATGTGTGTCTGTGTCAGTGTCTGTGTAAGGAATGTGAGTGTAATGGCTGATGAGGTTAAAGAGGTTCATGTGTACCTCTGTGGGTCTCTGTGGTGTCTGCTTCCATTTACAATCTGCTTTGAAGAGACTTGCAGTGAAAGCTCAGAGGTTCAAGGCTGTGCTTCTTTGAGTGTTTGCGGTGTCCAGGGCTCATCAGGCAGACTGCAAAAATCTGCCAGTTTAATGTGCTCACTGAGCAGGAACATTGTGTTTGGCTGTGGCTGTTCTTATCTGCCCCTGGGTGGTAGCCTTCTCACATCCTAATTTACTTCATACTGAAAGGGACTTTTACTAATACATTATTCCAATATAGGCTGTGACAGTATATGGAATAGACTTAAAGGTTTATGTTTAATATTCCAATTAGGCTATAATGACAATCTTGTGTGTTTCCAAATAAGAAAAAAATTACTTAACCAAGAACATACCTTCCTGGGAATATCTACAGTTATTGGCACCCCTGGTTAGAAAAAAAAAGGAAGTGAACTTTTATTGCAGTACCAACATTTGTATAAAATTTACAGTCATTCAGCTTTATAAAAGATACAGTTTAGGAAAATTGAAAACTATAGTCAGATAAGCTTTCAGTACTTTGTGCAATTCTTTTCTTGCTAACATACATTGCTAACACTGTGATATACTTTCCCAATATTGGATCCCCCTCACTAATTGTCTTTGCAATTTAAGTCCAGAAACTAAGATGACCATCACAGACGGTTAATACTCTGTCTGTTGAACTATTTCTGTTATTTATACATCATTTTTAGATAATGTTTTTGCTTAATGATCAAATAATAATAAGCGAAGATAACAAAATTACTGGATTAGCATTTATTTATTGAAATTGCTGAGGATAAAGCATTTATTTCTACAGTGGAAAATGTCTTCTGCCTGAATAATGCTTGAATTTTTCCAACATATATTGTGAAATATTAAGGTACTACATTTAGGATTTTAAGGGTTTTTGTAGATCTGGGTGAGACAATAGACGTGACAAGCACTTCAATGCTTGTTTTGGGTAGATATTTAAAGCTTTATTTAAAAAAAAAAGCTTGCTTTTGAGTATGTATGTTCTGTTTCTGTGCCAGTTTTATCCTTGCAGAGTTACTAGGGGGGCTGGGATCTATCTCCAGTGGTCAATTTGTGAGAGGCAAGGTACAAGCAGGACAGATTCACAATCCACATACAGTATATACTGTATATGATATATTTGATGTAGAGCTTAGAATGTTTCTAAGTATTTAATACCTTTCACATTAACAACTGGAAATCCAAGAAAAGAACTGTTCAACTGTATCCACTTTTTCCTTTTTCCAGAGTACATTGGGACACAGTCTCATAAAAAGCAAAACATGTCAAACCTAATATTATGTCTGAGGTTTCTACATTTTCATCACAAATGTTGGAGTGAGACAAATATACAGAGTTCATAGCTTGCCAAATACAAGCTGAAAGGGAGGACAAGCCGAGAGAACTTCATTTCCTTTGTGGAAAATGACAGGAGCGGCCAGCTCCTGTGGAGGTACAGTTGAGCTTTATAAATTGGAGCCTGCTGTCATTTGGATCTGTGAAGTTCTGCGATGCGATGTTGCAGGTTCAAAAAACATAAAAGCACAGCAACAAAGCAGACCTTTTGACAGGTTATTGCAACATCTGGGACATCAAAGGACAAGGGGGGGAAAATGGGGATGTTAGCAGATCCGACTGATGATTGTAAGTCTATTCTGCTCTTCAAAAGATTACTTTGACCCAACCTGTTCATTATCATAAAGCCAGTTACATCCACATTTTAAAGAAGTGTGGTATATTGATATAAAATGATTGTTTTATTCTTGAGAGAATTTTTATGTAAATATAAAAGTTTAGTTTTTCATACCGTACATAAATGGAGCTCGGATTTTAGAGAAACAAAAACTTTTGGATTGATAGGTTAAAACATAAAAACAGCATGTAAATGAAGGCGTTGAATGAGTCATTGTTTAATTTGTTTACCCAGAGAGCTAATGACCATTGCTACAATAAAGCCATGGGTTTAAATGTGTTCTGGCAATGTTATTGTTGATGTTTTATCATTTAAAAGCATTTATACCACTGTTAAAGTTTAAGATCAACTATATATAATTTCCAGCAGGTAAATGGCAATGTTTATGCAACAGATATAAACACTTCGCATTCAAACAGAGTTGCGGGAAAATATGCTTAAGTTGCTCCTGCTGAAAGTGGCTTCAGGCTCCTGAGCTGGTCAGTAATTAATGAGAGTTTTCCAGTGATGGCAATATCTATGAATAATCATATCTCAAGCCACAGGAGATGTGCATAGCCGTAATGGAGGTTAGAAAGCAGGATCATTGCGTTAGTATTGTTTACAATTTTTTTTATTTATTTATAAAATCAGTTTGCCACAGTGATGTCAGGACTGATTGAAGGCATTAGGTTCAAATATCAATCAACAAACCGTGTCACAAATAAAAACCCATTCGACACTCTCCTCTGTTGTGTCCCCATGTTTTCTTTAAATGCATTTATATTAACATTGCATGAAAGATTAATGTTTTGGATTAGAGAGACTGAGGCATGTGTGGGAAGAACAGGTAAGCAGAAGCAGGAGTGTTGCTATGGTGTTGGTTTTGAAAGTACTCTTTATGTTTCAAGATATCAGACTTGCGTGGGCAAAGTCTGTGCAGTTGTCATCCTTCCGACCTCCCAGCTCAAGCTGCTTTTTTCCCTCTGTTTTATTTGATCTTCCATAAAATGTCTAGAGATAAAGCGCAAAAAGCGAGCCTCAGTGATGGAGCAAAAATGAGTCAAAATCAGTGATTCTCTTTTAAGATACAATGTCACAGTGTATTGCATTAATTTATTTGAATGTGACAAATGAATATTTATAATCAATGTCTTACTGCAGAGAAAGGAGATTACTTTTCTTTGCTCCAATCTAACCAGCAATGTGGTTTAACAAAAACTATTTTTTGTCAGCAGCATACCAACAGAAATAACCCCAGTTCCAATCCGCAGTGGAGGTCAAGTCGGTTCCCCTCACACACTTGCAGACTCCAGTCTTCACCCTGTTTCACTCTAGCAGATGTTTGGCCCCACTCACTCTACCGACTGGCCCCAAGTCCTGATACAGACTTTCCCTAACGGAGTCAGATGCAAAATTGTGCTGAAAAAAAAAAATGTGTTGATTTTTATCTGAAAAATCAACTTTTTTTTTCCAGCACATCAATATGTTGATTTTTCAGCAAAATCAACATATTGTCAAATTAACTCAATATTGACACACAAGACATCTTCTATAAACATCTCAGTCTAAATACATCGATCCTATTGAAAACCAGTGATGTGAGCTAAAGAGAAAGGTTGAGATTACAATTTATTAACAGCAGGGTTGCCACTGGCTGTGATACAACTGCTTAATATGTAAATTCAACTCCACTGATTAAAGGTTAAGAATTAAAAGTTGGATTTCTACATCTTTTTGAGTAAAAGTTTAATTAATTTTAAGGATTTTAAAACACCTCTGCCAGACTATCCAATAGTTTTGGACAGCATTGTTTTAGAGATTATAGAGACAAAGAACAATCAGCACAGAACAGTCTGTGCTTATTGGTGGAAACTGGCATAACAAATACTTTACTGTGATGAACGCATTCAGAAATAATATTTGTGTTGAAAAAACATTCTTTCATTCTTGCTATCGCTGTAGACACTTTCACCCATGAACTGAGCAAAAAAAAAAAAAAAAAAAAAAACGATCGTTAGTCTCTGGCAAGCGAAAAGCAACAGCAGACACACAAACACACACAAAAGCAGAACTCCAAGAAGCAGAGTTCATCTTTCCTTGTTTTCTTTAAACCAGCAGCTCAGTTGAGCTGAACACTCTGGCTCATAAACACAGCACAAAAAGTCCCATATGCACAAACAGTGTTTCAGCTGAGTTCACAAATTGTTTGCCCTCTTTCTTTCAAAACTCTGTGTGCTTACAAATAGCACGCCTAAGAACCAGAACAGGAGAGTAGACCCAGAAAGCATCTGAACTGTAAGCAACTTGTTTTGTTAAAGTAAGGTTAGTAGGCAAAAAATATATAATTAAAGACAGTTTACATGAATTGA